>NC_081854.1:49896743-50510905 GCF_963259705.1 Myotis daubentonii | reverse complement strand
TTTGGGTCTTCTTGCTGTATCTCATATGTATAAGTAGTGAAACATGGTTATTTTTTGTATTAAAACTGTTTAAGTATGTCTTGTAGTCTGCTGAGCTTGGTTATCACAGTTGTGTATATAAACTAACACACATAAAATTTTCAATGGCTCAAAAGGTGAAGTTACTTACCTAAATGATTAGAGTTTTTATGCATAATCATATAGAATGAAACCTTTACGAGGAGAGAGTCCTGTAGAAAATGTCAACCAATTTCTCATCTTGCATTTGTTAGCCCTATGGTTTTGTCCATATCATAGTTCTCATTAGGACCTCAACATTCAACTTACTCTTGTGAATAAGGTTCATGATTAACTAGGCTGGGCTTACATTGTTCAACTCAGGTCACATCTGGGTCAAGTATGTGACAGGAGGAACCATGTAGATATGACATGGACAGATGAGATAAAAGCTACATGTAGACAATTCATGTCAAGGAGATATTAACGTTTGTTCTACTTTTACATCCTTAACAATGGCCAGATTTAATGTTTCATAAAGTTTCCAACAGCTGCATTGGGTAGGAAGCCAGAGAACTTGCTGTACACTGGCACTTATTAAACATGTAGAGCGCTGAATGCTGTCTAAGATCTTCCTCATCTATAAAACAAAGGTGTTATTTTTAACCCCTTCAGAAGAAAATTGTGAGAATAATCTAATGCATCTACCGTTTTTAGTGGCTCAGAGAGTCATTCTGCATTTAAAATTTCATCATTTAAAATGATAATTGACTAGGCACTTGAGAGTTTAGCATAGAATAAAAGATACAGAAACTGTTTTTATTGTGATTAGACTATAGTGGATAAAGACAAACAATAATTATAAAAATAAGAGGATAATCAAAATTAACAAGTAATGGTAATGGCTATATAAAGAAATTCAGATGCCAGACTATAAGAAAGGGGTCATACAAGGTCTTCCAGGAGAAATTAACCCTAATTTCAGATTTGAATGAACACAAGAAGTTAATGATAAAGGCCATAGAGAGCAAGAGCATTCATGGGAATGTCTAAGCAAAAACCCTTAAAGCGTTGGAGCATTCAAAGACCAGAAAGAAGCCATTGTAGCTTGCAAGAAGTAAGAGGTGGGGGTGTGGAGTGTTTGAATGAAGTGGTAGGGAAGATGTATATGAACCATGTTATGTGAGGTTTCACAGGCCATAGTAATGAGCACGAATTTTATTCTAATAAAAAAAAAAAAACCATGGGAGAGGATAGCGTGGTAGGACTTAAATTTGAAAATGATGTCACTGGCTTCTGAGTAAAGGAGAAATTATAGCAGCGCGAAGTGGAAGAAGAAAGGTTGCTGTCCCCCTCCCACCCACAGACAGGGGTGAATTAGAATGTCAGCAGTGGACATAAAAAAAAAAATGATGATCAGTAGAACTTTCCATGACTATGGAAATGCTTGATATCTGAACCCTTGCAATGTGACTCGTCTGACTGTGGAACTCACTTGCAGATTTGTATTTGCTTTTAATTAATTGAAATTTAAACAACTATGCATGCCAGTGCCTTCTCCACTGAGCAGTGCAGCTCTAGAGAATTGATCACTTAGAATCCAACTCACATGCCTTCAAAAGCCCACGTTCTTAACCACTGCCCTGTGGCCATCACTACATGATGGGAGGCAGTGATTTCTGAGCTGCTCCGTTTGTAACTTCCCCTGTGCTCTCTGACACGACGAGGGCTATTACCAACAGAGAAAGAACTCAGATAACGTCACCCAGCACTTTTCCACCGTGAGTGCTGCTGCCCGGGCCACGCTGCCTTGCCATCCCTGCTTTGATCCCAGTGTGTAGTGGGAAGTGGGAAGGAAAGAGGCATTTACTTTCCAAGAACACTTAGTTGTCCCAGTAATGTGTTTAGGACCAAAGACTGTGAAGAGGTTGCATTTAAAACTGTCTCTTTCCAGTTGATGGATAATTTATGGCATCATTACAAGGGACAACAAATAGCTTCTCGGGATGACAGAAATGCAATTAGATTGTCGCAGACTGTCAGTTGTTGTATTTGGGTGTAATTTCTTTAATGCTTCCCTTGTATAAGCCTCTGCTGGTAATAATAACAGAAACAGAACTTGCTGTGTTCTTTTTTAAGAAAGGGTGAGGGGGTGGGATTAGGAGCACATTCTATTATATTCAAAGTGAGAGTTGCCACAAGGAAGTTGCAGGAAATATTGGGGTTCTCAAGATTCTCCTTGCTAAGTGCCCACACTTAGTAAGAGCTCAATCAATATTTTAAATAAAAAAATAGACGAATAATGTAATAAAATAAAGTCCTTTGAAAATAAAACTCCAGAATGCATATATCCAACTTGTGCCCTTTTTCTCAAGTAACCCCATTGGTTGGTGTATACTTATTTCAATACTAGAGGCCCATAGAGAGAGAGAAAGAGAGAGAGAAACATCAATGATGAGAGAGAATCATCGATTGGCTGCTCCTGCACACCCCACACTGGGGATCCAGTCTGCAACCCAGGCATGTGCCCTGACTGGGAATTGAACCATGGCCTCCTGTTTCATAGGTCGATGCTCAACTACTGAGCCATGCCAGCCAGGCTCCACTCAGTGCTTCTTTTCCCAGTTTTTTCAAGAAAACTCTACCTCCCCAGTCCAGGAGAAGGGCTTTTGGTGATATTAGCATATAACCAGCAATGTCCATCTTATTGATTTATTTTACAGACTCTTTGATGTTACTTCAAATCAGGAGGATAAGGAATACGTAATTTAATTTCTTTAGGCTTCGATACTAAATTTTTCTACAGGGAAAGGGAGAAACTTGATGGTTCAAATGTCACTCTCTGGGATAGCCTGCCTTCATATAACTTATTCCATGAATACGCTGAACAGCTATGAGGCTCCAGGTCCTGAGCCAGACCTGGAAATAGCATCAGTGCCCGGGAGAGATGTAGTCCCCACCCACATATAGATTTTAATAGATATATTGCTTGTAAGGGGAAATTCTACTTCATATCTAATATTGTCCCCTGGAAAGTATTGCACTAAAAACTTCTGTTGCCCATAAATAGTCCAGTATTTATTAAGCATTCAGGACTCAAGCACACGCTGAATTCTACCCCTGCAGGTAACAGTAGTCAGGTAACACTGACTTCCACGAAATGTTTTCTTCTCTCATAAACATGAGACATCCCCAAGTCTGAACTCTCTGATGCCTGCCTCCTTTCCTGAACCTCACACCTATATATCCAGTAGGAAGTTGAACATAAAATAGTTATCTCCAAATTAATATCTCCACAATGGAATTTGATTTCTGTTCTCCAAGACTCTTCTTCCTACAGTCTTCGCCCAATAAACGCTGTTGCCAATTGTTCAATTGCTCATCACAATACCCTGGTGTTATTTCAATGTCTTCTTCTTTTGCCCTCCATTTCTAATTTTTTATCTCTTTGCTGCAACCACATTTTGAAGCATCTAGTCTGCTGCACCTTCATTGCTACTGCCCTCATCCAAGCTGCCACTGTCACATCTGAATCACTACCATAGACAACTTGCTGTTCTATCTCTTCCACTGTTCTCACTGCAAGCCATTCAACACATGGTAGATGGAAGGATGCTACTAAAAACAGACTTCTCTGCAAAAAAAAAATCATTTAATTACCACCTATTGGATTTTTATTTAAATTTCCACTTCAAAGCCTCAAGTGATCATCTCTCATCTGATTATCAAGTACACAAAGCTCTTTCTGACCTCAGTGAACTTGTGAGTTCCCCTGTGGTAACACTGTCTCTGGCTTCTCACTTGATTGTCTGGTTTCTTAATAACATTGAGATTTCTTCAGCAAAACCTTAATTGACTAACCCTTTCAAAAATGTAAAGCCCTCAGTAAAATAAGCCAGTTACAGAAGGGCAGATAGTCTGTGGTTCCACTTATATGAGGTTCCTAAAAAAAACAAAAACAAACTCATAGAAAGTGAGAGTAGATTGGTGGTTGCCAGGGACTAGGGGGAGGAGGAAATGGGGAATTGATGTCCAATGGTATACACTTTCAGATACAAGATGAACACATTCTAGGGACCTATTGTACAATATTGTGCCTTCGGTTAGCAATACTGTAGTATATAGTTTATATTTTGTTGATGGTAGATTTCATAGTAAGTGTTCTTAGCACCATCTATAATAATAAAAGCATAACATGCTAATTAGACCGGACAGCCTGATGACCTTCCCAATGACCTTCCAGACAACCTTCCGGATGAAGCTGGGGCTGCGAGGGCCAAGGCAAGCCACCGCAGCTGTGAGGGCCGAGCCCCTTGCACGAATTTTGTGTGTCAGGCCTCTAGTACAAAAAAAAAAAAAAAAAAAAAAGGAATAGAACTTTACTCATTACTCGGTTGCATTACCTGTTGATTTCCTTCTTTGCCATTCTCACTAGCAAAGATTATTGCATTCATTTGAATATTTATGAGGATACAAATTCAATGGAGGCAGGGCATGAGATATTTTGATTCTGCTCTTTTTCCAGAGTCGGGCATATGGGTTAGCACATGAAGGATACAGACTAAGTAATTATTAAAGGGATACATGAGGAATCTTTGACTCTGACTGTGAAAACCATGTTAGGGCCACTCTTTGAATTCCCATTGAGGAAGTGTCATTATTACTCAGGGACCCTCTCACTTCTTTTTCTGATGGAATTCCACTAGGAGGCAGCCCTCACTTTCGAAATTGGCCCATCACGGCTGCTGAGATTTCAGATACAACACACTGTCTCAGTATAGTGCCTTCTGTTCAGTGATTTTCAAAACAGCTCTCCTGAGGGCGTTAAAAGGCCTTCACTCCAACAAGTCACCTCACAAATTAATTTGCTAGTTTTCAATCTTTATTAATGCAAATTGACTCAATGCTGTAAACATATGCAGGTGAAGGCTCAGGTTTCGCCTCATTCTCTCTGCACTGAGGCTGGGTGAACAGCAAGCTTTGCAAATACACACAACTTCAATAAAGAAGATGGGCCCTGACTGGTTTGCTCAGTGGGTAGTGCGTCAGGACTGAAGGGTCCCAGGTTCGATTCCAGTCAAGGGCATGTACCTTGGTTGCAGGCACATCCCCAGTAGGGAGAGTGCAGGAGGCAGCTGAATCTATGTTTCTCTCTCATTGATGTTTCTAACTCTCTATCCCTCTCCCTCTTCCTTCCTCACTGTAAAAAAAATCAATAATATATATATATATATTTTTTTAAAAAAAAAAAAAAGGCAGTTGAGCCCTCACTTGCAAGCTGCACAATTTCCCTTTGCAAAGGGAATCTCACACTTGCTTTAAAGGTGATGTTATAATACTCTTCATACATCTGCCCCGCAGGGAGACAGAAATTGACATGATATTTTGGCAACAAGAAACTTTGGAATAATCTGGTCTTAGCACTGATCAGCTCCGGGGGACATGGTAGTCAAGTTGTGTAATGGTAGCTGCTGGCAAATGTGAACATTCACACCTTCTCGCTGTTCTGTCTGGGTGAAATACACACAGTACTTCCTAGTTGTGGGTGCCTGATGGAAGGCAAACTAGGGATAAAGACAGAAGGGTAAACACAGTTTCTTGGTCTCCAAATTGTAGAACACATTTCTTACAAAAATAATCCTCACATTTGCATAGCATCGTGCATGTCCAAAAGAGTTTTCCATGGCATCTTCTCATTAAATCCTCACACCGAATGCGTCTAGCCATGTGTCAGGACAAAGTGTCATTCTTTTACCTTTTTTCAAGTGTACGAAAAGATAATGGGAAAGTATCTTGAATTTTAGGGGAAAATAAATTAAAAAATGGAGTTGACGTGGGACATCTTGAATTTAGTTTAAATCTCTAAAAAGATTTTAATAGACAGAAAAGATTCATGTTATGTACAACAAACAAATGATTAATTCTAGTGATCATTGGTTTTGCAGAGAATGAAACTGAAGCTCAGAGAAATGTAGACACTTGGATAACAAGGAAGTAGAAGTATGTCAGTCATTATACATGGGTGGGCAAAAGCAGGTTTACAGTTGTGAGTACACAAATCAGTTTACTCTTGTATTGTTATTTATTAGTTATTCTGTTATTTATTTGTATTACAACTATAAACCTACCTTTGCCCACCCCTGTATCCACTGGTCCTCAGCTACCCTCTCAGCTAGACAAATGCAAGCACAATTTGTGTGAGAGAAAAAAGGACCAAAGAATATTTGAAGGGGTTGATAGTGTAGTGAGTGTATGCTTAGGTGTTGGACTTGAAAAATATATAGTAAGTAATGCTTCATGTGGTTTAGTATTATCTTAACTGTTTTCAAATTCCTTCTTCTCCCCAATTAAAAGAAGAGGGGGAAAAGCCCAACCTCTCTTCCTCCTTCACTTTCTGCCTTCACGCTGGTAAATTCCAGTAAAATAAACACAGACAGTGGTATCTGGTGTTGTTTGTTTTTGACAAGTTCGTTTTGGTAAAGATCTAAACATGCATGGCAATTCTAAATTGTCTTTGAACTTCATGTTTTTGCCTTTTCCTTCACATAACTGTATGGTTTTAATAATACAAAATATTTTCTAAATGGGGCAGTGATCTCTTTTTAATAATAATCATAAACTTTTAAAAACTAAAGAGTAACATGCAGAGAAAAACTTATACCAGGTATGTATGTGTTAAAGATAAATTCGTTTTGTCAGATATTATCTAACTAGAGGCCCAGTGCACGAAATTCGTGCACGGGTAGGGTCCCTAGCAGCTTCCCCAGCTTCCAGCTGCTGGCCAGGGCCTCCCTTCTCCAGCTGCCAGATGCCAGCTGGGGCCTTCCTTCTTTCCGCACAGACCCATGGTGGTCAGCTCACGTCATAGTGAGCGATAGAACTCCCGGTTGGTCGAACTCCCGAGGGAACAATTTGCATATTAGGTTTTTATATATATAGATTGGGCTAAAGGGCCCCTGTCACTTGAGATCCATGCCACTTAAAATAAGAGGATCAAAAACACTACCTCTTGGATAAAAAACTGTGGAGATATAAAAAAATATATATATATTTTTCAAACCTCAAATTTTATTTTGGAAACAAAGACTTATTTTTTTGCCATCAGATGGTTTTTGCCACATAGAATGAATATAATTATACTGCCCTTTATGGTCACTATGAACCACGTGTGACCACTGAGTAATGAAACCATGGCCAGCTCAAACTGAGATGTGTTATGAGAGTGAAATACACACTAGTTTTGAAGGACTTAGTTCAAAAATTTCTCATTACTAATTGTTTATATTGATTCCATGTAGAATATTGAATTTTAGTTTAATGGAGTTAACTATTACTTTAAAATTTTAATCGGTGCCTGGCCAGTGTGGCTCAGCGGTTGAGCGTCAATCTATGAACCAGGAGGTCAAGGTCTGATTCTGGTCAGGGCACAGGCCTGGGTTACAGGTTCGATCCCCAGTAGGGGGCGTGCAGGAGGCAGCAGATTAATGATTCTCTCCCATCATTGATGTTTTTGTATCTCTTTCTGTCTCCCTTCCTCTGTGAAATCAATTTAAAAAATATAATCTGTGACTTTTTATTTTTTATACCTAGGCACTAATAATCTTAGACATTCATATGTAGTTCATACGGGCACTTCTAGTTTAAATATTTGAGAAATGTACTTAGAAATACATTTCTAGAAAAATAGAAAAGATGTAAATACTTGTTCTTACCATAGACCAAAACCCTCTTTACCTGACAAATGTTAAATGTTCATCTTCACTTTTCATTCTGCGATGTCTACAAATTATCTTGGATATGACATTTATTTAAATAATTGTAGCCCCCAAAATGCTATAAAAGTGTCATTTTTCTCTTTATATAGAATTCTATAAGAGAAAAATATAATGGGGAAGTCTTCTAAATTTCATCAATAATTAGGTTAAAAGAAACTGGGGCAGCTATAGGAGAAGGATAGAGACTTTGTACTTGCAAAATTTTTGAGGCCCTTTGATTTTTTTTTGTTTTCTAATTCTGTGAAATATTTGATATAAGGAAGGCTTATAAGATACAATTCTTTTTTTAAATGCAAAATTACATCTATAACATGGCCTGTAGAGGAGAGAGAGAAAAAGGGATTATAAGGCGATACACTTTTGTGTTTAAAAAGAATAGTCATTTTGTTGTCATCAAAATGAGTAGATTAATAGCTCATGGGTAACATGTTTTCCTCTTATTATTTACTAGGGGCCCGGTGCACGAAATTCGTGCACTGGGTGTGTGTGTGTTGGGGGGGGAGTGTCCCTCAGCCCAGCCTGCCCCCTCTCACATACTGGGAGCCCTCAGGCGTTGACCCCCATCACCCTCCAATCGCAGGATCGGCCCCTTGCCCAGGCCTGACGCCTCTGACAGAGGCGTCAGGCCTGGGCAGGGGACCCTCATTTCCCCCCATCACTGGTTCTGCCCCCAGCCCAGGCCTGATGCCTCTGGCCCAGGCATCAGGCCTGGGCAGGGGACCCCCAGACCCCTCCGATTGCTGGCTCTGCCCCTTGCCCAGGCCTGATGCCTCAGCCAGAGGCGTAGACCCCCATCACCCTCTGATCACCTGATCGGCCCCTTTCCCAGGCCTGACGCCTCCGCCAGAGGTGTCAGGCTTGGACAGGGGACTCCCATCTCCCCCTGATCACTGGCTCTGGCCCCCGCCCAGGCCTGAGGCCTCTGGCCCAGGAATCATGCCTGGGCAGGGGACCCCCATCTCCCTCTGATCACTTGCTCCACCCCCCGCCCAAACCTGACGCCTCTGACCCAGCCATGGGCAAGGGGACCATCATATCCCCCCAATCCCCGGCTCCGCCCCCCACCCAGGCCTGATGCCTTGGCCAGAGGAGTTGACCCTCATCACCCTCTGATCACCAATCACCGGATCGGCCCCTTGACCAGGCCTGAGGCCTCCGGCAGAGGTGTCAGGCCTGGCCAGGAGACCCCCAGCTCCCCACGGTTGCAGGCACCGCCCCTGCCCAGGCCTAACGCCTCTGGCCTAGGCGTCCGGCTCGGGCAGCGGGGACCCGCAGCTGCAGCGGCCCCGCTATCTTGGGCTCCGCTTTAGGCCCAGGCAAGGGACCCCTAGCTCCCGGGTCTGCCAGCTTCAACCGTGTCCAGCTCCCATCGCTGGCTCCACCCCTACTTCCTGCTATCACTGGCCAGGGTGGCAAAGGCTCCTGATTCTCCGATCATGGCTGGGGGACAGGGCAAAGGCGGCCCCAGGGCCGCCTTTGCCCTGCCCCCCAGCTCTTAGCTCCCCCCTGGGTTTCCGATCACTGTCAGTGGCAGGGGGCTTCTTCCTGCTTTCCCTTTCGCCTCCCTGCATTGTGCCTACATATGCAAATTAACCGCCATCTTGTTGGCAGTTAACTGCCAATCTTAGTTGGCAGTTAACTGCCAATCATAGTTGGCAGTTAATTTGCATATAGCCCTGATTAGCCAATGAAAAGGGTATCGTCGTACGCCAATTACCATTTTTCTCTTTTATTAGTGTTGATATTTATAAATAAGTGTAAGTTTCTTTTTCACATTATCTATACTCAAGATGCCTTCATTTTGTCCAGAAATATTTCCTATAGTAAAACACAAAGTATTTTCTTTACTAATTGTCTACAAAGCTTTTAATACCAGTCAGCCGCCAGCAGAACTTGCAATGACTTCATTCCAAGAGCCCAGAATCATCAAGGGTATAGTTTCGCAGTGAATGTGGCCAAGGTAAATCACTATTCAAGTGTTCTCTGTAATTACATGCATGGTGCAGTCTGCAGAGCACAGCCAGACTGGAGGAGCCTGAGGCTGTGTCCCCACAATCTGGCTCCCAGGTAATTTTTCTACTGTTTTCCCATCCCCACGTCCCGAGCGTCAATTCCCCTGGGGAGACTACATCTAAAACCCTCTGAATTGGACCTTGAGGCCTTAGGATATATCTCCCACATAAAGACAAACATAATCCTTTTAACTTAAAATGCAAAAGTGGTCCGGGTCAATTTCAGCAAAAACAGACCCAAGAAGGGGTAAGAATGTCTTTTGTTGCTACCCAAGCTAGATAAAATGAATCTTTATACTTTTTATTTTTTTTTTTGGAAAAAAGATTCAAGGCAAAGAAAAAAAATCTTCAAAAGCAGAATAAAAGGGAAATGTGGGGCTTTCTATGGGAGATACAGAAAGGAATTTTCTTATCTAAATGGATAAAATACATTTCAAATAGAAAAAGTATAGATTTCCCTGAGCATTTGTGCAAGAAAATTGAAAGAGTAAATGAGGAGTCAAAGTCATCACAAATAAGCAGAAGACATTTCACTTGAAAAAATATTAGCAGAAGAAAATATATGGAATATATCAGAAATTGGCCAGCAGACAGACAAAAAGAGTCCACAAAAAGATAGGCAGGTGCCTGTTAAGGTTTCAAACATTGAAAGCACTGGAAAAAGAACCTATTAGGAAACCAAGATGCTTTGCAATGAAGTTAAAATGAAAGCATCCAAGAGGCACTTACAATGCAGAAATCTCTTAAATTTTGTCACAGTAGAAAATTATTTTTTCAATGCAGAGTTTGTTTGGACAGTTGGCTTCCGAATCCTCAAGACTTAGGGGTCTATGAGTGTCTCTCTAAGATTGAAATTGTTTTAGATCATTCCTGCTAACCAGTATATCCACCTCTATTTTTGGTCATCGGCAAATGTTTATAAAGCACCTACTATGTGTCTGTTGTTAGGCTGAAAATATAGTGATCAACAGAACACAATTTTGTCTTTCCTTGCAGAGTTTTTAAGGAAGAGCTCTTTCTAAGACTACCAGGATTACTCACTTAGTAATTACCGGTAGGATGATACGAAGGAGAAATGCATGGTGAATGTCATGTGGTCAAGTGCTGAGGTTTAGAGACCTCCCTTAAGAAGGCAGACATGGAGTGGAGGCTGGAGGTATGATAAGGATTAGTCAGGCAAAGAGAGAATGTGGGATTACAGGATGCTTTAGGGTGAAAAAGCAGCACATGTGAAGACCCTAAATCAAGAATAAATGGGAATTTTGTAGGGATTCAAAGAAATGTTATGTGAATAAAAAGAAGACAGACAGGAAGGGGAGGCAAAAAGAGATGGAGAGAGGCCTGTGTGACCAAACCATAGGTAAGGATTATACTTTTTATGCTATGGATAATGAAATCAGAACAATTAAACATGTTTCTGAAAAACAAATGGTAAAGAGGTCTATCATTTTATAATAACAGATAGTTGTTGAGCACTTAAGTTTTTTGCATATATCTCAATGAGTTGATGAATCATTAAACTGACTAGAATAAATTGTGACAATATCTTTGGGGTATAAGACTTGAACACTTATTCCTACAAAGCTTTGAGTAATGTGCAGTGATTCCTACATATATCTCATCTCTTTCCTCTTGGACGTTCACGAGGTATCTTACCATATTAAAAATTCTGAGAAGCTCATGTAAACACTTTAACTTTGTTAGTCCATTGCCTCCCAAATATAGGTTTGACATTCAGAGAAACAGTTTTTCTTTTGTTTATTCTTATTTTAATGCTTTTAACATTTATTTTATTGTTCAAAGTTTCGATAGCTATTCTTTCTTTAAACTTAAATTCTTTATCGTTTAAAGTATTGTGTATGTCTCCCTTTCCCCCCATTGGCCTCTCCCCCCCTCCCCCGCCATTCCACCCCCCAGCATAAGCCCTTTCCCCTCTACTGCCTGTGTCTATGGGTTATGCTTATATGCATGCATACAAGTCCTTTGGTTGATCTCTGAAAAACATTCTTTCTGAAGTGGTGAGCTAAGGAGTTTGTAAGAAATCCTAAAAATATCTGCCACAAATATTACAGAGGCTGTCCCCAGATCTATGGCTTATAAAGAAAGTTCGACAATGTTGAGAGGATGACTTTGGATGCAAATGATTGAAACCAGTAAAACTACAGTATTATTATAGGCATCAGGAATTCTTAAAAACACAACTAAAATACCACACTCTGCAATCCAAGGTTTTAGAAGCACCATCATTCCTTTACTATAAACATCAGATTAAGAAGTCTTAAAACTCTGGTCTCTGCATGATAGATTTTATTTTTATGTCAAATCAGCTATTCATGTAATCTCACCCGTAGTGGAAATGAGGATCCATTTTCAATCCCTCTTGAAACGTGGTAGGGGGCTCATTCATCTGCCCAGGCCCTGGCCATAGGCCCTGGAGCTTACTAGTTCCAGAAGTCTCTGGGGAGAAAGAGCCTTACCCCGTCTGCCAAAATGCATCTCACTGTTTGAGAATCTGCAAGCACACATGGCTACTAGCCTCGTTTCCACGGTGGACCCATTTGAGGAGTGAAATTCATGGCTCCTCAAGGAATGCAACAGAACACTAACTCACTGTGGTTCCTCGGGCTCCCAGCACGCCCCAGATTCTCATGAGTGAGCACCTTAAATTCTGTCATGAAGGGACTTGTGATTAAATGAATGAGCCCCAGAGTTGGACAACAGTAAATCAGCAAATAATCACAGGCATGGGAAAATATATGAATGCAATTTCACAATGCCTCATATATCTGCATTCGCCTTGGCAGGCTCCGGCACTCCCTGCTTCGGGCTGGAAGGCAACTTTTCTACGTGAGTCATGAGAACAGGAATGTTTACTTTTGTTTATTCCTGTACCCACTTATGCCACAGTACCCCCAACTTTCCACTTCAGATGCTTCTGATGTGCTCTGAGAGCCCTCATGTATAATTGGTATAAGGTTCTACTCTATGTAATGTTATCTGAATTTTTAATACTTAGATATTAATATTACTATTTTTTTCAGTTACTATAAAACACCATGTAATATTTTTAAAATATATTTTTATTGATTTCAGAGAAGGGAGAGGGAGAGAGAGAGAGAAACATCAATGATGAGAGAGAATCTTTGATCGGCTGCTTCTTGCACATCCTCTACTGGGGATCGAACCCACAATGTGCCCTTGCCTGGAATCGAACCCGGGACCCTTTCGTCAGCAGGCTGATGCTCTATCCACTGAGCCAAACCAGCTAGGGCCCATGTAATATTTTTTTTCAGTAACTTTGTGAATTTTAATAAAACAAATATATGCAAGCAGTATAATCAACCATGTAATATTTATATGTGTGTGTGTGTGTGTGTGTGTGTGTGTGTGTGTGTGTGTGTATTGGAGGATTCATTAATTCATAAGACAAGCTAATTACTTTTTTTGTTGTTGTTAATCCTCACCCGAGGATATTTTTCCATTGATTTTTAGGGAGAGTGGAAGGGCGAGGGAAGTACAGAGAGAAACATGGATGTGAGAGGAACACATTGATTGGTTGCCTCCTGCACAAGCCCTGACTAGGGCCTGGGCCATGGAAGAGCCTGCAACAAAGTTATGTGCCTTGAGCAGAATCGAACCCGGGACCCTTTGGTCCGCAGGCCAACTGAGCCAGATCGGCTAGGGCACCAATTACCTTTTTCTACAAATTTAGGCCTAAGTTATATTGTGAAGAATGCCATTGCTATGAGGATGGTTTCAACAGATGACATCACTTCAATTTTCCATAACTATACTTAATTATTATATTTTATTTAACCATGACAAAAAGATGTAAGACATGTGCTAACATCTGAGCAATGGACTGGTCCGCCGACAATAACTAGTTGCCATTGCTTACGGGGCCACCTTTGACAAACTCATAGACACGCTCATGTGTTACTAACCCAACTTGAATAAATAGAATGCAAACAGATTCTAAATTAAGGCTGTGCCTCTCTTAGAAGTTGTTTGAGAATATTACCAAGGTGTGTTTTCTCTCTCACTTCTGTATTGAAGAATGGGCAAGGAAGCCTGCTCACCTCACTGACACATCCTTCTAGAGTCAATGTTATTCAGACAAGTTAATGAGAAAATCGCAGACCATAGTCTTAGTCACGCTATGTTTTTTAATAAGCCTGCTGCTGTCCTCCAAGAATTCCTGGAATTGCCTTTATTCTTCATATCAAGAGATATCCTTTGAAGGCTTTAAACACTTCCTTGCAGTTTATAGATATATATTTTTTCTCCTCTGTCACACCACTCCTAAAAAATATGTTTTCTTCTATAGACTTGGTTATATTTCTAGACAAATAGTCACCATGAACACCTTTGGAAATCTGACATCATCTATCAGAGGCTTAAATATGACTAAACATTTTGGAGGTTGGATTGTAAATGTAACTTAAGTTTAGGCAGTTTAGCTAAGGCACTCGCAGCCTGAAAACCTCTGGGTTTTGTTTGTTTTTGTCTTGTTTTTATTGTTGTTTATTTATTTCAGCTGGAATACTTAATATTTGCTACTATTCATAATTTCAAATTTAATTTTACAAAAGTGTAATTTTATTCTATAACTTATTTATTTTTCAAAAATGTTTTGAGTGGGTACCAAGTGCACCGAGGATGCTACAGAGGTGAGACAGGTGTAATTATAAGACGAATAGGAGACATAAAATCCTTAATTTCAAGGAGCTTCCCTGATAAGCAGAAAAAAAGACTAGGCACAGCCTGGCCAGTGTTGCTCAGTGCTTGAGCACAGACCTATGGACCAGGAGGTCACAGTTCAATTCCCGATCAAGGCACATGCCCAGGTTGCAGGCTCGATCCCCAGTGTGGGGCATGCAGGAAGCAGCTGATCAGTGATTCTCTCATCATTGATGTTTCTGTCTCTCTCTCCCACTCCCTCTCTGAAATCAATACAAATATTTTTGTTTGTTTGTTAAATCTTAGTTGTCCATTTTTAATTTTTTGAGGCAGGGAGTAGGATGGGTGGAGGTAGAAGAGGGGATAAGGGGGATAAATGGTGATAAAAACATAGAATAAAGAAAAAAAAGAGCCCTAACTGGTTTGGCTCAGTGGATAGGGCATCAGCCTGTGGACTGAAAGGTCCCAGGTCCAATTCCAGTCAAGGGCATGTACCTTGGCTGCGGGCACATCCCTAGCAGGGAGTGTGCAGGAGGCAGCTGATCAATGTTTCTCTCTCATCAATGTTTCTAACTCTCTGTCCCTCTCCCTTCCTCTCTGTAAATAATCAATAAAATATATTTTTTAAAAAAGAAAGAAAGAGCTTAGAGTTGTCGTTTCTGTCCTTACAGCAAGAAAAAGATGGCCGTATGGAAAAGCAACAACTTTTCTGCACCAACCAGAGCCCCGACAGTGCAGGGCAAACTGCCCAGTGGAACCTAGAGAGACAGGTCGACCCAGGAGACCCCAGGAGACCTGCTCACCCTGAGCCGAAGCCAGCGGAGCCGGACACCGGTAGGTGCCATGGGATGCTGACTTTTGACAAATTGCTGCAGGCTGAGGGTGAAGGAGCTGGAGGACGAGAAACCCTTGGGGCCACCGTCTTAGGGTCCCCACACTTTTATGTTCAGGAAGCTCACCAGCTTCTCCCCGTGAAGATCCAAGGAAGAGCCCCTGGTGACTGCGACGGTGGGAGGGAGGGGAGTGGAGGGGGGAAAGGGAGATACATGTTCAGACCCTTCTTCACATCGAAGCTCTATTGTCCGGGGAAAACAAAATGAAACAAAACTTGGCCACAGCCTTTTTGAAACTAGAAAGAAAGGGCCTCTGATTCCACTCCACCCAGCGCTGTGCTATTCATCCGTAGGATATAAGAAGGAAAATAAAGCATAATCAGCCCGGCCGGCATGTCTCAATGGTTGAGCATTGACCTAGGAACCAGGAGGTCGCAGTTCAATTCTCGATCAAAGCATATAACTGGGTTGCGGGCTCCATCATTGTATAGGCAGCTGATCAGTAATTCTCTCTCATTGGTGCCTCTCTCTCTCTCTCTCTCTCTCTCTCTCTCTCTCTCTCCCTCCCTCCCTCCCACCCTCCCACCCTCCCTCCCTCCCACCCTCTCTCCCTCCCTCCCCCTTCTCTGAGATCAATAAGAATGTATTTAAAAAACCATTAGCAATAGGAGTAAGGAAGTAAAATAAAAAAACAAACAAATAAATAAACAGATTGGGAATGCTGCATCCAGCAAAGGGAATAAGGGTCAGAAGAAAAAAGAAAAAAAAATGCTTTACTAACACAGAAACACTGAAGGTCACAACCTTGAGACACGGGTCTGCTAAAAGACGGGGATTTAATTGGACAAGGATAGAATGTTCCCATCCCCAGCACCTTCCAGCTACCGCAGCAGAGATCCAGCGTGTTAACAGTGGGTTAAAGATGAAAGGGCTGCAAGACATAGGCTTTCTCTGAGAAGAAGTACATAGGGAAGCTCAGAACAAACAGAAGAAACCAACAAACAAAACCCCAAGTCATTAGAGGACGTTGAGGCCTCTGGCCCCGACCGACAGCTACAAAACTAGTATTCTCATCCCAGTTCTCGGCCAGGAGAACATCAAAATACTAAACGTCTATGTGCCTCATTTCCAATTACTTGAGACAACATGTTGGTTTGGAACAGAACTATTCAAAGAAGGGCTAAAAGAAGGAAAGAAAAATAAAATCTGAACAGACAAAGCAATTATCATAAGCAGACTCCCATATGATACAATTTTGGGAGTTATCAGAGAAGGAATCGAAAACATCTGTTTAAAATGTTAGGGTGCTAAGGAATACAATCAATTCTTAAAACTCAAAAATAAGAAAACAAACACTCATTTTCTTAAAAGGGGAAAACTCAGAAAAGACATCTTACCAAAGGGAATACAAAGGTTGCGAATAAACATATGAAAAGATGCTCCAGCTTCATATTTCAGCAGAGAATTTTGCAAAGGAGCCCGGCCCATGTGGCTCAGTGGTTGAGTATCAACCCATGAACCAGGAGGTCACGATTCACTTCCCAGTCAGGGCACATACTCTGTTTGTGGGCTTGATCCCCAGGAGTGGGCGTGCAGGAAGCAGCCTCTCCCTCCTTTTCTCTGAAATCAATATCAACTTTTTTTTTTTTAAGGGCAGTGCCAATGGCTGAGGGTGTGAGTGACAGGAGCTCTCATTCATTCCTGAGGAAAATACAAAACCGCACAGCCACTTTAGGACACAGCGTGGCGGCTGCCTGCCAAACTGCGCACGGTTTTCAGTACCATCGAGCAATCACACCCTGGAGTCTTTCCTCATCTTATTTAAAAAGTTATGTTCATGTCAAATATCCATGGGCATATTTTCCCATCATCTCCAGAAAGTGGATGCAATCAGAACTGTTTGAATAGGTGAATGGACGCACAACCTTTGGTTCACCCAGACAATGCAACTATGTCCAAGGATAAAAGGAAAAGGGCTTTGGTCCACATCGAGACAGGAGTGATCAGAATTGTACGCTGCCCTTGTGAAAGAAGTCAGTCTGAAAAGGCAGCGCTCGGCTAAGTTTCATTATCTTGAATATTCCAGGAAAAGTAGCACTTTAGAAACAGCAAACAAATTGCTGGGTGCGATAGGTTTGGGGAGCGTGTTGAATTTGTGAGGCCCAAGAACTTCTTGGGCCTCACAAATCAACACCCTGACTGTTCGGGTGTTGAAATATTTGATAATATGGTACAGGAGAAAAACATAACACAATGTGGTGGTTTGTTTTTTATAATCAAAACTCATAGAACTTCATAGCAGAAAAACTGATGCTTGATGTAGGCAAATTTTTAAAAAATCATTGAAGAGGTACAGGTCTCCAGATTAGGTTCAAATGTAAATATCTGGGGGAAAAAATCATGAAATTATGTAATAATAATAATAATGTACCAATGTTGATCCATACATTATGACAAATGTACCATGTTAATACAAGATGTTAATCAACAAGAGAAATGAGATATCAGATATATGGGAAATCTCTCTTTACAGTCTTCTCAAATTTTCTCTAATTTTTTAAAAGATTTTTTAAATTGACTTTTGAGATAGATAGATAGAGAGAGAGAGAGGAGAGGAGAGGGAGAGATGAGAGTGAATCAGCAACCGGCTGCCTCCTGCACATCCCCTACAGGAGATGAAGCCTGTAACCCAGGCATGTGCCCTGACTGGGAATCGAGCAGGCACACAGGACAAAAGCCCAACCAACTGAGCAATTTTTCTCTAAATTCAAAACTATTATAAAATAAAAAAGAGAGCTGTAGTGTAGGAGAGTTTATAAAATTAGGAAAAGTTTTCTAGAAAGTACAGAGGAGAAAACATTGAAGGAAAAGGTAAGCAACTGCATCAAACACTGCAGGAAGATGGGTCCTGCCCTGGGCAAAATCATTGATAAAAATTAACACCGAGCAGAGAAACGCTTCTTACTATGAAACTTCTGAGTGGCTGGGGAGCGGGTCCGTTTTCCTGGAGAGCAAACCACTCAGTGGAAGCTGCTTAAATAAATTAATATCCCTTCGGTCCAATATGTTGCTTTTAACTATTTTCAACACATTGCATTATTGATTTCTTGCAACCCAGGCGAGGTTCATTTGTGGGAGTTTGTCTGGGAATCCAATAGCGGAGCTGGTTTCATCGCTCGGGGGATAGCAATAAGACAGCACACCCGTGGCTTCCAGCTGGCAGAATCCTCACGAACAGAGGGAGAGCATTGCTGGCAGTGGACATGGGCAGCCCCTGCCAATTCTTTGGTGGCACAGTTGAAAACTCCATGTGCTTCCCGTCACACAGCAATATTTTCACACCTCTCGTGCCATTAATTAAGTTCTCTTTATCCTCCTGGATTCAGGAAAGAGACCCACGTCCCTGAATGGTGAGATCTATTTTCAATGGGGCTGAGCCATGAGATAGATTTGATCTTGGCTGCTGTTCCCATATCCATTTTTTTGCGCAGTGTTGCTGAGTGAGGTCTGAAGCACCATATATATTTGCTCTGGCAATTGATCTTGTCACGGAATGGAACCGTTTGGGAATAATCATTCAGACCATCTGTCGGAGACTGGGTCATAAATTGCATGTTTTTCTCCATAGATTTTTATTCTGTAGCATTAGTATGCATTGAATAGTTATTAGCGGACTGTGACTTGAATAAATGAGTTCTACGCGGTGTCAAAAGCACTGGGGGAATTTCAAAAATGATAGCATGGATAGGGTTGCGTATAATAGTTTAATTTATGTCCAATATGGGCAGGGTCTGTAATCATCCTTACAGTCGGTGGCCTAGTCAAAGGAATCACAAATAACAAGGAGGCTTTGTTTTGTTTTAAATAATTTTTTTTTGCTTTATTATTTGTTGCTCTTTCTAAAATGAGTATTTTTGTCTTGTTTTGTTTTGAACTTCCTGTTTTGGAACAATTATTGATTCATAGAAAGTCATAAGAAAATGTACAAGAGGTCTCAGGTACCCTTTACCCAGGGGAAGTGGATCTTAATACTGTAATACAGTATCAAACTCAGGAATAAATATTAGTACAGTTCAGGGAACTTGTTCAGATTTCACCAGTTTTACTTGTATGTGTGTGTGAGAGAGAGAAAAAGAGATAATTGGCTTGTCCATATTTCTATACAATTTTATTTAACTTTTTGTTAATTTTTTTTATTGTTGATAGTATTACAGATCTCTCCCATTTTCACCCCCTTCCTCCCATACCCTACCCCCCCCACCCCCCGCAGGTCTTCACTACCCTATTGCCCATGTCCCTGGACTATGCATATAGTTTTTAAGTTCTTTGGTTTATCTCTTCTCATATCCCCAACCCCATGTCGAAGTTTGTCAGTCTGTTCCATGTCTCCGTGCTTCGGGTCTTATTTTGTTGGTCAATTCATTTTGTTCATTAGATCCTACAGATAAGTGAGGTCATGTGATATTTGTCTTTCTCGGATTGGCTTATTTCACTTAGCATAATATTTTCCAAGTCCATCTATGCTGTCCCAAAGGGAAAGAGACCCCTCTTTTTCACAGCTGCATAGTATTCTGTAGTGTTATTTAACTTTTCATTTTTATTGAATTTATTGGGGGTGCCCTTGGTTCACAAAACCGTACAATTTTATTCCACGTATTGATTCATGTAACTGTCAACACAATCCATATGCAGAACTATTCCCTTACCAGTAGGTGCCAGAAACACCCTATATGTATAATCATTAGAGTATATACTTCATGAGGCAGGAACAATATCAATTTTATAACACAAATGCAACCTAGAGACTAGCACCTGTGCCTGAAACATACAGGGTGTTAATAACGTGTCAAATACACAACATTCTGAATTAGTCATTATCTCCATTTTATGGTAGAGGGACAAAATATTAACATATCAAACAATATCACTGTTTCTAGTCATTATCTAAATGTAGAGCAGAGAGATTTAAAACTTTATTTTGATATATTCATAAACTGATCAGTAACTGTGCATCTGAGCAGTTTCCTTAGCTATCCTCCAGGCTCTCTTGAAATCCATAAAGAGCAAGCAGAGGATTTGGAAATGCTATTGGTCCAGTTATTACAGTTGTCACCAAATTCAAGACATACGGTTTTTAGAGAAATACTGGAACAGGCTTTTGAGAACATTGTCTGTGCATGGCTTACTATAAGAATGGGAGTTATTTGATGGTAAAAAAAAAAAAAAAGTACTTCTTATCCTTTTTGGTATCCTTACTAATTCATACATGGTCTGGCACATAGTACATTGTAAATCAGAGTGCTGTCCCGAATTGTTCTAATCAAAGCCAATCATGGGGATCTGATGGGAATGGCTTTTAACATCATATCAAATAAATTAAACGGTTTCTTTGTAGGGAGCCAGTATTTTTGTTGTTGCTGTATTGTGTGTTTTTTTAGGTAACATGATCAAAAGCGATGACTTCATTGATCTATCTTCCTCCTTCATACTGGGACTTTATACTGGGGCAGCCTTAAAGATTTTACCAGAGAACCATTTTTCCATTAATTATGTACCACCCACTGAGTCCTATATCAGGAACTCAAAACTCAAATCTATTTGTATGGATATCTGTTCATTATCCCCATCCCCATCCCCAGCATTACAAATTGGAAATGTCGTGGGAGTCTGGACTTGAACTCTTATAGTACTAGTGACAGAAATATTTTCCTATACACCAGCGAGATAAAATGTTTTATATTTAGGTGTCTTAGCCTCTATTGTTATCCACTATAGGATTATGACTGTGCTATTTCCTTGACTAAGGGGCAAAAACTCATTAACATATTGAAATATTTTTTGAGTGATTATTTAATGAAATGATAGATGGTTATAAGAATACTAGAGGCCCAGTGCATGAAAATGCATGAGCTGGAGGGGGGACCCTCAGCCCAGCCTGCCCCCTCTCACAGTCTGGGAGCCCTCAGGGGCAGGAGGCGACCTGGCAATTAGGGGAAGGTGATGCCCCATCACACCTCTGCTGCTGCCACTGCCAGCAGTGCAAGCCTCGGCCGGCCCTGGCTGGGCAGCGGCTATCCAAGGCTTGCCTGCACCTTGAGCCGGCCCTGGGCAGCTGGGGGACTGAGGGGACTGGGCGCTGCCATCTTATGGCTGTGGATGCCGCCATCTTTGAGGGCAGGGCAGTCAATTAGTATATTCCCTCCATCTCTGTGACTGTGTGAGGATCAATTAGCATATTCCCTCTTTATTAGATACGATGAATGTCATGTTAAAGGGAGGGAACTTATTGTTATGGAGAGGAAAATTAATGCAAGGATAATTTTAGTATCAGGGTGACTAGAGACCTCTACTAACCAAATCCTTCACAGATTCGGTATCTTAAGTTGTACCCAGAAACTACCTAATACACATCATCACAATTTCCACGCCTCTTTATGAGAATATGAATGCATAATTGTATGATGCCACTTCCTTGCATCATTAATTTTCTTTCTTTTTTATTGAATTTATTTGGGTGACACTGATTAACAAAATTATACAGGTTTAAGGTGCACAATTCAACAATACACTGTATTGTGTGTTCACGACCCTAAGTCAAGTCTGCTTCCATAACCATTTAGCCCCCCTTTACCCTCCTCCACTTCCCCCTAGCCCCTCTCCATTCATTATAATGGAACTTTGAATAGAGAAATATTTTTTAGCCATTGTATAATTCATAGCATGGCCCATGAACCCAAAATAGCAAAGCTAATGTTAGTCCTCATACCAGAATTAATAAAGAGTTTTAACTTAAGATTTTAGTTAGTAACTGGGAATCAATCCCTACACCCAAACATATTTTTAATTCAGAAACCATGTATATTTTTGTCTTTAAAAAGCATTTTTGAAAGCAAGGGCATAATGAAATGGATTCATTATTTAAGAGATTACAAGTGAGTTCTTTATGATTAGTCATTTTGTAGTATGAAGGAAAATTCATTCAGTGATATTGAAGATTATTGATCTAATTCCTTAGGAAAAAAGGTAAGAAAAGTCCACAAGTCATCTTTAGTAAATAGTACTTAAGGGAGGACGAGTTTGTAGCAGTTACCCATGAAAGAGGACTGCCGGGGTCCAACCCCAGCAGGTCCAGGGGTCCCCAAAGGTGTGGACGGAGTCGGCGAAGAAGGAATGACACAGAGACAGTGTTCAGTTGATCAGCAGCCTAGCCAGGATCTCCAGCCAAGTTCTGGTCTTGATCTCCAGAGAGGCTCTGCTTCGGATCTCCAGCCAGGTTCTGTGGCCAGGTACTCAAGTCAGGTTCAGTCACCAGGTTCTAGTCAGGTTCTCTTGCCAATTTCTGTAGTCAGGTTCAGTCCAGGATCTTTTGCCATGTTCTCTCGCTAGGCTCCGTCTCCAGGCTCTGAGGCCAGCCTCTGTCCAGGATCCCCTGCCATGCTCTCTCCAGCGAAGCTCCTCCGTCTCCAGAGAACGCTCCCTGTAGGTTCTGTGCCTAGGCTCTGTCTCTCTTGGTCCTGTCTTCTGAGTTCTGTGTCCTTAGTTCTGTGTTCTGAGTTCTGTGTTGTTACAACTGTATTTATACCAGTTGATTCAATCCTATCAATCTCTATTACAAAGGTTAGGGTGTTTCTTATCTCCATTCCAGGGAGAAAAGATTATGTAGTTTAAGCATGATTGTTCGTAGTTAAAGGGATTAATTACCCGCCTGGCACTTAGTTGAGGGGTTTTATTCCCTCCCTAACTTCAGGGGAAAATCCCTACCTGGGGATTCAACCTTTCTCGGAGAGGTGACCTTGGTTAAAACACAGCGCCAAGAAGGTGAGCAAACATATTAAGAACCGTATGCCATATATGCCAGGTCCCTTGAAACAGCAAGGATGGACCGGCTCCCGGCAAATTCCCCCTTTTTTATTTTTTAAAAGCAAGCATTAAAAAGAAAAACCTGAAACGCTCTCTTGTATCCATTTTAAGAGTAGGATTGGCGCTTTCTGCTATTACCTGAGTCCTGATCTATCACCCCAGGGAGAGCTTGCCAATCCTGCACTTTCCCGGGGTGGAAAGGCTGCAGTGGGGTTAAGGATAAGGCTCCTTGGGCCTACCTTCTCCCATGCCTCTACATTTACCTTTCCGGCACCTTTCCTTCCTCAGAAAAGCATGGACGTATTTCTTGTATAAAATGTTCTGTCTGACTGGGAGTAACCTTAATTCCTCTGCTAATAAGCATATATGTTAAAAGATCAATACGGAGTCTTTTTTCTTTAGACTCAGTATGGCACATCTTCTTAATCTAAAGATCAATACAGAGTCTTCTTTCTTTGGACTCAGTATGGCACATCTTCTCAATCTAAGTTCTGTACTATCCACCTTCTTACCCTACTTATCCTCTATAGGGGGGTCTGTAGCAC
Organism: Myotis daubentonii; assembly: GCF_963259705.1. Taxonomy (NCBI): domain Eukaryota; kingdom Metazoa; phylum Chordata; class Mammalia; order Chiroptera; family Vespertilionidae; genus Myotis; species Myotis daubentonii. The sequence goes on along the minus strand of NC_081854.1, from coordinate 50,487,203 downwards.
CCTGGTGGAGTCCTATCCGTCCCGAGTGTGGGGTTCTCAATGGGGGGGGGGCTTACCTAAGGGAATCCTGTTCCAGGGGTTCCCAAAGGTGTGGACGGAGTCGGCGAAGACTATCCACCCTCTTCCTATGGTGGAGTCCTATCCATCCCGAGAGTGGGGCTTACGTAGGGGTCCCTGTTCGGGCGCCAGATGCCGGGGTCCAACCCCAGCAGGTCCAGGGGTCCCCAAAGGTGTGGACGGAGTCGGCGAAGAAGGAATGACACAGAGACAGTGTTCAGTTGATCAGCAGCCTAGCCAGGATCTCCAGCCAAGTTCTGGTCTTGATCTCCAGAGAGGCTCTGCTTCGGATCTCCAGCCAGGTTCTGTGGCCAGGTACTCAAGTCAGGTTCAGTCACCAGGTTCTAGTCAGGTTCTCTTGCCAATTTCTGTAGTCAGGTTCAGTCCAGGATCTTTTGCCATGTTCTCTCGCTAGGCTCCGTCTCCAGGCTCTGAGGCCAGCCTCTGTCCAGGATCCCCTGCCATGCTCTCTCCAGCGAAGCTCCTCCGTCTCCAGAGAACGCTCCCTGTAGGTTCTGTGCCTAGGCTCTGTCTCTCTTGGTCCTGTCTTCTGAGTTCTGTGTCCTTAGTTCTGTGTTCTGAGTTCTGTGTTGTTACAACTGTATTTATACCAGTTGATTCAATCCTATCAATCTCTATTACAAAGGTTAGGGTGTTTCTTATCTCCATTCCAGGGAGAAAAGATTATGTAGTTTAAGCATGATTGTTCGTAGTTAAAGGGATTAATTACCCGCCTGGCACTTAGTTGAGGGGTTTTATTCCCTCCCTAACTTCAGGGGAAAATCCCTACCTGGGGATTCAACCTTTCTCGGAGAGGTGACCTTGGTTAAAACACAGCGCCAAGAAGGTGAGCAAACATATTAAGAACCGTATGCCATATATGCCAGGTCCCTTGAAACAGCAAGGATGGACCGGCTCCCGGCAGAGGACCAGTGGATTGATCGTGTAAGATTCTCCAAATAAAAAGTTCAGAGCCTAATCTATGCATGAATAATATATGAGCTGCATTACACAGTGAGGTTGGGTATGGCAAGGGGTCAGTTCTGTTAGGTCTGAGTCAGATGTTAACATTCCGTTATCACAAGCTGGGGGCTTCCATTTAATTGGATGCTTCGTGTTCAGAAAAGAGCACTGCATGTTGGCTTTTGGCCATATCTGTCAGGTTCCTAGATGAAAAAAATTGAAAGGTATTGGCTTTATTCATGAATAGTTTAGTACCTAGTAAATAAGTCCTCCTTCCCATCTCTGTTTCTCCACACTTGAAAAAGAAAAGGCATATTGGTCTCTACAAAATAATCCTATTTCTTCCTACTCTTTCCATAGGAAATTCTCCCTGTTTTCCCAACTCACTTGGATAGTAATACCAAGGAATTTGTTCTCATTCTACCTCCAACCCATCTTTATTCTTCCAAGCATTTGCTCATGTGAGCATGAGTAGGGTAGGTGAAAATGGTACTGATAAGGGATTTGCAAGGACCTGGTTCACCTTGCCCTAAGTTTCCTCCTTTCATGAGATCTCTCTCATCCTCCCAGGTGAATGTAGTTTTCTTGCTGTATTCCTAAAAATAATACAATAATACTGTTATAGCCAAGCGTGGAAAATAAGTTCTATGATTATGTAAATGCATTCTCAGTCTCTAGCATAGAACCTTGACCACAGTATCTACACTAATAAAAGACAAACATGCAAATTGACCATACCTTTACTATGCCTTAAGCCATGCCCACCAGCCAATCAGAGCAACTATATGCAATTAACCCAACCAAGATGGCCACAGCTCTACTCAAACCAACAAAGTTTCCATTATAGAAGGTAAATAAACCCCAGACACCTGCTTTCAGCAAGCCGTGGCCACGGAGCTGAGCCTTGGGTTGCCCCTGGTGATGGAGGAAGCCAAGCCCTGGCGGGCTCTGAGCTCCACTCCAAGCTACAAAGTTTCAGTTATAGAAGGTAAATAAATCCCAGAATAAAAAAAGAAAAAAGAAAAAAAGGAGAGGCTGGGAGCTTCCATTGCCAGGGAGGCTTAGCAAGCCTGCAAACAGCTATCAGCCCCTCACCCAGGCTGGCCAGGCACCGCAGTGGGGAGCCCCACCTGAAGGGGTGTGACCAGTTGCAAACAGCCATCAGCCCCCTCACCCAGGCTGGCCAGACACCCCAGTGGCACCCCAGTGGGGACCCCAACCCTGAAGGGCAAACCAGCCGGCCCCCACCCGTGCACCAGGCCTCTATCCTATATAATAAAAGGGTAATATGCAAACTGACCCTAACAGCAGAAAGACTGGGAATGACTGGTCACTATGACACACACTGACCACCAGTGGGCAGATGCTCAATGCAGGAGCTGCCCCCTGGTGGTCAGTGTGCTCCCACAGAGGGAGCTCTGCTCAGCCACAAGCCAGGCTGGCGGCTTTCAGTACAGCGGTGGTGGTGGGAGCCACTCCCGCCTCCTCAGCAGCACTAAGGATGTCCGACTGCAGCTTAGGCCTGCTCTCCGCTGATAAGTGGACATCCCCCGAGGGCTCCTGGTCTGCCAGAGGGATGTCTGATTGCCAGCTTAGGCCAGTCCCCCAGGGAGTGGGCCTAAGCCAGCAGGTGTTCATCCCCCGAGGAGTCCCAGACTGCGAGAGGGCACAGGCCGGGCTGAGGGACCCCCTCTTCCCCCGAGTGCACAAATTTTTGTGCACCAGGCCTCTAGTTAAAATATAAGATAACTCATGTTAAAGCAAACATTTATGCTGTGTTTTCTGATATTGACTTAAAATTTGCATCATCCCTTTGTATTCTTCCAGATGCCAAAATTGGAAATGTGGAGGTTAGGGCATTTAAGAGTGATTATTTATGTGTATGAAGGGAATTATTTTATTCTGCTTGTCTTTGCTTTTCCAGCTAAACATCTTCCATGTCTGATTAGCAACATTAGCTCAAATATAAAGGTTTAAGAAATGTTAACTCCGAGTCCTGTCCTGTCCTCAGCATCTTTTCATGCTTTATTTTGCTTATCCTTAAAAAAAAAATCCATAAAATAGGTGTTATTATTATTGACCTTACTAGATGGTAGATTGTTTGCAAATATGGTCACAATAAGTCCCCCCCCCTACATCTTCAACTGTTAGAAATGATTCACATTACTCATCACTTTCTCATTCTTTTTAGTGAGTCCTCACTGAATCACGAGGTAGTCACTTAATCAAGAGAACCTAAAAACAAACAAACAGATAACCATTGTGTTTCCTAAGTAAATTTTTAATAAGAGCATTTCAGACATGGAACTGTGGGACCATGATGACATACTTGAGTTTGTGGATCTCCTTCTGAGCTGGAGCCCCAGAGCTCCCAATCCTGACTTCGGCTGGCACAGCTCCAGTTCACTTCACCCTCCCTCTGCTGGAGCACAAGGTTGGTGGCTGCACAGGGATTGTTGTGCGTTGGCCCTTTAAGAGGGTGCCTGAATTTCCAGCCATCACTCCTTGGCAGGCAGCAACCCTGCTGCTTTTCACAGCCAGATGTTTTGTGGGTACCCTTCTCCATTGTGGTGCTCTCTGCTAGGGGCCCAGCTTGAAGATTAGACCACAGAGATCTCAGTGGCAACCCCCACAGCTGAAGTTCTCTCTGGAACTTCAGTTGCTGTGAGTGGGCACTTGGCTAACCCTTTCGCCCCTCCACCCCTCCTACCAGTCTCTATGCACCACCCCTCCTACCAGTCTTTATGTCAGTGGTTCTCAACCTTCCTAATGCCGCGACCCTTTAATACAGTTCCTCATGTTGTGGTGACCCCCAGCCATAAAATTATTTTCGTTGCTACTTCATAACTGTCATTTTGCTACTGTTATGAATCGTAATATAAATATCTGATATTCAGGATGTATTTAAAGGGGTCGCAACCCACAGGCTGAGAACCGCTGCTCTATGTGGTCTCCACTTTGGGTCCTCAGGTGTCAGGCTTCTCTCCTAAGAGTCTTCCATTGATTATTCAGGAAGTTTTTCTGTATTTTAGTTGCAATGCCAGTTTGTTCCTGGGAGCGTGTCCCTGCAGCACCCACTTACTCCACCGCCAGTTTTTGAGTTTGTGGATCTCAACTCAAAGAACCCGAGGATGTCAAGAGTTAAAATATAATTTCATCACAATATAAAGGCATAATAGGTGATGTGCCATCATGCATATGAATATAAAGTATTATAGTTTTATATGATCTCAAGGTGGCTCATGGATTTCTGTTAGCCTTTTGATGGCTGTGGTGGTATAGAAAGTGGAAAGCTCTGTGAAGGCAGGGAAAAGTCCTGAAGAGCTTTGCTTTAAAACCCACAGCACAGAGCCTAGTAGGTATGTAATGCATACGCAATAAATGCAGATGGATGAATTAATAAGTTACTTGTTTCACAGCATTTCATTAATTAGCTAGATTTGATTGAAGCACAATGACAAAATATAATCCTCAAAATTGTCCCATTTGGTAATACACTCACTCTACAAATGAGATAATTGTCAAATTGAAGAGGCATCATTTGAACAGTTGCTTCTATCTCTAAAGCATGTTATAACCTTCAATTCAACTAGACTATATTCATTACACTCTACTATGCTTAGACTATCCAAAAGCCTACTATTCATTCATTCATTCATTCATTCATTCATTCATATGAATCTGTTGAGGAATCAAAATGTGCTATGTTTCATGATAATTGCTGGAACACATTGGTGAGTAGAAACAGACATAGTCTTCGCTCCCATAAAACTCGCAGTCTAATGAGGGAGATACTTTAATCAAATAGTCACACGACATATAAAGTTATTATTCTAATAGCTACAAATGAGGTACACATAGATCTCAGAGGTTAATAATAAGAAATCTGGAATTTTATAAGTGGTCAAAGGCAATTTCACTTCGAAAGGATAAATAAAATGACTCAGATCAGGGATTTCCAGGCAAAGGCCACATTAATACAAATGCCCTATGGCCAAAGGAGTAGTATTGTGAATGAGGGACTGGAAGAATCTGTAACGAGAAGGTGAAGAGAGAGAGTATTAGTGTAGAGAGGTAGGCAGGGACTAGACTAGGCAGAGCCTTCGATGGTAATTAAGCATTTCAATTTCATCTTTGGTGCAATGGCAAGACATTCAAAGGGTTTAAGCAAGGGAAAAATATGAGCAGTTAGATGCTTTGAAAAGAAAATAATGGTCCTGGAAGGTGTGGCCCAGAGGTTGAGAGTCAACCTATGAACCAGTAGCTCATGGTTTGATTCCTGGTCAAGGCACATGCCTGCGTTTTGGGCTTGATCCCCAGCAGGAGGCAGCCAATGATTCTCATCATTGATGTTTCTGTATCTCTCTCCCTCTTCTTTCTCTGAAATAAATAAAAAAATATTTTTTTAAAAAAAGAAAGAAAACAAGGGGTGTCAGTCCCTCCTCCCAGATATAAACTTACTTAGAAGAGGTATCTAATTAATGGTTAGGAACACTCTTAGACTGTAATTATCTTTGCTCTCCATTTTACCCATCAGAGGAGGAATAGAGAATTATCTTCACTGATGCTTTAATCACTGGAGAAGTGTTCCACTTGATCAATGCACAGAGTTCTTTGAATGTTATCTACTTTACAATAACTGAAAATCCCCCAAGGGTCATTCTTGTGCTCTGGGTACAAATTTCATAATTACTAACCGAAAAAAAAAAGAGTCCAATCCAGAGTTTGTTTCCCAAAACTGAAAGTTGCTTTAAAAATACTTTAACAACATGGAGTTATCAATGGAATCATTAATTAAATTACCTAATGACAAAATTTAGGAATCAATTACAAAAATAATTAAAGTAATGAGACTAACACCATTTAAAAGATAGTATAAGGAGAGTAATTCTGTGAAATGGCAATTGTCCCCGGACACACTTCATAATTACAAACACTTAAATGCATTATTGGTTCCCAAATGGCCCCATATGGGGTACAGAGGAGAGGAAATAGTTATTCTCCAGATACTAATCTGAATTCCTTTCCAGAAATAAGTTATGTGTATTAAATTATATTAAAGTTGGAACATGCAGATAAACTTTTTTTTAATTGAGTTTAGAGAGAAGAAAGGAGAGAGAGAGAGAAACAAAGATGTGAGAGAGCTACATCAATCAATTGCCTCCTGTTGAACCTGCGACCTGGTCATGTGCCCTGACTAAGAATTGAACCAGCGACCTTTTGGTGCATGAGACAACACTCAACCAACTGAGTCGCACCAGCCAGGGGGATAAACTTGTTATTTTTAAAATGTAAAATCATTTTAAAACAAAGGCAGGTAATTTCTTGATCTTTGAACTTATCCTTAAGCTGTATCTACTCACTGGATTGGTTAAAAACATCTCCAACCTTTCAAATCACCTTTTTCCTTATGAGTAAAGATGAGTATTTTTGAAACTTTGACTCATGAAGGTGTGTAAAGTCCTTGAGCTTTGGCACGAACCATGCTTAGGCTCAAATTTCAGCTCTGCACACTCAGGTAGAAGGCGACCTTAGGAAAAATCCTTTATTTCACCCTTAAAAGTGGTGATATTCTTCACATCTATGTCACAGACCTTATTTGAGAATTAAATGGAATACTACATGGAAGGTGCCTAGACATAAAAATTATGATTAATACTTATTAATGTATTAAGTACTTTTTGATATGCAAGAAAGGTATTTTTAAAGCTTCTATAGTGTATTGTTTAATAAAGTATTTTTTTACCTTGGAATTCATTTTTTAATATAATTCAAAGTTTAAAAGTATCTCTATCTAGCCCTAGCTGGTTTCTCAGTGGTTAGAGCATTGGCCCTCAGACTGAAGGGGTGAAGGATCAGGGCTTTAATGCCAGTTAAGGGCACATACCTTGGTTGCAGGATTGATCCCCGGCCCCACGTGTGGGAGGCAACCAGTCCAATCGATGTGTCTCTCTCACATTGAGGTTTTTCTCTCTCTGTCTCTCCCCCTCCCTTCCACTCTCTCTTAAAAAAAAATCAATGGAAAATATACCCTTGGATAAAAAGTAACAACAACAACAACAAAATGGCTCTAATTATTCCCTTTATTTCAGGACAAAAGCCCCAGGTGACATGATGCCTCCCTTTTCAGTCTTGCTGGCCAGTGGCTTAAGGCCATGTCTGCCAAATCCAAGCTACCATACTGAGTCTTTTCCCCTTTAGGACAGGAATCCTCCTGCTTCCAGGGTTGAAAATGAAGGAGGTCTATAGTTTGATTCTCATTTTGAATATATTTCATTACTATTTCCAGAAAGATTTTTATATGGAGTAACATGACATACATAAATATGGAAACAAATATAAATACAAACAGACATATCATTCCAGAGTAATAATTCTCAGCTATATCTTTAAATGCCTCTGGGTATCATCTACTCCAGCGGCCACGAAGTCTGTATAAATACATGTGAGATCCTGGGAGCCCTGGTCATTTCAGTGGTCAGCTCTCCTGCCAGCCTGCTTGTAGATGGACACACCTGTTATCACTGGTCCTTCCTAATATTTGGTAACTGGTTTCAGTCAGTCTTACCTGTTTGTACCTGAAACTAGTTGTTTTTCACTTCTCTGAATTGAGTATCTCTGTAGATGACCTGGGCTTACCGATGGGGAGTAGGCTTACCTTAAATAGGGTGGCTTGTACATGGGTCAACCCATCACTTCTGCACATTGAATTCTGAAAGAGTTCCATTCAACCTAGGGGGCTAGCCACCTGCCACATAGAGTTATCTGTCTCTTCTCATTCCTGCCCGTCCTGTGGTCAGAACAGATATTCGTCTACATTGATGTTTTACAGAATGAGAGTCCTGAAAAGTTGAAAAATCATTTCCCATGTCTACCACCCACCAGTTTACTCTTTGGTATTATAAACTCCATAATTTAGAATGCGCAGATAATGGAAATCTAACCCAATATCAAATTCACCCAGTTATTTGGAAAGACAAAAGGGATTCAATCCTTAAATAAAGATGTGACAGGATTAGCAACCAATGGAGATCAGAAATGTGAGGGGGGGGGAATTTATTTTTTCCCTTTCAGTTAGCAATTAGACAGCTGTATTTTGTACAAGCTAAAATTGATACCCGGGATATTGTGCTCAAGTTGCTTGAGCAAAAATAGAATTGCATATAAGCTATGAGGAAAAAAATTCTTCCTGAAAGTCCATTGAGACTATCTCACCCATGTCTGGCCTGTGTTTCCAGATTCATGACTAAGTGAATATTTCCCCCCTTTTCTTATCTACTTTCTCTATTCTTCCTCTCTCTCTCTCTCTCTCTCTCTCTCTCTCTCTCTCTCTCTCTCTCTTTCTTTCTTCCTCCCCCCTCCCCTCCCTCACTATCTCCTTTTCTTCTTTCCTTCATTTATCTTTATTTTTGTCTTCAACAAGACAAAATTTCAACTTCAGCAATAAAGAAAACCTAATGGTAAATTCTAAAATCAATAAGAATGAGTATACAAATGAGTTGGGAAAAGTGAGGTGTGCAATTAGAATCTGGAATCTTCTCATATCTATGGAACCATCTATCTATCTACCGAACTTCTTATCATATATGTATCCATTTTCTCTAAATAAAACAAATACGGACTAATTTGATGGAAATAATAGCCTTTGAGCAACATTCTTTTAACACATTGAAGTAGTCTAGCTCATGTTTTATAAACTCCATTGAAAGAACATATTTACTTCTTTTTGGAATCAATGGATAAAATACAGAAATTTTTGTGGCAGGCTACATACACTCTCTGGAGCCAACACTTGATGTTACACTCTGCTCAGATACAGGCGTTCAGGCCAGTTTTATTTAACCAATGTAGTACGTATTTAGAAAAATAAAGGATAATAATGAGTGTTTATACTATTGTCTGCCTTTCACTCCATGAAAGATTTTTAAAAAGTAATGAATGAGTAGAGAAATAATGACATCGTCTGCCTTCTGATGTGGCTCATATTTAGGGGAAAGCTGAGACTGTGATGGGAGAATTGGGGGTCTGTATCATGCATTAATACAAAACCACTCTTTATAAAATCCCACAGAAAAAAAATACGCAGCATGTTGCATGAAAAATTTCCATTAGCATTTTATTGTACCAATTATATTGCAATTACTCCTATGTTCACAGTCCTTTGAGTCACTCCATTTTGAGTGAGATCTTAATAATATATGTAAGAGCATTATACCTGTGTTTGTAATATTATTGATCTAACACCATTAACGTCTGCAGCGTTTTTAAGACCCATTACCTGCTGTATAGTAGCCCTGCCTGGCAAAAGCACATCACTTTCTCTGTTAAAGTTTGTCAGACAACAACACACAGAAAAGCAATTTTACCTGCTACAGTGCATGTCTGACTGCTTGATAATGTCAATCAATAAGTGAATTCACTTCCCTTGTTCTCTGGTAAACAAGATGTCTGCCCCATTTCAGATGCACACAAAGAGAAAGGAGCCAAGATACGGGTAGATCAAAATAAAGTGTTTTGGATGATATTTAATGGGCATTTGGAGAAGATTGGGGCTTTGGTGGTAGAGACACTGAAAATTATATCCCCCACAGAAAACACTGACTGGATAAGCCATGGCAACAGCGGGGTAGTGGCCTGGAGAAAAGTCTAAACAGAGATAGGTTTTTTCTTCCTTCCTTCCTACCCTTCCTTCCTTCCTTCCTTCCTTCCTTCCTTCCTTCCTTCCTTCCTTCCTTCCTTCCTTCCTTCCTTCCTTCCTCTCTCTCTCTCTCTCTCTCTCTCTCTCTCTCTCTCTCTCTCTCTCTTAAAGATATGTTTTTATTGATTTTAGGGAGAGGAAGGGAAAGGGAGAGAGAGATGGAAACATCAATGATGAGAGAGAATCATTGATCAGCCACCACCTGCATGCCCCATACTGGGGACCGAGCCAAAACCATGAATGTGTCCTGACAGTGAATTGAACCGTGACCTCCTGGTTTATGGGTCGTCCCTCAACCACTGACTGACACCAGCTGGGCTCATTTATTTCTTCATAGGGTTGTGATGGAAAGCCATTTGATGGAAGTACATTTTAAAATATTCAGGGAAAAATACACCATGTTTTCATAATCTTGTCTATTATCGATCTCGCTGTCTAATAAGGTTGGTAGCTAAATATGGAATATTTTTGTCTAAATAGCTGTTATCTAAATTTCTATTTCTACATGCAGAATGGGGGAGGGGCATTATGAAGACAGTTACTATCCTATATAATAAAAGGCTAATATGCAAAGTGTCCCCTCAGGAGTTCGACTGACCAGGAGTTCGACTGCTCACTATTATGTGCACTGACCACTTGGGGGTGGTATGGAATGAAGAAGGGCCCCAGCCAGCAGCCAGCAGCTGGGGGAAGGAAGACCCCAGCTGGCAGCTGGAAGGCCCCAATCTTTCCTGATCACCAGCCAGGCCTAGGGACCCTGCCCATGCATGAATTTTGTGCACCAGGCCTCTAGTTTTTTAATAAGCCTTTGGATGAGTTAGGGTATTTCAAAAGAGGCTCAAAGACATGGAAAGCATTTTAATAGTGAGCCAGGGAGTTACATGAGTAGTTAAACCTCACTAGTCACGTCCACTGGGTTGGCCTCTGAACAGATAGGGTTTGGCTCATGATATGTCTCTGCTCAGATCCCTAGTTGAATGTTGATATGGATGAAAAGGAAATGTGGGCCTGGGGTCAAACTGTTGCAACAGTGCATATTTATGACAGTCATTCATGCATATCAGTCACACCAATCACCTGAGCTGCCCTGGGATCAATATCTCTGCCCAGTTCCTTGAAGACAAATGCTCTCCCCTGATTTCGTTCTTACTCAGTTGTATTACACAAATCGAGGCCTCTGTTTTGTTCTTGCTGTTGTTTTTCTAATGATTTCATGAATCTGATATATGCCCCTTCTTAAAAAAAAAGTAATATAAACATTAGAAAGAAAAGAAATATAAGGCTACATTCATAAAAGTCAGAGTATTTTTTTGTACTAAAAGTATTGCGATTGCTATAATAATATATCCAAACAGCTTTTAGGTATTAGTATAGGATTGGCACTTTGGAGTCTTGCCAGGGAAAGAGATGGAAAAGGTTTACAAAGAAATGATTTCCAAAATAAAAAGAATTTAAAGAGTTAAAGGGACCAAGAAGGGATGGTGCGGTAGTAAGAGACTGACAGTGAGAAGTCCTTAACCCCAGAGAATTCTGGGAAGCAAAAGAGAGACTCAGGCCAGTGAGAGCTGGAACAGTGGGAAGGGCTTCTGGTGTGAGCCAGCCTTGGAAGAATTCAGGCATCACCACCAGGAAAACAAGCAAAAACCTGATCTCACTTTCCTTCTCTCCTACAAACCTGTGTCAGTGATTCTATTAACATAACAAGGAGCCAGTGGACATGGGGGGAGGGGTAGGCTACAGCATGCATAGAGGGCAACCTGCTGGGGCATGGAACTGTATAGGGTATAGAAGGGCCTGTATGTAGGGGAAATAGAGAAAACCTTGCATAATGCTTTACCTCAGTTAAGTCCCACCACAGCCTTAAGATTATCCCATGTTTCAGTTCAGAAAATCTGTAGTCAAGTGTGGGACTTGGGTTCAACTGGGGATCAACTAGCATTGCTCAGGTTCATGTCCAGCCCTGCCTACCACCACCCCCAAGATACACACACACACACACACACACACACACACACACACAGTCTTTGAAAAAGATTAAAAAGGAAAAAAAAGAAAAAGATTGGGATACTGCCAATTGAACAAAAACCATTCATAAGTTTTGGGCAAGTTTTGAAATAAAGAACCTTGCAGTTCATAAACACTTTGAGCAGTATTGCAATTGATTTTCACAGCCTTATATTTATTGTTAGGCATGGAAAGGAGATTTATTCCCACATGTGGACAAAGGAAATTAAATTCAAGGAGGCCACTGAGTTTTTTTTTTCCAGTCATGGACTCAATGTTAGAACTTGCATTCCGATCCAGGTAGCCTGAACTTTACTCCCACTCTTCCACCATATCTCATTTCCAACATGGCTTGTGCATCAAAAGAGGCAGCATTTTGTTTATTTTTAAAAAATATATTTGTATTGATTTCAGAGAGGAAGGGAGGGGGAAAAAAACAGAAACATCAATGATGAGAGAATCATTGATCAGCTGCTTCCTACACACCTCACACTGGGGATCGAGCCCAAAACCCAGGCACATGCCCTGACCAGGAATCGAACTGCGATCTCTTGGTTCATAGGTCAACACTCAACAACTGAGCCATGCTGTCCAAGCAAGGTAGCATTTTATACTCATATATTTATTCGCCAGTATTTGCTGGAAGGCAAAAAAATGTATGAGTTGCTTCACGTAGCTGTAAACTCCATTTTCATAATGTTTATGCATTATGATTTGTGGCTAATTCCTTGGCCTACACAGAAAATATGAGTATATTATTAGTTGATCCCATAGTAAAACTGACGATGACCTTTTCAAGAACTGAGATAAGCTAATGAGAGCTACCCCATGCAAAATAATAAAGGTCACTAAGATTTTATCATTTAATTTTCATAATGCAGATGTCAATTAAAGCCTACTAATAAAGTGTATATTTTGAAAAAGGAGAAGATGACACCATGAATTATATTAGTTTTACTGCCACAACGAATTTTGATAAATATCCCCTACATGATACAAAGTCTGAGGATTATTCCGAGAGAGAGAGAGAGAGAGAGAGAGAGAGAGAGAGAGAGAGAGAGTTTTAATAAAGAAGATTGGGCATCAGGGTCTTAGCTTCCATGTGGGAGGTGCCTCTGTTCCCATCCTCACTCCCATCCTGCATCTGATCCAGCTGCACCCTGAAGTCTGAACAGCTCCACTGCCTGTTATTTATTGCTTCACACTAAGTCAGAATAACGATGCCTTATTAAGTCTCTTAATGCTGTAGGTTGGCTGAATCCAGATAGATTGTTCTATTCTATTTGCACTACACTTGGGGAGTCACTCATATGGCTTCATCCGTCTGTGAACTTGGCCAGGGCTATAATGTCCAAGATGGCCTCTCTCACATGTCCGAGACACAGGTGCTGACAGCCAGCTGGAGAGCTGTACCTGTTGTCCATGTGACCTCTCTCACTCTCTTTGCACATGGCCTCACCTACATGGTGACTGTTTCCAGGAGAGCAAAATAGGAAGCTTCCTAACTCAGATGGGCTGGGACAGAATTGGTGCACTGTTCGTTACTGTGGCCACACTCTACTGGTCCAGCAGTTATAAAGCCAGAAATAGACTCCACTCCTTGAAGAATACAGTGGTGTGCTCATACGTGGATGGGAGGATTGTTGGTGGTTGTCTTAGGAGACCAACTTCTGTATTTATTCTTGCCTAAATCCCAGGTGTAGACAAATTATAGAGCTCACATTCTGAGAAACAAATCTTTTTGGCAAAAGAATAAGAAATCATGTTGTCCAGGGAAAAATTTTGTGTGATTGAAGAAAGATGGCTAAGTAGGGAGATGCCAACATCAGATCTGCAAGAGGACGCATGATTTGAGATGTTCTGGTCTATTTGACCTTGTTATCTATGAGTCAGAAAAGGGATTGATCATGTTCTGCCTGATCCTTTTTCATTAACTACTTATGACTTATGCTTCTCATCATAATATATTCAAGTATTTTTACCCTATGAAGAGAGGAATAACTATTCACTTATTGAACAGCTATTTTATATCAGAGAATTTCATATATGTTAACACATGTAACTATCATGACAACACAATAAAGTATATGGCAATTCTATGCTTCATTTGTTACTATTTTTTATTAAGACTTTAATATGTTCTGGGCATTATTGGGGGCATGACGATAGAATAGGTAGCAACATAGGCACACACTTCATTCTTAAGCTCACATAGTAGTGAAGAGCCATGTTCATTTTGTTTGTTTATTGTCTACTTATGGACAATAAGTTCTGTGAAGAAAATTAAAACATTGGACGGAGGCTAGAGATTTGCTATTTTACTTAGGATGATTAGAGAAAACTTTTAAATAATGTAACATTTTATTATTATCTTTTAATTAATACAGTCAAATGCCTCTATGTTACCCATGTATCCCCTCTGCCCAATGTTTACTCTTCTTCTGAGAGATAAGCAGATCATTAGTGTCTCTTTATGTCTCTGAATAGTTTTTTAATATACATATATATATCTAGCAGCTACTAAGATTAGTAGCCCCATTTAAAAAAAAATGTTAGACTACTACATTATGCATTTCGTTTTTACCCTTCATTTTTAAAAACTTAACAGTACATGTTAGGGACCTTTCTATATTAGTACCCATATCATACAGAAATGTTCCTCACTATTTTAAATAAATATGTAGTGTGCCATGGTTTGTCTCATAAATTCTTTCACTGGTTGATAAGGTTACTTTTTCAGAGGAAACTGAGAAAGTGAGAGAACACACTATGTGGATGTCCGAGGGAGAGTAATAAACAAGGGAAACAGCAATTGCCATGCTCAGAGTCAGGATTGTGCTTGATGGGAATAAGACCAGCAAACAGATCCTTGGGGCTAATACAGAACATTGTGGGAGGGCCCATAGGGCACGTGATTACAGAAGAAACAAGGAGAAGAACTGGCAGGCAATAACTTATATAAATAATAACCTAATTAAAAATGGGCAATAGAATAAAATAGGCATTTTTCCCCCCACGGAAGGCATACAAATGGCCAACAGGTATATGAAAAGATACACAATACTAATCATCAGAAAAATGCAAGTCAACCACAATGAGGTATCAGCCCAAACCTCTTAGGATGTTCATTATCAATAATAATAATTAACAATAATAATAACAAATATTGGTGAGGATGTGGAGGTAGTGGAACCCTCGTTGCCTGTGGGTAGGAATGTAAAATGGTACCGTTGCTATGGAAACAGTATGGAGATTCTTCAAAAAATTAAAAATAAAAGTACCATAATATCAAGCATCCTACTTCTGAGTATCTAAAATAATTTCAATCAGAATCTTAGAGTGATATTTGCACCACTGTGTTCATTGAAGCTTTATTTACAATAACTCAGGTGGAAACAACCTAAATGTCCATATATATAAAATGGAATGTTATTTATACATAAAAAATAAGGAAATCCTGTCACATATTACAACATGGGCAAAGCTTGGGAGCATTATGTCAAGTGAAATAAGCCAGTCACTGCAGTACAAATACTGCATGATTCCACTGTTATGAGGAATCTAAAATAGTCAAATTCATAGAAACAGAAAGTGGAATGCTGGTTGCCCAGAGCTGGAGGAAGGGAGAATGGAGAGTTGCTTTTCAATGTGTACAGTGTTTGTCATGCAAAAAAAAGGAGAGATCTGTTGTATTACATTGTTCTTATAATTAAAACCACTCTACTGTACACTAAAAATTTAAGATACTCAATATCATGTTATGTGTTTACATCATAACAAAAAAAGTTATTATTACTATTATTATTGGTGGTGGTGGTGGTGGTGTGTGGTAGGGTCTTTTCAGTTGTATTTGCCTTTCTCTCTGTTAATCCTCACCTCAGCACCAAGAAAGTAGAGATGAGAAATTACTCTTAGAAAGGTTAGTATGTTGTTGTTTCTAAGTTAGAGATATAATCAGAACACAATTCATCTGCCCCAATTCTTTACAACAGTGATCTGTTCTGCCAGCCATATTTTCCCATATGGAAGTAGAGTATGTTCCTTTTTAAAATGAAAGAAATTGTGCATTGTTCAAGGTCAAGACAGCCAAGTATGTGGCTCAGTCAGGACTTATTATCTGGAGCATACTTTCAGAGCCTTGTTCTCAATTTACTATTAGCTTGGTGACTCTGATATTGACAGATGGTTGAGTTGCATGTTGTTTTCCTCAACTAGATGTTAAGGTTTATAAGAGCACAGCTTTAGCTGTTTTATCCCCATGTTCCCAATACCTAACCAAGTGTCACTCACTAGTCAGATCCTGAGAAGCTGCTTATCACCCTGATATGCACAAGAATCCTGATTGTAAGACCACATGTCTGATCTGGTCACCTAATTACTAAACCAGTCCTGGGAAGACAGAGCCCTTGCCGAGTATCTGACTGCAGGAGGCACAGACACAGAAGCCCTCTTGCTCAGCCTCAACTCAATGCCTGGTGCCCTGCTATTTGGGATAAACTTTCCAGAGACTCAAAACCTACATGCTGCTGTCTCACTATATTAAACTCCGTTATTCCCCATTGTTGCAATTCATAAACCTATTGGATCTAAGATAGTTCTCAGTGCATGTCTAAAATGTGACTTGGACACAGTGTCATATCTTGAAATCTTTCGTTAAGCTTGATTTGTTGAAAAGACTATCAAGATGGTCAGTAGTGAAGATGGATTTGAATGGGCAAAGCAAGAAGAGGTAGGCACTTTTAATGCGCATGACTGGTTTAAGCATCTTTGGTCAAGGTACCATTAAACATCTGCTGCATGTTGGGGGAAATGCTTTTATATTCGCTAATCTTTTTTAAAAAGTATTAGGTATTAAAGGGAATGTTGATTCCCTGTATTTTATTAAATATTTAAACCACGATATTTTATGAACATGTTCATCCCATAAGAAAATTATTGTAAATCAACTAAACTACTTGATTTACTTTATGCATAAGTCATAGAGATGATTTAAGGACACTTATTTACATCAGATTCAATTCTCATTTTGGGAAAAATCTGTATCTATTTACCCAAACATTATTTTAAGCTCTGTAATAAATATTCTATATCAATATTCTGAAATGATATTGTAGTTGGTTGTTCTATGAAGTTTTTTTTAAAGAAATTTTGGTTTTATAAAACAAGCTCAGGTATAGATCTTTCCTTAGAAATACAGATGATTCCTTCTTGAATACAAAAGGAGAGAGAGAGAGAGAGAGAGAGAGAGAGAGAGAGAGAAAACATACTTGTCTAAGTATTTTAGTTGACATCACATCGTATTTATTAACAAGTGTGTTTATAATGATCAATATGCACTGTGACTCATAGAGTCAAAATGAGAAAAATAAATCCACTGGCATATTTTGATAGACAGTTGCTTCAGGATGACAACATCCTCATACTTCTAGTATTAGCTATTAGTCTTGGATGAGAACAGATTAAACCAATATAATAATAATGGCCATGTCTCTCTCTTTTTGTTTCTTTGTTTCTGCCCCTCTCTCCTCTTCCAACACTTCTGAACTACTTGTTGCACCTAAAATGTAAAACTTAACTATTAGCTTTACCCATGACTGTCATTCCTCCATTCCCCTTGACATAGCTAAGGTGTTTCTAAATCACAGATCAAGATGCTCCCCCTAATTAAAGACTCATTTACTTTTATAACTGTAAGTCAGCAAACACAGATGCTCCAAAATGGTGCCTTATTCTTTTCAATAAGATACTGGTCACTACTTTTTAAACACATTAGTCACAGAGCATTTTTTTTCATTCAATAGTGAAATATCAAGTCAACAGGAAGGGTTTGTATTAAAACATTAGCATGGGCTCTAAACTTCTCAAGGAGATGACCACTCAAAGCCATTAAAGAGAAAATGCCCCATCAATTAGAATGACAATAATAGCTTGGCACATCCATTAGTGCATTAATAGTACATGAGTCCATTACTTTATTTCCACATATTTATTAATACCCTGCATCCACAGATCTATTAATATAACTTAGTGATAATATGGAAAGCATTCAATATTTTCAAAACCTTATAAAAGAGGAAATTTAAAAAGGGTTATATTTGAGAGATGACATGGTATTTTTTTGCCTCTTTTCCTGTCCAATGACAATAAAAAGATTTTAACATGGAATTACCATCCTACAGATACATATAATGATTTTCTGCACAATCCAGGACATATCCTGGAAGATGAGCTGGTAAAACAATTTACCTAGGATTAAGGTGTTAGTTTTAGCAAATCAACATTTGCGTTGGATTTGTATACAGTCTCAGCCACTTATTTTTCATTGTGACCCAGGTTAAGTCACTTGAAAAACTCCTCGAGCTTTCATTTCTTCACTTATCAAATGAGGATGTTAACATCTCCCTCACAGAGAATTATTTCCATTGTAAACACCATTTCAGATTTAGCACATTTCCTCGAACATTGGAAGCTCTTCATAAATATCAACTCTTTGAAGTATTATCATCTCTCAAATCCTCCCAATGATCTCCACTGAGGTAGACTTCGCTCCATCTTGCAGGAAAACAAGCAGACAAACAAACAAAACTGAATTTGGCCCATGAATACACAAGCAATGAGGGCTGGGGCTGGGTTTTACAAAGGGTGGGTATCTGGGAGTTGACATATTGTCGGAGTTAAGTGCGCAGCGTAGTGTCTGACAGTATAAACACACAGCAACTTCAACAACAATAACAATAGCATCATATTTTCATGTCAACGTGGTTTTTCTTCCTCTGACGCCTCCCTTTCGTAATGGTTGTGTCAGACCATATAGAAAGGCAGCCAGCAAGGCTAATAAAGTTATTAAACGGGCTGGAGTGTCTACAGCCAGGGCACATATACCAAGTGGCTGGGTTGTGACAATGTTTGACATTTGCATTTCAGTTGTATAGGGGATGTTAAAGCTGAAGGGGCCACGCTAGATAGCAGACCTATGAGGTAGTTCTGTTGCTTTAAATCTGGTGTATGATCCTTTGTCTCATTGGTGATTTGATTTAAGTGAAGAAATATAAGAATGTAGGACTTTTCCTTTGTGCTTGATTTTGCCTCTTGTTCTTTTGTTATTGTTAATCCTCAACAGAGGATATTTTTTCCATGATTTTTAGAGAGTGGAAGGGAGGAGGAGAGAGAGAGAAACATTGATGTGAGAGAGACATGGATCCCAACTCGGGCAGGGATCCTGCAACTCAGGTATGTGCCCTTGACTGGGAATGGAACCCAATACCCCTTGGTCTAAGGGCTGATGCTCTCACCACTGAAGCCACACCAGACAGAGCTTGGCTCTCGTTCTTGACTCTGGCCCCTGCTACGTACCCCACTTCAGTCTTGAAATAATTCCACCCTGATACTTAAGAACAAGGAAGGGCAGATGGAGATTGAAGACCTGTGTAAGTCACTCCAAGATAAAAGGGTATTTTGGCTACTGCTCCTGTAGTGTCATCCCATAACAGGTGACTGGTTTTGATTTTTCTGTCTTACCCCAGAGCCAGTGTACAGAAGTCAGTCTTTGTCTTCATTTTTATTCATAACATGCTTTGACAAATGTCTCACAACATTACATTCAACCAGGAATTGTTTATTTTACACACACACACACACACACACACACACACACACACACACAGCTGGAAACGCCTGAAGCTCATCTACATGATTTATTTTCAAATCTGAAAAAGCTTAAAACAAGTTAGAAACAAAATCATTCTTCATTGCCACTGAGAGTGATCAACTTTATTAGGTATATTTTTTTCTCTTTTTCAAAAACATGTGCATAATGTGATTCAGCAGGCAGTCTTACAAATTTAAAGAATCAATATTGTTAAGACATCTCCGAGTACAGTTAATATGTGGTAACTGGTCTCTTAAATCTTGAGCATCCCCTTATGTCAGAAGGCACCTATATTAAGCTCTTTGGCAGAAGGCATAAAAGAGAGTTTTGTGACATAGTTGGATATCAGCATGGACAACAGGCATTATTTTTTCATACTTTCAATTTAAATGGATGGCTAGAAGCTGGTGATTTTTAGTTGTAAAGAGACTGTCTGGTGTCTCTCTGGCTTAGATGTGAACATGACCCCCGACCCTCCCCACGCTTCGGCAAGAATCCTTACTCTCTTATATGTCACCCTCTGGAGTGACATAAGAAGAAAATTCAGAAGAAAGGTCATATTCTGGGCGGACAGCTTGTCTCAGTCTAAAAGGAAACCTCATTTGTTTCTACTTTATGCTGTTTTATTTTAAAAGGGACGTTTAGGTGATATTTGCTTGCTTCTTGTTCTACTCGTGAGAAAAATCACATACCATTGACAAGCGTGTCCGTGGGAGGTCTCAAGGATTTGGAAATAGTTTCCAAGTCTGTTATTTAAAAACATTGCAAGACACTTCCTTTGTTTTCGATGAAGAGTTATGTATTAATGAAATTATTAAATCAATGCTTCAATTTGATTTTTTAAAGAAAGCTACCACTATTCTACTTTTCCTAATTAAGCCAACTAAAATAATAGGTGGAAGATGGTTGGTATTTAATATCTATTGTTGAAGCAGATATGCTGAAATGTAAATTTTCATACATCATTACTGATAATGTATATTTATTCAGTTTTTCAGAGGGTAATTGAGAAATATGCATTAAACTTTAAGTGCATCCAGCCTTTCTTTGTGTGAGTAAATCGTCAAATACAATTTTAGCCTCCAGCATCTTTGCCCATTTCTGACAGTATATGTTCTAACATTCATTGGTGTTAATTGTTATATATTGATAACCATTTCTATTGTGGTCAAGTTTTTCTCCATCTAAAAATATGGTACATTATAAAATAGTGTAGCCCACCCCGTGTGGCTCAGTGGTTGATTGTCAACCTGTGAACCAGGAGGTCATGGTTGGATTCCCAGTCAGGGTGCATGCTCAGGTTTCGGGCTCAATCCCCAGTAGGGGGTGTGGAGGATGCAGCCAATCAATGATTCTCATCAGTGATGTTTCTATCCCTCTCTCCCTCTCCCTTTCTCTCTGAAATCAATAAAACACACACACACATACACACACACACACATATTTTTAAATAACAGTATAATATAGCCTATAATAAATGAAGTACATGTACTTTGACAAAGGTTATTGCATGCACATAAAACTCATGAAAAGAAATTCGTATAGGCTAATGTCTAAGAGGGCAGTCCATTGAATTAAGCTTTTGGGGTCTAATGTTGGCTCCGTTTACTCAGTGTGTGATCATGTACAAGTTACCCCATGTCTTTGAACATCCGATTTCAGCTATGTCAATGTAACCCTCGTAATGGCCACCCTATGTGGTTTTTATATACATTGAAAGAATTCATTCTGGTGTGTGGAAGGGTAAATGAAAGGAAATTTACTTGTTACTTATATGACCATTAAAATATTAAATTAATTATCACAGAATTGTAAGATGCTATTTACTATCCAAAACAGAACTTGCAAAAGGACTTCTCTGTAGCAGACATCAGCATTTGTCAAGTAAAATGGAATGAATGAATGAATGAATGAATGAATGAATGAACCGCATTTCTACTGGCTTGGAGCATCATATAGCTTCATGTTCCAAGGACTGCATTTGGTGCTGAGGATACTAAGTGTAAAGCTCATACCAGATTTTTTTTTCCTTTGAGGTTAAGAACTTTTACTTCTTTGATGAACATGTTGATTCCCCCCAACCCAATTAGTGCAGACTCTAATGCCTTTAGGTAAACAAAAGTGGAAAATGTATAAAGGGCAGTAGACATTTTAGTTTTTTTTAATGACAAACAATGCCAATAAAAATAGTGAGCTGGAAAACTTCTCAACACGCTTTAACTAAAGTACTTTGCCTCATTAGATCCTTACCAGTTTACACACAGGGAATTTGGTATTAACTCACACAGATATCCCTATGCACCGCAGAAGGATTAAATCCAGGCCTTCCCTATACTGGTGAGATTGTAGAGTTTTCCAGTGGTTGTTCTTACCCTAGTGGTTTATTCCAGTTAAATAACTCTGAATATTCGTTCTGAAAGAGTTATCGGTGTCCATAAATCCATATGCTATGACACTTTTCCAAAGAAAGTATTATGTCTTTATAGCTCAACAATGTCTTATAGGCCAAGATTAAATTCATATTTAGGTAACCAATAATAATATTAATGACAAAAAACAATTCATCCAACATCAACACCAAACTTTACCTGTTAAAAATATACAAAAAAACAACAACAAAAAAACAGAACAAACACCTGCTTTTATCCAGTTGGAAGTTTGTAGCAATAATTGAAACCACCCTAATTTAAATTATTTTGAAATGTTTTCATCTGAAGCAATAAGTACCTGAAGATGTTAAAGCAACTACTTCAGACGCCTCAGGGGAAAAGATGTGCCACTGAGCTACTGGGGAGAAAACCTGCATTGATGAAGACACTCATTTTCTAGGTTCTCCACCTGACATAATTATGAGAAAAATCAACAGAACAGTGTCTTTGCTCTTAGAAGTTGAATGGGTAAATGATGATCCAAGTCACTAATTCATTCATGCATTCCTTCACTCATTTGTAATCTGATTATTCATTCAATATTTATTCAATATTTATATTATGGCTGGAACTGTGCTCACTGTTTCTGAAAGAGCAGGAAATCAGACAGATCCATTAGCACACATACTATCATTAGATTCTGATTTCCCCAAAAAGGACTTCTGGCCTTTGGATTTGTTTAGCTGAGTTTGAATCTGTCAGTGACTGTCTTGACAGGAAACGGTGGCACAGTCAAATAATGTGATTTTAGGAAAATGTTTAAACAAGGTATTTGAAGAGGTTACAGGTAGCATTTAAAACAAGAAATCATGGTGCTACAATTCTACAGGTCTAGCGGACTACCTCTACGCTTGAAGGAGTAAGAATAAGGAGTCATGATGAGGATGCTGAGAGAAGCTGGTGACACAGGGTTACCTAAATGAGCTATGACTCTGAGTAAAAGGAAACAGCCAGATTAATGAAACACAGAAGAGAAGGCACCTGGGAAATACATTCCTCAACTTGAAACCCACATCACCCTCTAATTTTCTTCCTATATTTTTTCCCCATTGGTCTAACGCAACCATAATCTGAAACATGAAATAACCAGGAGATGCCCTATAGAAGGTGACATAGAACAAGGTGAAGATGAGAAGAGAGTGGGTCTGAAGGGCTAAATGGAGGAGCAGCACAATGAGCGTGACACTTAAACATACAGATCTTAATTTTCCTCACATACATGCAGGCAGACAGCATTTTCCCTCCCCTATCATCTCCATCCAAACTTCAGGAAAGTGTATAACAAGCCAGTGTAATGAAAATGGAGGAAAAAAGTATTGTCATCATCTTTGAATTGCATTATTAGTAAACTTTTTTTTTTTAGCACAGTTGTGGTTGTGACCCCTAATTGGAAAGGTTCATCTTTGTTTTGTTGAAGTTTCCACAAGCATCTATTTAATTCTTTATTAGCACATCTCACCTATTCATCCAGCATGGTGTTTAACTGAACAAAGCCATAGAGAAAAGAGGAGAGGAAATAATGATATGAAGTGGGATGAGGAACCTGGAGAGACTCATTTCCTTTGGTGCAAGAAGATGTGGTTTTCTGCTTGGCACAGTGGATAGAGCGTCAGCCTGTGGACTGAAGGGTCCCAGGTTTGATTCCGGCCAAGGGCACATGCCTGGGTTGTGGGCTCGATCCCCAACAGGGGGTGTGTGCAGGAGGCAGCCGATCAATGATTCTCTCTCATCATTGATGTTTCTATCTCTCCTTCTCCCTTCCTCTCTGAAATCAATAAAGAAATATATTTTTTAAAAAAAGATGTGGTTTTGTCCTGGTCAACTAGTGATAAAGGCCCGTGAGAGTGGCCCAGTCCTGATACAAGAGCACATATCTATTGAGTAGATGAGGATCAGTTGAATGTTAGAATGGAAACTTCTGTTCTTCCCTCACACAACATTCCGTGAACCTATTTTAAAAAGGGGCATGCTAGATTCTTCTACATTCTGATGTTTGTGAATGTGTGTATATGCTTGGGCACAAATGTGATTACTGAAAGTAAGACTCTGACTCCCATTCATAACAGTGTCATACTGGTGTTACATTTAAAACAGCTATTATGTCGCCCGGCTGGCGTGGTTCAGTGGTTGAGCATCAACCTGGGAACCAGGAGCTTACAGGTTGATTCCCAGTCAGGGCACATGCCTAGGTTGCAGGTTCAATCCCCAGTGTGGTGTATGCAGGAGGCAGCCAATCAATGATTCTCTCTCGTTATTGATGTTTCTATCTCTCCCTCTCTCTTCCTCTCTGAAATCAATAAAAAAAGTGATTATGTTAAAACAACCAAGTCAGAAGGTATTTTTTCAAATGTTAAGTCAGCTAAACTATGCACAGCCTTTGTTAGGAACTGGTACCTACCAGCTACGTATGAAATATTAGGTTCTTAGTGGGCGGAAAGGAAAATAAACAGTTTCTTTTCTGTCCTCATCTAAACACATCTGATTGAACTTGGTCCATGTGAAAGCATTTTTAAGCCCTGAAGTCACAAATTAGTAACAGATGTCAAGCTACTCTCTCTCTCTCACAGATACCCTTGTGAGACCAGAAAGCACGTTCATCTGATTTAAAGGGCAAACATTCTGCTTTAAGGAAAGGGCACTTATGTGTAGAAACCACATTCACTGCGTCTCTCCTACCGGGGCAGGAGGGGGGCCTGTTGCGATGGCTGTATAAAACACTTGAATGATGATGAAATTCAATATAGACATCTGAAATGTCATTAAGATATCGACTTTGTGTTGAGACAGATCTGAACTCAAATACCAGCTTCATCAATCATTAGGGTGACAGCGTGGGCAAGTCAATTAACATTTCTGAGTCAGCTGCCCCATCTATTACATAAGTGCTTTTATTCTTACCATCTGGTGGGAACGTGGAGCGGTTTAGAGGTATTGTGTTTATTTCTGTGCTCGGTGGCTTACACAGGTAATCTTGGGATCGTTAGCATGTTCCTCCTCGTGACAGTAGTTAGCCACATGTCGTGTTCTGCAGTGTGCTTCCATGTGAGGACTGCATGAGCTAAGGCACGGGGCTAAAGCTCAAATTGGAAATAAGGTATGTCTGACCTGACAGACAGCGTTAGTCACAACTTAGCTATTCAGTGACTAATGTGCTTGACTCATGTTCCTGATGAAAACATCGCAGACATTCCCCACTGGAACTATCTCTTGACTGCAGTTCTTTTTTTTTTTTTTAAATATATTTTTTATTGATTTCAGAGAAGAAGGAAGAGGGAGAGAGAGATAGAAACATCAGTGATGAGAGAGAATCATTGATCGGCTGCCTCCTGCAAGCCACCCACTGGGGATCGAGCCCACAACCCAGGCATGTGCCCTTGACCGGTATCGAACCTGGGACCTTTCAGTTTGAAGGCCAACGCTCTACCCACTGAGCCATACCAGCTAGGGCTTGACTGCAGTTCTCATGACGGGTATTCACGGCCATTCGAGCTGACTTTGGGACATGGGCTATGTCAGAACCCACTCAAATAGTCTTCTCGATGGCTATCCATTCAGGCTGATTACCCAGCATCAAAGCGTGCAGGTGGGTATGAAGGGCCAGGTGCAGCCCGTTCTGCACGGGTACATTATGGAGAGAACCTGTAGCAGGGTTTGCATGGGAAAGCCTCAGCTTTTGTTTTGAAGAGAAAGAAAACAGCTTTCCGTTTTATTGAGATATAATTGACATATAACAAGTAAGATGTATATCATGATGCATTGATACACACATCTTGTGAAATGACCACCACAGGGGGTAGTTAACACCTTCCACTCACTAACATAATTACAATTTCTTTTTTTTAAAATATGTTTTTGTTGATTTCAGAGAGGGATAGAGAGCTAGAAACAGTAATGAGAGAAACACCGTTGATCGGCTGCCTCCTGCACGGCCCCCACAGGGGATGGGGCCTGCAACCTGGGAATGTGCCCTGACCGGGAATCGAACAGGCAGCCTATTGGTCCCTGAGTGGATGCTTAACCACTGAGCTACACAGGCCAGGCTACGATTTCTTTTTTATGGAGAGAACATTTAAGATCTACTCTCTTAGCAACTTTTTAGTGGATGGCACAGTGTTGTTAACCATAATCACATTACATCCCAGAACTTACCCATCTTGGGACTGGAAGCTTGTATCCTTGACCGATATCTCTTCACCCCCCAAATAAGCCCTGGAAGCCACCATTCTACTTTCAGTTTCTATGAGTTTGGGTTTTGTAGATTTGACATGTAAAGATATCATACAGTATTAGTCTTATTCCGACCTATTTCACTTAGGATAATGTCCTCAAGGTCTGTCTGTGTTGTTGCAAATGGCAGAATTTTCTTCTTTCTTAAGGCTGAATAATATTATGAGTAGGGAAATATATAAATATATATTTTTTCCAGTTATTTTGTCATTAGTATGTAGAAGGCAATGCACTAGGGCCCGTGGTCGGCAAACCGCGGCTCGAGCCACATGCGGCTCTTTGGTCCCTTCAGTGTGGCTCTTCCATAAAATACCAAGTGCACAAACAGTGTGACTGAAACTTCGTGGCCCATGCGCAGAAGTCGGTATTTTGTAGAAGAGCCACACTGAAGGGCCCAAATAGCTGCATGTGGCTCGCGAGCCGCAGTTTGCCGACCACTGCACTAGGCTATTTTCTGCAATGCACTAGGCCCAGTGGTTGTCAAACTCATTAGTCAACAGAGCCCAATATTAACAGTACAATGATTGAAATTTCTTTTGAGAGCCAAATTTTTTAAACTTAAACTATATAGGTAGGTACATTGTTATTAGCTTAATTAGGGTACTCCTAAGGCTTAGGAAGAGCCACACTCAAGGGGCCAAAGAGCCGCATGTGGCTCGTGAGCCGCAGTTTGCCCACCACGGCGCTAAGTCAGTGGTTCTCAACCTTGGCTACACATTAGAATCACCTGGGAATCTTTTTAAAATCCTGACTTCTGGGCCTCATCCTCCAGAAATTCTGTTTCTTTGTTACTAATGTTGTGGCCCCGCCCCATAACAAAGAAACAGAATTTCCGGAGGATGAGGCCCAGAAATCAGGATTTTAAAAAGATTCCCAGGTGATTCTAATGCGCAGCCGAGGTGGAGAACCACTGCTCTAGGCTGAGTGCTGCTAGCTCCTTTTCGCTTTCCGAGTGTGAAGCTAATCATCGGGCCTGAGCTCTGCGCCCGGACCACAGATGAGGGCCAGCTTTCCGCACGCTCGCTGACCACTCCCCAAACCTCGTGCTCGCTGACGTCGGGAGCACATAAGGAGCCGGCCCAGGTTCTGGGGTGTGAGGGCGAGGTGAGGCGGTGAGAGTGCAGCGGGTGCCCGTGGGCCAGTTAGAGGGATCAGTAAGCAAGATGTCCGGTGTAGTGGGTTCCATGCGTCTTTAATGCCCTCTCAGGGCCCTGCTGGCCACCTTCCCAGCCTCGTCCTGCCCCCAATCAACGCCCCTCGGGCCTCGGGTGGGGCAAGAGGAAAATGAGCCTCTTGGGCGGCATCCCACGCAGCTGGGGACGCCAGGTGCACACTTTTAAGGCTCTTACTTCCCCTGGAGCAGACACCCCGGGCCCAGAAGTTCCCTCTCAGCAGCAGCGTGATGCAGGTAAGCCACAGGGCTCCTCTTCCCTTCTCCACGGGGTCCAGCTTGTATTTTGTTTGGACAGTGTGCTGACATGTCTCCACTGGGCGCCTGGTTGCCCACACGGGCGCTGTCCTCTGTGGGTAACTGTCTAAGATGGTCTCGGGGGTGCCTGGTCGTCCACACGGGCGCTGTCCTCTGTGGGTAATTGTCTAAGATGGTCTCGGGGGGACTGGATGCCCACACAGGCGCTGTCCTCTGTGGGTAACTGTCTAAGATAGTCTCTAGGGGCCTGGACGCCCACACAGGCGCTATCCTCTGTGGGTGATTGTCTAAGATGGTCTCAGGGGCGCCTGGACGTCCACACAGGCGCTGTCCTCTGTGGGTAATTGTCTAAGATGGTCTCAGGGGCTCCTGGTCGCCCACACGGGCGCTGTCCTCTGTGGGTAATTGTCTAAGATGGTCTCAGGGGCGCCTGGTCGCCCACACAGGTGCCATCCTCTGTGGGTAATTGTCTAAGATGGTCTCTAGGGGCCTGGACGCCCACACAGGCACTGTCCGCTGTGGGTAACTGTCTAAGATGGTCTCAGGGGTGCCTGGATGCCCACACAGGCGCTGTCCACTGTGGGTAATTGTCTAAGATGCTTTCAGGGGCACCTGGACCCCCACACAGGCGCTGTCCGCTGTGGGTAATTGTCTAAGATGCTCTCGGGGGTGCCTGGTTGCTCACAAAGGCGCCGTCCTCTGTGGATAATTGTCTAAGATGGTCTCTAGGGGCCTGAATGCCGACACAGGCGCTGTCCTCTGTGGTTAATTGTCTAAGCCAGTGGTCGGCAAACCGCGGCTCTCGAGCCACATTCGGCTCTTTGGCCCCTTGAGTGTGGCTCTTCCACAAAATACCATGTGTGAGCACACATGTACAGTGGGAAGTTGACTTAAAACTTTAAATAAACTTTATTAAGTTAATTTTAGGGAACGTTGTAGAGTGAGAGAAGATGTAGTGTCGAGGATTGAGAAAGGTATGTTGAGATGGTTTGGACATATAGGGAGGATGAACGAAAGGAGATAGACGAAACAAGTATACAAGACGAGTGTGGATGGGAGAGTTGGAAGGGGTCGACCTCAGCGAATGTACCTCAATCAGATTGAGGACGTTTTTAGCAAAGGCCAGCTTAGGAGCACCCTAGTTAAGTTAACAACAATGTACCTACCTATATAGTTTAAGTTTAAAAACTTTGGCTCTCAAGGAAATTTCAATCGTTGTATTGTTGATAGTTGGCTCTGTTGACTAATGAGTTTGCCGACCACTGCTCTACTGGGGTGGTGATTTGCATAATTTTTTCCAGACTGTCAATCACAGTGCCACCTGTTGTTGCAAGTGTAAATGAGTGACTTGGCGGATATGGTAACTTCTGTGTCCACAAATATTGGTCTGGTGTGGTAAACAAGACTAGAGCAGTACTCAAATCTTCAAAATATACTTTCTGCTAAATCTAGAAGGCAAGTTCCAAGAACCACTGAAACTCGGTGCTGTTTTTGCTCATCTTCCAAACTACATGAGTAAGGTCTGTTCACGAATGGATTCTACACAGAAGAAAGACGCCCCGAGAAATATAGAAGGGGGTGTGGAACCCTGAAAACTTTATTAGAGCACTTGTGTCCAACTGAGCTGGTAGCAAACTATCCCTTAACTATTGAGTTATATAAGCCAGTATGTCTCCCACCCCTCTTTAGTTCTGTTTTATTCTAAACACCTTTCTAAATTTAGTAGACTCATTAATTCATTAGAGAAAGACATCTTATTTAAACTGTCTTAAGCAAAATGAGTAAAAATCGAGGCTTTCCTTTGCTAGTTATAAACTTTTTCTAGCACTCTGACCTACTCTCTTAGGTTTTCTATTAAGACTTTTTGTGAAAGAATAGATGTATAGAAGCAAGGCTAAAGAAGTAAAATGGATATAATGTTAGAGAATATTTGGGTCATGAATGAAGAAGGAAAGGGACAAAGTAATCATGAGAAAAACTTGCGGGGGGCAGAAGACATGGGTTTTAATTCTGTCTCTGCTTTAATTTGTCTTGTGGTATTTAGTGAAAATAAGACTTATTTACTCAAATAAGTAGAGGGTCAGCCAGCCATTGGTTCCAAATTAATTTCCAAATTTCCTTTAGAAACAAACAAAAACATTATCTATAAAGATAATAACAAAGTTTTTACCCTATTTTGAAAAATGGATTTTTAGGCCTGGCCAGTGTGGTTCAGTGGTTGAGCATTGACCCATGAACCGGGAGCTCAGTGTTCGATTCCTGTCAGGGCACATGCTGGGGTTGCGGGCTCCATCCCCAGTGGGGATTGTGCAGGAGGCAGCCAATCAATGATTCTCTCTGATCATTGATGTTTCTATCTCTCCCTCTCCCTTCCTCTCTGAAATGAATAAAAAAACTATTTTTAAAAAATTGATTTTCAGCCCTAACCGGTTTGGCTCAGTGGATAGAGCGTCAGCCTGCGGACTCACGGGTCCCAGGTTGGATTCCAGTCAAGGGCATGTACCTTGGTTGCGGGCACATCCCCAGTAGGGAGTGTGCAGGAGGCAGCTGATCGATGTTTCTCTCTTATTGATGTTTCTAACTCTCTATCCCTCTCCCTTCCTCTCTGTAAAAAATCAATTAAATATATATTTTTAAAAATTGATTTTCAGAATGATAGATGTAATTGGGAAAATTCCTTCCCAAGCCAAAGTCTCCTCATATTTTTGTTAATATGTGTGCTCTTAGTTGAACTAAGCCTGATAACTTTGGCTATCTCATGTCAACCAAAAGGTTATTATTTGTGGGTTGTGTATACTTTTGATTAATAATACATTGGTAGTCAATTATTATTTAATAAACTCTGTGGGTTTGGAAGAGCACAGCCAGATGGTCCTGTGGTTCCTGACCTTTCTTTGCCCAACAAGGACCCTTTTATTATTTTCTTCTCTCTTCTGGAATAGTTCAAAATCGCCTCAGGAAAAGTGTGTGCTATGGTGACCTAGAGGTTGGAGTTTTTGCTTCTCTCTTTAAAAATAACCAGTTGAGTGTTCCTTTGAAACTTAGTTTTCTCACCTTTAAAATGGGGTTGTTGTTGCCAAACCGGTTTGGCTCAGTGGATAGAGCGTCAGCCTGCGGACTGAAAGGTCCCAGGTTCAATTCTGGTCAAGGGCATGTACCTTGGTTGTGGGCACATCCCCAGTAGGAGGTGTGCAGGAGGCAGCTGGTCGATGTTTCTCTCTCATTGATGTTTCTAACTCTCTATCCCGCTCCCTTCCTCCCTGTAAAGAATCAATAAAATATATATTTTTAAAAATGGGGTTGTTGGTAACTACAGCACAGAATTGCTCTAAAGTACAAAGGAGATTTCTGTTCGGTCCATGGTTGGTGTTTAATAAATCTTAGCTTTTGGTCCAGCGCTAAGATTTTTTGAGATTTCATTTCTACTTTCACTGTAGTACATTGCGTATCATGCGAGACCATAGGCAACCACAGGACTTTTTAAAAAAGAGTGCTGATTTATTGAAAACGGGTTAATCAAAACTTAGGCAAATTTAGTGAAGAACCACTAATGAAATTTGAAATGCATCATAGACATGCTGGAAGACTAAGACACATCATTCACAGAACAAGTGCACTGGAAGAGAATGTCATGGATTAAGTAGTACAGAAATACCCAGCTGTCACAAAATGTCTAGGAGGAGAACATTAATTAAATGCCCTTTAATGAAGTGTTGACATGTGAAATTCAAGAAAGCAAAGAGGATCGGATATAGTAAAAACCTTCAGCATGTATAGCAAATCTGATGAAATCGCAACAAGTGACAGGGAGCTATGCCCATGAGTCTCCTCCTTCCCGTGAGGCCACCTGTATCAAACGAAGACTTTTCCAGGGAGGGACAAGGAGAAATGGGGTTTTCTGAAAGGGAGATCTGATGGATCCTTCCTCTAAGATCTTAACAAAATGAAAAACATATTATCGCCACCCTACACCTGTGGCTTTCCTTGAAACATGTCAGTTTGTGTGTTTCACAAATCATTCATAAAACATAAAAGCTTTTGCAGCAAAATTTGGAAATGACTATAAAGTCCCAAAAAGTAAACATTGGGCACTTTGTCTATACTGGTGATTTTCAACCAGGGATGAAGTTGATGTTGCCTTCCAAACAGATGGACGTCTGTCAATGACATTGTTGTTTGTTACAATTAGGAGGAGAATGCTACTAATACCTGGTGGGTTCAGGACAGGGAAGCTGTTGAACAAATTAAGATGCATAGGATAGCCCTCGCTGGTTTGGCTCAGTGGATAGAGCATCAGCCTGCAGACTGAAGGGTCCCAGGTTCGATTCCAGTCAAGGGCATGTACCTCCGTTGCAGGTTCCTCCCCAGCCCTGGTTGGGGTGCTTGTGGGAGGCAACCAATCGATGTGTTTCTCCCACATTGATATTTCTCTCTTTCTTTCTCTTCCACTCTCTCTAAAAATCAATGGGAAAATATCCTCAGATGAGGATTTAAAAAAAAAAAAGATGCACAGGATAGCCTCTGACAACAAATAGTTTTCTAGCTCCAAATGTTAAGAATGGCCGTTTTCCAAAACCCCATTCAGTGTTCATTATTTTCTGCAGATTGAGGGTGTCAGTATCTCCATATGTCTGAAATGGGCATATTAATTAAATCACTTAGATTAAAATAAAAAAAAAAAGATAGGCTAAGATTCTCTACAAGGTCATTCTCACTCTGTACAGTGCTCCTCATTTTTTAGCTTTTTCTGTGTCTCATCTTAAATGTGATTTTATGAGTACAACTTTCATAGTTCTGGGAGTTCTCTCTTTGTTCTGCCTTCGTAACACCAATCTCTCATCATCAAATTCTGAAACCTTCCCAACTCGGCCTACCTTTGTACATACATTTTGTTTTACGTGTGGACTGAGGATTTAGTTTCTATTGTAGAATGGGGCCTGGCAGTCTCTTTTTGAATCCAGTGCTGAAGAAACCTCAGCTTTAATTAAAATGATAGCATCACCATTTTAAAGGCTAAAATACCTACAAGAACACAAGTAATAACCGCCCAGTTTTATGTGGCTTAGCGGGCTGCTTTATTGCAAGAATGCCTCTCATGCACTTGGTTCACTGGGAGAAAGAGGAACGCAGATTTTCTAAAGATATGGATTCTGGATCTGACTGCTTCTGTGAAGAACAGTTTAAGAAGGTTAGGCACCTCTGGCTGAAAAAAAGAAATCATTTTGTGTTAAAAGTTTCACAGTGTGACTGTGCAATGAAAGTCCCATTGAGTTTTCCTGAGCAAACATCCAATGCTTGCATCCTGTTGAGAAATGCAGATACCTTAGAGCTGCAACAGGAACAGGGTAGGTAGGGTTTGCTGTGTATCCCAGGAAGTGTGGCCTGAGAGAGCTTGGACAAAGAAAGAGGGTTGGAAGCAAAAATCTAGGTGACCTCCCTAATCCTCATTCTCTGCTAATAATCTTGTCTCCTCCGTCACCAAGAGTGTGTATTTATCTCTGTGTATAGAGTCTGCATTCTCTCCTGCTAGTTCGATCAATGAACTTGCTTCACATAAGTCAATCCTCCCATCAATGCATTAGATCAGGGGTGGGCAAACTTTTTGACTCAAGGGCCACAATGGGTTCTTAAACTGGACAGGAGGGCCGGAACAAAAGCATGGATGGAGTGTTTGTGTGAACTAATATAAATTCAAAGTAAACATCATTACATAAAAGGGTACGGTCTTTTTTTTCAATAGTTTTATTCATTTCAAACGGGCCGGATCCGGCCCGCGGGCTGTTGTTGGCCCACGGCTGCATTAGATTCTCACCCTTCCCTTCTCTAGTTTTCATCATTGTAAGTAATTCCCCTGTTTCTTGGCTGCTTCCTAAAACCCAACACCCCTCTCTGCTCTAGTGGATTTTCTCCAAGCTCACATAAACACGATTTTAATTTGCCCACAATAAAAACTTTCATTGCGCCCCCTCCCCATCGTGTCTCCCACTTCATTTCTTTGTGGCCTATTGGTCAAAATCTTAGAATAAATGAGCCTGTTAAAAATGTAAATGAAATCATGTAACTCCATTGTCCAATTGATTCTCCGATGTCTTTTTTTCATTTCAGAGTAAAAGCAATGTATTGGAAATGATCAAATGCCCCCACACCCTTGGCTTTCAGCTGCTTTCTGACCTTAATCTCCCACGCTTTCTCCTGGTTCCTTACTCACTTCTACTCATTGACACTTTTTTTTAAATTGTTTTATTGCTTAAAGTATTACAAAGGGTATTACATATGTGTCCTCCCCCCCCCCCCCGCCCTTGACAATCCCCTGGCCTCCCCTACCCCCCAGTGTCTTATGTCCATTGGTTATGCTTATATGCATGCATACAACTCCTTCAGTTGATCTCTTACCCCCCCCCCTCCCTCCTCTCCCCCTAACCCTCCCCGGCCTTCCTGCTGCATTTTGACAATCTGTTTGAGGTCATTGACACTTTTTTTTCCCCATTTGCCAGAAATGTTCAAGCTTTTTCCCACCTCAGGGTCTCTGTATTTGCTGTTCCCTCTGCTTGAGACCTTTCTTCACACAGTGAGAATGATGACTCCCTCCTTTCTTCAGTTCACTGTTAAAGGGCCCCCCCCCCGACCCCCCTTGGTGAAGTCTTCCTTGATGGCTGACAGCCCCTAGTCCCGCAACATTCTTACAAGTAGTCATTGTTCTTGTTCTCCATTGTGTGCATTTGAAAGGGCTCCAGGGACCGCCCAGAAATTCCTGGAACATGGACACTGCCCTCCTGGCCTAGCATGAAAAGATGGGGACAGTCCTCATCCAAACAAAATTTACAAAGGCTGCCAGACACTCCCTCAAAGGAGGTCTCGCCTCACCCTCAGTAATACCATCATAAACTAGACGCCAATGCAGAAACGTGGACTTTGCATTGTCCATGACCCTGTGCAGAGAAACCTCCATCATGCTATTTCTATTGATTTCTACTTATGCGTGTACCTTTTTAAAAATGTATTCATCCGGTATAATTCCCGCAATAAATAATGAAAGGGATGGAATAGATAAATTAATCATCAAAATTCTGCTTGAGGAAGGGATTATGAGAAAAAAAGGGACGGGAGGGTCCTATGGGGGCCTTCGCCTTAGCAACAGTGAAACCTCAGGGGCTGTGACGGGGAGGAGACAGTTCACCCCTGCGCTGGTGAGTGGCAGCGATATTCCTGGCATTCGTCTCAGTAGACAGTGATTTTCTGTAAAAGGAAGCTCCCTTCTCTCCTCTGGCTCCACGATGAGGGGCGACTTCTCCCGGCATACTTTGTTCCCTGTCTCCAAGTCACAGTTTCTGAAAATCTCTATTGAACGTGACATTTCTCCTCCCGATACTTCTGGGAATGCCTGCTATCTATAGACCTGCTTATGAATCTACACTTTTGATGCGGGTCTGTTTCTTCACAAAAAAATGCAGGAGGAGGAAGCATGGAGGCAAAAGGCCTGCATCAACTCTATTCTCCCTGAAAGTGGGGATGCACGCCAAAGAGGGGTGTGTGTGTGTGTGTGTGTGTGTGTGTGTGTGTGTGTGTGTGTGTTTAAATGGAAAACTAGAACTAAAAGTTTGTTCTGTTTGCGTTTCCTTTCCTGACACCAGAAGCCTCGGCTTCCCTTTCTACTGGGCCGCCACCTGTTCCCAGCAGACGCCTTCTGTATTAGTCCTTCCTCAGTGACAGCTGCCAGTTCATTCCCTGAATGCTTGGGGTTTTTAGCAGGGAAACTTCCCACCCTCCTTCCTTCCTTTTCTGCCACTTTAGCTCCTTTGATGTACCCATCTTCCCTTCCTACAGGCTACATTATTTACTTTTTGATTTTATTTATTAAAGTGTTTGGGGTGACATTGGTCACATGACCATATAGGCTTCAGGTGTGGGTTTCTATGTTACCAGGTCTGTCTATTGTACCTGTACCCACCACCCAGAATCCAATCTTCTCCTGTCACCTTACATGAGGACCCCTTCTTGCTTCACCCTCTTCCTGTGGTTTGTGTTCATAAGTTTCAGTGTTATGTCCCACATATGAGTGAAATCATATGATTTTTTAAGCTTTTTTTCACAAACTACATGAGTGGAAGAGAATAGGATTTCAAACTCTCAGGTAATCTATACAGTTGGTTTACATGCTCGCAGGAAACACTGCCTCCTCTGTGATTGGTTTTCTGACCTGGAGAAAAATTGTTTGACAAAAGAAATGAGCTCAATTTTCCCTTTCATTCTGGGGGAAAACAAGTAAGAAAATGAAACTTGTTTATGTCATCTGATATTAAAACTAGAGGCCCGGTGCATGGATTCATGCACTGGTTTGGTCCCTCGGCCTGGCCTGCAGGGATTGGGCCAAAACTAGCTCTCCAACATCTTCTGAGGGGTCCCGGATTGCAAGACCCCTCCTGCAGGCCCAGCCCCCAGGACCTGGATGCCCACTGGCTCCCTCCTCTCTGGGTCCAGGATGTGGGTGAAGCAGATTCAGGACCAATGATGTCCCAGCAGCAACCCACTGCCAATTCCACGAGGAATCAAGCTCCCTCCTCTATTGGTCAGAGCGTCTGCCCCCTGGTGGTTATTGTACGTCAAAGCTATCAGGCGAATGATCAAAGGGTCAATTAGGATTTTATATATATAGATACAATACCTTTGCCTTTGTCATTACTTCTTCCAAGTGACCTTGATTCCATAAAATAATCTCTCCTTTTTTTTATCTGTCTTGGAAATCATATGATGTGATCATAAGAGCAAGTGAGTGTCCAGCTTTTATGAGAAAACTTTCCCTGTGCCCTCATGTCTCCATGAAGGAACAGCCACCCCTAGATCGGCGATTTTTAACCTTTTCACCTCATGGAGGACATAAACTAATTGCTAAATTTTGGTGGCACACCCAAAAATATATTTTTTGCCAATCTGACAAAAATAATAGGTATACTTTTGATTCATTCACACTGGATGGCTATTGTTATGTTGGCTGTTGTCATTTTTTTTCTTTGACAATCTAAGGGTAAAGTGGTCAATGCCCCTGACTAAGTCAGGTATTGCATGCTTTAGATATTCTTGTGGCACACTGGTTGAAATTCTCTGCCCTAGACAGAAAGCACTGGGAACCTGTGTCTATTTCTGAATTTGAAAATGCAAGAGATATCTCATTACAACTCTTTAACCCTAGTTGAGCTTCATTAACATGTGACCTTGAGCTAATGCCTTAACTTCTCTGAATCTTACATTTCTAATCTAGAAAATGGGAATTAGTAATAACGCACCTCACAGGATTGTCTGAGATTTAGAAAGGTACATTAGGTCAAAGGCATCTCATGCACTACTTTACATATAATATGTCCTCAGTGAGCTTTAGGTCCTATTATCCCATACTTTAACAGTCTTTTGGTGCCTTTCTCTAAAGGTGACTCTTGATTCAAATGAACCCTTTGGATTTATTTCATTATGTCCTGGTTTGTTTTGAGAATTTACCAAAGTAATGAAATTCCTGACATAGACTAGGTTCTCAATAAGAGGTGGTTATTACATGTCATTCTCTTATTATATTTCATCATATAGCCACACTGGTAACTCTTCTCTCCTGGATAAGCCCGTTTGAAGGGCAAAGTTTCCTTTTGGACTAGTTGAGCCTTCAGAGAATGGAACCCCGGTGTCACAATAGGAAGTTTTGGCTTATATATGGCAGAAAATAGGACATAGTTCATTGGCAGGAAGACCAGAAAGGTCAATTACGGAAATCAAAATTTGCCCCAATTTTCCTATCACAACCACTACAGCTCATTGGGAACATTATCAAAAGCCTGGTGTGAAATGCACACATGTCCTGCCTTTTCATTTAATTTCTGCTTAATTTTAGGCAGGGACTAACCATTTTTCTTAAGTAATTTTTATTACAGTTTATTCAAGGAAGAGCTCTTTCAAGTAATTACTTCATAAAACTTGAGGGAATAAATCAGAACTTCGGGGTTAATGAAAAGTAACGGTGTGAATTTTCCTCACATGAAATTGGCATGCTAAACAAGGGACCCAAGTACGGTGAAATAATAATATTTTTTTCCTGAATGCTGTGTTTTGTCTCCTGGAAAAACTGAGCCCCAAATACATGAAGTAAGCTACCAAGCCCACAGCTGATATACTGTATGTTATAAACATGTGTCATTCTTAGGACCAACTCTTCACAAAACCTCAAGATGAATATCATTAAACTGTGGGAATGGATGTTCTGTAACTTGCCAGTGGAGATCAGTGGTCATTTGCTAACACAGGAGTAAAGATATAAACCTCAAGAGGAATAATGACGGTGATAAGGATTAAATGATAACATTGATATATACCCCGTTCTTAGTTGGTGCCCAACATTGTAGTCTGTATGTTGAAAGCATTTTTATTTTTTTTAACCACTGAAGGACCATTTCTACTGCCTTCCTCCCAGAAGCATCAAAATATTCAAGAATTAGAATAGAAAGGCAGGGAGGGTCATTGTCATTAGATCCAAGCTCAGATACTTGGATTGACCCCTTGGGGAGCCCAGGAAGAAGCAGGCAGTTGTTAGCTTATCCTGTCTGTTAAAACATGTTTTCTCCCGTTCAACATTTAGGATTTAGCTCTGTCTCTCGAGAGACTATTCTTTCCCTTCTAAGATAATTTCCCTCAGGCATACGTAGGGGAAAAGGAGTTTTTGAAAAGGCGTATCAGCGCAGTTAAACCTACTAGAGTATTATAAGTATTTGTCAAAAATAACTGAACTGTCAATACAGTCTACGAGAGGGCTTTTAGGAAATAGAATACGAAGTTACCTAGGTTGTCGAAAGCACAGTAAATTGCACAATAAACCTAACTTAGACCTTCCTACTTTGAGGACTTAGCTTCTTAAACTATTTAGCCTAATCAGCCCTTCAAGTTGACCCAGTGCAGTTCCTCAGGGTTGGGCAAAAGTAGGTTGACAGTTGTAATCTGTGAAAGTTTATTCTTGTATTACTTATTAGTTATTATTTTCCAAACCTACTTTTGCCCCACCCTGTGTATTTACAAAGACCTGGAGAAGTGATTCTTAGAGGTCTTATTGACTGGCTCAGGAAGGATTAGAACACATATTTTATCATCCTAAGTCCAGTGGTACTTTCACCAAGCCATACTGTCTCACAAGCCGCATGCATTTTAAAAAAATGAAACTTTAAAGAATGCCAATATTTAAGGATGTAGTATCAGGATAGAAGCAAGAAAAAGATTAAGATGAAGCAATTCAGTTGTATATGGAAACTTAGGAAGAAAATATGAAGTCAAGAAATCTAAGGATAGTCAACTTTAGAAGATGGACTAATAAATAATACTGAATTTTAATAATTTTATTAAACTTATGGGGTGGCATTGGTTAATAAAATTATATAGGTTTCAGGTGTACAATTCTATATTACATAGGTGGACCTAGAGAACATTATGCTCAGTGACATAAGCTACTCAGAGAAAGACAAGTCCCATATGATTTCATTTATATATGGAACCTAATGAGCAAAATACACAAACAAACAAAATAGAAGCAGATTCATAGATACAGAGAATAGACTGGCAGCTGGCAGAGGAGTGGAGGTTTGGGGGCTGGGTGAAAAAGGTGAAGGATTAAGAAAAGACCAAAAAAAAAAAACAACCTCATAGGCACAGACAACAGTATGATGAACAATAATGAATTTAATCGTGAAGGAAATCTATATATTTAAGAGGCTAATATGCTAAGTGTCTGACCATCCGACCAGTCGCTATGACAGACACTGACCACCAGGGGGCAGATGTTCAACGCAGGAGCTTCCGTGATGCACACTGGCCATTTACAGAGAAACAGCCTTGCAAACCTGGTGCCGACAAAGCAACACTCGGCTTCCCCCAAGTGGGACACGGGCCCCGCCACCACCCCAGAGCGACAGCCCACCAAATTGTAGCCGATGCTGCCGAGACCCCATGGCACAAAATGCGGCCCACAGCCCAGCCTGGAAACGGTGGCTGTGGGCGCCAAGTAATGACGTCATGTAGCAACTCCCGGCTTCCTCTCCCTAGAGACTAGCCTCCTTGGAGTTTCCTCAACCCAGAAACACGATTTGCTTTATAGCCAGGTGCAAACATTTTACAGTTTAACCAAATGTTTGTGAAGCATTTTCCTGTGCCTCATCTCATTTGATCCTCACAGAAGTCCTGGAGTAGGTAGATAGGAGACTCGGTGGAATCCTATTTTCTTTACATTAGCTGGAAAATGGAGATTTAGAAAGCTTAGAAACTTGATCTGATTGAAAAGAAGTAAGAAATGGTGGACCTTGAAAATGACTTCAGGTTTTCTCAGTGCACAGAATATAGTCAAACACTGCTGCAGTTAAATATTTTACCCTTTGTTCTCCCTGCATGATCTATAATATTAATCTGCTTTGTGTTGATATTTACTAGTACTGCTGTGTTACTGACAATTACCTGAAAGAGAAGTTGGGGTGTTTCACTGGGCTGGAAAAAGTTTAGCTAAATCAGAGTGCAGATCTAATTAAGCAAGTTTATTCTATACATATAAAAGGCTAAGTTGACTCACACATGGCAATGCATATAAAGCTCTTGCTGGCGCCAATTGCATGTTTGTGTTTTGAACTGTCATTGTCAATTGTGAATTTGGTTGACACTTCTATTATAGAGAAAGTGCGAATAGCGATATGAAAATATTTCTTCTAATTAGTTTTAATGTGCACGAATTCGTGCACTGGGCCACTAGTGATAACATAATAGACTGCAGAGAATATATTGAATAGAAATTTGTCTTGTTTTCTACTCATCATCAGCCTATTAAAAGTTTGGAGAAGTGCCCAGCTGGTGTGGCTCAGTAGTTGAGCATCAACCTATGAACCAGGAGGTCATGGTTTGACTCCAGGTCAGAGCACATGCCTGGGTTGCAGGTTTGATCCCCAATGTGGAGCATGCAGGAGGGAATTGATCAGTGATTCTCTCTCATCATTGATATTTCTGTCCCTATTGCCCTTTCCCTTCCTCTCTGAAATAAATAAAAAGATTATATATATATATTTGAAGTTTGGAGAAGGTGGTAAGGAACAGGATGGAAACCTACCTGGGTAGGGGAGAAGGTATGTATAATTATTTTAGGAGATCCCTGGCCTAAAGGTAGAAGGCAGTCATGTAGGCACTGCCACTTGTGTACAGAGATGCTGGCCTAGTTGCCAGGTTGTCTGATTTTTATTGAGAAACAGAAAGTATGGATTGTTTTGGGACATATTTTGTTTTCTCTAGAAGCATATATGGATTTAAAAAACACATTTCTTTGTGGATTCAGCTTGCAAGTGACTAGTTCGAGCACTTGTGCACTGTTGTCAGCAGGCGGCAGTTTACAGTGAAATCTCCAAATAGTACGTAGACCAGATGATCTCTCCCTTCCCCATGTTTTTTCAGAAAGGACTTCCAGAGGAGAAAAGAGCAGTCAAGGATGGAAACTTGGCCAATAATAACAGCAGGCTAAAGAGAGACGTCTAAGAGAAAACAAAGCAAGTGGTGAGAGAGAGAAAAAAAAAAAAGACTCATGCAGAGTAGAGTGCAGACTAAGACACTTAAAGAAAAGGGTACAGCCAACTGCATTCAATTCATCCAGCTACAGTGGGGCCTTGACTTACGAGTGTCCCAACAAATGAGTTTTTGAGATACAAGCCATCTCTCGGCAGATTTTTTGCTTTGAGTTGCGAGCTAAAATTCGGGTGACGAGCCAGCTTCAGATACCCCACCGCTCATTGGCGCAGCGAATGTCACAGTGAACGCCACAACATCAGCCCAACATCACGTGCCTCACTCGTTCACTTTTTGTTTTGACATACAAGCAATTTGAGTTACGAACTCCCTCACGGAACGAATTAAACTCGTAAGTCAAGGCCCCACTGTATTCACAAAAGCAGGCATTGGAAATAACTATCGGGCTTGTCAATCTTTAGGATATTTATTGATAGGCACTATGCTGGTAGTTTGGCATTATCAAAATGAGAAGACTTGACTCATGAATATTGTCAAGGAGAAAGACCCTGGCCTTTTAATACATTATTTTCGTCAGAGCAAAGATCACATCAAAGAGACTAGGAGACAAGGGAGAAAAAGCAACTGACATTAGCCAGCAGAGGAATTTAAATGCTGGGCTCCAAACTCCAAACTTATCATGTTAACAAGTTTTCACTGAGCAGCCTTCATGTATTATTCATTCTGTGAACACTTGACACAAATCACTTCTAATTCTCATAGTGATATAGAGCTCTTATTTCCTTTACAATGGGTATAATATGAAGACCCACTGTAGCAGCCTCATTTGATCATCTGTGTCACATCTCTCAAGCCAATCTCTGAATTCAAGTTACAACCATGGCAGACAGTCCCAAGGAGTACAAGCAAGCTGCATCGAAAACTTCTGTCATCTCTCTCTGGTGTTCTGCTGTGGGAATGTTGGCCTATAATTTTTGGGAGCTTGCTCAGCTGATGTATCGGACAGACTGAACCTATAAGGGAACTGGCATGCTGAGTGGCCAGCCTCTACCAGTGGAGAATAGGAATCGTGATGAAACGAATCTAGTATCGCATCCTTCAGAATGACCTATTCCTCATGGTACCTCAGAGTCAGCCAGTAGGATTGAGCCCCCGTTGTCTACAATGGGACCTACGTCCTGGTTTCAGACTCTACTTTCAGGAAGAGTTCTAAGATCCCAAGGCGTCTGAGATCATTTTCTTTTCTCTTAGGTTCATTAGATAAAATTACACCCAACCTTCAGGACTTAAATGTCTGTCTTCTTTGAACCACGCCATCATCTCTTCACCCAAAGGCAGTGGAAGTTTTTTAGGAAAGACAAGCTGAGGCTTTCTGGATTTTCATGGAAGGTATCACTGGCAGCTGGGCAGAATAGCCTGGAAACAGGGGTCCCCTAGAAGCAGGGATGTCCTTACAAGACAGTTGTGTTCTGGGAGTGTATTGCTTCCCACCACACCTGAGAAATCCGTAGACCTCACACGGAGGAAGTGGCTCTCCAACGTTGCCCTTTCAAAATTTCCTTCCCTCCTTACAGGAAAAGCAGACTCCAAGGTCTTTCAGATTCCTGTGTTTTCCCAAGGTAGCCATTGTTCCCTTTGCGATTTCAGCAGGAGTTTTGATGGCTTTGACAGTTGAACTTGCCTGGCATTTCTAAAGCAGTGTACAATGAGGAAACAGCTGAGTGTTGGATTTTATAAGTGTTTTCAAAGCAAAGAAAGGCATTCTCTTCCAGCTCTGTCATTCCTTATCTTAATGAGCCTTAAATTGATAGATTAACCAAGCCAAACTTGAGAGATTTTGCTGTTAAACTCAATAAAGGTTTTACAAATGGATTTGACATAGCATTGGAATGCCCATTTAAAACACTGAATCATTTGAGATCA
Source organism: Myotis daubentonii (assembly GCF_963259705.1). NCBI lineage: Eukaryota > Metazoa > Chordata > Mammalia > Chiroptera > Vespertilionidae > Myotis > Myotis daubentonii. Next base: position 50,444,307 of record NC_081854.1, on the reverse strand, counting down.
GGGAAGAGGTTTATTAAAAGAAACACGGGGGCACTGCAGGGCAAAATACCTTTGGTAAATGATTTGAAAACAAAAACATTTAAATAATGAGTCGCACAAAAGTGTACCTGCTGCAAACATGACCCACATATAAAGTGAAGAAGAGATCTGGGCAAAGATGAACTGTTCTGACAAAAAAGCTAAGTAAAACATTGGATATGATAGAGAAGTTAAATGTAGTCAAGTCTGTGACTACGGTCAGTATCACAGACCCTATTTTCATTCTGTATCCTCTTGTCTGTCCTTTTCCTAGGAATGCGATGCTTTGGCCAGGGAGAAATTCCAGACCACCAATAGGTTTAACCAGTCCACGTTCATGGTTTTCTAGAAGTTAGCATAAAACAATGCAAACAAGGAATACACTTCTTTGATTTTACAATTTAAAGAGAGAGAGAGAGGTGGGGAAGGGAGGGGAGGAGAAGGGAGGGGAATTGATGGATACAGGAAAGAACATTGCCCTGCCCGTCTTCTCATGCTCCTCTCTGTGTTTTTAACTATATGGTAGACAGAAAGAAGAACTAATTAATTTATTAATACTACTGGTTGTACTGAGATCCCCAAAACTTGATAATAACAACATTTGTAAAGTCATTAATAATTTGAATTTAACATTATGTTTAAAAGCATGCATGGGCTGGAAGGCGAAAGAAATAAACTAGACACACATGAGAGGCCAAAAAGGTAAAGGCATCTATCAAGCTCTGGACCTTTTTGAAAGTAAAGAATGTTTTATGACCCTCATTTGTTAGATGAAATCACTGAGGCTTAGGTTTGTTAAGAAACTCTTCTGTGGAAAAGCTCAAGTAGCATTTGTGGCATTTACATGAGTGTGTAGAAGTCTCCATTGCCTTGGCTGAAAACCAATTGCTGCATAAGGCATTATGAAAATCGAGAGAAGAGTGACATAGCCATGAGTTATTTTTATAGATGTTATGAGATGGGTTATAGTGTAATATCACTGACTTGTCCGTGGCTGGTTTTTAATTCCTCTCATAATGCCACAGGGAATTCTAGAACAATATTGGGAAGTGAGCTACCAACACAGAAGTTCAAATCTAAATTACTGAAGAAAATTAATCAATAATACTCAGATTCTCTGTACATTCTCAAAATTGCATCTGTATCAATTTCTCTTGGCTTTGTCCTTATTCAGCTAGAGTGACGCCATGATCATCTGAGAAGGTTTCAATCATTCCTGTCTTCAGGTGATGGTGGCGTGGAATCCCAGTCTTTTCTTTAGAAATGGTGTCTAAATAATTAGGACAAGCACCGAACAGGTTGAGGTGTGAATTTCAGCTCTCCAGAAGTCTCTCAGCACCATATTTTCCCCATTATCAGAGTTAATAAAGCCAATTTACAGAGAGCAAAAGGCATCCTAGTGTGTCAGGGTAGGCTATTAGGACATTTAGTCACCCCACATAACACCCATACTACGTTGTCCTTACAGTGGAGGTATTTATTGCTTTTACACCCTGCTCGTGCGAGTGTAAATTGGCACATCCCTTCTGGGGATGAATTAGAACCATGAATTAAAAGCCTATGAAGTGTTTGTACATCTTGACCTAGTATTGTAATTCTCCTCTTAACATTTTTTTTTTCCTGAGGGGAAAATCAGAATTATCAAACAACATTTATGTTCAGTGGTATCATTACATCACTAAGAATAATAGGGGAAATCTGACTACCCGGTTTCCAAACAACTTGCGATCCCATTAGGTTGCCCCTTCCTGGGGCCATGCTTCAGGCTGGGAGGAGTGGCCCCTTCATCCACCTTTACCAACATTAGACGTAGACTATTAAGACCATATTTTAAAGGACTTGAACAGACATTTCTTCAAAGATATGGAAAGATTCTAAATACCACTAATAACTAGGGGAAAAGAAATTCAGAATCCTAATGAGATAACCCCTCACATACACTAGAATGGCTGCTACCACAACAGAATATAGTAAGAGTTGGTGACGATGGGGAAAAATTGAGTATACAGAACTGAAAGCAAGTTTTCCAATAGATATGTATACACCCATGTTCATAGCAGTATTCTTCACAATAGCCAAAAGGTAGAATAAGCCAAATGTTCACTGATGGATGAATGGATATGCAAAATGTGAAATGTACTTACAACAAAATATTATTCAGTCTTAATAAGGAAGGAAATTCTGGCACATGTTACAAAGATGACCTTAAGGCAGCAGTTCTCAACTTGTGGGTTGCGACCCCTTTGGCGGTCGAACGACCCTTTCACAGGGGTCGCCTAAGACCATCCTGCATATCAGATATTTACATTACGATTCATAACAGTAGCAACATTACAGTGATGAAGTAGCAACGAAAATAATGTTATGGTTGGGTCACAACATGAGGAACTGTATTTAAAGGGCCAGAAGGTTGAGAACCACTGCCTTAAGGACTAATGCTAACTGAAATAAACCAGTCAAGTGACTATATGATTACATTGTATGAGGTCTCTAAAGTAGTCAAACTCACTGAAACAGAAAGTAGAATGGTGGCCACCAGGGACTAAAAAGAGAGGAACGTGTGTAGTCGTTGTGTCATGGGTGTACACGTTCAGTTTTGCAAGAAGAAAAACTCCTGCAGATTGTTTCCACAACAGGAATGCACTTAACACTACTAACCTATGTACTTAACTATGGGTAAGACAGCTTTTATGTGCTATGTGTACTTTATTAGATTTTTTTTTATAAAGGGAAGGATGTAAGGTGGACAGGAATGGACTCCTTGGAGAAGGAACTTGGGAACAGAGACCTGAGGAGGGGGAATCAGTGATGGAGAGATCTGGGAAGACTTTCCTAGGAGGGAGAAGAGCAAGTGAAGGGCTCTAGAATAGGGCCAACTTGGTTTGCCGAGGAAGAGAGAAGGCCAGTGTGTTAGGGCATTGGTAAGCAGGTGGGACACTGGACAGGAGGTCAAGGAAGAGTTCAAGGGCCAAATTGTCACACATTATAGATTGTACGAGAGTATAGATTTCATTTTTTTGATGTGACAATCAATCTGCTGTTTGTTTGTTTATGAAAGGAGAGAGAGACCTGGATTTGTTGTTCCACTTACTTATGCATTCATTGGTTGCTGCTTATATGTGCCCTGACCAGAGATCGAACTTGCAACGTTGGCATATCAGGATGATGCTGGAACCAACTGAGCTACCCAGGCAGAGCTTTTTGATTTCAATTAAGAGTCTATATTCAATACTAGAGGCCCGATGCTTGAAATTCATGAAAGAGTAGGCTTTCCTTCCCCCGGCTGCCAGCACCGGCTTCCCTCTGGCACCTGGGACCTGGACTTCCCTTGCAGAGGGAGGCCCCGCCCACCCGCTGCAGCCCACCGGTTGGTATCCTGGGCCTCCCTCTGCAGGGCGATCATGGAGCGATGGCCAGGCCCCCAACCAATCACACCGCACCCACCTTGGCTGGCCTGGTGCCAGTGGGGGTCCCGGATGGTCATCCAGATGGTTGTTCCACTGTTTGGCCGTTTGGTCAATTTGCACATTATGCTTTATTATATAGGATTATTTTACATTAGTTTTATACATACAGCATAGTGGTTAGACAATCATATTCTTTACAGAGTGATCCCCCAAACATAGGGATTACTCTATTCCCTGTGTTGTACTTTACATCTCTGCAACTATTCTATAACCAGTGGAGGGTTATAAGGATGATCTGATCCAATATACTTTTTTAAGCTTTTGCTTCTGTGGAAAGAGACTTAGGAGCGCACGAGCAGAGCCAGGGCCTGCAGTTAGGATCTATGCTGCCATCCAAAGCTAGAGGAAGATGTGTTCTTATGACCTGGGAAGTCACACCTCCTTGTGGGACTTAGAGATCACAGAGCTGGCCTTGCTTCACTTTGGGAGTTAGGAAATCAATATTCATGAGTTAAATAATTCTGTAATTCTGTTCAGGAGTAGCGGGGACTGGCAGTTGTATCACACAGAATGAGGCTTAGGAAAATATTTGTCTTAAATGACTTTGCAGTCTAGTTCCTGCTGCTGGCATACCTCTTCAGTACAGAAATTCATATTTGACCATTTCCATTTGGAAAAAGTTGGAATCAGTACTCTAAGGTATATTGTCTTTTCTCACCTTCATGAATGTCTCATGAATTCCATGCTGGGTTCAGGGGTGAAGCTATGGCCTACAGCTGAGGGACAATTGGGAGAGAAACTGAATTGGAGACCCCTGAAACAACACCCATATGGAGCTCCTGCTTTTTTTTTTTTTCTTTAGTTCTTTTTTTTATCAAGCTCAGAGCAGATATGGCTTAAAAAATACAGTATATGATCTATATTTGGACAAAACTAATTCTAAAATCAAGCTCTGACATTTAAGTGTCAGTCAGCTTTGAGGGACCTTCAAGAGAAGAATATCAGGGCTGTTTTGGATTTCAAATCCCAGTTTCAATTGTCTTATTTCTTTAAGCAATGTGTGCAGCAAGCCATGTCTTTCATCAGTCACTGCAGAATATTGACAAAGCAACACGGGCATCGGAGGCATTCAGGTTATTTGTAATCCTAGCTGTCATTCTTGAGCTTTATGAATTTAAATAATCTACTTAAACTGGCAGAGCCTTACTTTCTCACCTTAGTAATGAATGATGTTCCTACCTCTCATAGTAGGTATTAACATCTTTCCCCATGTTCCTCCTCCCATCACCTTCTATGTGTAGGTGTGTAGGAAAAGTTTGTGCTTATGGGTTATTCATGGGAGATGTGCAAAAAGGTTTCCAAATATTCAGTTTTCAGTTGCCTCGTAGAGAAGGAACCAGAAAGAAATATCTTCAAGGACCTCACCAGGCAGGTGCTCATGGAATGAATTTGAGATAGGTCTAGAAATAGGATTGTAATGTTCCTGCCATCACTTCTACCCCAAAGGTGTCCATTCCCTTATTTGGGCCTAAGTCCCTCCAGCTGTGAAGCTGACCTTGGAAATCACTCACCCAGCTAAGAGGTTTACATAAAAACTAGAGGCCCAGTGCGCAAAATTTGTGCACTAGGGGGTGGGGGAGAGGAGGGTTCCTCAGCCCAGCCTGTGCCCTCTTGCAGTCCAGGAGCCCCATGGGGGAGCAGGCCTAAGCTGTCAGTCGGACATCCTTAGCGCTGCCGTGGAGGTGGGAGAGGCTCCCAGCAGGGCCACTGTGCTCGCCAGTGGGAGCACACTACCACCAGGGGGCAGCTCCTGCATTGAGCATATGCCCCCTGGTGGTCAGTGTGCATCATAGCAGCCAGTCATTCTGAAGTTCAGTCAATTTGCATATTAGCCTTTTATTATATAGGATTAATTTGTATTGTATTCTCTCAGATTGCCTGCTGCTATCAACTATCTCCTACAAATTCAGTTGCTTTGGGGAGAAGCCAAGAAATTAATCAATCTCTCTCTCTTTCTTTCTCTCTTTCCCTCCCTTCCTCCTTACATGCGTCCAAAACGAAAACCATCCCCACTGCGTCTATAGACCCTTATTGCATACAAAGGGCTAAGATACTCAATGAGTAGCCAGTTTGGGGAAACACTGGGTTAGATAACCACCTAGGCCTTCCTTATACCAGGCTCTAAGATTCCATGACTCAATACTCTCTAATGGCAGTGGGCCTACTCGACAGTGTCCTCTGTTAAACTTTTGCAGTTTATGTTATGCAGTGAACACATCATCAGATCAGTTCTCTTACCTGTTTGGGCTTTTTGAGTTGACCCACAGGGAAGAGAGGTAAGCCTCTTAATTGGGAGACTTGAAAGAGAAGCTTAAACAACATAAGAGGTATATCATAAAGATGAGAACTTGTTTATGGAACTGGAAAATTGGAATCTGATACAACCCTAGTGCCTAAGTGAATCCATTAGGTATAATTTCAAGTTTGAGATGTGGTAGCTACCTGAATGGAGGCTATTGCTCTTACAGCATGCATTCTGAAGGAGTGGCTGCTATCATTGGTTCAAAGGCCAGTGGGGTTAGAATCGGCATCTGTGCCACGTTAACTGAAATTTCCCTCACTGTGGTTAAACGAAGGACGATGTGTTTCCAGGCTCCTTACCCACATTCCATACCGGATGTAGGAGAAAGAGCAAATTAAGTTCTTTTAGAAAGCCTCTCTATTCTTAATGTTTGTACATTTCTCTTAAGAAAATACCATTTCTGCCATAGTGGGTTTGGCTCAGTGGCTATAGCATCAGCCTGTGGACTGAAGGGTCTCAGGTTCAATTCTGGTCAAGGGCACATGCCCGTGTTGTGGCTCGATCCCCAGTAGGGGGTGTGCAGGAGACAGCCAATCAATAATTCTCTCTCATCATTTATGTTTCTATCTCTCGCTCCCTCTCCTTCTCTCTGAATCATTTTTAAAAGATACATATTTTTTAAAAAAGAAAATACCATTCCTATTCAGAAGGTCTCGAGTTCCAATGATTTATGCATTTTAACTGAATTAATTGGGGTGACACCAGTTAATAAAATTATAGAGGGTGCAGGTGTATAATTCTATACTACATCATCTGTATATTGTATTTCGTGTTCACTAACCCAAGCAAAGTTTCCTTCCATCACCATTTATCCCACCTTTACTCTCTTCTACACCCTCCATCTCCCCTTCCCTCTAGTTATCACCATACTATCATCTCTGTTTTATGAGTTGTATTTTTTGTTTTGGTTTTGCTTAATCCCTTCACCTTTTCACCCAGCCCCCGCCCCTCTCTTTGTATTTTGTTAGTTTCTTTTGTTCATTAGATTCCACTTTGAAGTGAAATCATATGGTACTTGTCTTTCTTTGTCTTGCTTACACTTAGCATTTTGGTTATGCTGTCTCTTTTACTGTGGTAAATGCATGTAACACATTTTTTTTTTTATTCAAGAAAAAGTTGAGAACATTTATATCAGTGAGTGTGGTAAGGATAAGGGTGCCTAACACATACTCTATCCGTAGACCCCCCCCACCCCCCATTCTCCATTCAGTGAGGCATGAATCTTTTATTTGTTTGGTGCTATTTTGTTTTAATTAAGTATATTACTTTTCTCTAAAAACTCACATCCTATTAATTAAAGACAGAAGAATGAATATTTTAGTAGTCTCTACTATGAGACAATATGGGCAAGAAGGTTGGGAGGGGAGGGGAGAGGAATCTAATACCCAAGAGGAATTTAAAATTATTAATTTAAGATACAGTGCAATGTGGTGGGGGGGGGGGTGTAAGATTTAGAGTTAGTTAGGCATGACTTAAAAATTTATAAGTCCTGAGTTAGATGATAAAATTTGAGTATTTGTCTATTGACAAGACTCAAAGGAAATATAATTTGTCCTCAATTAGCAGGAAAAAACCACTAGAGCTTAAAGACATTAAATAACGTGTCTATGTTGCTCCTCCAGGGACCCCACTTTGAGAAGAAGGTTTGTGGGTGCTCAGTGAGGATTACGCTTTCCTTTTCTTTCAGATTTGAAACTTTTCTAGTACTTTGCCCCACATCGTACTCAGTATGTTTCCTGATGACAAAACCAAAAGTCAGGTCAACTTTTATAGTGTACATAGACGTAGATCATTAATCATTTAATCAGGATGGCAGACAAAGGATGCTCCCCAGGCCCCCATCCTATTAAACAGCATCGATTTTGTTTACGGGGAGCTTAAATACTTGATTCACAGCCATAGACATGCCCCCTGCTCTGTGGTGTGCACTTGGAGGGAGGCGAAGATGCATCAGAATTTTGATTCTCTGTCTCTTTAAGATCCCAGATGAAGACTTAAGCTGAGAAAGTTTTAACAGCTCTTTTTGTCTCTGCAACATGTGTTGTTTACAGTGGCCTCGTAGCCCAAGTTGATGGGGAAAAATAAGAAACTAAAAATACACAAGGTCTTTCATTCGCAGGGGTAATGCACATACATAAGTCAAAGTGGCAGGTCATCTGAAACCTTCTGTGATTCCTTGAGGTTCCTGTCTTATTTCACTGGCTAGCAAACAGCAAAGCAGTAGGATATATATTTTTCAATTAGGTTGTCAATATTTTGACCAAACAACCTATTTGTAACATTCAGGATGACTGTTCTGTTCGTGAGAACCGCTAGAAGCTGCTGCGTGCTGCAAGTCAGCCCGGAGATGTGAGGCAGCCTGACCGAGTCGGGTGCTAACTTGCTTCCCAGGTTTCATCTGCCTGTCAGTCATGCAGGCGTAAAACACTCATCATTGTGTCTGATTATTGTGAGAAAACATCCACCTTTTATTTATTTTTGGTTAAAAAATTTTTAAACTATATTTTTATTGATTTCAGAGAAAAAGGGAGAGAGAGATGGAAACATCAATGATGAATCATGGATCCGCTGCCTCTTGCACGCCCCCTACTGGGGATTGAGCCTTTGAACCTTGACCTCCTGGTTTATGGATCAATGCTTAACCACTAAGCCCACTGGCTGGGCAAAACACCCACCTTTTAATATCCATTTATCATGACAATAATAGCCATAGTAATAGGAATAAGGACAGATAAAACAAAATTTAGAAGACCTGAGTCTATTTGGAATAAGTATTTATTGATGGGACATTCTAATCAGAGTCCTACAAGTACAATGGATTAACTATTTTAATGCAAAATAGCAATTTACTTTTGTCCAGAGTGGAGGGAGAGGAATTGGTTCACTGACCACTGTTTTTCTCACGCCAAATATTATTTGGCCTCATATAACCCTAATTTTTCTATGATTTGGGGGGAAAGAATGTGGACTTTGAGATCCTGCAGACATAGACTCAAATCCCTGCTCTCTCATTTGCTAACCACATAACACTGGGATAATTCTTTTAACTTCTGAACCTTATTTTCTTTACCTATAAAATGAATACATGGATAGCTAACACAGATGATAGCAGAGAATTAGGTGAGTGACTAGAAGCAAATGCAAATTGTTAACCAAAACAACACTACACAAATGTTGTCACTGATGTTGAAGGTCAATAATCTGCCATGTTACAATCATAGAGAGACATGGATATAAAAGAAAATATATCTACGTGAATTTTTAGTGCCCAACAATATTAATAGCTTTAATGTGCTTAAACTACTCCTGGGATACACTTAAATACTGAATAAAAATGTAAGAGGGGCCCTAGCCAGTTTGGCTCAGCCTGCAGACTGAGGGGTCCCAGGTTTGATTCCGGCCAAGGGCACATGCCCGGGTTGCAGGCTCGATCCCCAGTGGGGGGTGTGCAGGAGGCAGTCAATTGATGATTCTCTCTCATCATTGATATTTCTGTCTCTCTCTCCCTTCCTCTCTGAAATCAATAAAGAATTTTTTTTAAATCATCATAAAAAAATATAAGAGGGGTAAATAAAAGGGAGAAGGAAAACCATTGTTTCATAGATACATAATTCAAGGAAACATTTTATTAGAGAATTGTTTTTTATTAAAAATCATCTTCTCAATTACTAGACGGCTATCCTTACTCGTTTAATAATTCTGTTGCTTTGTTTTCATGCGATCCCAATGGAGACAATTATATCCAAAAGTGTAATTATCCAGTGTAATGAAACTGCTTTTGTTCAACTGGGCTCTGCTTATATTAAATCCCCATCCAAAGAAGGGAGCTATTAAATGTCAATAATCAATTGACCCAAATCATAGAGGCTCCTGGGAAACACACACACATCAAGCAGCAGAAGAGAACCTTGAGTCCGGTTCCAAGGAGCCTCATTTTGATGGTGTAGCATACATTTTTAGAGATGCAAAGTAGAGATCATTGCACACTTTGGCTATTTAAAACGTAAATAGAATAACTTAGAAGAAATGTATTAAGAAGCAATATTTAAATTGGAAGAGTGAGCCGGTTTGGCCCAGTGGATAGAGTGTTGGCACTGCGGACTGAAGGGTTCCAGGTTTGATTCCAGTCAAGGGCACATGCCCGGGTTGTGGGCTCGATCCCCAGTAGGGGGCATGCGGGAGGCAGCCGATCAATGATTCTCTCTCATCATTGATGTTTCTCTCTCTCCCTCTCCCTTCCTCTCTGAAATCAATAAAAAATAAATAAAATGGAAGAGTGATACAAAAAAACAGATCACAAGAACCTTCAAAACAGATGTCCTTTTTTTAAAAAAATCTTTTTGCTTTAAAAAAATATTTCATCTGGCACCGTGACTGGAGGTTACTGCCACACCTTCCACCATCCATCACTTTGCTCCTCTTTAAATAACCTTGGTTTGTCCACAACAACACAGAACCTACTTACACTGTCTGAACATCTGCTGGAGTCATCGGAACACCCCTGACAAAATCCCACCAGTGGACCTGTTACTCCAGCCCAGCCCTCCTGGTGCTCCAATTATTCTGCCTCCCCTTGAGCCCTTGCTACTATATCCCTCACGTTGGATCAGGGCCATATTTCAGCTCTTAGGAACGGAAACAATTCTCATAAGCTCCCCCAGGTAACAGACATACATGGAAAAGTTAGGGCATGTGAAGGAAGATACTCTAGCTGAGGAAATCTCAGTGCACGAATTTCTGCTGTGTTCACTTCCATCAGATGATTGTCTTTAACCGCCTTCTGCCACTGTGTGTCTCCATCCAGATCTGCGTTCCTAGGAGAGAAAATATGATTAAACTAACGGTATCGCAGGCCCACAGAGAGCCACTTAAACTGGGCCAGGAGGGAGGAACCTCCATGCCCCCACAGGCATAGTGGGCATATGCAGCCAAACACTGCCCAATGTCATTGCCACTATTCACTGGTCTAGTCCCCTTCACTGGTGATGGGTAGAGCAGGAGATGTGGGGAGCCTGACGCTTATAGAGGGCAACTATGGAGTACAAATACAAGCCTGCCTATCCATGACCCCTTCATAGGGACCCGTCAGCCCTTCCAGTCTTAACTCCAAGAAAAAGGAAACGTTAGGAGTCTGCCCTGAGTGAGTAGCTCAGCTGCTACAGCATCATCCTTGCACCAATAGGTTGTAGGCTTGACCCCTGGTTGGGGTACATCCTATATGGAAGGCAACCAATCCATCTCGCTCTCTCTCTCTTTTCTCTCTTCTCTCTCTCCGTCCCTCCCTTCCTTTCTCTAAGTCCTTGGGTAGTGAGGATTTTAAAAATAATAATCATTTTTTAAAAAGAGTTTGGGAAGCCCAGTGGCATGGCTCAGTGGTTGAATGTCCACCTGTGAACCAGGACAGCGGTTCTCAACCTGTGGGTCGCGACCCCTTTGGCGGTCGAACGACCCTTTCACAGGGGTCGCCTAAGACCATCCTGCAGATCAGATATTTACATGACGATTCATCACAGTAGCAACATGACAGTTAGGAAGTAGCAACGAAAATAATTTTATGGTTGGGTCACAACATGAGGAACTGTATTTAAGGGCCAGAAGGTTGAGAACCACTGATCCAGGAGGTCTCGGTTCACTTCCCAGTCAGGGCGGGTTGCAGGCTCAATCCCCAGTGTGGGGCGTGCAGGAGGCAGCCAATCAGTGACTCTCTCTCACTGATGTTTCTATCTCTTTCTCTCCCTTCCTCTCTGAAATCAATGAGTTTGTGAAGTTCTCAGGCACAGAATGCTCTCCTGAAAAGAAAACTAATCAAAGCAGAATGTATTAAAATAGCCTTATTGATTGATTAACAATATAAAACACTGTAAAGTTAAATATTTTCATAAAATGATATTGGCTCCTTTGGAAATTAGAACTTGAAAACTCCATTCAAAATATTTAATATGAGGGGAGGGGCATAGATCGTGAGGGCAGGTGGCTCATGTGAAGCTCTAATAGAAGTTGATTAAAAGCATAGTTCCTAATATTAATCACAATTGGACTGGGATCCTAGATTGGCAACTTCCAGAATCTGTGACCCTGGGGCAAGTAATTTAATCTTTCTTAATTTGTTTTCTTGTTTGGAAAATCAAATTAAATATGGTACCTACATCATAAAATTGTAATGAGGATTAAATGTGACAACCGGAATGAGGGTGCATGTAAGTGTTCAATACATTTTAGCGATTGTTGCTGTTACTGTTTTATAAATGGTAGATGATGGCTATGAAGCAGCTTAGCGGAGTGATTGAGTTCGGGAATCCTGAGGCAGACTGTTGCGTTGACTGTTGGTTCCATTTTGGGATACCGCTGTAATATGCGCCCTAGATTTGCCTCCCTCTTCAGACTTCCAAATACCACCTTCTGGGCAAAAACTCTTATTCCCTCTAATTCCCCTTTCTCTTCCAAATTTCTAACCCAAAGTTCTTTATTTTTCCTGATTTTAATAGTGTTGTCAGTGTAATCATGCTTGTTAACTTCTTTTTTTCTCCTCCCATTAATTTTCAAAGTCTTTCAGGGTTGTCTATATCTTTTGTACTGCACCCAATATCTGGCACATAATAGTAGCTCAATATGTGTTTGTTAATGAATGAAATACCAAATAAATGAACCTTTCAAACACCTAACGGCAGCAGACCTCCACTCTGATGTGGGATCAGCATATTCCAACAGCCTGGGGTACCCACGTATCCTGAAATTTTCTCACCTTCTCCTCTTCCTCCTCTCCCATCCAGCGTCTCTGTTGTGTTTTGGCATGAGGGAAAGAAGGGTTGGAAGCGCGTTGCATTGTGGAACGATCCTGAGACTGAATTGCAGTGAATCTTTTTTTAATTCATTAGTGTCCTCGGCCTTGGCCAACTCAGCTGTGTTTCTTTGTGTCTTTGCCCTCTTTGAAACCTCTACTCCTGAGTGGCAATCCCATTGCTTAACAAATATTTAACATGTTCTAGTGCAGTAGGAAGGATTATGTTTTTCTATGAACTTGGGACTTGACATTAATGTTGCAGCAAAGCATGGGGGTCCAATCCTGCCCACACTGAGGGCAGAGTTTCTCTCCAGAGCGTTACAAAGCCTCTTAGCAGCACGTTCTGTTCTGTAGGACTTACGGGTCGTTTACCAGACTCTTTGCCTCCATCCTACCCAGAGCCATTCCCTCGCTCCTCTCTTGGATGGTATCAATGAAGAGGTTTGCAATGTGTTTCTACACACACACACAAAAAAAAACAACAAAACAAAACAGCACATCTGCGTTTCTGAAACCTATTTACTCTAATCCTGACATTTGAAAGGGCAGGAAATTGAGACCACGAGGGGAAATTGATTTGTGCAGCGCCAAATGGGAACGGGGAATCAGTAGTCATTGGAATCTAAGAACTGTCTAAGCAAATTAGTCCCCGTTAGGGTGCAAGTCTAAATAACTCAGAAATCACCCTATCTTCGGGTTCGGCTTTGCTAAAGCTGAAGAAATACATCTCTCAATTAAAATAAATAAGGAAATATTGATTAAACTCTCACTAAAAATATTTACATTCTACCTTCGAAAGAAGATACCACTGATGCACATAAACTTTGCCACAAAACACATACCTTCTGTCTGCCAGTGTCTAGAATGTTCAATTGGCTTAAAATACTGTGTTTTGTTAATGTTCATTTTCCTTCACCGTCCATCAAAGAGCAGAAGGAAATGTGTAGCCCAAGCACTGTAAATAACAATTATAACTGTCTGTTATGTATTATGTACACACACATTTACACATATATATTTATATTGAATTTTAAGTAAAACTTCGACCTCTCTCTTAACACAATCAGAATTGCTGTTTATTTTTACTCGGCACCATCAAAGGCCAGACACTCTGCTAAATATGTTAGGAATCGTTTCACTAGATTGTCAGAGAAAACATTTTGGGTATTATAGTTAACTTTAAAAAGATTAAACCACTTGAAACTCATAATTTAAGAAACAGACTCATGATCATATACCTAATGAGTGGCCTAAGAGGGACATAAATTTATTTCAATCCATTTTTCTTCTTCTCCTCTTCCTCCTCCTCCTCCCCCTCCTCCTCCTCCTCCTCCTCCTCCTCCTCCTCCTCCTCCTCTTCCTCCTCTTCCTCCTTCTCCTTCTCCTCCTTCTTCATGTTTATTTCTGTGCCATAATTTTTTTCATCTAAGCATTCATCACCTTCTATCTCTCTTCCAAAATGACATATTCCTCAGCCATGTTCATAGCCATTCCTGGGGTGGGCAAACATCTTTGGTGTTAGCAGGTCCTTGTTCTCCTTCCAAGTTTGAGTTTTTGAAGACAAAAATAATTGGGCTTAGAATGTTGCGGACTGAAACATCCCACCTTTCCTTATCCGTACTGTCAGCAGATGGAACCTTAAACCTCAGGCTGCCCAGAATTTTCCCTTCAATTACCAAACCTAAACTGACAGCTATTTTTCTCAGAGAAGAGCCCATATTACTGACTGGGTCTGCCCTGTGCCTCCATTGACTAAGGACAAGAAGATGGATAGACTTTGTTCATGCAAGAGCATTCGAGGGACTTGGGTTTGAGTTTGCTCTGTTATGAACGGTAGCACCTGAGACAGTCATTCATGGAACTGAGGTGATAATACCTAGGACACAGTGCTGTTATCAGAGTGATAGCGCATGTTCATAGAGATATTGATTAAGGCTGATAAGTTTGATTCTCTTGTCTTCTCTCAAGTCTACAAGAGAGAAGACTTCCTCTTCCTCTTCTCATAAGCCTACATGATGCTTGAGTTTCTATTTGGTGTATTGGTGTAGAGCTAACATGACCAATTGTCCCGATTTGCCCAGAACTGAGGATATTCTTAGGACACAGGGCATTCACTAGCAAACTGGGAAAACCCCAGCGAACCAGGCCAAATTGCTCATCCTTTTTGGAGCTTAATGACTTGATAGCTATATTGATAGTCCCCTTCCTATGATGTTAAACTTTTCTTTAACATATTTTTATTGATTTCAGAGAGGAAGGGAGAGGGAAAGAGAGAAACATCAATGATGAGAAGGAATAATTGATCGGCTGTCTCTTGCACAGCACCTACTGGGGATGGAGCCCCCAACCTGGGTATGTGCTCTGACCAGCAATCAAACCCAGGACTCTTCAGTCCACAGGTCAATGCTCTATCCACCGAGCCAAATCAGCTAGGGCTATGATGTTAAACTTTTAAGCTACATATACCTAGCTCTCCTGTGACACCTGACGACTCTGTGCTTGTCTTACCAATGTGTCAAGAAGCATCATCCACGGTCATTTCCCCTCACAGTCCAACAACAGTACATATTGTGGGGAAATCTAAGTGAAATTTACTTATTCTTCTCTCACCAGCACTCTCAGAAGTAGTGAAAAGGAGTTGGTCTCTTCTATCAGCATTTTCAAATGAATTTTGACAGGCTATCTGAACACTGTATATTTTAAAGCATACAAAATAGGTGTCCTCTCCCTTGAGAAAAATGTAAAAAGAAAACTTGAGGAGAAACCACAGTTAGAATCATAAACTGAATACTGAAGAGGCTTTCACATCGTGTTCCAAGTATTGACAGATATCAGTGTAAGAGCTGGATTTCTTTGAAAATCAACAAAGGGTAAGCATTTGAAATTCCCAGGATGCTCAAGAGCTTCTGAATTCATATTAGATCTGAATAATAATCAAGATGATACAATATTTTTTGTAAAACCCTAATTTTCCATTTTCAGATGACAATTCTACCAAGTTATTCTATTCTACATCATTAAATTGTCAAGAGGCAATTTTCTGCTTATTATATTTGAGATACTTTAGAAATTAGTAATTGTGTTTCCATTATATTCTTCAATGGAACATCAGATCTCTTTCTTTCCCCCCTTTCCTTTTCTCAGTTCAGAGAATATGCACTACCTGGAATCTAGTCCACATCTAAAGTACAAAGAGGTACATCATGTTAGTTTCCAGGAACTGTAAAAATGGGAGAGAAATTGATGTTTGAGGACAGACATTTTACAACAGAAAATCTACCTTGGGGCATTTAATCATCAACTGTCAAATAGCATGGTCGCTGCAAAGAGAAGGGAAAGGGAGTGAAATGTCTTTAAGGAAACAGATGGATATCTTCATGCCAGTACCATGCAGTGTTAACGAATGTAATTATTTTCCTAAATGCCCACTGATGGAGAAGTAGATAAGGAACATGTTACATACATACAATGAGATATTACTCAGCCTTGAAAGAAGAAAGAAATATGACACATGCTACAGCATGGATGAACCTTGAGGACATGGTGTTAAGTGAAATAAGATGGCCACCTACAGATTAACTGCACGGTTTCACTACCATGAGATATCTTAAAGAGTCTAAGGCAGGGGTGGGCAAACTTTTTGACTCGAGGGCCACAATGGGTTCTTAAACTGGACCGGAGGGCCGGAACAAAAGCGTGGATGGAGCGTTTGTGTGAACTAATATAAATTCAAAGTAAACATCATTACATAAAAGGGTACGGTCTCTTTTTTTTTCAGTTTTATTAATTTCAAACGGGCCGGATCCGGCCCGCGGGCCGTAGTTTGCCCACGGCTGGTCTAAGGCATAGGAGCAGAGAGTAGAAAGGTGGTTACTTAGGTCTAGAGCAGCGGTTCTCAACCTGTGGGTCGCGACCCCTTTGGGGGTTGAACGACCCTTTCACAGGGGTCGCCTAAGACCATCGGAAAACACATATATAATTACATATTGTTTTTATGATTAATCACTGTGCTTTAATCATGTTCAATTTGTAACAATGACATTGGGGGTCACCACCACATGAGGAACTGTATTAAAGGGTCGCGGCATTAGGAAGGTTGAGAACCACTGGTCTAGAGGCAGTGGCTGTTCAATAGTGTAAATTTTCAGTTATATAAAACTAGAGGCCTGGTGCATGACATTTTTGCATGGGGGGCGGGGCGGGGCGAAGGGTCCCTTAGCCCGGCCTGCACCCTCTCGCAATCCAGGAGCCCTTGGGGGATTTCCAACTGACAGCTTAGGCCCGCTCCCGGCAGTCGGACATCTTTAGCGCTGCCACAGAGGCGAGCTCCCACCACCACTGCTGTACTCGCCAGCCATCAGCCCAGCTTGTGGCTGAGCGGCACTTCACCTGTGGGAGTGCACTGACCCCAAGGGGCAGTTCCTGCATTGAGCGTCTGCCCCCTGGTGATCAGTGCATATCATAGCAACCAGTCGTTCCACCGTTCAGTCAATTTGCATATTACCCTTTTATTATATAGGATGAGTAAGTACCAGAGATCTGTATATTGTGCCTATAGTTAACAATACTGTATGCACACTTAACACATTGTGGACAGATCATGAGAATTCTCTTCATATTAACACAGTGTTTTACAAAGTATTGTACTTTAAAAAGATATTAGCTTGTAAGAACATGTAATAAATAACTTCAAAATGCAATAGGTATTTAACTTTAAAGCGTGCCTTTAACATTTATGTAAAACGTTTTTGTATTTGTTCAATAGAAACTTATCTGGCCACTGGGTAAAGCTAGCAATAAAACTACTGGTCTGCAATGTGTTAGAAGAACTCATGTTAGGCATTCTTACTGCAATAAATAAAATGAAATGGCCAAAACCAGTTTGGCTCAGTGGATAGAGCGTCGGCCTGCAGACTGAAAGGTCCCAGGTTCGATTCCGGTCAAGGGCATGTACCTGGGTTGCGGGCATATCCCCAGTGGGAGATGTGCAGGAGGCAGCTGATTGGTGTTTCTCTCTCATCGATGTTTCTAACTCTCTATCTCTCTCTCCCTTCCTCTCTGTAAAAAATCAATAAAATATATTTTTTTAAAAAAATGAAATGATACTGCAAAAAAAGAATAAATAGAAGAAGAAACAGATGGAGAAGTGGCAAAGTGCAGAATAGAAGAGGGAAGGTCAGGAAGTACAGGTATAAGAAATGGGAGTTGAGAGAATTAGCATTAAAGTGACCCTCACCTGCACTAAAGCCCCATATTCCCAACCCTTCAACTCCAAGTGGACTTAGGTATGGAACAGGTGATAAAGAACAAGAAAAGGAGAAGTAGGAGACAGATTTCCAAACACAAGTCCTAGCTCTGTAACTGTGTTGTTGAATCTTGAAGAAGTTATTCAATTATTTCATCTTAGTGTTCTTATTTCTAAAATGGGAATAGATGGAACATATGAAATAAACATATGGGATACACATGGAATATGTATTCTTCATAGGACTAGGGATGGATCTCAATTATATTTGAAAAGATTTATATTGAAAAATGAAAAAGAGAAGTGAGTTTTAAAGGGAAAAAATCAAGTGATCATGCATAAGACATTAGTCCTACCAAGGAATGAGTTCCACTTTATTTCCTCAAACGTTAATGTCAAAATTAAGATGCCAGGCATTAAAATAAGCCTAAGACGTAGGGTATTGTAAGCTAATCCTATCCCTGCTAATTTGTACACTGAATAATGAACACATATCTTGAGGATTCCCGCCCTCTTCTACTCATTGCTTCAACTCCTTTTTAAAATTTTTTTATTATTGTATTTTTTATTAAAGGTGGTATAGCCAGTGGTGGCTCTTAAAAATCTGAGCCACTTAAAAACATGTGCACGCAGACCCACACGATGTCACTATAATGTAGAGCAGTGGTTCTCAACCTTGGCTGCACATTAGAATCACCTCGGGATTTTTTTAAAATCCTGATTTCTGGGCCTCATCCTCCAGAAATTCTGTTTCTTTGTTACTAATGTTGTGGCCCCACCCCATAACAAAGAAACAGAATTTCCGGAGAATGAGGCCCAGGAATCAGGATTTTAAAAAGATTCCCAGGCGATTCTAATGTGCAGCCAAGGTTGAGAACCACTGATTTAGAGGGTACAGGTCTTCTTCCCCCATTAGGAACCACTGCTCTTTCTCCCTGTATGCCGTCACTCTAATTTCTCCCCTTGCACACCCTGTCCTCCATTCCTAGGTTGTTCCTTCCTCAAGGCCCAGCTGAAATGAATAACTTCTTCAGGATTCCTGAAGCCTTTCCTATTTGATGTCTGGCTACTAAACTTTCACTACCATAACCCTCTCTGCTCTGTCATCTATCCCGTTTCACGTTGTTGTAGTTATTTGAACATGTAGCTTGATTTTCCTACCAGTTACAAACTTCTGGAAGACAGACTACACATGTTTCCTCTCTGTATGCCTATGGCTGAGTCTTGCCCATAAGTGACCCTCAGGTATTTTTGATGAATAATTACAAACAACCAAAACAACAAAAACAAAACAAAAAACCCATAAAACAATGTGGCTAACTAAACCCTGACTATAGACAAGGAGGAGTCTGTCTAAGAGAGACCTCACCATTAGGCTCAGTAGGCAAAACTCTAGTTTAACAGGTAGGTTATAGGATATCTTTATGAATTAATAAAAGTTAATGATAATGCAAATGAAGATATTCTAAAGCATATCTTCATGCATTAGCAGAATCCCGTGTTAGCTGCTATATTTTTCCGAGAGCAGTTTGGTTGTTTTTATGAAATTGGGGGGAGGGGGAATGTCTATATATTCACCCTGAAATCTTCATCTGCTGCTGGAGAATTCTTAGAAACACTCTAATTGCTCAGAACAGGGGATACTGCCATGAGCGTCTTCATCTAAAAATAAAGGGAATAAACAAAGTTATATTAATAATAACATTCTTATTAGCAGTGCATTTTTGACCATTAACCGCATTGAAAATGGTACTATAGCGATAAAAACTCTAGCAATGGAGATTATAAATCAAATAGAAATAGATTATTATATATAAGAGAACAATTTATGATAAAAAATTATATTGTTTGATTACCATACTGTTAGAACAGGAATAATGAAATGAAGCGAAAAACGTAGGGACATAATTTATTAGAATGGTGCACTTGGGAACTAATATTTATTCCTGATTTTCATTAGCATCTTTCAGAATTGTATTTAATTGAAAATGGTGATTGTGTGTGTACGTATGAGAGAGAGAAATGGGGTCTTGGTGGCAGACAGACCATTTAGACCGTATTGCTCAAGAGTTTAGTAAGAGATGACAAGAATCTATATCAGAACAATGGTCATGAAGATGAGAAGAATAAGCGAGGCCTCTTATTGATCCGTTTATCATATTTATCATGTTTTAGTCGCAGCAGTCCTGTGGGTCGCGAATAATGAAAATACATCCTGCATATCAGATATTTACATGACGATTCATCACAGTAGCAAAATGACAGTTATGAAGTAGCAACGAAAATAATTTTATGGTTGGGGGTCACCACAACATGAGGAACTGTATTGAAGGGTCGCGACGTTAGGAAGGTTGAGAACCACTGATAGTGTCACTGGCATTATTACATTTCTGAGCCCTAGCACAGGCCAAGCATTATCTTCAAATGATTCACTTCAACAACAAACTGACCAGTATCAGCCTAAAGGTCCCTTTAAATGTAATCATTCTCACTTCATTACCATGGTGACTTGGCCTCCTTCCAGGATGCTGGATCAAGGGCTCGTTGTCTGTTTTACTTATAAGGCTAGGAATGGCTTCCCTGTGCTTCTGCGATTTCGAGTTATGAAATATCTGTCTCTGGACGTCGCCTTCGCCGTCACAATCAACATTCTCTGCCACCCTGTTCCTTGGGAAGGTGTATAGCTTCTCCTTTGATTGGGCAGAGTCAGTTCCTGCTGCGGGTCTCAAATGAAAATCATATTTTCTTGGGTTGGGCCATGACACTCAGGTGTCACACAATTTACTTATTTGCAAAAGAAGTTAGCACAGAGTCCTGGCTGGTTCCTCATGAGGCATAACTTCCCGGTGTAAAATTACTGATTTTTCTTACATTTAAGACATTTGATAATGTCTAATGAACAAAAAATCTGTTAAGTACTTGGAGACAAATGCCTGCTATTCTACAAAAACATTTTATAGATTAAAAATCCTAGCCATTCTCATTTTATTGCTAGGAGTTTTCAATAACCATCATTCATTTAAAGGGGAAAAAGATCTGCATTTTCTTCTAGGATCAATTACGAAGATCTGACTGTGTGAGAAATAACTTGATGAAAAAATAATTTGAGCCCTAGCTGGTTGGTTCAGTGGATACATTGTCGGCCTGTGGACTGAAGGGTCTCATGGGTTCGATCCCGGTCAAGGGCATATGCCTGGGTTGGTGGCTCAATCCCCAGTAGGGGCCATGCAGGAGGCAGCCGATCAATGATTCTCTCTCATTGATGTTTCTGTCTCTCTCTCCCTCTCCCTTCCTCTCTGAACTCAATAAAAATATATTTAAAAAATAAATTTTTAAAAAGAATAATTTGAATGTGGAGTGCTCTTATCTTCCAAGGAGCCCATAGTTGATGTCACCATGAAGTTCCCTATCCATGAGTCTCCTCAGTCAACTGCAAGATATGGGTCCTACATCGTACTTGGTCAAGATGACTGAAATGATCTACTATGGGCAGGGGACCCCCAATAGTAGAGTTCCCACAACCTCAGCACTGTTACCGTCTTCAGGAAGACTACTGTTGTGCAGGACCGTCCTGTGCCTGGTAGGACCCTGGCTTTTACCACTAGATTCCAGGTGCACTCTTCCACCCAGTTTTTAAAAAATGTCTCCAAAACTAGACAGATGTTCCCTAGGGTGCAGCACTGCCCTACAATGTTGCTAGTATTTTTCATCTATAAATTGTTTTTGTAGAAGAGCATGCATTTGTCTCCAAGAACCACTGCCCTACAGAGAATTCCATGTGCATCTTATAACCTATATGTTTTACAGCCCATCTCAAAAATACTGTCAAAATTAGCTGAAATAAATATATAAAGATAGCTATAAGGTCATCAGCCCTTTTTACTTGACGGATGAATAAGTAAAACTTAATTTTAATTATTTAGATACTGTCATTGGTCATAATTCTGTTGATGTTGACATAATGGCTTCAACAACAAGCACACAGGCCTGGTTGATGGGAATCAGCCTTGTGTGGCATCATAATCAAGACTGGCTGAGCCCAGCTGACGTGGTTTGGCGGTTGAGCATCGACCTATGAACCAGGAGGTCAGGGTTCAATTCCCGGTCAGGGCACATGCCTAGGTTGTAGGCTCAATCCCCAGTATAGGGCATGCAGGAGGTATCATGGCATTTCATAAACTATATTATTATTTATTTTGAGGAATAAGCTAAGGTTTTCTCAAGTATGTTTTCTCATCCTTTATATGAATGTAACGTAGGAAAATATGTCAAGAAGTATAATGAGCAAACATCTAGATCATGTACATTTTACAAAGTAGGTAAAATCTGATTCTGGAGCTCGATCAGATAAGGTTTATTTCTTTCAAAATGCTGCTTTAAAAAAACTTCAGGATGCGCCCTATCTCTTTATCAAATGCCTCACAACTTACTTGCATCATGAATGTGCACTATAAACTAAGATTAAGGAAGAGCAGTTCACATAATCGATCACCTTGCCCAAGTATAAAATCTGATTTTCATTACACTAATTAGAAAATAGGCTTTAAAAACTGTGCAAAAATTACTACAGGGTAGCAACATAACTTTTTATGTTCCATAATCAGTGGCAGAGCTGTGAAATTCCCCATTGGTACCATTGCTAATTCATAGCCTCATACTTAGAAATGTATGTTAGCTCTTATTTAAAAAAAAAAATGCACACTTGCCTTTCTTTGCGCTACACAGAGATTAAGGGATGAGTGTCCAAATAGATTCTACCAGTCTGTGTTCACTGTGTAATGTGGTAGTGAGTCCCAAAAACATTGGGTGTTGGAGAATACAACTACCTATCATTTCAGCATGATTGCATGTTGAGTCAGATCACTACTACAGCAAGTCCTTTTTTTTAAAAAAAAATAAATTTTTATTGATTTCGGAGAGGAAGAGAGAAGGAGAGAGAAACATCAATGATAAGAGAGAAAGAAAAAATAAAATACCATGTTGTTTACATCAATTGTTAGTTGAGGTGTTTTGTTGTTTTTTTCCCCCCTAAGTTATAAAACTCAACTAGAACTATCTTATAAATGTATTATGAAATATCTTATCCATATATTATTATTAAAATATGGAATTCAGGAGCAGGAATGTAGACGGGATAAGAATCAGAAACTAGAAATCATATGAATTTTTTCCTAACTCTCTGCTCTTTATCCCACAAGAAAGACTATTTCAAAAATAAAACCTGAGCTTTGATTGTCCAGGACAATTCATATTGTAATATCTCATAGCCCCAAATCTTTGTATCTAGCTAGAAAAATGTCTCAGATCAGATATAAATTGTGTCTAGTGTGTGTTAGATTTCATATACAGTATGGCTAAGGGGACTCATCCATGGAGATGGAAGAAACTGGTGAGAGAGAATGGAGAATTTCTATACTCTGGGAATATTCCTACAATATTCATTACACAAAGTGTCACTGAAAGAATAGCCTGCCACGTGAACCAATTAATACTCTCATTTACTTGTCCAAGTGTTAACCCTTGTCTTTGTTCCTACTGAGGATATTTTCCTGCGCAGGTGTGAGCTGTGGTATCAATCTTTTTTATTTTCTTTGAGCTGATTCTTTTATGAACTGTCCCCAGTCTGGTTCATACTACAGACCATTTACATCCGCACTTAGGTATGGAAAATTGAAATTTAATTCAAGAAGAATCCAAGAGATTCTGGATATGGGTGTTACATAGCAGTGGGCATCTTTGAGTGACAGAGATGTTGGAAGTCAGACCCAACAGGGATGTTGGACACGCCCTGGCTCTCAGGGAGAGAAACTGACGAGGCAAGCTGAGGTTCAAAAATCAAGGCTTCACCCCAGGGACACATGGAGTGGGCACCGCTCTGTGGAGAGTCTGGCCGGTGGATCCATGCTGTCCACCTCAGCAAAATGCTGCCTACCTTGATAAGTAAGTGCTCATTGTCGACCTGCCCCAGTGAATGTGTGACTGGGGGGCTGTGCCTGAGAGATGAACAGTTTGTGCCTCTTGCTTTGGGCAACCAGAAGAGCTGACAGCATCTGCCACCTTGGTCAGAAGCATGACCTCACTTTTGCATCTTGGCCTCTCTGGACAATAATGGATGGTTCTTAGGGTGACATTCTGGTGTGACAAGAGGTGCCCTGGAGTCACAAGAATGGGGCCTTTCCTTATCTGTCACCAGGATAAGCTGATTTAAGACAATCCTCTCCTTTTCTGACCTCTGGCTCCTGGTTGGTTCAATTCGGGGGCTGGGCTTCCAGGGTTTAAGGCTCTGGTGTTAACTGCTTTAATGTATCCCGAAGAGTAAACCCAAGTTGTTTTCAAGTTACCTTCTCCCATTGGCTCAAGCAGTTACTCTCTGCAACTTGTTCAACTGGTCACACTTTTTGTCTCATTCTTCTCATTGTGCTCCCTTTCCACAGAGAAAAGTCTTCCCTATGCCAGGTATAAGGTCAGGTATTGATCATGTGTCTTATTGGCTGTATGGCCTTGGAAAAGTATTGCACACTTTTAAGGCTCAGATACTGTATCTGTAAAATGGGCATGGCAGTATCTATATCACAGAGTTAAAGTAAGGATTAAATGAAATTATCCATGTAAAAGACCCCATTTGGTGCCTGGTAGAGCTGAATCACTTCCCTTTCCCCTCCCGAGGATGTTAGCTGCTGCCACTGCTACTAACAATAGTACCATTACTATCATCGCCCCCACCGATGATGTTGCTACCAGTATTGATTCTACTGACTTGTGATAATGTAAGAGACATTCAAACCTGTGGATATTTTGTGAGTTGTTTGTGCCAAACTGTCAACCATCGCCAGGAAGCAGAATCTCAGCAGATTGAGACCATGCTCTGGAGAATGGCAGTTTTCACCTTGTTTTATACATGACAAGCCAACGAGGAGAAGAACGTGGGTGACATGAAATCCATTGGGGATAGACTAGCGAGGTGGGAGAAAGCAAAGTGGGGAAACCTCTGGGATTGGATAAAAGGTAAAATGATAGACATCTGCTTCTTTTACTTAAGTGGGTGCAGGATAGTTAACAGCCAACAATGAACTCAATAACAATGAGAGGGTTTGTGGTCTCCATAGAGTTGTGCCTGTGCTTTGAGGGGTCCAGAAAAAGAAAAATTACTTTGACGTTCCAACGACATGTTATCGTAGGTGGATTAGGACAGTAGACAGGCTCAGTTAAGGTCAAGATTGACCTTTGTCAGGGAAGATACCCACACAGGACATGGCTACCCACCATAAACTGCTTTGAGTTAAAGCTCTAATTTCAGACCATCCTTTGTGGTGACTTTAGGTCTCTGAGTTTGCAAGGCCACCATGCAGGCCTTCCCTAAACTTGTCAGGTTAGCATGTGGTCCCTTTTCATCCACACTTGAAAACTCTGAGGGTGGACTTGGATCACCCCGCCAGATTTTGATGGACAGGAGATAGTCTACCTAAGTCCCCTGTATTGCTCGTTAAATGCATAGGGTTTTCCCCATCTATTCTGATCTTTGGGAAATGGGAAGATAATTTGAACAAATATAAGCAAACACTAAAGTAAATGCCTGATTTTAAGTTGTCTTCAAGCAGAGCCTCTTGGTGGTCGCTGTGCACCGGAAGTGGGGAGCCATTGCTGGGTCCTCAGTGCGTGGACTCCCCTCCCTGAGGGCGGCCCCTTGCTGGCTCTGCCTGGGCTGCTCTTACAGGAGGGAGGCCGGTTTCCTTCTATTCCTTTTATCGGGAAGGACATGGGTG
The DNA here is from genome assembly GCF_963259705.1 of Myotis daubentonii. Classification (NCBI taxonomy): domain Eukaryota; kingdom Metazoa; phylum Chordata; class Mammalia; order Chiroptera; family Vespertilionidae; genus Myotis; species Myotis daubentonii. Next base: position 50,418,731 of record NC_081854.1, on the reverse strand, counting down.
CTGTGTGTATTGTGAGAGGCAGAAGCCTGGATGCCATAGTACTTCCTGATGCTTTTGAAAGTCAGACTGTCTGGAAAAACGCAGAAGGAAATTAGTTGCTCATTCCGGAAGGTAACAATGATCTGCTGATAACAGACAAGGTATTTTATGCACATAATCACATCCTGTTAGTTCCAAACCTCTGGTTTAAATGAAAAACTAAAGTATCAGTACCAGGGACTTTTTAATTTTTGTTTTTACTCCCAAGCCAGGGCAATTTTTATTCCATCATGCTAATGAACAGTCAAGTTCTCATTCTAAGCAGTGAATTTAGGTTCACCATTTAAACCTTTACTGAGTATTCAAACAACAAAAATGTATATCTATCTATAAGGTGCTAGATAGACTAAAATTCAAACATTCCTTTTTATTTTTATTTTTTAATCCTCACCTGAGGATATTTTTCCATTGGTTTTTTAGAGAGTGGACGACAGAAGGAAAGACAGAAATATCCATGTGAGAGAAACACATCGATTGGTTGCCTCCTGCATGAGCCCCAACCAGAGCCCAGGCCAGGGAGGAACCTGCAGCCAAGGTACATGCTCTTGACAGGAATCGAATCTGGGACTCTTTGGTCCACAAGCCGATGCTCTATCCACTGGTCCAAACATTCCTTTTTAAAAGTGTCACATATAAAAATGGAGGGGACATGCCCTAGCCGGTTTGGCTCAGTGGATAGAGCGTCCACCTGCGGTCTGAAGGGTCCCAGGTTCAATTCCAGTCAAGGGCACATGACCAGGTTGTGGGCTTGATCCCCAGAGGGGGCGTGCAGGAGGCAGCCAATCAATGATTCTTTCTCATCATTGATGTTTCTATCTCTCTCTCCCTCTTCCTTCCTCTCTGAAATCAATAAAAATATATTTTAAAAAAATGGAGGGGACAATGACATAGCCCTCTGGGCAACAGAAGCCACCTTGGTACTTTGTTTTGATGAAAATGAAGGGCGTTTGCAGGTAGTTCTGCATAAATACCCTACTCCAGCCTTTGTTTTAATTAGCATCACAAAAGAGAAACTTTGCATATATTAGGCATAATTTCTAGCCTCAGAAAGAGAATGTTACCTTAAGTTCCACAGTTAGCATAAGCTGAATTACTGGTTCAGCTCAAGGGAGGATATATTTAGGCTTGTTTGTAAAATGTAAATTAGAGTAAGTGTTAAGGTGTCATAAGTTAGTTGGATTACCTGCTTTAGAATCTGACAGCAGTTCCTCTCCTGAATAATTAAGAAATCTGGTTAAAAAGTATGTGATTGTGTGTACGTGTGTGTGTGTGTGTGTGTGTGTGTGAATGTCATTCTGCATACATAAGCATAAATGTATGTGTACAGATGTACATGTTTAATAAATTCAAGCTTGCCCAGGTGATGTGGCTCAGTGGTTGAGCATTGACCTATGAATCAGGAGGTCATGGTTTGATTCCCAGTCAGGGCACATGCCATGTTGAGGGCTTGATCCCCAGTGTGGGGCATGCAGGAGGCAGCTGATCAATGATTCTCTCTCATCATTGATGTTTCTATCTCTCTCTCTCACTCTACCTCCTTCTCCAAAATCAATAAAAATATAGTAGTTTAAAAAAATAAATTGAAGCTTTAACTTCTTAAGGCCTCTTGAGAAAATTTGATCTACCAGTCTTTTCTAGTTATGAGAGAATAATAATTAATAATAAACCCTCTTTCACCTTGTGAGCCAGAGGAAGGTAATTAGCACTACTGTAATCATAGTTATTTTTAAATAGACCTATTCCTACTAATTAGCATTGTTTCGGTAGGTAGTCATTTTCATGGAATGGAATTGGGGCACTTGAGGAAGAAAAGTGAAGGAAGGGAGTGACCTGGTTCAATTTCTATAACTTGCTGGTGCTGGGGGATGGCGGTAGCGTTGCTGATAGTTGGCAACTGTCCTGCCAAAAGTGCCATCTTTTGACCAACTTCTCAACGTGCCTCCTAGTCTGGCTTTCAAAGACCTTTATCTTGTGTCATTTCATCACAGATGAAAAATTGTCTCTGTAACATCAGTAACTGTTGAAAGTGCATATGAGGTAATCTAGGGAATGTTCCAGCCATTTTAAAAGAAGCATGTTGCAGATATCCCTGCTTCCTTTCCCACTGTGCCTGCTCTCTATCACACATGCCCCTGGTTGACCCACCAGGCCACCCATCACCTTCCCATTCAGAAGGCAACGGCACCAGGGACTTCCCTGAGAACAGTGCCAGATGTCCCAGTTGCTCCTGGGCCAGAATGAACGAACATTTTGAGTACTAGGTAGTGGAAATGTGCAGATATCATCTGTGGTGTCTGATTTGTAGCAAGACGATTAAATGGATATCCTGTACTTCCAATGAACTGCAAATCTATGAAAGAAGTAGACTCAGCATTTGTCAAGCGGCCCAGCCAGTTTGGCTCAGTGGTTGAGCGTTGGCCTGTGAACTCTATTGGTTCGATTCCCAGTCAGGGCACATGCCTGGGTTGCAGGCTCAATCCCCAGTGGGGGCGTGCAGGAAGCAGCCGATCAATGATTCTCTCTCATCATTGATGTTTCTATCTCTCTCTTCCTCTCCCTTCCTCTTTCTGAAAAAAAACCAAAAACACCAGAAACATAAGCATTTTGTCAAGCTAAGAAAAATGTTGTTGGCCTGAGGCCAACCCTGAAGTGAACAGTTTGATGGTATATGGCTGCAACTCCTGGAAAGCAGCCGTGATGGTTGTGTCTCTGTGTTCACTGGGACATGCAACATCCACTCAAGTTAGTGAGCCCATTTTCTAGCTGAGAAGTGTCTTGACTTGTTGGTGATTTGAGTGCTCAACCCTGATAAAGTTATGCTAAGTTCACCACTGGTTTGATATCTTGTTTAATGAACTACCTTTTAAGCACATTAGCTGAGACTCCAAAGTCAGTTAAAATGGTGTCTTATAAACAGTATATGGAATTTTAGAGCAAATTGAAATAATTAATGTTATGACACATATATACAATATCTGCATCTTTATCCTGGTGGATAACAGACCAGGATTTTTTTCTTCTAGCCTTTTGGTACCACTTGTATATGATCACTACATCTATTTGGTTAAAATCCTAATCCAATGCACATTTTTTAAAATCTGTCCACTGAACTAAGGATTTGAAAGCAGTACCTTACATTATTTCATTTTCCTTCCTGAAAGAAAATGAGTCCAAGATGGAGGCACAGGGAATCACAAGGAAAATGCTCTAACAGGTGCTGCTCTGTAGTGAAAATGTTAAAAAAAAAAAATAAGGAAGTTTGTATGAAATGTGTTGTATGTTTTATGGAAATCATTGCATTTGTGTGTGTGTGTGTATGGGTGGTGGTGTGTGTATATTGACAATATAGAAAGTGACATTCAAGCCTTTGCAAGCCATCTACCTCCTATGCCCACAGCTGAAGTCCTACCTTTATGTCATACCTTGAAGGCCTGATTATGAAGTAAATGGATTCCTTTCTTGTTCTGTTTATGCTGGTTTCAGTCACTGGGTCTCTGCCTTACAAACCTGTCTGGATGGAACTCCCGTACTTACATGGCATCCCAACACTAGTAAATACTGAAACTGGAATACAGTCTTCTAGCTCCAAGTCTAGCTAGCTTCCTATTTGATCATGCCACCTTGGGATTTTAAAAAAATAAAAATAAAAAAGATTACCTATTTACAAATACTGAAGTGTGACCTTAAGGTACATTTAGGCCTTTTACTTATGTGTCAACATTGTGTGTGTGTTTCTTAAGTCAACATAATATTGAGAAAACAGAATCTTTGAATTGCTAACAAAAAAAAAACTCAACTGCAAAATATGTTGTCATATTAAGACTAAAGGATAAAAAAGAGTCATTGAAAGTCAGTACCTAGAATTTGTGTGCTATCGATTTATGTTCCTCTTTCTCTCATGACCCCTTGATCTATGATTTTATTGGTTGCCCGGCTTTAAATTAAACTGGAGAAGCAGCAGCCACAATGAATGATTGAGAGTGATAAGCATTTGCCCTTATAAAACTGAAATGAAGACCAGAGGCCACTCGCTACCCAGAGCCAACTGTAGAAATGCTACTCCCAGTAACATTTTTGAATTGGCACTTCTTGTTGATATATTGAGCTAAATGATTATTTTGAAAGATTCACGAAAAATTTAAGCACTAAATAAAAATATATGTAGTTAGACTAAACTAATGTTATCATTACATCAAATTTAATTCCATATCTGTTCTGACAAGTGTCAAAACCTGAATACTTAAAAATTACAATACATAAAATCCCTTTCAATCACAAGTCTTAATATTCTCTTCCACCTAATATTTGATCATAATTGCCAGAGGATTGCGAAACAAAACAAGCGCCATCTCTTTTACCTGTTTTCCTGTCTCCATTTGTACGCAGTACATATATTAGGTACTTGGAAATGCAGATAATGGACCAAGTAGGTATTACAAAATACTTAACATAGTTTCTTCCTTGTTAGAGTTTTAGTAAGTCACAGCTAGCAATAACACAATGAGCTATATGAATATTTGAGGAAATATATACAGAACACTATAGAAATGTATCAAATATATGGATTTTACTAAGTAAAAGTGCTTGGGGTACTTTATAGAGGGGTTGGTATTAGACAGATTATTATATATTTTAAATGTGGAGATAGACGTGCCATGAGCCAACGAGGAGCAAACAATTAGAAACACTTTGAGGAAATTGAGTTCAGCAGCCGTGGCTAGACTCAAGGACAGTCGGGGCTAAGGTTGTGGATGGAAGTGGAGGGCAGATCGTGGGAGGGACTGAATACCGGGCTGACTCGGCCATAATTGTGCTGGAAATAGAAATGACACTGAAGGGTCACCAAGAAAGGAATGACATGATTTAACCTGTGCCTCTTGGAAAAATCAATTTAAGCAGAATCACCTGAAGGGTCTTGAGGCCGGGAAACTTCCGAAGCCAGCGCTCCTACCCAGGTGGGAAGCAGTGAAAGCTCAGACCAAAGCACAGGCCATGAAACAGAGAGGAAGAGGCAGCCTCAAAAGACACTGGGAGTCTCATCGAGAGGATATTGAAACTGATGCTCTGTCCCGGGAGAGAACGAAATTGATGATGGCTCCTGGGTTCTCAAATGACAAGGCAGGATGATCATACAGTTAACAGAGAGGGAAATAGCTAAACCGTTTGGACCAGATGGGTCAACTCTGGTAATAAAGAGAGTGGCTTTCTGAACCACTCTGATGAGGATTGTGTGGTCGGATCTAAACTCTTGGGGAAGGAGCGCCATGATGGGTTAGTTTTGTCTGCAATGGGCATAGGGATGAGATTACATTTGTTGGCTATCAGGTGCTTTCATCCTTGGTGTCTTACGTGGGGAAAAAAGAGAAACAAGAGGTTCACTAGTTTATTCAATTTATTTCTAATTGGTTTAGTTCTTACCTTTTTTCTTCCTTGGTAGTTGTTATATCAGAATAGAGTGCAGGAGCAAAGATGTTAAAATCCTAATATACTCACTGGATAATTAGGGTACAAGCTTCCGTTGAAGGATCATTCAATTACTAAAAAAGGTTGTATTTTCTTGTTGGTGTTTTTGTGTGGAGTTTTTTTGTGGTTTTTTTTTTTTGGTTTTTCAGTAAAACAAGTCCATAATATGTGGCTCCAGATTTTACTACATTGACTTTGCTTCATGAATCATATTTGCGTTTTTGGGGACACTAAGCAGATCTAAGCAGGTAATATAGCGGTAGCTAACACACATGTAAAAGAACACAGCTCATTCTCTGGCAAATGTATTCTTTATTAACGCAACACATGCTCACGGTAACCCAGTGAGTTTAGAGCTTGGTAGTATCACCAGCCCATTTTGTAGATGGGAGAACTGAGGCAGGCGTTGTTAAAAAGTTTGCCCATGCTCGCACAACAAGCAAGTGCTTAAACTAGAATTTGAACTAAGGTAGTCCAACTCCCAAGCCCACAGTTCTCGGCCACTGACGTACACTATGGCGCACTATATGCACAAGCATTCTGTATAGAAAGGCAAAGTGAGTCTTTTCAAAGTAACACCCCTGTGACACGGAGTTGTTAATAGGAAGCCTAAGGGAATATCACATGTCAGTGAGAGACAAGTAACTGAAATGAATGGAGCAGGCTGGGAACAGAGGGGAATTGGGTCACGCATTTCCTGTCTAAAGGGAGTGGCTGCATCTCAAAGGCAGCAATGCTGGCCCGCGGTTGACAGTACTCATCCATCTTCGTGAGACCAGAAATCCAGAATTTTATGGGCCATTTATCTATTTCCCAGTAATGGGGACCAAGGAAAAATAGTTTAAAGACAGCTTGAGGCAACACACAGCAGAAACAAAAACGCGTAGTTGGATACCTTTACACACAGACTTGTAATTGATCAGCTTTTGCTCTAGGCATGGAGCCACTGACTGATAGATCTAAACACTGGAGTCCAATGGCATCTGGGCTAGACATCGGGCTGGGTTTAGGCCGAGCTGTGTCTTCTTATTAATCACACCATAAAACCAGATCCAAGGAACTTGAGATCTATTCAGTCATATAATTAGGGGTGTGACCCTGGGGACAATGCCTTTCATTCTCTCAGTCTTTGATCATCAGTGACATTTTTTTTTTAAGGGGAAAGGAAGATGTTTGAAGGTGTCTTACCAGTCCTCGGGGTCTTTCCAAGTCCAGAGTTCTCCCTGCCACTCCCTGCACCCCTACTCCCTCCCCCCGACACACACACTTTTCTTTCATTTATTTTAGTTTTTAAATTTTTTGTATTTTTTTTCTTGAACATGAGATCGTAGGAGTGTTTCAGACTTTTCCAAACCATCATGTTATCTGTGGGTGTAGCCCCAGCAGGAATCAAAGGGCCTATTGCCGGGTGATGGATGGTCTAGATTTTCCAAAATTTTCCTTAGATTTTCTTAGATCCCGGCTGCACTGAAGATGGGGCTCCCTGAGCAACCTGGTTCTCTGATCTTGCTTTTGAGGATTTGGCAGCGCTTTTGAACATTCACAATGGTCACAAGATGTTAGATGACATGAAGGCCCTTTGAATCTGTAATCATACGCCTTCCTGCAAAGGGTGTGTGTTCAGGAGTTTTGTTTAGGACATGACAAAGCTGCAGTGGGGGAAAAAATAAACACATGAGTTCTTTGGGTTTTAAAAAAAAAACCCTTGCAGTCAATGGACCAAAAGTCACAGAAGAGTATCGCTGGATCCAATATTCCAGTAATAGAAGTCCCTTCTGCTTTGTGCGCAAATGTCTACACTATGTATGTTTTTCTTTTTTTTCTGGGGTTTCTATCGCATCCTGTGGAATCTCCAAAAACCCAGGCATTTTTATGGATGCAATTAAATTTTGTATAACCGGAATTTGGGGTACAAGAAACAATGTCAGATGGGGACATGGAGAACTTCTATGTCAGTCAAATCGATTTTCATATCAGAACTACACACTCACTGAAGCTCGGTTATGTATGTGAGTGAGCATGTGGTTTCAGGGCAGAGCATGCTCTGTAGGGACAGCACTCCCACCCGGCTTCACAGGGGCCAGCCCCAGAACGCGTGGCTCAGCTCCCTCCGAGTCCTATTTTCCTCCTGGGTGACTGCCGGGCCCACTCCTCCCCTCTCACTGCTGAGCCGGCTTCTCTGTGTTCACATTTCCCGGCCCAGGGCCCAGGGCGGCAGACAGCCTTTGGTCTGTTTCAACACTTTTATCTCTTTCTTTCGTTTCTGATCCTGGTAAACTCTTTGTAAAGTGCAGTTTTAATTCTCAAATAAGAGACACAGATTTTCTTAACCGAACCTCCTGAATTTTCTACGTATAAGATGGTGGGGCTGGGTGGTAACCGGAAGTTGTTTCAGCTCAAGGATTCTTTAGTTTGGTGTTAATCTCCCAACTGACAATACTTGTTGCAGGAAAAGCAGTCTGTCACCTGCTATTTGCTTGTGTCTGTTTTTTAAAGAGAGTTTATATGTTTTTATTCTGCTTTATGGTGTGACCTGTTTATTTTTAACATAGAAAAACAGACATATAGACACACATATATCTGTACCCTTTTTATTGATTTCAGAGAGAGAAAAGGAGAGGGAGATAGGAACATCAATGAGGTTGGCTGCCTCCTGCATGCCCCCTACTGGGGATTAATCCGGCAACCCAGCTAGGTGCCTTGACCAGAAACCGAACCTGTGACCTCTGGTGCATAAGACAAGGTTCAACCACTGACCCACACCAGGAAGGGCTATGTGTACCTTTTTTTTAAAGTTAAAGTATCTTTATTAAACTTTTTGGTGGAAACCTAACATTCTGTCCAAGAAATGAAGTATGGGAAGAACACTAGCCTCAGACAATTCCCCATATTTCTTTATATATCACCACTGCGTGTATTTAAAACAGCCGTAGATTGCTCTGAAAATAGGTATTCTGAAGGACTAACTACAAAAAGAATGTTTGTCTATAAAGTGTAAATTGTTCAGTCTTTTCTGTAAGATATTTCACAAACGGGAAGAGAGAGCTGAGGCCTGGGGGAGGGATCGACCTCCCTTATTTATTTAGGATCAACCCCTTTCCCTTACTAGGTCTATAGTTTCACAAGTTTTTTTACAAGCTATTTTAGGTCAACACTCTTCCATTTAAAAAATGGAGTGGTTGCCCTAGCTGGTTTGGCTCAGTGGCTAGAGCATCAGCCTGAGAACTGAAGGGTCCCAGGCTCGATTCTGGTCAAGGGCACATGCCCGGGGTTGTGGTTGCGGGCTTGATCCCCAGTGGGGCAGGGTGCAGGAGGTTGCCAATAGATAATTCCCTCTCATCATTGATGTTTCTATCTCTGCCCCCCTCTCCCTTTCTCTCTGAAAGCAATAAAAAATTTTTTTTTTTAAAATGAAGTGATTAAAAGGTTTATCTCTCAGGGAATGTAAAAACAACAGAAATCTCTGATCCTGTTTACTTTTTAACATTTATTGTTGAAAGTATTACAGATGGCATCTATTTTTCCCTTAGACCCCTTCTAGCCCACACCCACCCCCAGCCTTCACCACACTATTGTCTGTGTCCATGGGTTATGCATACAAGTTCTTCAGTTGCTCTCTTCCCACCCACCAACTTCTTCCCTCACTGGCCCCATACACACCTTCCCTCTGAGATTCAATAGTCCGTTCCATGCTTCTATGTCTCTGGATCTATTTTGTTCCATCAGATTCCATATATGAGTGAAATCATGTGATACTTGTCTTTCTCTGGCTGGCTTATTGCGCTTAGCATAATACTCTCCAGGCCCCATTGCCTTCACCATATTCCAACATAACACTTATCCACCTGGGTCTGTATCTTCTTCTCAGAGTAGATCATTAATATCCCTGGTGGAATCAAAATGAGAACTTGACTATACAAAATGTGTATTTTTTTGGTCCCTCCAGATCTAAGACACTGACCTTTTCAAGCCTTGTTCTGTGCCTCAGAAACCTAGTCTCTACAGACTGTTTCAGCTGGGCTCCCCTGCCCTCCATGTTAAGTTGGGTTCAGATGATGGAGAGTGGGCTCCTTCACTGCTGAGCTGCACGTTGGTAACACTGTCCTCTCCTCAAAGCCATGTGCCAGGCTGCACGCTCACTGAGGCTTACACGCAAGAGGGTATGGATATGCACAGAAACAATCCTGTTCTATAGATACATGTGTGCATGGCACAGACACTGGTGCCTTAAAAAGAGGTGATGGAGTTTGATACAGCACCTGCTTGTTTCAGGAGCAGGACCCATACATGGGCATGTTATGTAGTTCCAAATAAATGTTTCTTGTGCATGTCTGTACCTCCTGTGTTTAAACCTTGGTCAGAGTTGGTGGGATAAACTGACTGGCAAGGATGTGGGAAAATCGACTCCATTGGTAGAACAGTGAATCAGTGCAATTCCCTTTCAGGCCAATTCGAAAATCTCTCTCCACAATAAAAATGCACATACAAGGCTTTGTGAGCAGAAACACTTGAATTTATTCTACAGATGGATTATACATGAGCTAGATACCTTTACACATATTTGTAAGTCAAGGAAGATTTGCAACACGTTGGTAAGAACGTGGCTGAACTAAGCTAAGTACCCAGCACTAGAAGCCTAGTTAAATAAAGCAGGAAAGGCTAAATACAATAGAATACAGTGGGGCCTTGACTTACGAGTGTCTCGACTAACGAGTTTTTTGAGATACCAGCTGTCTCTCGGCCAATTTTTTGCATTGAGTTGATAGAGTAATTTGACTTAACAAGCTCCTTAATGAGCTCCTTAACAAGCTCGGTCTCAGAACGAATTAAACTCGTAAGTCAAGGCCCCACTGTATGTCTTCTTTATAGAAAAAGAAGGGTCCTACCCTAGTCAGTTTAGCTCAGTGGGAAGAGCATCCGCCTGAGGACTGAAGGGTCCCAGGTTTGTTTCTGGTCAAGGGCACATGCCTGGGCTGCAGGCTCAATCCCTGGTGGGGAGTATGCAGGAGGCAGCCAATCAATGATTCTCTCTTGTCACTGATGTTTCTATCTCTCTCTCCCTCTCCCTTCCTCTCTGCAATCAATAAAAATATTTTTTTTCAAAAAGGATACCCATCTTGTGTAAAGGGGGCTTAGAATCAAGTTTTTCTATGCTTGGAATAGGAATATAAACACAGCAGTTATGTCTAAAAAAGAATACTGGGTTTCTATTTGGGGAAACAGACTTTTGAGCTTCTTTTCATGTTTATTTCTCCCTTCATCTGCAATGAACATTAATTTCACATACTGACCACTAAATCCATAATGGGTGTTGAACAATTCCTTCCAGAATGAATAATACATCTGCTTTTTTTTTTTTTTACAGTAGTTATGAATGCTCGTATTCATTTTGTTGTCTATATATTCATTACCTAGTTCTATGGAGCCATTAATATGTTACTTTAATTCTACCAGACCTTTTGAGCACTTATATTTACAAACTAATGCGCTAGACACTATGAGGATATAAAGACAAATAAGACACATTCCACTGTCATGAAATTTATGGCCAGTATTGAGAGGATGGAAGAGATTGTAAAATCAAAGTGTCCAATGTTATAGAGTTCCTGGCATTGGGTTGTGCTTATTAAATTAAAAAAGTCTTACAAAATCTTCTATAGCTTTCAAGTAAAAAAATGTATAACAGTTTTAAATGTAAGCAAATTTGAGATGATAATTCCATATAACTTAGACCTTTTTTACTCTTATTAACATCTTGCATTACTGTGACAAATTTGTCACAATTAATCAACATAGATATATCATTACCAACCATAGTCCATAATTTATTCAAATTTGAATAATTCTTAATGTTCTTTTTTGGTTCCAGCATCCTATTCAGGGCACCACATTCCATTTCGTTATCACGTCTCCTTAGGCTCCTCTTGGCTACAAGTTTCTGAGAGTTTTCTTATTTTTTATAACCTTGAAAGCTTTGAGGAGAACTAAGCAGGCATTTTGTAGAATATTCTAAGGCCAGGATTTCTCATTTCTCATCAATAAACTAAAGGCTGACATGGGGGAGGAGAATCATAGTGGTAAAATGTGAGTCTCATCATGTCAAGTACACGTGCTAGTCACATGATTCATCATGGTTGACGTTAGCATTGGGCCACCTGGCTGATGTAGTGCTCCTCAAGTGTATCTAATGTAAAGTTACCATTTCCACATTGTCCTTTTTTGGGGGGAAAAAGGCATTAGGCAAAGTGGGCATTATGTTTGGCTTCTTTGGGGTTGTAATATCACTGTTATTTAGAATACTTCTACAGGAGAAGTTATTCTCTTCTCTCCCATTTATTAATTTTTCTGTTTTTTATTTATGGACTCATGGATACTTATTTTATATTTGGGTTATAATCCAAAACTTTTTATTTACTCTGTTCAAAGTATTCCAGTGTTGCCTTTGGGAGCTCTTTGAGCTGGCTCCCGACTCCCTTAGCCATCCATCATCCTGCGGATCTGTTTTGAGCACTTCCTTTCTGGTGCTATAAGATTCTTCAAGTTCATCTTGTGCATTTCCCTCCCTAGTTTTAGAATCAGCCATCTCTCCAAGGATGCTCTAGTTCCTCTTTTGGAAAGTGTATTAGAAACAAAGTTCTATACACTAACCCACATGTAGACATGTATCAACAAAGATGTCTATATCTTTCTTAAACTAACCAGGAGTTTATGCTGATGTCTCCAACTCTGACCTCTTTCTCCATGGATCACTGTAGCCTGCGTCCCTGGCTTATTGTAATCTCCACGTCTATTAGTCAGAAACCTGGATCTTACCATTCACCAGCCACTTTCTGAACTGTTCAATCCAGTGCGTGTTCATAGTGTTTTCAGAAATACTAACCTGGAGGCGGAGAGGGGAACTTTATCAACCAGAGTATAGAGCTCATGTACCGTACTGTTTGCCTTTAGTCTAACAGGCTACTTATCTCTGAAGCTACTTAGACTGGAGTCCTTTTCCTCACCCCTTTAATGAGGTTGTTCAATACATTTCTACTGCAGTTGCATTCCATTCACATGTCCCCCAACCTCCTAATAGTTTTAATTTTCATACATATATACCCCAGATTTTACAAATACGACATCATGTATTAACAATACAGCACCAGCCCTGGGGGTGTGATTCAGTGGTTGAGTGTCAACCTATGAACCAGGAGGTCACTGTTCGATTCCCAATCAGGGCACATGCCCAGGTTGCGGCTCAATCCCCAGTAGGGAGCGTGCAGGAGGCAGCTGAATTTTGAATTTGAAAAGCATTTACCTGATGATGATTCTCTCTCTCTCTGTCTTCCTCTCTGAAATCAATAAAAATATATTTAAAAAAAATACCACAGCATCATATAGAATAGTTTCTCCACCCTGAAAAAAAAAAATCCCCATGTGTTTCACCTATGTAATCTCCTCTTCCTCCTGATCCCTAGCAACCACTGATGAGTTGACTATTGTTACAACTGTGCCTTTTGCAGAATGCCATATCAATGGAATCATATAATCTGCAGCCTTTTACGCCTTGCTTCTTTCACTTAGTTTTAAGCAGCTAACATTCACCCATGCCTTTGTAGGCTATGATGGCTCCTTATCACTGAATAGGGAGGGCTCTGTTGGCCGGATGGGTCAAAGTTTGTTTTATGCATTTACCTACGAAAGGCCTCTTCCTTGCTTTCATTTTTTTTGGTGATCACAAAAACATCTTTTAATCAATATTTGCATAGAGGGTTTTTTGTATGTGTGAACATCGTTTTACTACTTTTTGTTCTTTTTATGCTTAAGAAAAACCTTGAACTTTAAGACATTTTCTTGGTATGTCATTGTATTTTACATTCTAATCCAGGTGAAGTACATAAAAGGACGTCTTAAATGCTTACCTGTCTGGCTACAAATGCATTTCAGATGCTAAATTCATCCTTCAGGCGTGGCTGTTCTAATCCAATTCTTTCATCTTATCCCCCATTTGATGGTGTCCTGATGGTAATTACCTACTTTACTGTCTGTCAGTCAGTTTTATATAGAGAGACGCTGGGAGTTTCCATCAGCCAGGATGCTTCTAATTTCTCTATTAGATTTCCCTGCCCAACTCTTCTGAATGGTTTACTAAACTCTAAATTAATTACACCTTCTGAATTGGTTTCCAGCTATAACAAGAGTCAAGGAAGGCTATCGGTTTTGTCTGACATGCTTAAGTTTTATCACCGAATACTCTGAGTCAGCCAGCAGACACTTTGTCTCCAGGGAGAGAGGTCTCAGGTACATCCACTGGGACGACTATGAACATTGATGTATTCTTATGTAAAAGGATCATTTTTTAAATTTGTCTGGACAAACATTTGGGTATGAGTAATGCTGGCCTTTATCGTCTCTATTCTATGAAGAAGAGTCTGGCTTTATACACTTATAATGGTTATTCTCATTGCCACTCTCTGCAAAGTATTTTGCCAGTTATTTCTTGTTGGTATTTTGGTGCAGAATCTGGAGGCAGAGCAGAAGTAGGAAGAGAAGAAATGTGATGACCAGAGGGTGGGGGGTCAGAGGGGCATGGGCATGTGAGTTGTGCCATGGATTGGAGGAGAAAAAAATTGTGATTTTTTGGAAAAATATGTTTTTATTGATTTAGAGCGAGAGAGATATGGATGAGAGAAACATTGACTGGCTGCCTCCTGCATGCCCCCTACTGGGGATAGAGCCCGCAACCTGGGCATGTGCCCTGATAGGGAAGTGAACTGATGACCTCTTGGTGCATGGGATGATACTCAACCAAGTGAGCCATACTGGCCAGGGCCAAAGTGGTGGTTTTTAAAAAGATTCTCTACATCATACTCAAGAAATGCAAATAAAACACTTGAGCTGCCCCCTAACCAGTTTGGCTCAGTGGATAGAGCATCAGCCTGCAGACTGAAGGGTCCCAGGTTTAATTCCTGTCAAGGGCCTGTACCTTGGTTGCGGGCACATCCCCAGTAGGGGGTGTGCAGGAGGCAGCTGATCAATGTTTCTAACTCTCTATCCCTCTCCATTCCTCTCTGTAAAAAAATCAATAAAGTATATATTTTCTAAAAAACAAACACTTGAGCTAACTTATAATTTCTGCCTTCCTGGTTGTGTTTTCTAGAACGTGACTGTGCTAAGTGTGGATCAAGTGGCCTGCAGCTTCAAGGAGGTGACGTAAGTGTCTCTATAGCTCATTCACTCGGAGCATGTACAGGTGAGCACACACATACACACCAGTAGCCACAACACAGACAACCATGACAAGGGGAACCTAGGTGGGTGTAAAATTCAGGTTCAATGAGATAGAACACCGAGATATTTTTCTCAGTGATTTGATTTAAACACTAAAAATAAAAAAAATACTAGCAGCCTTAGCAATTTAATGTTTCTCCCTTCCTGAGATAACTCATTTCCCCCCAAATATTTAAAGCACTGAAGTCCTGAGCTGAGCTTTTATAGCACTTTAAGTAATTGTTCAGCTTCCTGCTTCCTATTGTCTTTTATGACAGTCCTTGGATTTCCTAATTATTGCATTTTGTCTTTCTCTGGAGCTCAGATAATAAAACTGGCGTCTGGCTCCCGTTCTCCAGACAGACAGAAAAATAAAAAAGCTCACTGCGTTATTTTGTGCCACTGCCACGTCACCATTTCTCTCTGTCTTTGGAAATAAATTGTTGGCTGATCGGCAATTTCTTCTGTCTGCTCCTCGGAACCCATGGCAACATGTCACCTGTTCCGGCAGATTTTTATATTCAGGGCACAATTCCGAGAGCAGGAAGAATTCTTCACTGATTTCCTCCAGTCATTAATCACTGCCTACCGCCTCGCTACTAGGGAGGCATCGCAGTCTCCACACGTGCCGTCAATGAAGGGCTGATTGTTTACTTTATGGATTCTCCAACTCTGTTTTGGTTTTTATTTTTTCCTTTGCATTCCTCCCCATTCCTTGGTTCCTAATGCATTTCTTCATGGCCTTTTTTTTTTTTTTTTTCCACAGACAGGAAAATGGGGAATGGAAAAGGCAAACAAAAAATAGAGTTGGTAAATCCACTCAAAAAATTTAGAATTAATCCAATTTGTTTGGGAATGAATGGATTACATAATTATGGCATTTTCCTCTGTTTGTCCTCTTAATTCCTGAGAAAAATGTATAGAGGAGTGGGAAATTGCAATAACCCAAGAGTCAGACACCTTAGCTTTGGATCCTGGCTCTCACATAGTCATTGGGGGCTTTGCCAAAGAGCTGAGATTCAGTTTATGCGTCCATGAAATCAATGAATGCCATGACTTCTCGCCTGGGTCAAAGAAATACTGGGTGGTAATGAGATCTCTGATTTGAAAGCTTTATGATGTACATACAAGAACATGTTACTCTGTAGATTCACACAAGTTACACTGTATCAACCTATGGTGGCACAGTAAGCTAATGCCACGATATCACCACCTAAAAATCTACCCCGAAGCTCACTTAACCATCATACACTTTTGTGGCTGGGGAGGCTGGGTTGGCCTGAGCCCTGCTGGTGGCTCTAGTCCTTGTGTGCCTCTTCTGTGGCCCAGACTAAGGAGGCAGGAGCTAGTCTAAGAAACAGCTTCTCATGATGATGGCAGAAGTCAAGAGACCAAAGTTCAAGAGCACACAAGCACTTTCAAACCCAAGTACCAAGTAAAACAGGAAATACATCCTAGCTTTGGAGGAGGAGGGACTGCAAAACATTATAGCAAGGAGCATGGATACAGGGAATAGTGAAGTATTGGGATAAAACTGTCTGTTCTGCTTCTAATTACCCCAGATTTTGTCTATCCTTTGGAGCCTTCTTTCCCTGACCAATGACTATGCCACTCACACTTTAAGATTCTTCACCTGGGAGGAAGAATCCTGCTTTATTGGAATCTTCAGTCTATATTTTGAAAATGAGCCTTAAAAGTTACATATTACATAGTCACACTGAAATATATATGTATGCCAGCCAATTTATATAAAATATCCAAAATCATGTCTGATTTTTTCTTGCCATTTAAACAGACATAATTTCCTATAACCTGTTTCTATAACTGGGCTATATGATTGAACAGATTTGAGGGGGGAAAAAGTACTTTTGCTTACAAATATTTCTAGAGTTATTGCACACTTACTTGCCTTCTTATATGTAGGGCAACTCATAGGCACATATCTGAACTTTTAGGACTAAACCAAGTTAAATGCTGGACATTGTATATGCAAATATTATTTTAAAAGTTTAATAATTGTGGATGCTAACATATTTTTCTAGGGGGAGTTGATCATTTGTTTCTAGCTAGCAATTGGCCTGTGGACTCTAGTAATTCCATGTTATTCTAATCCAATTAAGATGGTAGGTGGCCAAACTGGTTGTCACATGTTTCCCAAACTGGTTTGTCCCCATTGTCTTTTACTGACAGGGTCCCCTTTGATGGTCCAATTGCCATCATGACCCAACCATAACATTATTTTCATTGCTACTTCATAACTGTAATGTTGCCACTCTCATGAATCATAATGTAAATATCTGATATGCAAGATGGTCTTAGGCGACCCCTGTGAAAGGATCGTTCCACCGCCAAAGGGTCGCGACCCACAGGTTGAGAACCGCTGATGTAGAAGGGGGAAAAAAAGTAATAATAGTTCCTCTCACACCACCACCCCGTTTTGCCTAAGGCTGAGAAGTAATCAAGTCTTAATAGGGAACAAATTAGGTGAATTATTTGTTCCTTGCCCAGGAGATAATGCTGTGTATTTCTCAAGGCTTGTTATCCTGTTTAAAGCTACATAGGGTTTTAATTATTACTTCAATTCAGTCTTAACAAAAACAACCATGGGCTTAATCACATTACTTTTGGCCTTAAGACCCAGATGGACTTTATTGATCTAAAAATGGAGAATGGGTGGTACCATTTATTCAATACAAAGGGAAGGAGAGATGTCATCACTGATATCCAGGTGGTAAAGTGACACATCTGATATGATTTCCTTTGGGATAGTCAATGGACTATAACCCTATTATTTTGGTAGGGATTACTTTCACTTTGGGTTTGGGGAAATGTAAATACTGCCCCTCTTCCCAGCAAAAGAATGGTTGGTTCATGCTTCATTCGGCACTGCACCTGGAGTATGTTTCTACTTTTTATTCTCCTCAAAGAATATGAAACAACATAAACTTCATGCTCCATTGGTCTAAAAATTGCTTCATTTCTCTTCTCTCTCACACACACTCTTTTTTAATCCCTACTTTCCTTCCCAAATCAGTCAGCATATCTCACTTAGGAAATACATATTGAGTGACTTCCACATTGAGATGGGTTATTTCTCAGGGTAAGCTCCCCCTCACCAGAATTCTAGGGTTCCTGTTTTAACTTGAATACTTTAGGTGAGTTTGGTGAGATCAGACACAGATCAAGAGAGAAAAGCAAGAAAGAATTTTACAGTTTTATTATGCTCACTGTTTCTTGGGGAGAAAAGAGTTTCCTACTGGGCCACTCAAGGAAAGACCGGGTTGGTTAGGAGGGAGGGGAACTGTGGACAAGCAGCTTTATTGAGGCTCCTGAAGGCTGGAAAGGGAGAGGCAGGGCAAGTGGGTTCAGGATTGACTGACTCCAATAATTTTGGAGGCCACTGCGCCATACCTTGGAGTATAGAGTGGCTCTAATGTGAGAGCCAAATAAGGGAAGTGGTTGGGGTATGGACTAACTCTGTTACTCAGTTTGGGGAACTAGGCAGCCTTTAGCCAGGGCATCAGAATTGGATCTAGACAGTGCACACACACACCGTATTACAGTCCCTGCATTTCCCCTTCCACCTCTGTGAAAAGCCATTGGCTTTGCCAGTATACGTATGCTTCAGAGTTGGTGTTGAAACATTGTTTTTTGAAAGAGGAAAATAGAGAGTAACCTATTGCTTTTCTTTCCCCCTTCATTGGAAAATTCTTCTTCTTTTTATTTTTTTTTACAGTGTTATGCAGCTATAACCACAATCTAATTGGATTTATTGGGGTGACACTGGTTAACAAAATGATACAGGTTTCAGGTACACAATTCTATAACATCACCTGTACACTGTATTGTGTGTTCACTACCCCAAATAGCAAATTTCTTTAGATACAATTCATTTTTTTAAGACATATAATTCTGAAAGCAATAGAAAGGAAGAGTTAAGAAAAACTTGAAGGAAAGGTCTCCACATTATCACTCTGTTCAACACCTATTTTTTTTCTCTTCTAAGACAATGGGCAAGAGCAGCAAAGGTCCTCCCCATAGGTTGAATGCGCCCCCACCAAGTTCACACAGAATATTGAAAGTCTAATCCCCAAGGTGACCTAGTGAGGAGGTGGGGACTTGGGGAGGTGATTAGGTCATGAAAGTGGGAGCCCTCACGAATGAGATTAGTGCCTATAAAAGAGGCTTGAGAAAGCTCCCGGACCCCTGCTGCCATAAGAGGTTATAGCAAAAAGCCATTTATGAAGGAACAGGCCCTCACCGGACATTGAGTCTGCTAGAGCCTTGACCTTTGAGTTCCCAGCCTCCAGGACTATGAGAAATTTCTTTTGCAAGCCCCCCAGTGTATGGCATTTTTGTTACAGCAGCCTGAATGGGCTAAGACAACATATTTTCAGATAACTGAAAGAGAATAAAATGTAGTTTCATGGACACTATATTTCCATTTGTTAAGATATTGGGAAATCAAGGAGAAACTATTGAAGATCTTAAGCATTCACTAAAAGAAGTCTTATGAATTTTAATTGCAAGGTTTTCAACATCTTAGAGGTTATGTATTCTTATAGAACATGTTGATTTCAATGTTGCCAGGATTGTTTGCCTATAAACATTAACCTGGCAAAAGGAGAACAGAGAAGAAAGCGAAACACAAACCAACAGTGAGTATTACTTTCTTTGATAATTTCTAGTGGAAAACATTGACTTGCCACCTAAGGGGAAATTTTTTAGATGCCTAAGACCCCAAGACAATTAAATTTGATGTTGGATCTGAAAAGTATTTTTTTCTACAAATATCATGCTCTTATCAAAGCTGGCTGCTAATGAGGTGATTGACTTAAATGTCATCTCAGTTGCTTCCTCATGTTTGCTTAAGCTTATTAGTTTGTAAGAGATAATATATCCATGAATTTGAATTCTACGTGTTATGTTGACATAAATTCCAGGTGGAGACATAAACAGGAGTCAGTTTTTCAGATAGTGTTGGATTTTTATGGGAATACAATGTAAGAGGAGTGATCTTGGCCCATGTTGAATTACTGTTGTAGTCAAAAGACCAATAGCTGTCAGGTGGATATATAACAATTCAGCATGCTTTTAAGGGAAACTTTCAAAATATACTGGGATCCTGATAATGCATTTTTGTAATACGAACTAGAGGCCCAGTGCATGAAATTCGTGCACAGGTAGGGTCTCTAGCGGCTGCCGGCTGGGGTCTCCCCACCTTCCCCCCAGCTGCCAACCTGGGCCTTCATTCTCACTGCCCCCTGGTGGTCAGCATACGTCATAGCGAGTGATCAAACTCCTGGTCAGTCGAACTCCCTAGGTGACACTTTGCATATTAGGCTTATGAAGAGTTCACATACACATATTGTATTATAATTAGAACACATAGCACGGAGTTGGAGAAAAGAAAAATTATGAGATTTTTTAAGAGAAGATAGTGAGGACTTTCAAATGTATTCATTTTATACTTAACTGTTTAGCTTTTCATTCTATATATGTGTATTGAGTCTCCACATGGCTCATGTACAGTATCAGGTGCAGGCAATGCCAAGATGAAATGGGCAGTTGCTGCCTTGTTATAAGGGTTGTCAGTCTCACTGCGGACTAATTGAGCACACAAAATGACAACCCACAAGGTGGCTTTTTTTTTACAAGTGCCCTGCATTTTTATGTAATGGATTATGGACTAAACACAGAGGATGAGTTCTTTGATATGAGACTTCAGGTTAGTATTGTCTTTTATCTACAGAACCCTATACCTTAGGATGTAAAAAGCATATATGATGGCTCCAAAATATGACAAAAGTCTGTATATGAGTAATGCTGGGGTAATTTGCAATAGAGACATGCAGGAGATAAGGCTATGCAATAACTGAAATATTTAATAACTGAAAACGAAGAGCCATTGAAATTTTGACAGGAATAGTGTGCAATTGCCTGTGTAATTTTATCAGGTCCAAACCCCTCTGCCAGGGACTGGACCCTTTTGGACACCAGGTCTTAGAAGACAGAGAAGTTATGAGTATATAAGAGAGTCTTTAGCCACTGCTAACAAGGAGCTATTAGCCATTAGACAAAACGGTTCTTCAAAGTCCCATACAGTAGCCGTACATGGGCTGGGTAGCAATACATCTTTCCTACAAAGCAGCAGCAACCTCTAATATAGGAGCTATACAGGAGCCACCCTTAGAGCTACAGCCTTACATATCAGCATCCTCAAACTAAGCAGTCCAGCCTTATATAGGAACAGCCTCTTCTGGCTGGTGTAAGAAACTTATATACAAGCTCAGACAAAAGAGCCTGTATGCCAAATAGTGACCTCAATAGTTGGGTTATAGGAGGGCATGCTTGTGCAGTGTATAGCTTGCTGCATCCTTGCTTTGCACCTGCATATAGCAACTTAGCCTTGAACACTTTGATTAGGAGTCCCATGCTCAGAGTGGCCTTGAACATCCAGCGTACTATAGACAGGGCCCCACAACTTTCCAACCTATTATCTCCCCTTTTATTGTTCTGTTCTCTTATTCAGGAAACTACATTTTCCAGAATCCCCTTTTCTCTGGCTTCTAGTATTCTTCATTTCATAGACACCTTGGGAGAAGTTTGGCAGGGAACGAGAGATTATGTATTCCTTATACCCACGAGGGAGCCCTTCCTTCTAGGTTTGCTCTTCACACTGAAAATCCCCACCAGCGCTCTGGCTCCTTTTGGCTGAGTCCGCATTTTCTCACTATTCTGTTTAGCTTTTCAGTTTTTTCATTACTCATGTGAACAAGTATCTATCATATATATAGGGTGGGGCAAAGTAGGTTTACTGTCTGTATAGAAAATAATACAATGATTACAAATAGTAATATAAGAATAAACTTTCCCATGCTCACAACTGTAAACCTCCTTTTGCCCCACCCTGTATAATTCAAGTATCTATATATATAATCAAATATCTAGAGTTGTTTATTTTTGTGCCTGAAATGCCACCGACATTTCTAAATCAGAGTCTGTAGCAGCAGGCATACACAACATATCCTCTTCCATACTTTGAAAGCCATAAAAACAGTCTTCAAATATAGGTACAATATATCCAAATACTTTTTTTCCCCAAATTGTCAGATCTTTATATCTTGGGATGGACATTTAAAATATTATTGACTGCTCTGGCCAGTGTATCTAGGTTGACTGGAGTGCTGTCCCATACACCAAAGGGTGACAAGTTCGATTCCTGGTCAGAGCACGTGCCCAGGTTGTAGAGCATAAGAGAGGCAACGGATCGGTGTTTCTCTCTCACATCGATAGTTCTCTCTCTAAAGTCAATTTTATCCTCAGGTGAGGATTAAAAGAAAAAATTATTGACTGTAGGCAGACTGGTGAGACCTCCAAAGTCAATAGTTCTGCCTATCTAATGTGTGTTTTGTTGTTTTTTAAATATATTTTTATTGATTTCAGAAAGGAAGTGAGAGATGGAAACTCAATGATGAGAGAGAATCCTGCATACCCTCTACTGGGGATTGAGCCCACAACCCAGGCATGTGCCCTGACCGGAAGTGGAATGGTGACCTCCTGGTTCATAGGTCCGTGCTCAGCCACAGAGCCACACCAGCTAGGCTGCTGTTTTTTTTTGTTTTTAAATCAGTGATGTAGTCTTTTGAAAGCTAAGACAATTATTTCATTCATAGATCGCTATGCTAATCCCATGATTCTGATTCTCTACAGTGGTGAGAAGGCTGTTTGCTTAGGTTTCCTCTACTCATTACATCATGATGATCCTTCCTCTGTGGACACAGAGGTCTCAAAAGCGATTCAACTGCCAAATTTCAACTCCAGGCTCCTTTCTAAGTGCTTACAGTTTCGCTCAGAAGTAATCCCATTACATCCAAATATACACCTGCTATATGGGAGGGCAAAGACCCCTCTTGATACATCTGTAATCAGGGTCATTGGAGCCATGGTCCCTTGTTAATACTTAGAGGGGATTAATTATAGTAATTATAGAGTACAAAATGAATGGTGTTTTCATAACGGTAAAATGAAGAGCTTTTGTAGTCATTCTAAATATGGCCCATCTATTTCACATTAGCCAGAAAATAACAGCAAAAAGAAGAGAGAAACAGCATTGATTAAGCATGTGCAATGTGCCAGATGTTGTGAAACATGTAAGTACAATATCTCTAATTCTTCTTGTTTAATCTAAGGAACTGATGCTCAAGGGATTGGATCCATTTCCTTAGATTAAAGCAACAGATGAATTCAGCTATCCTAGATTTCAAACCCTGCACTTTCTCCTCTGAATTCATATGGATTTTCTCTCATATTGAAATTGCTCAAAAATATTTGTTAAAGATCTAAGTGAATTAATGAAGAAATAAACAGACTAAAGCTTAGCCCCTTAAACTCTATACTTTCTAAGCCCTTAGTGTCATCAAACCAGTTATATAAATTTTCTCAATAACAGTGAGTATGACTGACCTATGACCTACATAAGAATATATAACTTAATTGGGAATATATAGAGAGAAAGGACAATTCCTGAAAGACATGGTCATATGGGCAGTCATATTGAAACCATAAACTCATTTCATCATTCAGGAACAGTAGAGTAGGTTATTAGACCAATTAGGGAGTTGAATTTGTGCAGCTTGGTTCCCAGCATTGGTTCTTACTATGGTTGCATGTGAATGACAGGAAATTATGATGATTGAATGCCTACTATATCTCAAGCACTGTACAAAGTGTTTGTTATAAATTACCTTTACTTAATCCACTAAGAGCTGTAAAATCTCATCCTATTTCACAGATGAAACTAGGAGTCATAGTGACTTGCTCTAGGTCCCACTTCTAATGCCATAAAACTAGGACATTCTGATTTCTAAACATAAGCTCTTTCCATAACTGGGTGCTCCTTAACTAAGATAAGAGCACGGGCAGCAGGGAGCTGTGCTGATGATTGAATCATTGTAACCTCCCCCCTGCCTCGTCCCCCCATTGGAAATTGGTTGCAGGCACCAGAGGAACAGAAAAAGACCATGACAATTAGGACTTCTCTGATGAATGTTGATTCCAGAACTCTGGGAACCTAGCAGTGTGAACTACCCCCTTGGCTCAATGCATAGATTTATGGCATTTTTACTTAGACACAACATCAGAAGGGTATAGCAACAATAATAGAATAACACAATAAAATTAAAATCTCATTAAATCATCATCAAATGGGTACAATGCCCAATAAGAAGTTGAAATAGATTAAGCTATGCACAAATATATGTAAATAGAGAGAGTGTCTCAGGTTCTAAGATTAATAAAAAGATGGAAGAAGAGAGAGTCATATAAAGGCATCGGCACCATCTGGTTCCTCTCTTCTTTGCCTTGTCCACATGAAAGTCTTGGAAATATCTTGTCTTCATGTCAGATATACTCCCTTGGTGGGGGGGTGGGGGGGGGGGAGAACACAAACTGTCTTACCCAGATATCTTTGAATAACAAATTTTTATAACTATCTCTTCTGGTTCAGAGTACATGCCCATCAAGGAACAATCTTATTACATTCTTAATTGAATATATTAAGCTAATAGGAAGAGAATGTGCAAGTTCTTTCAATGAGCTTTCCAAAAAGCCAAAGGGACTATTTGTTTGGTTAATCATCATTCCCATGAGTCTATGGATACCATGAGGCTATCTTTTTTTTTTTTTAATGTATTTTATTGATTTTTTACAGAAAGGAAGGGAGAGAGACAGAGTTAGAAACATCGATGAGAGAGAAACATCGATCAGCTGCCTCCCGCACACCTCCCACCGGGGATGTGCCTGCAACCCAGGCACATGCCCTTGACCGGAATCGAACCTGGGACCTTTCAGTCCGCAGGCCGACGCTCTATCCACTGAGCCAAACCGGTTTCGGCGGTCCTGGCAGCTATAGCGAACACCCCTAAATGGGGCCACAGACGCCCTGTTGTTGCATTCCGTTGTGTTTTTTTTCCTCTACTCACAAAACAGGTAACATTAATAGATGTGCCTCCCATTCTAAAGTCCCAGTTCATAATACACTTTTCATAACCTAGCCTTCATCTCCCCAATGACACAAAATATTGTCTAGCATCTATAACAATAAAAGCTCCTTTGAGAAACCCTGCATTAAAAAAAGTGTGTGTCTAATTAAACTAGAGACAAAATGTTCTCCTATCCAGCCAGGTCTCTCATTGGCTGGAGGGGTTGGCCTATTTTTTTCTGTAAGGACTTGATCTTAGGAGTGAACAGGATTGACCCACAGCCTAGAGCCAAAAAAATAGAAATACAAACTCTCAGGGTGCAAGTTGTTGAGACCACTGTGGAATCCATGGTTCACCAGACAATGCTTAGGATCAACCGGTGTGCCACAAGGACTTTTAAAACATGCACTACCTGACTACAGTGGGGCCTTGACTTACGAGTTTAATTCGTTCTGAGACCAAGCTCATGAAGGAGCTCATTAACTCAAATTACTCTGTCAACTCAATGCAAAAAATCAGCCTAGAGACAGCTGGTATCTCAAAAAACTCGTTAGTCAGGACACTCGTAAGTCAAGGCCACACTGTATTTAGTTAGGGGCACTGACTAAATTGTCAAATAAAAACAAATGATAACAGGTTTTGTTAACACCACACAACACTAACCATCCAGTGTGAATGAATCCAAATCATAACCAAATCATCCAATCTTTAATAAGATTGCCGAATTTTTAGTACTTAGTTTGTGTGTGCCGAGAGATGGGAAAGGTTGAAAATCACTGCCTCGGTAGTGTTAGAGTTACCTTGGATAGAGATCATAGAGAAAATAAACGAGTGAACTTATTTCTACCAATTGGTGTCTGGTGACTTACCGCTCATTTGATCAAAAATGCCAAATCCCCAAAAGGCTTTTGTGTGTAGAGAGGATATAACCTGAATTATGGGAACTTTCTCTAAGTGTATAAGCCAAGATCCAATCAAGAAAAATAACACTATACATTTCTCCAACAGAAAGAACAGGGGAAACGCCCCCGTTGGTGATCACGTGAAAAGCCAAATAGCTAACCATAAGGCGTGCCAGGTATTAGCAACAGAAGGAAGCTTCTACCATCCCTGGCTTAAAAGAGAGAAAGAGATGCCGCGTTAACTTATTTCAGGAGAATGGAGACCGGTGTGTCATTCATGGGGCACTAGAGCCGAGAACCCAACAGGCTTCCTCGGGAGAGGCCTCTCCCGAGGAGAAGGGCAGATAAGCATCCCGATCTTGCATGATTTTTGAATAATTTTAGATTTACAGGAAAAAAATCCAAGATGGTAAGTAGGGTTTCCACATAAACTTCACCAAGTTTCCCCTGAGATTAACATAAGATCATCACTAACACATCTGTACGTTTTGTTTGGATCTCACCAATTCACCACCACTTTCTGGTCCCGGAGTCCAAGGGGAGATAACATATTGCCCTGGCTTTGCCTTCATTTTGTTTGTTGGGCCAGGATGTTGTTTCCATTCTTTTTTTAAGAGAGAGGGAGGTAGGGGGGCCGTCACTTCTTAACACTATACCCAGATATCAAGAGTCCACAGGCGAGAGAGAGAGAGAGAGAGAGAGAGAGAGAGAGAGAGAGAGAGAGAGAGAGACATATCCATTAGTTGCCTCCTGCAAGTGCCCCGACCAGGGCATGGGATTGAACCTGTGGCCCTTTCGTGTGGGGGCCAACTCTAACCACTGAGTCACACCAACCAGGGGCATGTTTTCACTGCTTTTCATAGAGGTTTCCAAAGACTGAAATGAGGCCTAGGCCAGCCCGTGGAGGAGAAAGGGAGCCTGCAGGGGTAGGTCTGAATGCAACGTACAGCAGAGCAGGGAAGGGCTAGTTCAAGCTAGGAGGCCAGACTAGCACATGAAATCATACCTCTCTTTTTATTCACGAATTCTTTGAAGCGTCAGATATGCTGTATTCTGATCACTACATTAAAGCCTTGCATTATGAATTATCTGCACAGCAGCCCTAACAGTTAGTGGCTTCGTGACTTGAGGACAGGGACACCTAATACAATAGTGGAAATGTAAACCCACTAATAAAATAGTGGAGAGTTTATCGGGCACTTTCCACTTGCTACATTGAAGTTCTGAAGTCTGCCGTCACTTCTTAACACTATTCCCAGATATCAAGAGTCCACAGGCCATGCTACATGCATTCCTGTTTTATAAATGTAATAGAATTGGGCAATTCTCTTCGATTCCAAATGAGAACATGAATCTACAAAATGGGAGAAACGTCATATGATCTTATTCCCAATTCAAACAGAGTAAACCCGATCCTAACTGTGTTTGTCTTTTCACAGTGTCCGAAGTCCAGCTAGGAGCTGACCTCTCACCTTCATTCATTCCTGCTGATTAAGTGATTATGGGCCAGCTTCAGACTGGGAGTTCGTTTTAATGGCACAGTTTGGTCATTCAAGGTGAAAATAACAAAACCCTTCATCCTCCTCCAAAGAAGAGACAAAACTCTAAACCCCTCACAGGTTCCTGAAGCTTGATTTCTATGTAAAATCATTAAAACAAACAAACCAGCTAGCCTCGCGTGGACTCTCTGCATTCAATGGTCAGCTACTAGACTAGAGCTAACAGAGTAGCAAGGGCAGAGGTTTCAGATGTCACCAGAGCTAAGCAGAAGGGACTGCACTGTCTGTGGTCAACCACATACTGTATTTTGGCTGCTCCGTAACTATATTTTTGTTGAATCCAATAACTATGTTTTTGTTGAATCCAATAAAGTTTTCATTTTTCATGAACAAGCTTTGGACTTGTTATGTTTGTTTCCAGCAAACCACGAAGCATTGAAGTCAATTCACACAGCCTGAGAGGCATGAAATTTTCATGTACGGATTTCTCAAATGTTTAATGGGCCAAGGCGGTGACTTAGAATTTCGTAACCACATGCCCCTCCCCCCACCCGTCCCTGCAAACCCTTGCTTGTAACCATCATGGGGAATGGAGAAAAACCACTGAGGAGGAAATCCTAATAGGCTAAATTACATGCGTGCAACTGCTATCTCTGCTTCAAGTTTCCATACGCCATACTATCATTAGACACTCCACATCATGAATGTCAAAAGAATCATGGATTCTAGAATACACTGTCGGCTGCTTTCCCCCCTTATTAGAAAATCCCATTTCCCCCCAGGTATCTTTCCTTCCCCAAGAAGCCCAGCCTTTCTCTAAGGAAGTTCACCTTTATTAGTTCAAGTCAATTACCATGTTCTGATGTGTTTTGCCAACGATTGGTTCAATAACATGCTTGTGACATAATCGCTCCAATGAGAAAAGATGCCAGAGCTTCCTGAGAAAGACTTTATCCAGGGCAAGACTGCTTTTCTTGGATGCGACATTGAACAGTGCTGCATTCTTAAAACCATGAAAGCAGCCAGCCCCAAATCAAGTCAACACTGAGTGTGCCAGATGAGAAAAACTTAAAAAGACTGCATCCTCGCTCATGCTCGGAACAGGTAATTGCGTATATTAAATGCCCTGGGATTGGGTTTCTTCATTGGCAAAAGGCGGGACACATAATGGGTGGTGGGCACACAGTGCCATATACAGATCTTGTAACATAGAAACCCACAGCTGAAACCTATATGATCGTATTAACCATTGACGCCCCAATAAATTAAAAAATAACAAAAGCCCTAAGAAAAGGGCTTTTCATAATAACACTAAAAGCCCCGCCCCAAAAGGGTTGGATAAATGTGAACAAATATCTTTAATCTTTATTTAAGTCTGCAGTCCAGGATTTGGAATCTCCTGTTGGTGAGGATTGATAAGATAATAGATGACACAATGAGAAGCATCTAGTACAGTGGCTGATGCATGATGGGATTTTAGTAAGTCTTGGTTCTCTTTGCTATTTCCCCCACGGAACATATGGGGACGCAAAGGCAAGTTGTATCATCGCAGGACCCAGGAGGGTGTGTTTGAATAAATTACCTGGGGATTTATATTGCAGATACAAAATAAACGAAACATGTGTTTTAAAGGAGCTGTGTTCCTTCCTGCCAGGGAAAACGGGTGACAGTTTCCAGGAGTGACTCTTTATCATTTGTGAGGCTTCCATTGGAAGGACAAGAGAGAGAATAAGACACATCTCACAGATCTCCAAAGGAGGCGATGACAAAGGCAGAGGGCACACCAGCCCAGGAAGAGTGACAGTCCCCGGGCATCTATTATATGCAATTACCTGTTCCCTGCTTACAATCACCGCCCGGAGAGCAGCTTCATTTATTGCCACTTACTGATGTCAAAACTGTAATTTCCACGCATCCTCTTCTCTCCCTTCACGAATGACCCCTTTTGCCTGGCTGCCGACTTGCTTCTCCCTGTTGTTCCACTAATGGCGTTCTATAGAACATCTTGACAGGGATACCTGGCATGACTCACAGGCGGGTAGACTCATTGTGATTTCCAGTCTCTTCTAGCAATTTTCTCCTGGGCCTTCTGGTGACACAACCCACCAAGGTCAACACTTACCGCCTTGCCCTGTGCGGGAGCACGTGAAGTTCTGTTTCTTTGCCCGCTGTCGTTACTGGAATTGGCTGTGTAATCCGGATGAAGGATCACAGTTGTCTGCCATAAACAAGGTCCCTCTTTCCTGGGAGAGCCTACTTGGTTGATAATGTATTAACCAGGGCAACTGTAAAGTAGGTAAGATCATCCCAAGCATGCTTCCCCATGGGAATGTTAACCATGTCCTCGCATAGATACAGGAGTGTGTGGTGGCTTCTATATGAAACATGATGGAAGTCAGTAAAACCTCCATTAGAACAGTATGAACTTGTGTATTAAGAATCCTAAGCCTGGCCAGCTTGGCCCAATGGTTAAGCATCGATCTATGAACCAGGAAGTCAGGGTTCCATTCCTGGTCAGGGCATGTGCCCAGATTGCGGGCTTGATCCCCAGTAGGGAGAGTGTAGGAGGCATCCAATCAGTGATTCTCTCTCATCATTGATGTTTCTATCTCCCTCTCCCTCTCCCTTCCTCCCTCTGAAGTCAATTGAGACATAATTTAAAGAGGGGGGGGGGGAGAGAAGGAAGAGGAAGCATTTAGGACCCACAAGGGTGTGTTTGAATAAATTGCCTGGGGATTTATATTTCGGGGAAGGAAGGTGAGTGTTTTGTAGAGAGTGCTGCCACAGAGAATCTGATGGCTAACAGCACTATGCCTTCATTTATGATCAAGAAAGGAGGGATTATAAGGGGGTGGGGGAAACTTCCTTATTTCTCCTTGACAAATGTTGTGGTTAATGAGACTTTGGTTATTATTACTATTTTGTTTTGGAAGTAGAACATCCTTTGAAATAAGCGTGGAGGCCCGGGAGAACCTTGGTTTAAAAATAGGATTTCTGCTCTCTAGGCCATTTCTTACCTTTTACTAATCGTATGAAGCACCAGCAGCAAAATGCCCGCTGCAACTCACTCTGAGGGCTGTTTGGCAAAGAAAATTAAATTATGGATGTGCGTTTCCAAACTGTCAAGTATTTCTAGGCGGGGTTTTTCTGGTCACCCGATGTACAGCCTGTCATGAGGGTGTGACGATGAGGCCCTGTCATAGCAAAGAGTTGACAGAAACCTTTGTTCAGAAGGGGGCCTTCCAAGACCACAGAGAAGTTTCTAAGGGGGTTTGAAGTTGCCCAATTACAGCCTTTCAGATGCATCAAAGGCAGGGCCTGGTCATCCGGAGGCAGGGTCTGAGGCTCTCCTGCAGGAAGGGGAGAACAAAGAGCAACTGTTGCTCTTTATGGATTGTTAAGTGAGCAATGCAACCACCACATCACAGGCATGATGACCAAGCTCTGCTCAGCCCTGTCTTCATTCGGTTGTTTTGTGTGTTTTTCTCAAATGAATCCAGAAAATACACAAAGGCTTTGACTTCAAGGGAGCTGAAATCAGGTCCTTTTTCTCTTTGTTGCATGTTGGCCTTTGTTCAATGGACAATCAAAGAAGCAGAGTGAGTGAGTGAGTGTGTGTGTGCGTGTGTGTGTGTGTGTGTGTGTGTGTGTGTGTGTGTGTGTTAGATTTCATCTCTGTAAATTAACTGGTAAAAATGTAAACCTTTCAAAATGTGTCTAAGGAAGCTCACTTTCATTTTGTGTATGTGATTGTAAATCCCAAGTATCTGTTTTAATAGCTTAAATTTATGGACAAACTCTCTCCAACTCCCCAACAACAACAACAAAATGGGCAGCTTGTTAGCCATACCTCCAGTGTTGTAACTATCGGCTAAATTAGAAGACACACACAATTAACATACATACAGGGATTGGCTCCCTGCTAATTCTCAGCCAGATCTTACATAAAACTTGTCTCCCAAAAAGGGTAACAATCCCAGCAGGAGTGACCTTACCCTCGGCTGGCAATCTCCATGGCTTTGTCTGCTTCCCACAGAACCTCTCATCTGTCATTTGACCCAGAGCACAGATAACTATGACTTATAATCCATTTCTAAGACTCATAAGAACAGTAAGGATGAAATAAAGAGCATTACTTCAGCATACATTCTTGTTCTCTTACTATATCTTCTTTTAATTCTCTTAATGAAGACATGCATATCCTCTGAACTGCAATGACAACTCCTGAGGGTTTTATCACCCTTTTTCATCCATAATAAAACCTTAGAATCACAGAATTTCACTCACACAAGATCACATCACCAGTAGGTGGCAAAGTTGGGATTCTGACCTAATGCTATCTTCACCCACACCAGTGACAGCAACCATTTGACTGAAAATGGAAGCCATGTCTTATATTCACAGAAAAAAAAAAACATCCACATGCCAGATCTGCCAGAATCTTTGCTTCAGAAGAGGAATGGTACCAGAGGATGAGATGTCCATACACTAAAAGCCACTAAAGAAGAAAATACTGGAAGACATACACACATCAAGTTCAAGTGCACCATCCAATTGAATGGCGCTAAAACATAAAGCTTCTTTCATCCAATAACTTAGTAAATCACTTTGGAAAAGATTGTTGCCATTTGCTTTTTTTTATTTTATTTTTGAGTGGTCCTTATCTTGTGTTCTACTCAGCAAAACTCTATGGCATAGTACAATGAGCCAATGAGCTCAGGACGAGCAGTACACTTGATTTAGGGTGCAGGAAATCAGTCTGACACTATGTGTATTTTTGTAAAACTTGTATATTTTTTTGTTATTCACCTCATGTTTATTTCGAGAATGATAACTGCTTCAAATGAGAAATGAACGTGATAATGTACAGGGTGTGGAAAAAGTAGGTTTACAGTTATGAGCTTACAAAACCCAGAGTTTATTCTTGTATTATTACTCATTAATGAATGTATTATTTTTCATAGGAACAACTGTAAAGCCACTCTTGCTCCACCCACCCTATCTATCAAGTAAATTGTGCTCAATAAATTTAAGTTTTTTCATATGTATAACTTATAAGGACAATATGTATTCATTTTTAAGCAATATATAAAATTCTAGTCTGTTTATTATCAAATAAAAATTTCCGCTTGCAGTCTAAAAAATTGTGTCTTATACACCTCATTGCCTTTTGCAATAAATATCGCAGGGGACTTATTCAGTTATTACTAAATACATTCAACAACCCTAGACTTCATTCAATATGGTCACAAAAGAGGAAATCTTTGAGATAATGCCTGTATTGTTACCAAAATAATTGTCTCCATTCTACATTCATTTTCTCCCATTTACTTAGACAAATCCATGCTGGGGCCCATATCTATCTGAGTTTCCTGAAACGAAGGGGATTTGTCTCAGGTCAGATTTCCCCGAAGCAGACCCAGAAATGAGGATCATTTCGAGCAGTGGTTCTCAACCTGCCTAATGCCGGGACCCTTTAATACAGTTCCTCATGTTGTGGTGACCTCCACTTTCATTGTTACAAATTGAACATAATTAAAGCATAGTGATTAATCCCAGAAACAATATGTAATTATATATGTGTTTTCCGATGGTCTTAGGCGACCCCTGTGAAAGGGTCGTTTGACCCCCAAAGGGGTCGCGACCCACAGGTTGAGAACCGCTGATTTAGAGAAACAAGTAAAATGGTGTGGGAAGCAGGACAAGAGAACGGGGGAAATTTGGGCATGGAGAGGAAGCCAAAGGCAAGAAGAAGAAACAAGGGAACTATTTAGACACAGTGCCAGCCTCAGCCCAATATCCAGGTGCGCCCTGCAGTGCCCACACTCTGGTGAATGAAGTTGGGTTTTCGTATTTTCACCAGTTTTAAGCTGCCCTTGGAGGAGGTAGGGGGATTATAAACCTTCAGGCAATTCTAATTTCCTTGCTATCAGGCAGAAGCAGCTCCAACAGCCTAAGGCCATCCTAGAAGAAACCACAAAACAGGGGACACACAGATTGCAGATGGTCACACAGAACGGGTAAGAAGGCCCTCAGGTAGGAGTGGGATAGAGCATTGCCAATCCCCACTGCTGGCCCCAAAACGGACCTGAGACTGTTCAGGTATGGTGCCTCTCCTGTTTATCCATGGAAATTCACCACCAACTAGTCCTAGACAAAGTCAAGAACTCATCCTTTTAAGGAAGAGAACACCAAACCTTTAAAACAAGAGAAACTTTGGTGTAGAGTTTCAGGGAGCTTTTGAACGTTAGAAGTACCAGAAGCATCCATCTGTTTAGTCATATACATTTATACCAAGTCTTAACCGGCTCAGTCTCACATAAATCTGACTCAGAAACAAGCCTTGAGTAGGATATATATTTAAAGAAAGAAAAAGTAGCATAAGCATACACACAATCTTGATAACATTTGATGTAAGTAAAGAGAAGAGGCAGGTATTACAGTGTCAACACATCAAAAGAGGGTTTCATATCCTTTTCCAATCTAAGCTGCATTCCCAGAATGTGGTAACTAGCAGGTAGGAATAGAGGCATGGCATGGCATTTCTGCAAGAGGGAAATTGGAAGCCTTTACATCAGTGGTTCTCAACCTTGGCTGCACATTAGAATCACCTGGGAATCTTTTTCAAATCCTGATTTCTGGGCCTCATCCTTCGGAAATTCTGTTTCTTTGTTATGGGGTGGGGCCACAACATTAGTAACAAAGAAACAGAATTTCCAGAGGGTGAGGCCCAGAAATCAGGATTTGAAAAAGATTCCCAGGTGATTCTAATGTGCAGCCAAGGTTGAGAACCACTGCTTTAAACGGTGATGACTGCCTGGCTGGTGTGTCTCTGTGATTGAGGGTCGACCTCTGAACCAGGAAATCACGGTTCAATTCCTGGTCAGGGCCCATGCCCAGGTTGTAGGTTCGATCTCTAGTAGGGAGCCTACAGGAGGCAGTCCATCAATAATTTCTCATCATTGATGTTTCTATCTCTCTCCCTCTCCCTTCCTCTCTGAAATCAATAAAAATATATATTAAATAATAAAGAAAGGTGGTGACTGAGCCAAGTCTACAATGATAAGTGGAAGGTAGCTGGTAGCTAAAGGCAGAAATGAAAGAAGAAAGAGCGAGTGTAATGGTGCAGAGGTGTGGAAAGCCAAGGTGTGTAGTTCATTAGTAGCAAATGTGAAATTAGGAGAACCAGCTGGGACTGCAGTTAAAACTAGAGAGGAACTTAGGTGCCAGGTCTGTCTGAGTTGGCCAATCATGCTAAAGAACTCGTTCTTTACCTTGGGTGGTACAGAGCATTGCACTCAATAACCAGGTTTTCAAGAAACTTGGTAAAGAGTCTCTATAGTTAAGTTGCCCATGGAAAGATTAATGGACCAAGTTACAAATAGACACACACACACACACACACACACACACAATCATTGCCCAACACATCAAGGATATTCTAGTCTTATTGAAGTGCAAATCGCTTCGATATTGATTGATTTCTCCCAGGAAAATCAGAAGCAGTTTAGTAGACATGCTGAAGAACTTGAGAAGATGCAAAATGAAGGGGTTCAGATATAACTGTTTGGGGTGTTCACAGGGATATGAGGAAGGAAAGGCTGCAGAAGCGAAAGCATGAAAAGGGAAGCCGGGCTAAGGTCTGATGAAAATGGTGCCCTTGCTGGAGCACAGTACGTGGGACAACGTGCATCCTGATGAGAAATAGTTATCACTTTCCTGAAGGAGGATATGTTTCAGAGTAGAAAAGAAGAGATATGCAGCAAGGTAAACAGAAATAACCTCGGTCCATGTTGAACCTCAGAGGGAAGGTGGGGGCAGGGGGGAGGGTGGATGGGTAAGAAGAAATCCACCAAAGAACTTGTATGCATATGTGCATAACCCAGGGACTCAGACAATGGTGTGGTGAAGGCCTGGGGAGGGGTGGGCTGGAGGGGATCAAGGGGCGGAAGGGGGCGGAGAAGAGGAATATACATAATACTTTTAACAATAAAGATTTTTTTTTAATATATTTTATTGATTTTTAACAGAGAGGAAGGGAGAGAGATAGAGAGTCAGAAACATCGATGAGAGAGAAACATCGATCAACCGTCTCCCGCACATCTCCTACTGGGGATATGCCCGCAACCCAGGTACATGCCCTTGACCGGAATCGAACCTGGGACCTTTCAGTCCGCAGGTGGATGCTCTATCCACTGAGCCAAACCGGTTTCGGCTAACAATAAAGATTTTTTTTAAAAAAGAAAGAACCTCAGTCTTGTACATTCTTCCATGTTTAGATTTGAATTACAGTAAGTCCCCACCCACCAACCCAAGCAATCTAGAGAATGGGTGGTCTGGTAATGGACTGGAGGACAAGATCTAGTCAATATGCCCTTAAAATAGCCCAGATGAGAAATAATCAGGTCTGAACTTAAAGAGGTGTGGGCAGGGATGGAGAAGAGGCAGAAGACCTTGCTCAAGTTGGAGAAAAGTTCTCTGTATTTGGGGATTGATTGAATATGGGGCTATTGAAAGAGAACATGAGGAGGAGGCTCAAATTTACACCTGGAGTGCCTGTGTGATACTCTTCATCAAGATTAACAAGGGCAGCATCCTCTAAGTTTTTAGGTTATACTAGGATTTATGGTACAGTTTGGTCCTATTTAGTTTGTGTAAGGCTAGGGGACCCGTATATCTTA
The DNA here is from genome assembly GCF_963259705.1 of Myotis daubentonii. Taxonomy (NCBI): domain Eukaryota; kingdom Metazoa; phylum Chordata; class Mammalia; order Chiroptera; family Vespertilionidae; genus Myotis; species Myotis daubentonii. The sequence continues at coordinate 50,382,915 of NC_081854.1, read as the reverse complement.
TCTTAATCCAGCCACTGGCCCTCCCTCTGAGGACACCCCCTCTTCGCCCCCTGCCCCAGGGAGAGATTCATGACTCATATCCAATTGGAAACCTGGTAGGATCTTCCTAATATTCCTGAGAAACTGCTTACTACACAACTGGGGCGAATGAGGATGAGGATATAGTTTAACTTGAGGCAGAAGATGCATTGCCATTCCCCTGAACTGAAAGCCAGAGTTAACCTCGATTTTCTGTAGCACTTGTGGTGACTGCATATTCAGTGCACAGGATGGAGTAAGGAAGAAGTGTGTTAGAGATTTGATGGCAGGGTCTGGTCTGATCTACAGGCTGAGAGAGAGCCCCAGGCAAAACCAGGTTGAGTAAATTTAAAGAACAAAACAAACAACAACAAAAACTTATCAAAAATTGTAAATATACATAAAAGCAGAGAGAATAATCCCATGAACTCAAGTGCAATTGTTACACTCAGACCACTGATGTTTGATCAATGCACAAAGCCCTAAAGAATTCTAAGATCCAGGACATCTTATCTATGTGTCTGTAAACTCTTCAGTATATAGCTAAGAGATAACACCCTACCCCTTAATAAGATTTCCATCTCTTGGAATTGGGACCCAAACCGATTAGCCTGGTTCTTTTTTTTTTTTTTTTAAAGGCCAGGACCTGGGGGTAATTTTTCCTTCTCTCACCTACAGGCACACAGATCAAGAACACATTATACATGATGTGTTTCAGCTTCACCTGAAAGGATGTTAAATCAGTATGCAAGTCTCACATTCAAATTGTAATGATGGGGGCAGGAAGGAACACAGATACATAGAAATTTTTTTGAGAACAATATTTTTCAGAAGTGAAAAATTAACCACAGTATATTGCCTTAAAATTCAAAACAAAATAATGTTGAATAATGTTTATTTAAAATAATGTTTATTTTCAGTTCTCAAGTCTGTTAGTGTTTCTCCAGTCCAATATCAAAGTAGGATATTGCCTTTCTCATGGCTAGAAAATTAAAGTGGGTGAGGAGGAGGAGCCGGTGGGGTGACTAGCAGTAAAGAAGTAAGACTCAAGAATGACTATCAGGCATTTAGCTCTGATGTTATTGATGACAGAGCAGATTTAGACAGAGGGCGACCCCACGCCACACTGAACAATGTAATTTTTCTGCATACCTATGATATGTCTATTTAGGAACAATTGAAACAGTTCTGAGAAATCATAGACATTATGTTGGCAATTCTCATAATCATTCTAGGGAACACATTAACATTTTCTGCAGAATTGTAGAACATTATAGTGGGGGTTTTTTCATATCTGAAAATACATCATTCATGACCAATTTAATAGTGACCGAGTGAATAGCTGCTGCCTTATTACTGAGTTGAAATGTTCAACTTTCTATAGAGGGGCTGGTCGCCCTATGTGCAGTGCGTCTCTGAAGGACTTTAATGACAAGGAAAGGCAAATCCATTCTCCTTGATATCAGCGAGAGAAGATGAACCTTCTTACATAGAACCACATGGTTGAGAACTTTGTACATGTGCTACCTCACTAATCCCACTCATCCCTAGGAGGTGGATTTTTAAAAATATATATAATTGTATTGAAATTTTACAGAAGATGGGAGAGGGATAGATAGAAAGAAACATCAATGATGAGAGAGAACCATCCATCGGCTGCCTTCTGCGCGCCCCCGACTGGAGATGGAGCCCACAACCTGGGGATGTGCCCTGATCAGGAATAGACTGGGGACCTAGGTTCACGGGGTGATGCTCAACCACTGGGCCACACCAGCCAGGTGGATTTTTACTATATAATTGCAGAGGTGAACACACTGGCCAAAGTGTATCATACCATATCCCATAGTGAATCCTGGCCTCACGTCTCAGCTGAACTTACTCTCTTGCTCTAAATTTGGCGTTGCCTTTTGTATATCACCATCATCTGTTATTCTTTCTAGGGGGATGATCTCTCTCTGCCTTAATAAAGCCTACTCCCCGTTCAGGTATGGATTAGCTTTCATATTATTTCTTTTGAGAATGCTTCCTGGCTTCCCTGTCCCAGTCTCTTAGGCACACACTTTCATATTCTTAGTAATTGTATTTATAAATGTTCATATGAAACCATATAACTCTTATAATCCTCTTCTAATTAACCAAAATATTGGTTTAACCGACACTGTACATTTCCTGGGTGAAAACAGAGACACACAGCCATAGGCTTTTCTGTGATGCCGTGACACTCGGATGCCACTGCTTGTTTATTCCGATGTGTGTTCCCAACCCTGTTTATTCCATTTGTGCTTTCCATTACAATTATTTCTTGTGTTTACGTAATGTTTATTTAGAGCGCGGAAAGAAAGAATCTCTGCATTTGTGGAAAAAACCAGAATATGTTATAAAGACAATAAAGAGCATTGAAAAAGAAAGCATTCCTACTTAGGTGAGTGAGAAGCGATGTAAAAGAGTGTGAGGAATTTCAAGTGGCTGCTCTCTACTTATTTCACAAGAGTAACTTCTCATCTCCCTCTGATGAAATTGAAATCGGAAATTGGACAGGATGCATTATATGTGAGACTCATGCGATGAAGGCAAGCTGAAATTCTAGGCAATAAGCACACGTTCCAAGAAATATATTCCCCTTCCATTGGAAGACTGATGAGGCTAAATTTCTATGTTTAAATTAAAATTTCTGGTTAAGTTTGAATACTCATTTTGGTTCCCAGTTTAACCGTAGCATCGAGGTTCAACAGATGGAACAGTGGGATGATTCAGCTCACAGGAGTTTCGTGAGGGAACATTTGCAGAGGTAGAAGCCAGTTTAAGGAAACAAAACAATGGACGGTGAAACAGCTCACTTCTCGCAGCTGGATGGAATTTCCACCCTCAGACCTAGAGAGGAAAAGGATGAAGGATGTCACTAGAGCCAGGCACAATCTGGAACCTTGAAGGAGAATTTGCTTCAGAGGAGCTATGGTTGTAAATTCAGTCCTTGGCAGGAGGGCCAGGGAAGACAAGAGATGAGAAAGAAGTACCCCGACTTCTCTTCCCCCTGGCTCTCCAATCTCTGGATGGTGCATCCATTGCCCCACACTCAGCTGGTATCCAAAGGAACCTGGATACTGCACCCCAACAGTCATCACCTCCTACCCTCACCCCAGGGCACACAGCAAGGCAGAAAATGGATAGAAATGGTTGTGGATGGTAGAATAATCAATCCACTGACCAAGTATCAGTTCCTATCATGATGAGCAAGCACATTTCCCCCTGACTAACCTACCATGTACCTTCCCTATTAGCTTGTAAGTTCTGTAGAAGGAACAGCATGTCCATTTTGTTATGTGCAATGACCATTAGAAAATGCCTGCATAGTGTAGACAATGTTAGCTACCATATTGGATGATTTAGAGGAAAGAGAAGTTCAAGGTTAAGACTGAGTTGACTTTCCTGTTTGGACAAGAAAAAGACCTCTTTTCCCTGGTGTAACCTTTCATAAGTTCTGTGACGCACCTGGTAACTAAACCCCAAGATTGTTAGCTCCTCTGATTTAAACAGCCCCTCAGTTCAAACTGCAAGACCTAGCCAGTTTTGCTCAGTGGATAGAGCATCGGCCTGTGGATGGAAGGATCTAGTCAAGGGCATGTACCTCAGTTGCAGGCTCCTCCCTGGCCCGGGCCAGGGCCTGTGCAGGAGGCAACCAGTCAATGTGTTTCTCTCACATCAAGGTTTCTCTCCGTCTTTCCCTGTCTCTTCCACTCTTTCTAAAATAAATAAATAAATAAAATATTTAAAAAAGGAAAAATATCCTCAGGGGAGGATTAAAATAAACAAACAAACTGCAAGAAGATAAGCTACTCTCAAGGCCACATTCTTGCATCCCCCTCCTCCCTGGTGTTTTTACAGCTCAGGATAATTTGCACCAAGGACACTCTAGTTAGTAGAACTGCTCCCTTCCCCAACCCCCTCCCTTCAAACAAGACTCTCTTGAACTCATAGCCTTTGCTCTAAGCATGTTTGACAGGCTTGGAGAACATACTGATAAGACACTTCTCTAGGACATCTGCCTGGACTGTCTACTAAAAAACAAACTCCACTTCAACCCCAACCCCGCTCCCTTCCTTGTCAAGTAGCAACAGCAGCCATTACTTTTTAAAGGGGAAGCCTCCTTTGGTTTCTTGCCCTGTATCGATTAGCAATATACCGGCCCCTTTCATTTTGTGGAAAGTAAAATAAACTCCCTCTCTCTGCATCTATCTCTTCCCTCAGTTGTGAATTCTTTCACGGCCTCCGTCACTGCCAAAGCCTAACATTTCCCTTTTGATTATTATTATTTTAATGAAAGGCCAGTGTATGAGTTGGTGACAGGCCCTGGCTTAAGAGATTGAAGTTTGCCCATGGATTTAGTTTCTGCAAACAGGGATCTGCTAGAACTGGTTTTGGTTGCTAGCAGCAAGTGCTGGATTTGAACCAGTTACCCAGATGGAAGAAGAACCACAGCCAAGGAGCTCAGCTGTATGGTCCCTTTAGGAGGGAAGCTAACTTAATTAGTTCTCAGAACAATACTACATTTTTTATTGTTCATCCTTTTTTTTTTTCTCTTCTACAACCTTATGCTAATTTTTTTCCTCCACACTCACAAAACAGCTTCACAAAGTAAATTATATACTCTCACTGTGAGGTTGATTTATAATGCTTTTCTAGAAGAAAACAACTCATGTAAAACTCTGAGAATTAGATATGTCTACGTGGTCTCTCTCAATTTATTTGATTTTCTCCCTTCTGTAATAGCACTTTGCCCGTTCACATACATATCTCTTTAAGCATGAAGGCCTAGAAGAGGTATTTTTTGTGTGGTTTTTTTTTTTATTCTCACCTGAGGATATTTTTCCCATGGATTTTTAGAGAGAGTGAGAAGGAGGGAGGGAGGATGGGGGAGGAAAGAGAGAGAAACTTTGAAGTGAGAGAGATACATCGACTGGTTGCCTCCCACATGTGCCCCAACTGGGGATAGGGATGGAACCTGCAACCCAGGTACATGCCTTTGATTAGAAATCTAACCTTCGACCTTTTGGTCCTCAGGCTGATGCTCTAACCATTGAGCAACCCGCCAGGGCTAGCAGAGTATTTTCATGCCATAAATTAGGTAGAAAGTTAACACACCTGATAAACATGTTGGTAAAGAAAAAATAGAACCAGTTGGGAGACAGATTTTAGTAGACATAGACTGTTAGACCTTAACATTACACTCACATTATTGCCACAAAATTAAATAAGTCAAACTAGTCATGGCTTCATTTAAAACAAACCTATTGTTTTTAAGTGAAGTTTCTGAAGCCCAAAAAGAGGAATTAAATTGCTTATGAGGCCCTAGCCAGTTTGGCTCACTGGATAGAGCGTCAGCTTGTGGACTGAAGGGTCCCAGGTTCGATTCCAGTCAAGGGCACATGCCCAGGTTGTGGGCTCGATCCCCAGGAGGGGACGTGCAGGAAACAGCCCATCAGTGATTCTCTCTCATCACTGACGTTTCTATCTCTCCCTCTCCCTTCCTCTCTGAAATCAATAAAAATATATTTTTTTAAGAATTGCCTATGAGAACACAGAACCCCATGTAGAAAATTCATTCTCTCTCTGGCTTAGTCAATGGGCAGGATTTCCAAGTGTATTCTTTCTATTTGGCCCCTTACACTTCCAGATTCAACTCTCAAGACACTAACCAAGGTACTGGGGTAGGATTTCATTTGGCAACATGTTACCAGTCACATGAAAATTTGAAAGCAGTTCGTTCCAGCCCCAAATGATTGTAAGCACGTCTTTATATATCCTCTTTCACTTCACGTCTCCTATTTGAGTGCCATTTATAATCTCCACAGGAGACTGGGTTTCTAAAAAGCAGGGGTTGTGTTGTAACATTTCATCTCCTCAACAGCAAGCAAAGTACTTAGCACCAGGCGCCAAATGCATAGTCTTTTATGGGGGGAAAAAACACAACACAACAAACAAACAAACATATATTCTGGTTCCTTACCCAAGGCTCTTTTCACTATTTCACTGACTTGTTTTTTTGTTTTGTTTTGTTTTGATTTTTTTAGAGAGAATAGAATGGGGAGAGAGAGACAAAGAGAGAAACATCAATATGAGAGAGACATGTTGCCTCCCACATGAGTCCCAAGCAGGGCTGGGGATCAAGCCTGCAACCCAGGTATGTGCCCTTGACCAGAATCGAACCCAGGACCCTGCAGTCCACAGGCCGATGCTCTATCCACTGAACCAAACCAGCTAGGGCCTGACTTGGTTTTACTTTATGCATCTTTCTACCAATTAAATGATGTTTCACATCACATACTTGAAGGAAAATACCTAAAACCGATATGAAGTCATTGTGTTCCTATCACTTAGTCTGTGCATTATCAAATGAGGAAAACATTCAATCAGTGAACACATGGAAACTGAAACCTCAGTCACATCGCACTCAAGGGTTAGTTCCACAAAATTAAATAAGTCAAACTAGTCATGATTTCTTTACAATTCCAAAGATTAGCTAGGGGAGTTCTGACTCCCTTTGTTCCCCCACACTGCATTCAGAGCCTCAGAAACAAGTGTTTACAGATTGTTCTTTTGTGTTTCCTACTTATCTAAACACCCCCCACACACACACATACACACACAGATGGGAGTTCGAGCAAAGGAATTACAGGAAACCAACTTATTCTGACAATTGAGCAGGCAGCTGAGCAGGGCCTCATTAGCTTGGAAGGGAAGACCTTTGAATGCAGTAAGGGAAAAGGAGGCTGTTGCTATCACTGGTAACAGCCCGGAGTAGGGGGTCATACTGCAGAGAAAACTCAAGCAGACACCTTCATCCTAGGACGGTGGGGCATGGGTGTGGGAGGTCAAGGGCAGTGGTAAACCTCAACAGGAAGTACCTGAATCCAGAGAGGCAATATTTGTTATGGGGGGGACAGGTGGAAGTGAGTGGGGGCTGGAGAAGATCATTGGAGACCAAACTTCTCTATCTGAAGTAAAAGAATCAAGGTTCTCACTGTGCATTAGATTCTAGATAAATAACCTCTTAGAAGAGTTCACAATTTTCTTAAATTGTAACTGCTTACAAAACCACTTGGGACAGCGTGGATGGACCTAGAGCAGTGATGGTGAACCTTTTGAGCTCGGCGTGTCAGGATTTTGAAAAACCCTAACTTAACTCTGGTGCCATGTCACATATAGAAATTTTTTGATATTTGCAACCATAGTAAAACAAAGATTTATATTTTTGATATTGATTTTATATATTTAAATGCCATTTAACAAAGAAAAATCAACCAAAAAGAGTTTGCGTGTCACCTCTGACCGCGTGTCATAGGTTCGCCATCACTGAATACTCTCTCATGTTGATGTTTCTGTTTCTCTTAGGGTATTATGTTGCATTAGGGTATTATGCTAAGTGAAATAAGCCAGTCAGAGAAAGACAAATACCATATGATTTCACTTATCTGTGGAGTCTAAAGAACAAAATAGTAAACAAACAAAACAGAAACAGACACACAGATTCGGAGAACAGATTGATGGTTGCCAGAGGGGAGAGGCTTTGGGGGGCTGGATGAAAGAGATGAAGGGATTGAGAAGTACAGATTGGTAGTTACAGAATAGTCGTGGGGACATAAAGTGCAGCAGAGGAAATATGGTCAATAATACTGTGATAGCTATGTATGGTGCCATCTGGAAACATCACAGAGAACACTTCAAAATTTTTATTGATTGATTTTAGAGAGAAAGAAAGAGGTGGGGGAGAGATTTGTTGTTCCACTTATTTATGCATTCATTGGTTGACTCATGTATGTGACCAGGGTCTTGTATTTGCCTTGTCATATAGAGGTGATTCTCTATCCAAGTGAGCTACCTGGCTAGGGCAGGGAGAGCACTTTAAAGAATATGATTGACTAACCAACGTGTTGAGGGTGGGAGGGAGAGGGAAGGAGAGAGAGAGAGAGAGAGAGAAACAGAAACATCAACGTGAGAGAGACATATAGATTAGATGCCTCCCAAATGCAGCCTCACCTGGCCAGGGATTGAGCCTGCAACTGAGTGAGGTACATACCCTTGACCAGGAATCGAACTGTCGACCCTTTGGTCAAGGGCCAACGCTCTAACCACTGAGCAAAACAGCCAGGGCGATTTTTACTTTTCTTTTTCATTGTTTCCAGATGGTATGAAAGAAGAGGGCAGAGTAGCATGGCGATTGAAAAAACATACCTGGTTAGTATTAGCAAAAAAATGAAAGGGGCAATGGGAACCTTCCAATCACAGGTTACAGCAATTTTAGCGTAATTATATTATATTATTGAGATTATTTTTAGAGATCTGAGTGGGAGGTTCTGGCCCCTATAGACATGCTAATGCATTTATTTCCCATATTATCTCCTTTTAGTAAACATGTAGGGAACATAAACAACTTGAAAACTAAAAAGTTTGAGGGTTGTTCTATTGCACATGAAAATCATTTTATCAATAATTGGTTTATTTTGTGCTAAGATCATTAATTATAAGATATGCTCCCAGTCATGGAAGATCCATGGGCTCACTGAGCAATTTCAACATGCCCAGGGAGCTTTTGTTTGTAGTCTTGTGCCCAGGCCTGCTCGAAGCTCTCTGTGTGAAGCACTTTGAGATCCTACAGTAGGAAACGCCGAGCAAACAGAAATCTCATTAGTGAAAGCTCTGTGCTTTGTCAAGATTTGGAAAATGTCAAGGTATTTTTTTTTTTCTTCATCATAATGCTGATGTGTTCTTAATTGAGGTCGTGTATGAGAGAAAGACAGTTCTCAGAGATTGCTATTGAACACACTGCTCAGGTATCCTGCCTTCTGTTCTGTGGTCTGAAAGGATGGAGGCACCTTTGTGATTAATGGGATGAGGGAAGGAGAATGTATCTTTTTTGATATACTTGTATTGATTTCAGAGAGGAACCCAAAGGGAGAGATAGAAACATCAATGATGAGAGAATCACGCTGCCTCTGCACGCCCCCTACCGGGGATCGAGCCTGCACCCTGGGTATGGGCCTTGACCGGGAATCTAACCTTGACCTCTTGGTTCATAGGTCGATGCTCAATCATTGAGCAACACCAGCTGAGCAGAATGTATAATAGAATCCAAGGCAAATATTTGCCAGATGCAAAAATAAGGGACTAATCACCCCTTCCCCAACTACCTCATGGTTGATGTGAAGATTGGCTGATTTGATCAAGGAAATGGAGATAATTACGATTCTAGGTACTTCAAAATATATGAAAAGTTCTCATTTCTTCAAGAAATATCTGTGACACTTTCAAGCAAAAGTACAGTAAGCACTCAATTTTGCCCGGTATATTGTAAGTTCTTGATAAATGGTAGCTGTATACGTGACCTCTTGGTTCATAGGTGGATGCTCAGCCACTGAGCCACGCAGGCTGGGCTCTGCAGCTGTTTTAAGGCCTGCCTGTCTGTGTTCCACCTGCTAAGCCCTGCCCCAGCCGTGTGGTAAATGCACCCATTTCCTAGATCTAGTCAGCATAAATTTAAAATGACAGGAATACATGGAAACCTGTCTGTGAATTGAAACTTTCCGTACATACTTCATTTTAATTGCACAAATGTGTCTACATAAGTAAACACAGGTAAACTAATTTGTCAATTTTTTAACATACACCCTTGGAAAACTTACTTTATTATAGAGAACTTGCAGCTTTAAGGGACACTCCCCCTCACCCACCCAAGTTAGTTACTTATATTGAGGTTTCTAATGAGGTCCCTTTGAGTAACAGAGAGGGAGGGAGAGAGGTAGAGAAAAAGAGACTGAGAGATATTTAGCGAGTGAGACTTCCTGTGAACCTGCAAAGGTATTTTGCAAGTCCTAAATTAGTAATAATTTCTATTAGACATTAATTTCCCTTTAACCAGCCCTAGGCACCTAGAAGAATTTTAGTGTCTCACTCCCCTGTGTTTCACTGAGATGCCTGTGAATTCATTTTGCCTTATTATGGATAATATGTATGCCAGAGGGAGTTTATTTGCTTACTGTGGCTGGCCTCCCTTTCAAAATTATGAAGCCTTTCTGATTTTATGGGCCATGAAATATCATTTCCACAGCTACCTCCTGCCTCTCTCAGCCTCACACTTCTGGTCCATATTCTCTTGTGGATATGAAAGAGTATAGTTCTAAGCCATGAGTTTACCTTCTCTTAGATTTTTGAGAAAAATTTTAAAAATATGTATTTCCTAAGCCTTTATTGCATAAATCTTTCCTCCCTATTGTCCACATATACAACTATCATTTATCGAGAACTTACAATATACCAGGCAGCATGCTGAAAGTTTACCAAGTTATCTCTTTTTTGAAATATTTTTATCGTCTTCAGAGAGGAAGGGAGAGGGAGAGAGAGATAGAAACATCAAGAATGAGAGAGAATCATTGACTGGCTGCCTCCTGCACATCCCACACTGGGGATCAAGCTCACTGGGGATCATGTGCCCCAACCAGGATTCAAACCCTGACCTCCTGGTTCATAGGTCGACGCTCAACTACTGAGCCTCGCTGACCAAGCCAAATTCTCTCTTTAAATTGGTACATCTCAGGGCAATAGTTATCAACCCTACATTGTAAATGAGGAAGAAACCAAGGGTGGAAGAATTACAAGAGCTAGGAAGTGCAGATACTGGCTTCTACTTCAGGTCTGTCTGTACCTCTTTAACCTCCACACCAAACTGCTTTCTCTTACAATCAACTCCCTTCCCTCTAGAGCAGCGGTTCTCAACCTGTGGGTCGCGACCCCTTTGGCGGTCGAACGACCCTTTCACAGGGGTCGCCTAAGACCATCGGAAAACACATATAATTACATATGTTTTTGTGATTAATCACTATGCTTTAATTATGTTCAATTTGTAACAATGAAATTGGGGGTCACCACCACATGAGGAACTATATTAAAGGGTCGAGGCATTAGGAAGGTTGAGAACCACTGCTCTAGAGTTTTAAAGCCAAATTTCTCAGCTTATATAGCTATATGGTTACTGGAACTTAAGCTCACAGAATTTCCTAAAAGAATTACCAAAGCAAAATTTTACATAAATGTATCTGTGTCTGCAGAAGAATAATCGGTACCAAAAAGTTTCCCTGTAGCCTCGCGTCCACATACCCACCCATTCATTCTCTTTCTAATTCATGTAAAAATGCACTGTTACTGTTAATGGATGTAACTGCATACTGTAGATGACTGTCAACTCTTATCATTGAACTAATGAAATGGGAAAGATCCCTGAAGGCACCAGGAGCTCTGTAAGCAGCTCCAACATCAGGTTACAGTATTTTACCAGTTACTGGAGACCGCAGTAATGCTTGTCGTATATTTGAGAACAAGTTTTACACAACAGACAGGCGATTTTTTAAAATATTAAGAGTATTGAAACAGAGCATCTATCATGCAGAGATTTACTCAAAATGCTCAGGAAGAAAAAAATAAAAGGCATGATAGGGAATCTAAGGTCAAGAGTCTGGGGGGTGGGGGGAGATGGAGGCTGCAAGTAGATTTCTTCCTTAAATAAAAAGACATCAGATTTTCCTTTAAAACGATGTTAAGTCCCAACTGGCTGTAATAGCAACTTTCCCTGCTGGAGTACAGACATGCCTTCGTTTCTGAAGAGCATGCTGGGGCTTATGTCCTCTCATCTCCTTTCTTTCACGTTCCTCCTTCAGATTTTGGCTCAGCTGACACCCTCACTCAGGTCTCTGAATTGCCACCTCCTCAGAGAAGCCTCCCCTGGTTGCTCTATCTGAACTCAGCTGTTTCGTCCCTCTGGCTCCATTGAACCTGCCCCCCCCCCTCCCCCCCGCTTTTGTTTTTCTTTAAGATGTGTCCTTTATCATTGTGTTTGTTTTTGTTTATGTATTGTAACATCATTTCCCCTCTGCTTGTCTAAGTTTGTCCACAAAAGAAATACCCCAACCTGTAGAGAATTTTTATGAGTTAATTTGAGCCAAACTGATGACATATCCGGGGGGGCAAGATCCCAAAGGCTCCAGAGAATAACGGTTTTGAAGCTCCTTTTATGCATTTGAAATTAAGGAGGAAACAGAAGGAAGATTATTTCTTATAAACATTCTCCACAGGTTGGGATGTTTCTTTTTTTTAAAAAAAAAAAATATATTTTATTGATTTTTTACAGAGAGGAAAGGAGAGGGATAGAGAGTTAGAAACATTGAAGAGAGAGAAACATCGATCAGCTGCCTCCTGCACAACCCCTACTGGGGATGTGCCCACAACCAAGGTACATGCCCTTGACCGGAATCGAACCTGGGACCCTTGAGTCCGCAGGCCAACGCTCTATCCACTGAGCCAAACCGGTTAGGGCGGGATGTTTCTTATGTTGACAGTTTAATAACATGTGTACCTCCACACACATGGGAGACACCCAGGAAAATCGAGTAACACCCCCAAATGGCCCAAGCCATCATTTAAGTGCCATTTTCAGCTAAAGATAAAAGAAGGGTACGGGGGAGAAGGGAGTAATGAGGTTACCAGAGAACGCACAGGAAACAGGATCTGGTTGTTATGCACATTTCATCCATGCCTTCTCCACTGATAAGCGTTTCTAGAGATTTAGTCAATTTCTCTTCTTGGTACTAAGAGGAAGACAACTTGGAGATGCTTTAATAAATTCAAATGTCTCTTCAAGATGGTACCTTGTATTCAGTTTTTAGAGCCTTTTTGGCTTCTGCTACAGCCTCATATAATCCTGTTCCAAAGAGGCATGTTTTGGGTGTCAAGATCTGTTCCTCTTCACCTGCCTCCTGCAACTGACTGAAAGCTCCAAGAGACAGTGCCCACATGGGTCTTGCCAACCTACACATGTTCAGCATCTAGCACAGTGGCTATAATCATAGTAAGATTTTAACAAATCCTTTTATTTTTAGAATGAATGCATGCACAGGTCATTGTGTTTCCTCTTATTGCAAATGAGAAAACGGTACTGTAGACAGAGAAAGTAGACCTCAGTACTTGATTCTGGATTTAGAAAAATTCACTTTTTTTCCTTCAAAATATATTCTATACCTTATACCACACAATTTCTTTCCAATTGAATTTGAAATTTTAACTCTTAGAGACCTCGATTCCCAATAATAACCAAAAAAGCAAACAACCAGCATTTCTTAGGTTGACGTTTATGAACACATTTTAAACACTCACTTTCAAGAAACAAACCTTCAACAAAGCACAAGACATTGCATCAACAGCTCCAGATCTGTTTTCTAGCTTCTTTGGTACTATAAGGCCCAACGCAGGTAAACTTAACACTTGTCTAGCCATCAATGTTTAACAGCTGAAGTGAGTTAACTTGATCTGCTCACATGGCTATTTTTTTTTTTTTCCTTGCAAGAAGGGTTACCTCCAGAAGCTCGCATTTTAAAAGATGGCCTACGTGAGAGTTATTGGCATTTCAAAGATCCTAGGACTTTGGTTTCATAAACTAACTCTCTGTAAGCATTTTGAAGCTTTGCGGAAGGTAAAGTGGGCTGTGATGTTCTGACAGTACAGGGTTTATCTGTCCAACAGGACAGCCATTTTGAATACCTCAAGGGATTGACAAATGTTGGCAAAGAACTAACAAATTCATTCATTTTGGGGATGTTTCTTTCCATCTGGGTATATTTTTCTTTCAGGCTCCGTAGCAATTATAGGAGATCTAGTTTACAGGCAGCACATAGCTGAGGGTCATTTCTGAGAATCCTAACGACTGCATGTATGGAAAAGACACGTTGATCTAAGGCAGTGGTTCTCAACCTTCTGGCCCTTTAAATACAGTTCCTCATGTTGTGACCCCCAACCATAAAATTATTTTCATTGCTACGTCATAACTGTAATGTTGCTACTGTTATGAATCATAATGTAAATATCTGATATTCAGGATGGTCTTAGGTGACCCCTGTGAAAGGGTCGTTCGACCCCCAAAGAGGTCGTGGCCTACAGGTTGAGAACCGCTGATCTAAGGCCTCATCCTCCACCCATGTCCCTGGGGAACAGCGACACAGGTCTAACTGCAGGGTAGCATTAAACTTAATGGTGCCATTAACGGGCCAAACCTCTCCACTGTCCACTTTCTAGTGGGACCAGGCTGTGTTGCAAAAGAAGCTTGAGGGACTAGGCTCAAATTTCTCCCAAAGGGTATCTCCAGGCACTGTGAACCGGTGCCCCATCTCCGGACACAGATAAATTCCCAGCTGAGAATTTATGGAGGCGTCCCTGCTAATCTCTGGGCTGTCCGGGGCCCTCCTTATGTGGGCTGAGTACCACAGTAGGGAAATACCCGGGGTGTGGTGTGCACACCCCGTGTTCCGAGGGCAGACTTACCTGTGGTCACGTCGTGGCTGGGCTCTGGAACCATGGACTCCCTCTGCTCAGACAGGTAGGCTCCACGTTACAAAACCAATCCCAAACCAGGTGTCCCTGCTTGTCTGCCTCGGGACTTAGCCAGCCTTGCCAGAGGTCCCGTATCAGGCCTAGAAAACTCTAGGAACAAGGGGAGCCTAGAAAACTCGTCCACATCTCTCAGCTTTAGTCTTTGGGTTAGTGACCCGTTGCCCTGCGATTCACATGCCCCAAACCCTTTGTCCTCTAGGAGGCCTTGGAGAGGGGGCAGCCGCCCCTCGAAGGGAAGGGAGAGTCCCGGCTAAGTTATCCCCGAGGCTCTCATAGAAGCTGGTTTAGGCGCCAGAGAGATGATTCCTGGTGACTTTGCGTGTTAGCCAGGCCTTCAAGAAACACACAACACCGCGGGCCCGGAGGGCAAGGCCTGGCCTTGTCTGGAGGCTGGAAGCTGCCAGGTGTCCCTTCTTTTCCAAGATGAGTTTAGGCTCGCCTGCACCCAGCTAGAGGTTCAGCTCATAAAGCATTTGCAATAAAAAAAGCCATCCTCTTATTTTTGTCCTTAGTTATCTTGACACTTATCTATACAGTCTAGGGCAGTGGTTGGCAAAGTCATTAGTCAACAGAGCCAAATATCAACAGTACAACGATTGAAATTTCTTTTGAGAGCCACATTTTTTAAACTTAAACTATATAGGTAGGTACATTGTTATTAACTTAATTAGGGTACTCCTAAGGCTTAGGAAGAGCCACACTCAAGGGGCCAAAGAGCCGCATGTGGCTCAAGAGCCACAGTTTGCCGACCACACGTCTAGGGTCTCTCACCCCTTAACCCTTAGCTCCACCTTGAAGATTTCAGAAAAGCTCCTAGAAAGTTCATCTGAATTTAACTCCAGACACAAAGGGAGAGAACATCTTCCCAGCCAAAGGACAAGACTCCCTCCCTCCATGGGCACTAATAACCTGGCAGGGGAAAGCGGGGGCGGGGGGGGGCTTGTATGCGTTTATAATGGGTGCATATGTCTCCCCCCAACCCCCCCCCGCCACTGACTCCCTCCAGCCCACCCTGTCCCCTGTCCCAGGCCTTCACCACCCTATTGTCTGTGTCCGTGGGTTATGCATATATACATACAAGGTCTTTGGTTGATCTCGACCCACCCACCCTCCCCCACCTTCCCTCGAGATTCCACACTCAGTTCCGTGCTTTTAAATGCTCCACAGGTGCCCAAGCATTACAGCAATCCGCAGGAAGAGAGAGAGAGAGAGAGAGAGAGAGAGAGAGAGAGAGAGAGAGAGAGAGAGAGAGAGAGAACGAACCCCATGGCTGGAGGAAAAGCTGCAGGGAGGAAAGAGAACACAGTCATGTCCTTCAAGCCAAGGTGGCGAGGACTACTGGCTTACCTGTGATGAAACACCCGGGTCGTGGCACCATGATGTTGTAGGTGGTGGGAAGGGCACCAGGCCTCTGACCGACTGGGTGGGGTCAGACCAAACCTGGGGTCAGCAACCTCCGCACTTGGGTTCTGGCTAGGAAAGGATTTAGAGCCAAGACCCAAACTGTAAGCCAACACTCACTGGGTAAATCATAGAGGTAGAAAAAGGAATTCCTAAAAGAAACGGGCTTAGGAAACAAGTTCTACAGGTAAAGGGCCATAGTGGCTGGGGAGGGGCGGGTGGGGGTGGGGGTGGGGAAGCAGAGTCGGGCCCTCCATCCTATGGGTTTTAAGGGTGGAGACTTAGGGGCGGTCCCAGGTAATCTCAATCGAATATTCAGCAGCTTTCCAAGTGTGTCCTTTCAGGGTTGTGGTCTTCACTGATTGAGGGGCGTGCACCAGGCAGGGATCATTATTCAAGGCAGCTGATTCTGAGGTCAGCCTTGGCGGCTTTTGTTGTTTATCTGGGTTTATTTGGGCCAGGAGCTGGAATCCAACTGAGGCCTAGATGTTATCCCTAGGGAGGAAAGGTCAGCCTGAGGCGAGGTCCCACCCTACAATTGATTGTCCTTTGCCAGGCACCTGGGGCTTTCCAGCTGGTGGCCGTTAGCTGGCTCATTTTCCTTGTCCTCGCTCTGCTCCTATCTAAGTGCCTACCACGCTTAAGCATAAATGCATCCACATGCTAGCTGTGGGTGAAGATGAGGAAGAAGTTTGTTCTGAGAAAACCCTATCAGGCAATCCAGTAACCCTGGGTTCCCATGACCACCTCTGTGAATTCAACCCCAACATCCATAAGCCATCTGGTGTGAATGCCAGCCTTCCCAGATAGGAAACATTTAAAATGGGTTAGATCTGCCCTAGATGGTTTGGCTCAGTGGGTAGTATCGGCGTACGGGCCAAAGGATCCTGGGTTTGATTCTGATCAAGGGCCTCGTACCTTGGTTGCAGGCTCTAGCCCCGGCCCTGGTCCTGGGCTCCTGCAGGAGGCAACCAACCGATGTGTTTCTTTCAGTGTTTCTTTCACATCGATGTTTCTCTCTGTCTTTCTGCCTCTCGTCCACTCTCCCTAAAAATCAATGGAAAAATATCCTCAGGTGAGGATTAACACCAAAAAAATAAACAAATAAATAAATGAAATGGGTTAGATCCTGCAGCATCTGCTTGCCCAGAAATCGTAAGAACCTCCTTGTTGAAGGCAAATTCAGAACAAAAGATCTAAGGCAGCAGTTCTCAACCTGTGGGTCGCGACCCCTTTGGCGGTCGAACGACCCTTTCCCAGTGGTCGCCTAAGACCATCCTGCATATCAGATATTTACATTACGATTCATAACAGTAGCAACATTACAGTGATGAAGTAGCAACGAAAATAATTTTATGGTTGGGTCACAACATGAGGAGCTGTATGTAAAGGGCCAGAAGGTTGAGAACCACTGATCTAAGGCATGGGGACTCACAGGTCGCCTGCCATACTGATAGCCCCCAGGGCTGCATCCCAAAACACAGAAAATTGTTCAGGTATCATCCAAACTAAGAAACAATTGGTCTTTTTCCTGTAACATGACCTGGTCACAATATAAATTAGAAGATGGGAACCATGAGCCACAAACAGCTCCCTAAATTATAACGCAATTCTCCAGGTAGACTTGTTTTGCCAAAGAAATGGGGCCTGATTTCCTAGGTTCTGATTTCTATGGCTCTGCGTGAAAATAAGGATCTCCAGAGCAGTGCAAGTTAGGGTCCACGCTTGCCACCCTTGAAGAAAAGGAGTCGGTGTTGCCGGTATTAGACTCTCTGGGTGAGGCCCTGGCCGAAGACTTAAGGGGCCTACACTTGGAGGGGGATACACTCTTTCAGGGTACAGATGATATATTGATTGCTAATCCTTCTAATCTAAGGAATTACCAGTCAGGGCACATGCCAGGTTGTGGGCTCGATCCCCAGTAGGGGGCGTGCAGTAGGCAGGCTGATCAATGATGTTCTTTCATTGATGTTTCTCTCTCTCTCTCCCTCTCTGAAATCTATCTATATCTATATCTATATCTATATCTATATCTATATCTATATCTATACTATATCTATATCTATATCTATATCTATATCTATATCTATATCTATATCTATCTATATCTGTTTTTTTAAGAAGCAAGTGAAAGGGTTCTTGGGAATGTTCAGGTTTCCTTGTATGTGAATCCCTAATTTTGCTTTCATAGCCAAGCCTCTCTAGAAGGCTTAAAAGGGAAAGATGGTGAACTATTTGAATGCAACTCAGAATGTGAAAAGGCTTTTTGGGAACTCAAAGGACAGCTACTTCAGGCCCCAGCCTTGGGTCTCCCAGATTTCACAAAGCCTCCGGTGAGACAGGAAATAGCACTGTGGGTGGAGGTGTCTTAACTCTGAAGTTTACACCTCTGGCCCAGGTAATTGCTCATTTTTCTGAACAATTAGATCAGACAGCATAAGGATGGCCCCCTTGACTTTGGGAGGTTGCTACTACAGACACTCTCTTAAAAGAGGCAGAAAGCTTGGCTTTTGGACAACCTGTAACCATCTGGACCCCACACCAGGTTCAAGCCCTGATAAACCCTAGGGGACAGAATGACTGCCACCTGGGAGACTAATCCAGGTTCAGGCCATGCTTCTAGACAACCCAGTGGTCACCATAAAAACATGCTACCCTTTACACTCGGCCACTCTACTCCCAATTGAGCTGGGAAACCTGGAACATCATTGCCTAGAAATAATAGATACAATATACTCCCACCAGCCAGACCTGGAAAGTGAGCCCCTCCCAAGGGTGGAGGAAGCATGGCTTACTGACAGAAGTAGCTTCAAAAAGGGAGATAAAAGGGGGGCAGGCTATACAACTGCCACCCTAAATAAAACTGTAGGAGCAGGGGCCCTACCTCCACTCAAAAGGCTGAGTTAATAGCCCTCACTATGGCCCTAGAATTGGGAAGAGGATGACCCTGAACATCTATACGGACTCCCGGTATGCTTTCTCCATTCTACTTGGGCTAATCAACACCATGGAAACTCTAGGTATGACAGTTCCAATTGACCGGGTAGTGAAAGCTTGCCCAACTGGCAATGCCAATAACCTGAATACTCAGCCTCCCTCAATCTCCAGGATGAGGCCAAATAATGAGGGGAACACACCGTGGGGAAGAATGGCATGGACTTCACTGGCTTGCCTAAAGCACCAGGCAATTTCAGGAACCTCTTAGCACCTTCTATACTGAAGGAAAACATTCCTAATTGCAGGCTCCCCAATCTTTACAGAGTGGCAATGGGCCAGCATTTATCTCTCTGATTACAAAAGATGTTACCAAAGCCTTAAGAGTCAGGTGGGTATTAAACACTGCTTAATGAGACCTCATTCATCAGGAAATTCCGGTGGCAAAGGCTAATCAGACCCTTAAGAGAAGTTCATCCAAATTATGCAAGGAATCAAGAGAATTGGGTAAGGCCCCTTAAGGTAACCTTGCTGCATATATGGCCTAGTAAAACATGACTCAGGGACTATTGCAAAGTAAGCACTGGAATGAGTTGTGATGTTGAGACATTCTATGCTTGGGCATGGCTACCCATCATTGACCTTCCCAGTTAGGAACTTATGATCAGATCACCCTGTGAGGTTACTCACATCCTGGGTTATTCCTCCTAACAACCCTTCTTCTGTCATCTGTGGATAATGATAAAGATAACTATTACCATTAGGAAAGATTCCCACAAGTGGTAATACTTACATTCAAGATGTGAGTCAGATAATGTCCCGTAACTCAAGTTGGGGAAAACAGCACCATAGACACCGATTCCTCCAAAAAATGCCTACTGGCCTTGAGACGTAAATGACACTTCCGGAAATAATGGAGCAGGAGCACACACACAAAATATTTAGTGTCTTACCTTGGTTGTGAGCTAGAAGATCAGAGTTCAATGTCTGTCTCTCTCATGTATGGGATGTGTCACTGAACTCTGAAAAATTCCTTCAGACATCTCTGAACATTATTTTTTTTTTCATCCACAAACATGCTACGATTTAGGCAAACCTATGTGGGACATATGAGCACCCATTTTCTGGCTCTTTCTGATTGCTTGGAAAGGTGTCATTCATCTATAAACAGCCTGCTTTTTCTCAGTTTTCCCTCTTAGTGTTGGTTGTTTGCAAAGCTCAGATTTCTATTGCACCCAGTCCTCAGTTCCCATCTTTTATGAAAACTCCATGAAGGTGTCTTGGGTCTTGGGTCTTCTCATTCAAAATCACTTTCTTCCTCTTCAGTTCTTCTGCATCACTGTGGACAACTGAGCTTCTATTTCTTACCATTACAAGCTTCACGTTAGAATTACCGAGAGTGTTCTGTAGTCACAAGCTATGGGGCTTTAATATCAGGCCACTGTAAGTTTAAACCAAGTTGGAATGCTTCATAAGACCCTTGATGAAGAATGTTTTAATGATTTGTTTTAGATGAAATTTATTATCTCCATTTTATAAATAAAGGAAATAGGTTTGGAGATGCCATCCTACTGAATCTTTCTATATGACTCTATAGATGAGTTCCTGAGCTGGTTAATGCTTGATATATGTATGAGACACAATTGTTTCCTTTTAGATAATCCATCAAGTTGGGAGGGGGCGTTAAATTGCATGAGCCCATAATACTAGGATTGAGTCAAAAATACTTGAACTAATGTATCTTTAATATCAAGAGTGTATTCATGTAAAAACCAGTATACCATGTAATATATAAATGTGTGTTGACTAAGAAGAAAATAATAAAAATTAACGTCTGGTTATGATAGAATCTCTGTCTTCTATCTTCATAAAGAACAATGATTGCACTGACAATATATGCAACACTGTCTGGCCAAATGAGTCACTTTGCTAAGAAACTTTGTACACAAATAGAACAGTACTGTAATTGAGGAAAATAAAAATATTATGAAAACTATTTCCTACAAAATACATTCTACAACTATTTTCTCCAGAAAAAACAACAGAAGCACATGCAAACATCTAAGTCCAGTTTCACAACGTGATACATTTAGTTCTAATCCCGGGTATTATGAGCCACTATTTTGTTCTCAAATAGAAACCTGCATTAAAAACCCTTTACCCTTGCCCTAACCGGTTTGGCTCAGTGGATAGAGCGTCGGCCTGCGGACTCAGGGGTCCCAGGTTCGATTCCAGTCAAGGGCATGTACCTTGGTTGCGGGCACATTCCCAGTGGAGGGTGTGCAGGAGGCAGCTGATCGATGTTTCTCTCTCATCGATGTTTCTGGCTCTCTATCCCTCTCCCTTCCTCTCTGTAAAAAAATCAATAAAATATATTAAAAACAAAAACAAACAAAAAAATAAACCCTTTACCCTCAATCCAATGGCTTTCAAATTCAAGGTAACAGTCAGAAAAACAAAAAGCCACCATTCCGGGTTTGGGGTAGTGTGTGATATTGTGAGACAAAAAAAAATTACAAATTAATCCCTGGTAACTTAATTGGGCATATGTGTATGTATGTGTGTGTGTACACATACACACACATATATTCAATGTTGATATTTCCTGTTTAAATTGTGCATTTATATAGCTTTTATAGCGATGCCCACTGTTACCTTATCTTTTTGACTGACAATAATAGGATTTCAGTCATGCTCAGCCTTTCCTACAGTGCCAGTGATGGGAATTTTTGAAATCTTATTACTGCTTGCACTGCCCTGATCTCAGATGGAACTTTCAATCAAAAAGGCAATCAGAAGGTTATACATTCGTGAGATCCCCTGCAAAGCCCGTGATCGCATAATACAACTTGTTGGAAGGGCCCACTTGCCTCCAGTCCTTATGTGGCTATAAAGAGTAATTGGCTACTTAGCTCTCAGCACCCGCATTTCCTTCTCCAAAATGCAGCCCAGCCCAGAACTCCACTGAGACTCAGTGTGAAATCTGGCTGTTCCTAGGAGATTTCTAGGTCTCATGCAGAGACCTGTCTTATTTTAAGCATCTGATTAAACAAACTCTCCCAAAGACACATTTGGCTCTTTCTAAGCATTCTTGTTTCACCGGTGATGCCAGTGAATCTAAGTTTTCTTTTATTTTGTATACACACAAACACTTACCCACACATTTTTCCTCAGAACATTTTCATTGTTCATAATCTAGAAATCACAATTCTGTGTGGCAAGGTTAACACTTGAATTTAATTTCTAGCATCGTTTAACCATCCTATTGTAAGTTATTTTTAATCTTAAAATAACTATACTCATCAAAGATTACTGCAAAGAATGGGCCCTTAATTCTCTAGACTGTACATAGATGGATGTTTAAAAGACATTTTTATAATTTGATTTGATCAGTTAGTGGACAGGGTCAAGGCTGAATTGATCCATGTGATGACCAATCCACTCAGGGATGCTTCATCTCCCCACATAGGAGCCTTGAATTGTGAGATAGGTAGAGGGAGATGATTTTGTCTCACTTTGCATCAATTCAATAGTTCTTCTCCATTTGGTAGAAGAATGGGAAAGGACTAATGGTTGGGATCTATAGACACATTAAAATGCCCATGCAACAGAAATCAGTGCACAGAGACAAAAACAGTCACTTTGATAAAGTTAAAAATATGTATTATTTAAAGAGTTGAACATGGGGTTCTCAAATTCTAAAAGTTTGGGAACGCTCATGCCTTCTCTTGGTTAAAGAAATCCTGGAAAGTCTATTGCTAAAGTAAAAAGTAGTTAAGTCTAGGGGAGAGAGAGAGAGAGAGAGAGGGGGGGGGGAGAGAATGCCTCTGTGTTCCTTGGACCTTTATTTAAATTCAGGGTACACTAAAAATATAGTTCAGTCCTAGTAATAAACATACTTGATTCCATATTATAACAACTTAAATGGGTTTTTAAGCACCAAGTACTAGCATGGTGATGGCAACAACAACTAAGTCAGCAAGAGACCCACACTTTCATGCTGTCTCTATGGGCAAAGTGAATTTTGAGTTGAGCT
Source organism: Myotis daubentonii (assembly GCF_963259705.1). NCBI lineage: Eukaryota > Metazoa > Chordata > Mammalia > Chiroptera > Vespertilionidae > Myotis > Myotis daubentonii. The sequence continues at coordinate 50,360,099 of NC_081854.1, read as the reverse complement.
TTGGGCAACTGGTATACCAGACATTATCTCCTGCTCATGGAAACCATCATAGGTGATTATCCTATTGATTTCCAAGATTGGAGGATATGGACTTTATATTCCCAAAATTAGCATGATTTTTGTTAACCATGTTTATAAATCTGTACTTTATGGCACTTCACTGAGAAATATACTAGAAATGAGTCTGGTATGCAAGAGATAAATAAAGTAATCATCTTACCTTGGTTTAGAATGTGTAAGGTAGTCAGAATGTTATCAGTGAATATTATTACTAATACTACTATTAATAATTTACACTCACCAAATATTTGTTTCAGACATTTTTCCAAATCCTAGTGTATTTTGAAATCATTTGGGGCAATCACTTTGACCTCCAAAAACACATTCAACAGCTATCATGATACACATAAAGGACAAACTATGGATGAATCTCAGGCAACAAAAACTCAGTAAGGCCTCATTTAAGTCACTGGAGAGTTGTCAATTCTAAGTATCATATTTAAATATTTTGTTTCTATCATAGTAGAAGTAGCCTCCAAAAATTGGTACCTTCAGTTTTCTAGCCAAAGTCATGTTCTTTTCAGGCAGCCCAAGCCAGTGCCTGAGATGGTGTGATCAAGCCATTTCACATCCTTGGTTCTTTATATAAAAGCTCTTACAAATAAAGGTGATTCTTGCAATAATTTAGTTGAATGTTCTAGAATTCTAGTTAGACTCTCGTAGTAGGTCTTCATCTGATTGGGGAAAAGAAAAGTGAAGACAACAAAGGTATTTATAAAAATATATTTCACAAAGTAGGAAACAATACAGGAGTTTCTCTGAATACAATACATGGAGTAAATAAACAATATTGCATTAAAGCAAAGTAGAAAATTAAAATGATCTGCATGTCGTAGTAGTTCGGTTGTATCATACATTTCTCTACTCCTAAATGTCAGGTTGGTATTACAAATTGAATATGCTCACATCTGCTAGGGCTGTTCTCTTTTGGACTCTAAGATGTTCTGTGTCTCACCATGAGGATCGGGGAGAGAAGTGCTGAAAACAGAAGCAGTAAAATTATGTACAAATCGGTTCCTGCTCTAAAACATTGTGGGGTGACTTGAAGCATGTCTGTTGGGCAGGGCGTTATGTAGGTATCTAAAAGTCTAGAGTTTAAATATTCACACGGATCAATATACTTTCAGATGTTTGTGCTTGTAGTAAAAACACCAAATACTAGGAGTATGAACAAAATAGAAAACAGTCCAAAAGTTTCTCTGGGAAAATGCTGTTCCTGCCATCACCAGTCACAATAACACTTTCTACACTAAAGAGATTATTCGCTCCCTGGTCAGAATATTGCCTGCCATACTCATCTCATCAAAATGTACATGTATTAAACATTCATTGTGTGTGTGTGTGTATATATATATATATATATATTTATATAAAACAATCTAAAGGATTATTAATGGATATAATTTATCTTTTTTTTCTCCATATAGTCCCTTCATCTATAGGTTACCAACCTTAATAAATAAACGCATTAATGGACATCAATAAAATATTTATTTTGAGGATTAAACAAATAAAACCATCTGTCTCTGACGTTGTCCACTGCGTGACATAGTCTATCTTTATGTCCTTGTGGAACAAGATGAAGTGGAGGGAAGGAGTAATCCTGCTTCTTAAAAACAAGCCTGTTCCGTGGGATTTCTCTCCTCCCACCACTGCGTTGGCAGACCCCACCTTGGAATGGATTAGGAACATGTGACTATTTTAAGGCTCGACACAATATTTAAAGATGCTATTCCGTCTCTGATGAGTGGGGCCAACCATTATGTACAATGTGTGGTCACTGTACCATGTAATCTTAGGAGGCCTTCCCAAACTCCCAAAAGTCAGAATGTACAGCCGACCGAGTATTGCTTTATCGTGTGTGGCGGGATCCTTATTGGTGAAGGGGAAAAAAACCATTCGCATTTATAAAAATCCTTGCAGAAGACACATCTCAGCAGCAAATTCCTTGCAGGTCCATTTTGTCTAAGAAAGCACCTTTTAATTTTGATTTTTTTCCTCTTTTAAAACTATGTTTTTTTCCCTAAGCATGAGCCAGGATCCCCATCTTTGTCTGTGTGGTCACATACATAGCAACTATCCAACGACTTCTAGACACTCCACATAGTTTAATTCACACTCCACAAGATTTATCACCTCCTAACATAGACTTTTTATTATCCTTTTTTTTTTTTTGGTTCAACATTAAAATGTAGTTGAGTTTATAGATGATTGGTGCTACACTTGCCTCTAAAACAAATAGCCACATTGGCTGTATCTAAAGGGAGTGGCCCTAGAATATTACAGAATGCTCAGTTCCATGGGTTTATCGGTCATCCACTGTCAAGTTTCTTTGTCACTTTCACCAACAGAGTAAAGTTCACCCAGTCTCTTAAAGCGGGGACCCCAGTCACTGAGGTAGTCAAAATTCTGGTCTGAGTCTGAGGTGGTGGACTCCAAGGAGCTGAGGGAGCCCGCCACTGACCCCCGGCCTTCATAGCCATAAATCTGAATGGAGTCATAGGGCGGGGCCGTGGGGTCGTTATCTGCCTCGTGGAGCCGCACATTTATAAATTCATCCACGTCAACACCATTGGGAACTGGAGCCAGCCCTTGCCTTGGCATAAACTGCAAATCTGGTTTAATGTCCTTACGGGGTAAAAATCCATTAATTCCATCCGGGTTTTGTAAAGTGGCGATGTCAAAGGCCTCCGTGTCCTCCTCCCCGCCTCCTTCGTCGTCGTAGCGAATGATGTTTTCTCGTACATCTTCATCATCTTTGATAATTAATGGCTCATTTTTATGTCGCCGCAGAGTGACAAACAGCACCACGATGACTGTAGGAAAAACAAACATGAAAGAACAGTTAGCCGACTCGCATGTAGTCGTATGAGCAACACACGCACCTTGTAGGTTCAGGGGGAGGGCCATTATTCTAAAACTTATGAGTCTATTGCTTTGATATCATTGCCGTGAGAATTAAGCAAAATACCTTTATGAAGGATGAGCTCTCAATTTTGAGAGAATGCTATTTGATTTTAATATCAAGAAAAACATCTCAGGAAGACAATGTAATCTTGAAGAAAAAAATATATTTTTTGTTTGCTTATTTTTTCTTTTTATCTCACCAAACTTTGTGATCAGATGGACTCAGTAACCCATCCACAAACTGTTTGAATAAAAGAGAGTTTTGGATACATATTTATTGCAGGGTGTGCATCAGATCTGGAGGTCTTCTTTATAATAGATGCTTTTAACCACATAAGGCCCATCCCCACTTCCCCCACCATTCACCTTAGTCTATATTTTCACTGGTGATGGCACTGAAAAGGCACTGAATAGTCATCTCCAATTGGACGTTTACTATTTTTTTTTTTTTTACCATTGAGTTTTAGAGAGAGTGCAAGGGAGAGAGAGAGACAGAGAGAGAAACATTGATGTAAGAGAGACATATCAATTGGTTGCCTCCCACATGTCTGGACCAGGGCAAACTGGCTAGGGTCCAACATTTACCATCACAACCATTTTTTTCCTCACCTCCTCTTAGTGATCTCAGAGCTAGGAGAAGTCCAAAAGGGTTCCTCTTTCCAAAAGCATGCTGGATGTCTGGCTTGGTCAGGGTTTGCTGTCCTTATGTACAGTCATTGATGAACCAGAAAAATGGGAACCATGAGGCTATGAAGGAAATACATACCTAGCAGCAAAATGATGCACGCCAATATAGCAATTAGGGCGCCCATACTGAGTCCAATCGGAAGGACGTAAGCTTCCACATTACAGGACTGGACAACACCATCACTGCTGCAGCCACAGACCCGGATGGTCAGCGTGCTGGTGCTGCTCAGGGGAGGGTTCCCGCTGTCACTGATGACGATTGGCAAAAGGTAGACTTCCTGCTTCTGACGGTTGAATCCATTATGCTTGGCCAAAATGCTGAGGGAATTATCTGGAAAAGGTGACAATCACAATTGCGTGCATCATTTCAAAAATGGCTGCCCAAGCAACACTTGTTTTTCTAGTTCCTAAATCCTCTGTGAGCCTCAAAGCCACCCGGCTCCACTGGGCCACTCAGGCTCTTTGCCCTTCTCCTCTTCCAATGTTTTTAAATATGTTTTTTTAAATTGATTTTTAGATAGAGAGGAAAGGAGAGGGAGAGAAGAGAGAGAGAAACATCGGTGAGAGTGATACATCAATCAGTTGACTCCTGTATGCTCCCTTCTGGGGATCAAGGCCACGACCCGGGCATGTGCCCTGACCAGGAATCAAACCTGGGACCTCCTGGTCCATGGAAAGATGCTCAATCCACTGAGTCATACCAGCCAGTCCTCTTCCCATTTTCCCAACTGGCGTGGACCACAACATCCATATCCAAACAAGTCCAAAGAATATGGCCCCATGATAAATTAATGAAGTTTTATCATCATCTTGTAAATGCAAACTATGTTTTTTATTTAAGAAAAAGTGACCTTGCAGAAGACCCAAATTATCCCAAGTCCTACAATAAGCTTAATTTTCTCTCACTTATCCTGATCATGCAAAATTGGTGGGAGAGAATCTCACCACAGTTGAAAGACATGTTTGAGAAGCTCTGGGTTAAAAGATAGCCTACATGACACTATGACATAAAACAATGCAATTTGTTGACTCTATAGGTAACTAAGAGGTTGTACCCGCTCTAGAGCAGGGGTTCTCAACCTGTGGGTCGCGACCCCTTTGGGGGTTGAACGAACCTTTCACAAGGGTCGCTTAAGACCATCAGAAAACACATATATAATTACATATTGCTTTTGTGATTAATCACTATGCTTTAATTGTGTTCAATTTGTAACAATGAAAATATATCCTGCATATCAGATATTTACATTACGATTCATAACAGTAGCAAAATTACAGTTATGAAGTAGCAACGAAAACAATTTTATGGTTGGGGGTCACCACTGTATTAAAGGGTCGTGGCATTAGGAAGGTTGAGAACCACTGCTCTAGAGCATTTATACTAACGTGGTAAAGTCCTATGTACTGCCAATTGGAGGAGATAGGCGACATACATTAAAAATTTGTAGAGAAGACCTGCAGTGATTACACAGGTAAGAATGAAATGAAAAGTCATAGGGAAAAGTGTTCCATTTCACGTGTATCAATGAACTATCTGGAGATTCATATTGGTTATCTGAGTCAACACTTAAGGACATTTAGGCAATATTTAAAGATCAGTTCAAAGTAAAGCTGATCAGTGAGTAGGAATTGGCCCTACAGTTCTCAAAATTTCACCCCCCAAGTTATACTTTTCTTATCTTCATCCCTGTCCCATGAACTATAATCGTATTACATATATTAATTATTAATATATTTTTTTCATTTGATTAATGAAAGAACTATGTATTCAATTTAGAAATATTAATTATCTCAGACTGGTTTTCCCGCCAAAAGCAAATGAACATAATTTTGGTAAATGTGTGCAATGTTTTCTGGGCAAAATGATGATTTCAGTTGGAATTTCTTTTCAAATATTGGCAACTTTGGAAACATTTGTCTACCTCATTGTTGCATATTAAGGCAGCGATTCCAAACCATTGCTGTCTAACTCCTGGTCATCAGTGTCGTATTGTTTACAGATAGTCTATGCAATGACTTTAAGTAACTGTATGAAATCTTTTGTACCATATAGTTCTATAACCAGATTCCAAAAAATGATAGCCATTCCCTAAAACATATGCATTAATTATATTTATGTTTTCTTTGTGTAGCAGGGGTGGGGAACCTTTTTGCTGCCAAGGGCCATTTTGGACATTTACACTATCATTTGCGGGCCACACAAAATCCAAATTCTCAACTTAAAAATCAGCCTGCTACATTTGGTCAAGCATTTAATTAACTCACCCCTAATGCCTTGGCAGGGCCAGACCAAATGATTTCACAGGCCTTATATGGCCCACAGGCTAGATGTTCCCCATCCCTGGTTTAAGGTCTAAGCAGGCCTATATTGCCTTACTATTAAGCAGTCAGACAGAAAAAGACATTCTTAGTTAACTTTTTTTCCCCTAAATTTCTTCTGGTTGTGCTTCATTGTCTAGTAATTTTAAGAGCCAAAAACCCCTACAATGTCTCTAATGGAGTTAAACAGTGATATAGCCAACGACCCAGTGGTCTTCATTTCCATGGCCTAGAAGGAAGTACCACTAAACTAAAAGCAGGAGAGCATTATCTCACAACCCGATATAGAATATACAGCTGTGGGAAATTTTCAGAAAGTGTGTGACAAGTCTGAATATGGTTAATTAGTGCGAGGACCATTTGTAGATGGTTTCATACACCATAGTTCAAAACAGAATATGGGAATTGTTCTTCAAGATGCAATTAATAAAATTACAAGGAGGCCTTTCCCCTTTTGTGGTTGACATTATTTATGTAAGAAACCATCTTTATATATTCTCTCTCTAAAACAATCTATAACGAACATTTAGAAAATGCAGCAGGAATATGATTCTTGTAAAGCCAAAGGCCTATCCTTTATTGCATAGAAAAAACATTGGTGGTTCTGACACTAAGCTCAGACCCATATATCTTACTACTCCTGGCATTTGTCCGCCTACATACAGAAAATTATTGACTGCTTAAAGGCAGTCCATGAGTCATTTTTACTAAATTTTAACCTGCTACTCCCAAGCAAGGTCAATTTCCTACTTGCCAACTCACTTTAAAAAAAAGTCATTTTGGCCCTAGCCAGTTTGGCTCAGTGGATAGGTCATCAGCCTGTGTAACAAAGGGTCCTGAGTTTGCTTCCAGTCAGGGCACATGCCCAGGTTGTGGGCTTGATCCCCAGTAGGGGTTGTGCAGGAGGCAGCCTATCAATGATTCTTTCTCATCATTGAGGTTTCTATCTTTCTCTCCCTTCCTTTCTGAAATCAATAAAAATATGCAAAAAATAAAAAATAAATAAAATATTTTTAAAAAATCATTTTGACTCTAGCTGGTTTGGCTCAGTGGATAGAGCATGGGCCCCGCAGACTGAAGGGATCCAGGTTTGATTCGGGTCAAGGACATGCATCTCGGTTGCAGGCTCAATCCCCGGTCATGTTTAGGTTATGTGCCACGAGGCAACCAATCAATGTGTCTCTCTCACATCAATATCTCTCTCTGTTTCTTCCTCTCTTACGCTCTCTAAAAATCAATGGGAAAATATCCTCAGGTGAGGATTAACAACAACAACAATAAAATTATTTTCCCTGGCCAGTGTGGCTCAGTTGGTTGGGTGCCGTCCCATGCACCAAAAGGTCACCGGTTCCATTCCCAGTCAGGTCACATATCCTGGTTTCAGGCTCAATCCCCAGTAGGAGGTTTGCAGAAAACAGCTAACACCTGTTTCCCTCTCTCTCTCTCTCCCTTCCTCTCTCTCTAAAAATCAATAAAAACAGTTTTTTTAAAAATCATTTTTTGATTGGTGCTTATATTTATTAATAAATGTGTTGTTATTTTATTAGACCAAATAAAGCTGTCATTAACATAAAACCTCCATACACATAAAAATCATCATATATCACATTTAAAATTCGTGTATTTAAAATACTTCTTTTTAAATCTACATGCCACAAATATCTTCTATGAAGTTCTGGTTTGTTCCTTTAAAGCAGTGGTTCTCAACCTGTGGGTCGCAACCCCTTTGGCGGTCGAACAACCCTTTTACAGAGTGCCTAAGACCATCCTGCATATCAGATATTTACATTACGATTCATAACAGTAGCAACATTACAGTTATGAAGTAGCAACAAAAATAATGTTATGGTTGGGTCACAACATGAGGAACTATATTTAAAGGGCCTGAAGGTTGAGAACCACTGCTTTAAAACATCCTCTTAAGGGCTCTCTATTATGATATAATGCTCTGTTTTTCTAATGGTGCATCAATACCATGCTTTTTATGTATATAAACTTGATAATGAATCTGGATGTTTTCCCCTATCGTATTCTTCAAGATTATCTTGGCTATTCTTGCTCATTTACTAATCTCTAACAAATATAGAATCCGATTAGCAAGTTTTGTGAAAATCCCCATAAGAACTTAAGTCGAAATTATATTACAATATAAATGAATTTTGAGAGAATTGATTTCTTTATGGTCTTTAGTCTTCTATATTAAGATTGTAGTTTTATTATTTTAATATACATCAACACAATGTTTTAATTTTAGCTGCAGGAGAACTTTACATCTTCTGTTAGATTTATTATTGGTGTGTATATTTTTTGCTCTGGTAAATATAACCTGTTTAAAATTATATTTTCAAGTCATTGTTGCTGGTGTATAAAATGAAATTGTTTTAGACATCGATTTTAATTCCAGTAATCTTCTAAACCGTTCTTTTTACTTATAAAAATATCTCTCCTCACTAAGTTTCACTTCAGCACGATAGTTTGAGGAGCACCACGGAATCATTCCCCAGTGAAACTGGTGAGAATTATAAAAGGAAAACCATGTATCATCTCAGGAAATGTTCCCGAGGCAAGCAGCAAATGAAGAAACAGTTACTCAAGGAAATCTACCAGAGCTTGGTAAGAATGGTGAGACTGTGGTGTGTGAGTCAGAACCTACCTCTTCCATCCCTGCTCCCAGCTCTGTTAGATGGAAACTCCACTCCAAACAGATTCAGCCAAGACCCAGGGCTTCCTCTCCCCCCAGCTAGCAGTTGGAGGACTATCTTTTTTAAAATATATTTTTATTGATTTCAGAGAGGAAGGGAGAATGAGAGAGAAATATCAATGATGAGAGAGAATCATTGATCGGCTGCCTCCTGCACATCCCACACTGGGGATCAAGCTCACTGGGGATCATGTGCCCCAACCAGGATTCAAACCCTGACCTTCTGGTTCATAGGTTGATGCTCAACCACTGAGCCACACAAGCTTAGCTGTTTGTTTGTTGTTGGTTTTTTTTTGGGGGGGTGGTTGTTTTTTGTTTTTTTCTTCTTGCTAGTGGTTTGGAGACCAAGGAAATAAAACAAGATCTCATTAAAAAACAAAACAAAATAAAACAAAAAAAACAAGATCTCATCAACAGGCTCTGGGCTTATCTTGAAGAGCATGCTGAAGAGGAGGCAAATGAAGAAGATGAACTGGGAGATGAAACAGGAAGAAGAACCCAAACCCATAGAACTGCCTGTCAAAGATGATGAGGCCCCTGAAAAAAACTATTGATGTGGCAGCAGAAAAGAAAGTGGTAATAATTATATTTGAAATAGCACAGACTGAGAGAATGCAGAAGAGAGCTGAAGGATTTAATGTACCTGTGAGCTTGGAGACTAAGAAAGCTGCTGGGGCCTGGCCCAACCAGTATTGCTCAGTGGTTGAGCATTGACCTATGAACCAGAAGGTCATGGTTCGATTCCAAGTCCGGGCACAGGTCCGGGTTGCAGGCTCGATTCCCGGGTGGGGGGGTGTGCAGGAGGCAGCTGATCAATGTTTCTCTCTCATCGTTGATGTTTCTCTCTCTCTCTCTCCCTCTCTCTGAAATCAAGTAAAAAAAAAAAAAAGAAAAGAAAAAGCTGCTGGGGAGCTAAATTTGGAATTTCTTCAAATCCATCAAAAGACCTGTCATCTGACACTAAGCCTGTGGTTAACCAGGACAAGCTAAAGAAAAGAACTCAAAGTTTGGTTTGAATGTCTCTTCAATCTCCAAAAAGTCTGAAGATGACAAGAAGCTTAAAAGAGGAAGGAACAATTTGGAATTGTCGCAAGTCCAGTTGGGACAGGCACCACAAAGGGTACAGAGGCGAGGAAGAGGAAATGCACAGGGCGCTTTGGCATTGCCTGGTGAGAGACTCTTCACGTTTTCTGTTCTCCAGTGGCTTCCATCTCTCTGACTGTCCTTGGTCACACCTATTCCTACATACACAGTCATGTGCCTCGCTCCTGCCTCGTAAGGAGAGAGCATGTACCCCTGCCACATCCACGAACTACAGTAGCAATTTCACTTATTGCTCTTCGAGCTTTAAGATTGCTTTAAGATTTTAAAATTTTTATTTTTGTTAATCCTTATCCGAGGATATTTTTCCATTGATTTTTAGGGAGAGTAGAAGAGAGAGCGAAAGACAGAGAGAAACATCGATGTGAGAAAAACACATTGATTGGTTGCCTCCTGCACAAGCCCCGACCAGGGTCTGGGCTGGGGAGGAGCCTGCAACCATGGTACCTTCCCTTGACTGGAATTGAACCAGGGACCCTTTGGTCTCCAGGCTGACGCTCTATCCACTGAGCCAAACTAACTAGAGCGTGTGTGTTTTTTATTATTATTTTACTTGTTATAAAAAATAGAAAAAGCCCAGCTGGCATGGCTCAGTGGTTGGGCATCGACCTATGAACCAGGAGGTCGTGGTTGGATTTCTGGTCAGGGCACATGCCCAGATTACGGGCTGGATTCCCCAGTGTGAGGCATGCAGGAGGCAGCTGATCAATGATTCTCACTCATCATAGATGTTCCTCTTTCTTCCTTGCTCTTCCTCTCTGAAATAAATAAAAATATATTTACAACAATATGGCTTTAAAAAATAGAAAGAAAAAAAAACTCAGAATTTTTATGCAATGATTTTGACATTATAGAGACAGATACTATTCCATAAAATATATGTGTTATCTCACTGGATTGGAACCCCCTTGAAGGAGACGAGCCTAAGTCCCAGCTCTATTCTAGGTCTCCAGCCAAGATCCCCATCATAATCCTGGTCATGTTGGTTAGCCCACTTTTGTTTGGAATGCTTTCAGTTTTAAGGAACTGATCACCTAACTGATTCATCAGAAACTTGCTAAGTAAATGTAGACTCTTTCTTGCAGATTGAAGATCTATTTTTCTTCCCATGTGACTTGTGTGGTCTAGTCCCTGCCCAGTGACCCAGCTTCATGTCCTGACATTCTTTCTCTCTCTCCGTTCTCTCTGACTTGGCCTTTTCTGAGCCAAAGGTTTTCTCTCTTCAGGGTTTTCATATTTATTTATTTTTCCTTCTTTTTAAAAAACATTTTAAAAAATAAATATGCTTTATTGATTTAAGAGGGAGGAAGGGAGAGGGAGAGAGAGATCAGAACATCAATGATGAGAGAGAATCAGTAACTGGTTGCCCCCTACTGGGGATTGAGCCCACAACCCAGGCATGTGTCCTGATGGGGAATCAAACCGTGATGTCCTGGATCATGGATGGATTCTCAACCATTGAACCACACCATCTTGGCTGTTTTTTCTTCTTCCTGATATCTTTCTACCCTTCTTTAGCCTAAATTTGAATTGTCCATATTTATGCATTCTTTATATCTTTGCTTAGTATTGCTTTTTTGTGGCTAATTTCCTTCATTAGTTGTCCCTGATCTCCCCAGATAAATTAGTTATGTATTCTTCTAAAAACCTTTATTTTTCATCACAGCTTTTATTACAAAGAAATAATATAGCAGTGGGGATAGAATAGACACCAGGGATACAGAAATAAAGTAGGAAACTTCTAAGTAACAAAGAACCAATTTTAGATGCATAATGAGTACTCAGCCAATATTTGCTGAATAAATGACTATGTAACCCATATTGTGTGGGACTCCTACTTATATCTCTTATGTTATTCTGTCATAGAGAATTACATGTGGTTCAAAATAAGTCATCGAGGAAGTTCAATTTCAGGCTATTGGAAACAACATATAGCCTAAGAAATATTGATAGTTTCCAAGTGTCTCCCCAGGCATGCCTCATATCATGTAACATAAGCAATAAACTGAGGATGATTAGATTGAAATAGAGAGGGTTCAGAGAGGGAAAACTTGTTCTAAAATAACTGCAATACCATCATATTTAAGAGGTGCACACCAGGATTCTCTTGAGCTGAAACTGAATGACTTACATTCAGAGGGCAGGAACATATAGTCTGAATAAGTACCTCATATGGTTAGTCTAGGAGGAATTTCTTCTTTGATTATTGATATTCAGGTTTTTATTCATTTGGAGTTGCAAATCAACATACAGCATTCTTTCATACAACATTAATATCCTTATTAGAATGCTGCTTGTACCCTGCCCCCATTCTGCCCTTCCTCCCTCCCTCCCTCCCTCCCTTCCTTCCTTCCTTCCTTCCTTCCTTCCTTCCTTCCTTCCTTCTTCCTTCACTCCCCTCCTTCCCTCTCTCCCTCCCTCCCCTCCTTCATTTCCTCCCTCCCTTTCCTCTCTCCTTCCCTCCCTCCCTTTCCTATTATTTACTCCGTATTTTAATGAAAAAATTATCATTATTATTGTTATTATTGAAATATCCCATGTTCTTTCCAAACTGTCATTTCTCTTTTTTTCAGGTAAAAGAAAGCAGAGCATTCCTGGCATGGCTCAGTGGTTGAGCATCAACCTCTGAACCAGGAGGTCATGGTTTGATTCCCCATCAGGGCATATGCCTGGGTTGCGGGCTACATCCCCAGTGTGGAGTGTGCAGGAGGCAACCAATCAATGATTCTCTCTCATCAGTGATATTTCCATCCCTCCCTCCCTCCCCCTTCCTCTCTGAAATCAATAATATATATATATATATATATATATATATATATATATATATATATATATATATATATGAAAGCAGAAAAATCTAAATTCTCGGTGTGTTTCAGTGTAGTCGTCTGCCCTGCTGCAGAACTTTTACTTCAGTCTAGGTCCCATTTATTGGCAACCTGGAGCTCTGGCTTTTGTTTAGCCTTTTAGATGGAAGCAGCAGCAACAAGGAGCCAGAGTTAATGAAGGCGGTTGCCACAAATATTTATGACAGAAAAGAGTAGATGAAGAGAAGATCAGTAGATAGTATGCCTTTTTTGAGAAATGCCTTCTGGCATTTGACTTGCAAATTTAATTCAAAGATTCTTGATCAATTCAAATGGAATGAAAATGGCAAGAAGGTCAAAACAAAGGGAAAATGGCTCTCTGTTCAGTGGACAAGAGATTTAATTAAGTTCTTATCATTGTTGTGTCTGTTGTTTATTTATAAAAACCTGGCAAGGCAATAAAGATACGAAAATCCAGGAGCTTTCCGCGTATCAGAAACATGTATACACAGTATCCAATATCTATAAATGTGAAGCCAAGTTCTTAACATCAACACTTTATTTATGTATGTCTATTACCACAGACACTAAGTCTTATTGGAAATAATCAGGCTGTAATGAACTAATAAAAACAAAGACTCTGCAAAGTCAGTTTCCTCCAGTGCCATTGTAACTTCCTACGTAATTCACTGAAAGTGTACCAACACGAAACCTGCAGCAAGCAACTGTCTATGCAGAGCCACCTAATGAGACCATTCGTCACTCTTTCCTGTTTTCATTAGATTATCCACCAGGCCACCTGATGTCAAGAATCACAACGTTTACCTGAGTTTTATCTCATCACCAGATCTGCTAATATTTAATTAAAAAGTATTATCTAGCCATAAAATATTGACCAAGGTTTACTTTGGCTTTAGAAAAACATGATTGTGAATTCCTTTGGCAGTTTTTAGACTAACATCTGACTTCAGGTTTAGTCCGTCATTTATAAGTACACAAAATGAATTAGCATATCTTTAACATAAAAAGTTATTTCACTATAGACATGCAACACAGTTCTATAAATATCTCAATGAGGGTTATTGGCAGAGGAAATATACAGAGGGTGGGCTGTGCTTTGTAGTTTATGAAACTTAGGACTCCTCAGTAAACTGTGAAACTTAAGCATCTTCTGAAATTACTTAAGTAGCTACATATATTCTTTCTCAGTTATTACTATAAAGTAGAGTTTTAAAAGATTTTAAAAAAATATTTTTATTGATGTCAGAAAGGAAGGGAGAGGGAGAGAGAGATAGAAACATCAATGATGAGAGAGAATCATGGATCGGCTGCCTCCTGCATGCCCCACACTGTGGACGGAGCCTGCAACCTGGGCATGTGCCCTGACTGCGAATCAAATGATGACCTTCTGGTTCGTAGGCCTATGCTCACCACTGAGCCAAGCAGGTTGGGCAAAATATATTTATTTTTAGATCATATAAAAATGGCGTTTAGTGAAGTGATCTGAATGGTGACCGCCAAAAAACATGTCCACCTCCTGTGAATGCTACCTTACTTGGAAAGGGTCTTGCAGATGTAATTTAATTAAGAACCCAGAGACGAGGAGTTCATCTGGGATTACCTGGTGGACCCTACGTGCAGTAACAGGTGTCCTTGTGAGAGTAAAGTAGAGGGAGAGTTGGCACAGGGTAAAGAAAGAGGAAATGTAACCATGGAGGCAGACCCTGGCGTGATGTGGCTGTGCTATGATTGGCAGGGGATGCCCACAGCCAACAGGAAGGGGAAGAGACAGAGAATGGACTCCCCTTTAGAGTCCCTGCAGGGATGTGATCCTGCCCACACCTTCATTTCAGACGTCTGGCCTCCAGCACTGTGAGAGAATAGACTTCTGTTGGCTTAAGCCTCCCAGTTTGTGATAATTTGTTATGGCAGTGCTAAGAAATTGATACCGTCAGCAAATCTAATGAGATATGATTTGCAGAGGCAGGGAGGGCAGCCTCACTCCCATCTTACACATGAGGAGCAGGGTGTGCAAAAGATAACGTGACTTGCTCAACCTCCCTCAGGAGGCCAGCTAAGAATGACAACCGACTCTAATGTGTTTTCTACAATCTCTCTGTCTTCTTATCAAAAATCACCTCAGGAAACAAGGGAAAATGGGCTCCAAAAGTTATTTTAAAACTCAAAGATAAGGTAAACAAGAGGAAGTGTATGGAGGGAGGTTTTCCCCATCTCTGACCTTTTCTCAGAGGCAAAGGGAAAACTGATTGAGGTTTGATTCCCGGTTGTTCAGGGCACATGCCTGGGTTATGGGCTTGATCCCCAGTGTGGGGCATATATGAGGCAGCTGATCGATGTTTCTCTCATTGATGTTTCTATCTCTCTATCCCTCTCTCTTCCTCAAATCAGTAAAATAAGCCCAGCTTGAGTGGCTCAGTGGTTGAGCACTGACCTATGAACCAGGAGGTCACGGATCGATTCCCAGTCAGGCCACATGCCCAGGTGGCAGGCTTGATCCACAGTGAGGGGCTTGCAGGAGGCAGCCGATCAATGATTCTCTCTTGTCATTGATGTTTCTATCTCTCTCTCCTCCCTTCCTCTCTGAAATCAATAAAAATATTTAAAATAAAATAAAATCCACAACATAAAATATATAAAAAATATTCTTATATGCTGGAGAGCCATTCTAGTCTATTCCATTTTTCCCCTGAGGTGTACACAGTGGTTAATGGCTTGGCCCAAGCACTCAGAGGCACCCCTAAGACCGCTATTATGTTCTGGGTTCTGTAATCCAGCAGGGGTAGCAACTGATAGCAATTTTCCTGCATAATTCCTTCTTGTCTGGTTTAGTGGTAAAATAGCTGCCAAGAATAAAACATAGAAAAAGGAGGGAAATGATGCAAGAATATGTGGCACCCTACAGCGAGCTGAAGTCCAGTGTTTGCCCTTGCATCATTTTAAAGTGTAATATGTTACATTAAAACAGCTTGGCTAAACATATACCTTTAGGCAAAAGTCTTACTATACAGCGAGGGCAAGAGGATGGAAGGCAGTTGTGCTGATAAAATTATCATCCAAGCAGTGGTCACATTACCATTCGTCCCAGGTAGCTGAGAATGGCATGTGCTTTTGAAACTTAAAACCCAAATTCTTTTCTTCTTTTTTTAAAGAAATATTTTTATTGATTTAAGAGAAGAAGGGAGAAGGAGAGAGAGAGATAGAAACATCAATGATGAGAGAACCATTGACTGGCTGCCTCCTGCACACCCCCTACTGGGGATCGAGTCCACAATCCGGGCAGGTGCCCTTGACCGGAATCGAACCCGGGACCCTTCAGTTTGCAGTCCAACGCTCTATCCACTGAGCCAAATCAGCTAGGGCAAAACCCACATTGTTTATCGCATTATAAATAGACCTGTTCTGATCATACAAAAAGGACTTTACATTGAAGGTCAAACTGATTTGTTTTTCCTCCCATTCGCCCACATATTAACAGGTTAAAATACAGATGGAGCGAGCAGAACTAAGATGCTCGAAGGAAAACATGCCTTCGAGGGTCACCCTTATGATTGAAATAGCAATCACATCCAAATCATTTCAACTCCTTTTCACTGAAAATGTAATCTGATAAAACTCCCTATTGTTATACGCTATAGAGAAATCGGAATAAATTTTGAAGTCACGCATGACTTCACTTTAATACTTTCCTTTAAAATAAAAAAGGATTCTTTTGATGAGTCTTTTAAAATATTCTCAAGATAACATTTGATTTTCCAAGCTTGCCATTCCCCCTTGACAGGGAAAGTATGGTGCTTCCCGGCAGGGGACGGGGGCATAAAGATCCCTGCCACCCAGTTCTCCACATTTTGGAATCATTTAGAGAGAAGTTTGGGGGAATGTGTCCCCTTTTCCCACATTCTAATTTCTGAATAGCTTATTATCAGGTATAATTTCTTTACCGTGTGTATTTCAGAGGGCATCTGAATATGATGTCAGCTCACGTGCAGGCTCTGGGTCACTCCTAATTGTGTTTGCATTCCAATGTCATTCCTTGGCGCATTTTTAAATAATTCCCTAAGGTCATTGCAGGTATTCTTACTGTGCCCACATTACTCATTAGGGAACTGAGTGTCAGAAGGTCTTTGACGAGTAACTATGTTATTCCACCTCAAGTGTATTTTCAGGGTCTGTGATGTGCAAACTCTTCAATAAACTTAAAGTAATAGTGGTTATTATTAATTTATGGAAGTTTATCAGTTACTTTAGCTTTGAAATAAAGCAGGGAGCTGTAATCTCTTTTTGTTGTTAATCCTCACCTGAGGATATATTTTTCCATTGACTTTTTAGGGAGAATGGAAGGGAGGGGGAGAAACAGAGAGAGAGAGAGGGAGAGAGAGAGGAGAGAGACACATTGATTGGTTGACCCTTGCACCCACCCAGACCAGGGCCTGAGACAGAGCCAGTAACCGGAAGTATGTGACCTTGACCAGAATTGATCCTGTGACCCTCCAGTCCTCAGGCTGTCACTCTAACCACTGAACCAAACTGGCTAGGGCCAGAGAGAGCTGCAGTGTTTTAAGAGTATTTGGATTTCATCCTTTCAGACTTTACAACGAATTTCTATTTAAAAGACTCAAGATGGAAATAAAAAAGCAAATTATAAAGTTAAATGTAAAGGAGGAACTAAGAAAATATATGTTAAGTATAATAAGACTCTTCAAGATGAACACTGAGGAAGTTTTCAGAATGGAATATGAGGATCTATAGTATCCATAAGCAATATACAGTGATTTCCAAGAAAATATTGTATCTAGGTCATTGTAAATCTATCAGTCAATGGTTTTGAGAATCCAGATCTTGATTTAAAACTTTATTCTTAATCAAAGGCAAGCCCATGGGAGCTTATCCCTTCCTACATCCTCTAAGAAAAAGTCAAGACCCACTAGGAAAATACTACCATTCTAAGCCAGGCTCAGAAACTCTCCATAAATACGTTGATGAATGTGTACACCTTCACATCTCCAGCGAATAGTA
The DNA here is from genome assembly GCF_963259705.1 of Myotis daubentonii. Classification (NCBI taxonomy): domain Eukaryota; kingdom Metazoa; phylum Chordata; class Mammalia; order Chiroptera; family Vespertilionidae; genus Myotis; species Myotis daubentonii. The sequence continues at coordinate 50,342,483 of NC_081854.1, read as the reverse complement.
TTAGATTAGTGCCCACAGTACATAACATTAAATTAGCTAGACTTTCCATCCAACTTAGGTTAAGATAGCGGAGAACTGGGTCCAAGAGAGTGCAGGGAGGCATCGTAGGAAGTGAAAATTACTAAAAAGGAAAATGAGGCAGATTTGGGGAATGGAGGAGAAGAGGAGAGGGCAGCCTGCTCAGTGGAGATCTGGCTTGACCATGTGAGCAGATTTGAGGCAGGTCATGAATGAGTCAGTCATGCAGACATACGGGGGTGAGGGGACAGGAGAGGGTGTCAAGAGAGGAAGCAGTAGCTCAAAGGCCTTGAGGTGGGGATGCCTATGATGAGTGCAATGAGCTCAATAAGAAAGAAGCCAGTGTGACGAGGGGGCAGCTGGAGGGAAGTGGTTATGAAGCCAGCAAAAGGAGGTGAAGTCAAAGAGATAAAGAAGAGATCAGGACATCAGAGAAAGATGAGTACCATATGATTTCACTAATATGTAGACTCTAATGAACAAAATGGACTAACAAACAAAATAGAAACAAACTCTGTATCTAAATCATAGATACAGAGAACAGACTGACAGGTTTCAGAGGGGAGGAGGGCTGGGAATCTGAGTGGAAAAGGGGAAGGGACTAAACAAACCACGCCCCCCCACACACACACACAAAATCATAGACACAGACAAGAGTATGGTGATGACAGAGGGGAAAAGGGGTGGGGGGAGGTAGAAGAGGTTAAAGGGGGAATGGGGCAAAAAGGAGACAACTTGGGGTGGTGAGCACATGATACAATATATGGATGAGGTACTATAGAATTGTCCAGCCGAAATCTATACAATTTTATTAACCAATGTCACCCCAATGAATTCAATAAAAAAACAACAACCAAAAGAGAAGAGATTTTATCTTTAGTTTTACATAGTTTCCGTAAGACTATTTAGAACATTGAAATTTTAATTTCCCTTTATATAAAATGAAGATGATGATATCACTACTGCACAGGCTAAGAGCAAGGATGACATGATATAATGTATATATACTAAGTGCTTAACACAGGCCGTGCACATAGTAACGATGCAATATTATTATTATTATTATTATTATTATTATTATTATTATTATTATTATTATTATTGCCTTTTTGTGTTTTCTTTTTCATCAGTAAAGAGAATGAGTTTGTCTCATTCCACATATACTTGGAAGATGACTGTTGGCTTTTAGGGCAGACTCAGTGGCTCTAAATCAAAGCAGAATTTGCTCTCTCACCTGACAATGAAACTAACTTAATTAATTACTCCTGTGTTCATTGGAGTTCAATGGTAAACACCTCTGGGGGCAGGGGTCGTGCCTTGGATGACTTGACTGCTTCTGGAATGAAAGATGAATGTTTCCGTCCACCCAGGCTGTCTCATCTGAGGAACTGAACCAATGTGACGTTGCCAGCCTTCCTTTATACATAACCGCGGCAAAACATCTTCTTCATCTTCAGGATGTTTCTGTGTCAGCGAATCTGAATTCTCAAAACCAAAGCGCAGCCACATCGATAAACACGAAGATACTCTGGGTGTTTAGACAATTATTCAAATAATGATCAACCTTCATGCGAGAATGCTTCCCTTCTTCTTACTCCATTGCCAAGACAGGAGGATTTTTTTTTTCTTTGCCTGAATGCTCATTTTTTCAAATGTCTTAGTCACCCACTCAGTACAAGGCGCTGTCCTTGGTACTGATTGCCTCAACTATCCGTTTGATTTCCACCAGCGAAAATAAAGCCCAAGAGAGATGGCAAATCCACGTTCTCATTGCAATGCCCTTATTTAAAAACTCAGCAGTCGGTTTGTGTTCAAGTGTTGCTTTGTAAGTGCCCCTCATCTGGCTCCTTTCATTGCGGTCCACTCTCTTGAATACGTGCAGATCACTAGCTCTGCCTGCTGTGTAACCTTCCACCCACCTACCTCGGCTACCTCCCTGTCGCCGGGCTGGTAAGCTCTCTGCAGAAAGATCAGATCGTTAATGGCATTAAAGATGCCGCAGTGAAATTGTTCTCTATGCTGGGGATGTTACTTGTGCAAAGCAAAGGAGACATTTCTAATTGGAAGCCTTGCAGCTGGAAACCTTGACCGGGAGGGGGTTTGTGTGTCTCCACGTTGATTGGAGTTAACGCGCCGGAGGTTAGGCAGTGTACGTTTGGAACCTACAAGGATGTTGCTGTATCTTGCATGTGTCCTTTTGAGGTTGGAAGGTAGAATGTGCACTTAATCAAATGGCTGTTGAAACCAGGAGAAATACAGTTCTCTTAACAGTCACCAGGCGGTCTTGAAGAGAGCAGCGGCTGGGTTTTAGGAGGGGGCCCTGTAGACCCGCTCCCCAGCTTCCTAACCATAGAATTGTGTGCAAATTACAGAATTTCCTTTCCCTCAGTTCCATAAGCTTTCTAATGGTATTGACACTTTCCTCAAAGGCCGGAATGGATTCAGCGGTTCTCAACCTGTGGGTCTCGACCCCTTTGGCGGTCGAATGACCCTTTCACAGGGGTCGCCTAAGACCATCCTGCATATCAGATATTTACATTATGATTCATAACAGTAGCAATATTACAGTTATGAAGTAGCAACAAAAATAATGTTATGGTTGGGTCACAACATGAGGAACTGTATTTAAAGGGCCAGAAGGTTGTGAACCACTGGAAGTGAACCATTGAACAGTATGTCTGCACAATGTTGTTTTTTTTAAATTATATATATAAATATATATAGACATATATATATGTACATATATATCTATATCTATATATATATTTGTATTGATTTCAGAGAAGAAGGGAGAGGGAGATGAGAGAGACTCATTGATCGGCTGCCTCCTGCATACCCCCTATTGGGGATCAAGCCTGCAACCTAGGGAATGTTCTCTGATCAGGAATCGAACCATGACCTGCTGGTTCATAGGTCGATGGTCAACCACTGAGCAACACTGGCCCCGGCAGTCTGCCCACTGTTTTGGTCTGTGTATTCTAGAGTCAGGCTGCTTGGGTTTGACTCTGGCTTTGCCTTTATCAACTAAGTGCCTGGGGCAAGTTAACCCCTTCACACTTCATCATCTGCAACGTGGAGAAAATAATAGTACTTAGCCTAAGTCAATTCTATTGATTTTTATTGAAGATATGTAATCGATATGGCGGGGACTGTAGTGGGTCCTTTCTGGGTCTCTTCTCATTTAGCTATCATCACACTTGATTTTGCTGTTTACCTCCATTATCCCAGCCTCTCTGCCGGAGAAGCTCATTTCTATCTTGTTCATTCAGGCCAGACGCAAGCCAAGGCTGTCATTACTGTCTGTGTGCCCTTGTAAACGCGAATGAAAAACCCCAGCTTTCTTTAAAGACACAGACACACACACACACACAGACACACACACAGACACACACACACACACACACACACACACACACACCAAGTCATTTTATTTGGTTTTATTTTTATGAGTCTCTTGTAATCTAGAATAGTCTCCAACAGACCTGTATTTATTGTTGTTAATCTTCACCTGAGGACATGTTTTCCATTGATTTTTTTTTATAGAGAAAGTGGAAGGGAGGAGGGGAGAGAGAGAGAGAGAGGGAGAGATCAATGTGAGAGAGATACACCCACTGGTAGCCTCTCACACAGGCCCTAACCAGGGCCGGGACCAAGCCTGCCACCGAAGTATGTGCCCTTGAATGGAATCAAGCCCAAGGCCCTTTAGTCTCTGGGCCAATGCTCTAAACATTGAGCCAAACCAGCTAGGTTTGACCCCAGCTTTCTTTACCTATGAAGCTAAGGACTCAAGACATGCACAGCAGAAACGCCCTCGATGCCCCTGACGCCTCTGCAAAGCAGTTTGTTTTCAAAGGAGTTTCAAAAGGATGAGTTTTGCTCCTCTGACAAGGGCTTCCTTTTTCATGCTGCCGGTGGGCCATGGAGCAGTGGGAAGGAAGAGATGCACTTACTGTCTGGGATAACCCCATACAGAGCATGCTGAGGTCTGAAGGTCACTGCTGGTCTCCCCTCGTGGCTCCGGCTTCTGCAGAATTATCCCAGAGATGATAATGACAGTGAAGATTTGACGGTGTGAATTCCCTTCCACTCTCACTGGCTGGGGAATACTCTGTCCTGAGGGGCTCCGGGTTGAGTGGCAGAGGAAATGAAACCTATTTTTTAAAAAGTATTTTCTCTCTTTCTGCCTTTAGTGGATGAGCCACCCTGAACATCAATTCCAATGGTCCTTATCATCTTCAAAGCGAAGCTTTCAAAGGCATAAGAAGTCCCAAACCCATTCTATGCCTAAACATTTTTTAATAAATATACTTGCATTGATTTCAGAGAGGAAGGGAGAGGGAGAGAGAAATAGAAACATCAATGATGAGAGAGAATCTTTGATCGGCTGCCTTTGGCACGCCTACTGGGGATCGAGCCCGCAAACCAGGCCTGGGCCCTGACCCTGACCAGGAATCAAACTGTGACCTGGTTCATAGGTTGATGCTTAACCACTGAGCCACCAGCCAGGCGACACCTAAACATTTTTCAGCCAAAGCCCTGCAGTGGGTTTGGACTGGGTATCTGTGAGCTTATGTTCACTTCCAATTCTAAGTGTTGCCTGCAAGCACACACTGGGAATGTCTGTAATATGTAACAGCCTAAAGCACAGAATGCAAGGGGTGAGAAACATAGAGGCGGGAAGGGGAGGCTAATGGGGATGAAGGGAGTTTCACTGAAACATAAGCTGGCAGGTTGCCCAAAATATACAGGTATGGTCCTCTGTACCATTCGACAGCTTAAGGAACCAGCATCCTCTCTGTTACCAAAACAAGATTTTACGATGAAATACTAGTGAGCTTTCGATTCAAAGTAATTGGGGTATGAATCTTAGCTCTTCTCTGACCTTGACAAAGCCCCTTCAAATGACTCAACTTTAATTTTTACATATGTAAAATGGAGCAAGTACTACCTCCCTTTTAGGATTGTCATGAGGCTAAAATGAGATAAGATCCATAAAAGTTCCTGGTCCGTAAGAGGCACACAACCTCTACCCCAAAACTCATTTTCTCCCTGGAACTCTCCCCTGCCCCTGGCACCCACACTTGGAATTTCCACTTATTAGCTTTGTGATTTAGGGCAATCACTCAGTGTCAAGGCAACCTCACCCAGCCTTAGACTCCACAGCTCTGAAATAAGGATCACAGTAATATCTCCTCATGGATCTTTAAGGGGAAACCAATGAGGCAGGAAATGTGAAATCACTGCTTTGGAAGTCAAGAAGCAATACTTACTGTGTGTTTACTATGATTGCAGATTCATTTTTGCTTCAGTGATTATAATAATAGACAGGAATTTTTATAGAGAAAACATGTATAGAGTCCTGAGGATTTTTATAGACATAAATCACAATTTGATGAAGAAGGTTTCACTAATATGCTTTTTCTTTTCAGATAAAGACAGTTTTAGAGCATTTAACTTGCTCAAGTTCACACCACTGATATATGTTATAGGCTAACCATGCCCTAAAAGCCACTGATCAACACTGCCTTCTACCTTCTAGAAACTTGAATTTCATGTGAGTTATCTACCTAACCTACAGCTTAGCACCATTCCACTAAAGTTGACATTCTTCAGGATATATAGGAGCAAGGAAATGTGCTGAATATATGTTGAATAAATAATGCCTCAGTCCTGGCTGGTGTAGCTCAGTGGTAGAGCGTCAGCCCGTGGACCAAAGGGTCATGGGTTTGATTCCCAATCAAGGTCATACAGCTGAGTTTTAGGTGTGTTCTATGGCCACAGTTGGGGCACATGAAGGAGACAACTAATTGATGTCTATCTCACATCGATGTTTCTCTCTCTCTCTCTCTCTCTCTCTCTCTCTCTCTCTCTCTCTCTCTCTTTCTCTCTCTCTCTCTCTTCCCCTCCTTCCCTTCCACTCTCTCTGAGAATCAATGGAGAAAGTATTATTGGTAAGGATTAACAACAACAATAATAACGCATCATAGGGGACTTATACTGACATTTTGGCAGGACAATACCCATATTTTAAAGATGATCAAGTTGCCTGGGTCTAGAGTGTCTCTGACATAACTATCTACCTCTTAGGGGCATTGTTAGGAGCAATGCAGATGGATTGTAAAAGTTAATAATACTTCTCCCTCTTGTCTTGCATGTTGGATTCTTTATTGATCCTTGTTGCAATCCTGTCACTATCGGCTTTCTGAAACCTTGGAATAACTTGGCACCGTGCGGCAAGTTATAAACCGCCTTGCTAAATGAGTTTTCTCGCATCGAGGTGATCCTAAAATGGCCTCTCTCATCTCTATAAGCTCTCCTATTTCACAGGGGCAGAATGAGGTTTGGAAGAACGCCAGCCCCATCAATATGCACGGAATGATCTTCGGGGTTTGGTCTGTGTTTGCAGGAATTGGAATTGTGAAACATTTATGCTCCTTCCATAAGCACACACACCTTCAGAGTTGCTATCGATTAAACGTTTGAAGTAAATCTCTCAGCTTTCTCATCTTTTTATTTGTATTTTTTGCCAGTTATAAAGGGGTCAACCAAGTTACGTAATAACCAAAAATATTTATAGCAACATAAAAGATTTGTCTTAAGTCCTTAATTAATTTGTCGACCTTGGTGGGATATTTTCCAGGCAAAATGGTGAAAGTATCAGTTGGTTTCTTTGAGGGACATGGGATAAGGCAGAGGAATAAAGAGATGAGCTAAAACAAAGCAATAACAACCAAAATATTTATTTTATAAGCACAACTTAATGGAATTTTGGATATGGAGCTTACTGGGTTGGAAAATAAAAGTGTTTCTCAATTCCTGTCTCTCAAATAGTAAAAGAGGCTCAGAGTGTAAAATGACTTAGAGTAGAAGTCAACAAACCATGACCCTTGGACCACATCCAGCCTGCTCCTGTTTTCCTAAACAGTTTTATTGGAAATAGCCATGTCCGTTGCTTTATGTATTGTTTATCTGCCAATTTACCATTAGAAAGGCAGTGACAAATAGATGTGCAAAAAGTATATGATCCACAAAGCATTTTCTGCTCCTCTACAGGAAAAGTTTACCAACCCCTTTCATGGGGTTAAGTTCAAATAAAGGGTGTGACTGCCCTTTGTTAATATCTAAAGATTTAAGATGCTACTGCATAGAGCACCTTGACTAGAAAAACAAAATTTTAGGGCATTGTCTTAAAGCAGGCTGACATGCTAAAAGCAGAAGGAGATATTTCTCAAAAAGAATAGTAGATGTGGTGTTTTGAGACATGGACTGGATCTGAATTGGACTCATAGGAAACCTATAAAGTATCAAAAACATCATCAACATGACCAAAATTAACTGAAAAAATTTTGTTGTTGTTGTTAAGGATATTTTTCCATTGATTTTTAGAGAGAGAGAAAGGGAGGGAGGGAGACACACTTAGAGAAACACCAATGTGAGAGAGACACATTGATTGGTTGCCTCCCACACAGAGATCAGAGATCGAGCCTACAAATGAGGTGTGTGCCCTTGACTGGAATAGAACCCATGACCCTTCAGTCCAAGGGCCAATACTCCATCCACTGAGCCAAAATGGCTAGGGATGAAATAGTTTTAATTTAAAAAGAAATCTCAGGCACCTGGCAGATGAGAACACTCATCTGCCAACATGGAATGTTTCTTATATAAAACAAAGGATTTTGAAGGGATGACCCAAGAACACAGAGGACAGAGTCAGGAGCCATAGTAAACAATGAACTTGCAGCCATACCCAGAGAGTACATCCTGGCTCCTTCCTTACCCTTGAAATAGGATCTGACAACAAGTAACCAGGTAGATTTTAAACAGCTATGAACCAGTGACCTCTATATATCTCACATTCCTCCCCTATTAAAATGGGGATCGCTAGTCCAATTATCCATTTTGATTTTCACCATTTGCTTACCTTGGTTCAGTCATCCATTAAAGTAGAGACTGCAGCCAAGACGTCAAATAAGAGAAGGCTGAGACTTGGGAAGGCAGCAATTGAAGAATTGGGAAAAGATCAGCAAGAGCAAAGATGTGTCATTAGAGACTAATGGTAAGGCCATTCACTCTGTCATATTGCCAATTACTCTGTACAGATATGAAAGCTAGGCAGTGAAGAGGGATAAAAATGGATTCATTTGAAATATGGTGTTGTTGGAGGAGAGCTCCACGGATTCCCTGGCCCACCAGACAAGTGGGTCTTAGAGCAAATTAAACCTGAACCATCACTAGAGGCCAAAATGACAAAACTGAAGCTGTCCTACTTTGGGCACATCACTAGAAGGCAGGTTTCTTTGGTAAAGACAGTAATGCTGGGGAAATAGAAGGCAGCAGGGAAAGAGGAAGATGCCATCTGAGACCGGTTGACTCCATGAAAGAAGCCACAGGCATGAGTTGGCAGGAGCTGAGCAGGGCTGCTGAGGATAGGACATCGTGGACATCGCTCATTCATAGGGTCACCAGAAGTTGGTGCCAACTCAATAACAGGTAACACATATGGGGACAGCTATGGTATCTTTTCAGTTTACAGTCTCCTGATTCAAAGAAGCTGAACCTGAGAAATCTCATCTGCATTTAGACCTGTTTCAGAGTTTAATAAGCTAATACCATGATTGCAAGAGGTTTGGGGGGAATCCAGGGATAGGGTGAGCATCTATCAAAGATGAAAAGAATAAGAAGGTTTGTAGAGAGAAAGTAGGCAGTGGTAGGCTATAGAAAATGAATATCAACACTAATAAAAGAAAAAAATGGTAATTGGCGTACGACGATACCCTTTTCATTGGCTAATCAGGGCTATATGCAAATTAACTGCCAAGATTGGCAGTTAACTGCCAACTAAGATTGGCAGTTAACTGTCAACAAGATGGCGGTTAATTTGCATATGTAGGCACAATGCAGGGAGGTGAAAGGGAAAGCAGGAAGAAGCCCCCTGCCACTGACAGTGATCAGAAACCCAGTGGGGAGCTAAGAGCTGGGGGGGAGGGCAAAGGCGGCCCTGGGGCCGCCTTTGCCCTCCCCCCCAGCCATGATCAGAGAATCAGGTGCCTTTGCCGCCCTGGCCAGTGATAGCAGGAAGTAGGGGTGGAGCCAGCGATGGGAGCTGGGCACGGTCGAAGCTGGCAGTCCCAGGAGCTAGGGGCCCCTTGCCTGGGCCTAAAGCGAAGCCCACGATCGAGGGGCTGCTGCAGCTGTGGGTCCCCGCTGGCCGGGCCGGACGCCTCAGCCAGAGGCATCCTGCAGGGGCAGGGGCAGAGCCCGCGCGATCGCGGCGCCCCCCCACTGCCACTGCAGGTCCCTGCTGCCCAGGCCGGATGCCTAGGCCAGAGGCGTCAGGCCTGGGCAAGGGGCCAATCCTGCGATTGGAGGGTGATGGGGGTCAACGCCTGAGGGCTCCCAGTATGTGAGAGGGGGCAGGCTGGGCTGAGGGACACTCCCCCCCACACACACCCAGTGCACGAATTTCGTGCACCGGGCCCCTAGTGAATATATATTGCTCTATCAACAGCAATATATATTCAGTAAATATCTTAAGGGCACTGTTTTTAAAGCAGGCTGACATACTGAAAGAAGGAGATATTTCTCAAAAAGAATAATAGATGTGGTGTTTTGAGGCATGGACTGGATCTGAATTGGACTCATAGGAAACCTATAAAGTATCAAAAGCATCATCAACATGACCAAAATTAACTAAAAATCAATGGAAAAATATCCGTAGGGCACTGTTTTAGAATATATATTGGAGTCCCTTTTCCCTTCCCTAATGAGGGCTGGCCACATGACTTGCTTTGACTAAAGCGATGTGCTGAAAGAGACCATGTGAAAGGGAACATGTGATGCCTAGGAATCACAAGAACCCGAAGAATCTGCTCTCAACTGGGAAACGGTCTACCATTTCAGTTCGGGTTAACTTCCCAGAGGAGGAGAAACCCTTTTGAAATGAGGTCCCAGCTGTCCCAGCCAAAAGCCCGCCCAGGAGAGTGATCCAAGGTGCGCGTAGCTGAGTCTAGCTCAGATGGCAACTACAAAGCTAAGTACAGAAGCCCAACTTGATGACACAGAGGATTGTGACTAAGTTAAAGGGTTGTTGTTTTATGCCACCACAGGGTCTCATCAAGAGGCATTCAACGAGGCATCACTCAGCGACAAATTTCTGAGCAGACTGACTTGACCTGCATCTTGGATTCCTAAGTCCAGTTTAGCTGAATATTTAAATAATATATTACCACAGCCTATCTTGAGGATGGGTGAATGGAAGTAATGAGCCCTAGACGTATGAAGTTTACTTGGGACCATCTTTAGACCAGGTAATGACCATATGTGGACCCATTCACTTAAACAATGACCTCCGGAATCAGAATCAATGCCAAGATATTAGGCAGAACGATCTTGGTGTTTAATTGACATTCGCTGAGATCATAACCTCCCCCTGCCTCTCTCTCTCCATCTGAAAAATGGAGATACTCCCCGTAAAGAAATGCTAGACACTCAGATGGTGTTGTCACTATGATGTTATGTGTATGTTAAAATGTATTGAGTGTCAAAGCTGGACCCTGAGGTTCCAAGAGTAGAACAGGGATTCTGTGCCATAAAGGCTGGAGAAAGAAAATAAGATATGATGGGAGGAAGTCAAATTAAACCACCTCCATTTTACAGATGTTTCCAGGACTCTTTCTGGATGCTAGTTCTAGTTGAATAGAAACCATCACTACTATATATACGGAATCATCTATACACATTATCACGCTAAGCAGTCAATAAATGATAGCTATTATTAGGCATCACACTCTGTGTGAAATGCTTTACATCAGTATCACATTGAATCCTTAAAATAATTTCTATATGAGGCATGATTAACCCCCCCACACACACACACAAAAGCCACAGAAGCCCCCAGACCTTAAATCATGGGCCCACAGATTTAGTAAGTGGCACAGCAAGGAGTCCTACTTGGATCCATCATAATCTCAAGCCTGTGTTCTTTTTGCCAGTGCCACTGTCTCTTGGCTGGTGGAAATCCTAGACCAGCCATGGGCAAACTACGGCCCGCGGGCCGGATCCGGCCCGTTTGAAATGAATAAAACTAAAAAAAAAAAAAAAAAAAAAAGACCGTACCCTTTTATGTAATGATGTTTACTTGGAATTTATATTAGTTCACACAAACACTCCATCCATGCTTTTGTCCCGGCCCTCCGGTCCAGTTTAAGAACCCATTGTGGCCCTCGAGTCAAAAAGTTTGCCCACCCCTGTCCTAGACAGTGAGAGTGCTTTGTCAGGTGCAAACACTGACAATAGATTGCTGCCGGCTTTGTTTTCTGAAGTGCCTTTATGCAAGCCCAGGGAAAGGTTGAAGAAGCTGTCCACACACTATAGCAGGTTCTATGTTGATCAATATTGAGTCTCCAAGTGTTTTCTCCTGACAAAATTCATAATATCAAGGGAATCTATCCTGGAGAAAGCCTTTGGTATCATCGTTTTTTAAGGCATATCTTGGGTTCTCTCATAGTGGGAGTGATGGGGCCAAAGGAAGTGGACAGGGTGTCTGGTCCAGTCCCTCACCTGTGTTTCAAGCACAGAAGCTTCATGTCCATGTGTTATATATTATTAGAATACATTGAAAAGTATAGCATCATAAGGGGATTCTTCTATTAAAAAATCACACAAGTTGAAAACTTTTGCTGTATTCAGATTCCTATAGTGTAGATGAGGCCAGCGGAGCATGAGAGGGAAAACCATTTTCCAAAGATCCTCAAAGATAAATGTACCCTAGAAATACAATTAGACCCCAGAAATCCAAAATCCTGCTTTCTTCTCCTTGTTGGACCTGCAGTGCGGCTGTTAGTAGATTGAGTTTCCCATGGATTGTGATGTGCAAGGAGATTTGGGTAAGTGTCCCTAAGTCCAATGTAGCTGACTATTTACATAATATATTACCATAGCCTGTCTTGAGGATGGGTGAATGGAAATAACCAGCTCTAGATTTATTAAAAGTTTACTTGGACCACCTTTAGAGCAGGTCATGACCATATGTAGACCAATGCACTTAAAACAATGACCTTTGGAATCAGAATTAATGCCAAGATACTAGACAGAATGATCTGTGGACACTATCCTGCACAACACCTCTGTCCTTCACCCACTAGATGCCAGTAATACCCCACTCCTTCCCCAGCTGTGACATCCCTAGACATTGCTAACTGTCTCCTGGACTGCAAACCGCCCTCTGTTGTGAACCACTGGCCTGATCTTGGCACTAAAATTATTTATTTGATCATGAATTCTTTTTTTAAAATATATTTTATTGATTTTTCACAGAGAGGAAGGGAGAGAGAGAGAGAGTTAGAAACATTGATGAGAGAGAAACATCGATCAGCTGCCTCCTGCACATCTCCCACTAGGGATGTGCCCGCAACCAAAGTACATGCCCTTGACCGGAATCGAACCTGGGACCTTTCAATCCGCGGGCCGACGCTCTATCCACTGAGCCAAACCAGTTTCGGCTTGATCATGAATTCTTAATGCTATCCAAAAGCAAACTAAACTCACAATCTAAATTTTTAAAAATATATTTCTATTGATTTCAGAGAGAGAGAGAAACATCAATGATATCAATGATAAGAGAGAATCCTTGATTGCCTCCTATATACCCCCAACTGGGAATTAAGCTCGAAACCTGGGCATGTACCCTGTCTGGGAATCAAACTGTGACCTCCTGGTTCATAGATGGATGCTCAACCACTGAGCCATGCCGGCTGGGCTAAACTCACAATCGAAAAAACAATTGCACTCATCTTAGAAGGGAAAAAAAAAAGTAGAGTTTGAGTTAAGATGCAGCTTTTAGAATGTTTGTTTTGTGTGTTGTTTTTTTTCTTAAAAACTGATTTATGGTAACTGAGTTCTGCAGGCACGGAAGTGTTTGTGGATGTTTCAAAATGACCTGCTTTTCATGAACATCAAATTTTTGATCTATTTTCAGAAGAAAAAAATGGATTGATAGCTGCTATCAAATTTGATAGCAGATCCTAGATATATATAAAAAAGTCTTCTTGCTGTAAAATTTTAGCTGCCTGTCACTTACATTATATTATGTCACAGCTCACAATGACATATTGCAATGTAATGCAATGTAAGTCACATAATAGACAACTACAATTCATAACTTTCTGAACTGGGAGAGTCATTCTTTACTGAGCAGTTTCCCAAGGGAAATAAAGGAATCCCTCTGCTTGAGGTCATTCCCAGCACTGATGTGACTGGCCTGTTTGCAGCTCATCTTCTCATTCTGTCCATACTCTATTTTTCCAAGCCGTCTTCCTGCTAAAACTGGCCTTCCTCCACTTCTTCCAATGGGGATGAAACTGTCAATCAAGTGGTTTGCCTCCATTGAGAGGACCATTTTATATTAACTGTGCCAGACACCTCTACATATAAGCATGTGTCTTATTTCTGCAAAAGTGTATTCAAGCTCTACTTGGAGAGATCTTTCTGATAAATCAAAACGGAATCCAGTAATTAAATATCTTCCTAGCACTCTTATATGTCATGTACTTGACTGAAGCCTGAGAACATAAGCAAGGCTTGCAAATTCCCAAATAATGGAACCACAAGAACTATGTTCATTGCGTTCTTTTGGTGTATAAGAATAATTTGTTTATTTTATATGTCCAGAATTCTGCCCAAATATACTAAGAAAGAGAACCTATAATATTGTAGAAGCATATCTTTATATATATATATGTTTTGATTGATTTCAGAGAGAGGAAGGGAGAGGGGGAGAGAGAGAGAAACATCAATGCTGAGAGATTCATCGATCAGCTGTGTCCTGCATGCCTCTACTGGGGATCGAGCCTGCAACCCAGACCTGTGTCCTGACTGGGAATTGAACAGTAACCACCAGGTTCATGGGTTGATGCTCATGATCTATTTGCAGCCACACTAGCCGGGCTAGAAGCATATCTTTTAATAATATTACCGAATATTTTAATTTGGGTGAGATTGCGGTACGATAATTTCTAGTGTTCCAATCCCTTCCATAGGAATTATTTCTTTCGAAGGTTGATAAAAAAAGACAAAGTACATAGTGTGTCATGTAACTTCCAGGTACCGCCTTTGGCATTATCCTACCTTCTTTCCTTTGTTCATCACAGCAATTCTGTTTTCACATTGTCAAACACTCTCTGTCCTCGACAGTTCAAAGCCTTGCCCAAAGTCACATCTTTATTAATCAGTGGATGCAGGACTTGTCTGATTTCAAAGTCTGGGATTTTTCTCTGAGTACCGCATGTTTGCCCACTCAGTATGTTGGAATAGATGAGTTCTTATATCCCCAGCATGAACTCATTCATTTTGGACAAGAGGAAACTGAAGTCCAAGGGGAAGTAAATCACAGCGTGACCTTGATGGAATTAGCAATGAATGTCTGGCCAAGGGAAAGCCTGAAACTCAGGGAAGGATGATTACGCTCAGCATACCAGGTACAGTATCACCTTTTTTTTCCCAGACTGCCCCAAGATAAACAGCCTTCAAAAGGCTGAGAATATTATACTCAAGCAATAAAGGAAGAAAATTCTAGTAGGCAATCTGCTAGGATGAAAGCAAGGCAATGAGTAACCCAGAAAGGTCCAAGGACATCAATTACTACCTTCATCTGTAAAGGACACCAGCACATTCATTCTGGTGGCACCTTAGACAACAGATAGAATAGAAAACAGCGAGAAAATGAACCCAATGTCATGTTCAGACATCGGCATTCTCTAGTTGCCAGGGACCCATGGTAAATATTATACATTGAAAGTTAGCTAAAACCCGTTCGCCGACAGGTGTCTGAGCCAAGGATGCACAGGGAATGGAAACAACATGAGCTGTGTATAGTGAGACTTGAATAAAAATTATAATGGATCACCAGCCCCAGCTCCTGGGCAGTGCTAAAGCCCCAATGACTGAAATGTCTATGAATCTCTCGGTGAATCTAGAGAGAGCTCACCACCATGATCTAACCCTGCATTCAGAAATACGTTGAAGTGGATGGTTCAACATAGTTTGTCTAGCCTGGCTGGTGTGGCTCAATTGGTTGAGTGTTGTCTCATGTACCAGGAGATAACCAGTTCAATTCCCAGTCAGGGCATGTGTCCAGGTTGCAGGATCAATTTCCCAGTGTGGGGTGTGCAGGAGGCAGCCGATAGATGATTCTCTCTCATCATTGATGTTTCTATCTCTCTCTCCCTCTCCCTTGCTCTCTCTGAAATAAATAAAAATATATTAAAACTAGAGGTCCAGTACATGAATTCATGCACGGGTGGGGTCCCTTGGCCTGGACAGTGATTGAGGCCTATCACTCCAGCATTGAGTGTCTGCCCCCTGATGGTCAGTGCACATCATAGCAACTGGTCAACTGGTCGTTCTGGTCATTCCACCACTCAGTTGCTGGGTTTTTATATATATAGATAGATATTTAAAAAAACACATAGTTTGTCTAAGCTCAGGCATAATGAGGACACCGATCTGAAACTCACATGGAGACTTCGTTGGCCATGACACAATGTATATCACCACCCTGACCAGCCAAATGCTTTCTCAGAGCAGGAGCTATGAAATGCATGAAAGCCAGTTCTTCTTTATGTAGGACCAGTTTCATAAGCTGGGCAAGGTCCAAGAGGAAACTGTTTATGACAGTGTTGATGTTAGAATATGTAATCATTCCAAAATCATAGTATTTTGCAGGCCAGCCTGTGAATTTCTCCACTGTATAACAAAAATCCATGCTAAATTATAGCACTCTTCTTTGCAAATTCAAATTAGTCTAAGACTAAGTCCTAGGAGAACAAAAATACACTGTACACGAGGGTATCTATGTACAGTGTCTGTCTGATTCACTGCTTTATTCCCAGTGTTCAGGGTATTGCCTGTCACATGCTACACACTATAAAAATATAGGTGTGGAATGGGTGAATAGAGATATAACGTGTTACTAACAATCTCAGAGGACAGTGGAGAAGACATCCCTGGTGTCATGTGCCTGCATCAGCAGGTAGCACACTTTTCTGAGAGCAAAGCAAAGCAAAGCAAACAAATAAAACAGCATCCGATCAGCACTCTCCTGCTCTGCTCACAGATGAGGGGAACCTGACTTACTTTGAATGATAGGAAATTATCTAGGCTGAAAAGGGTGGTAGCAGAGGACGTATATTCCAGACAAAGGAAGAGGAGGGGAGATTTAAAAAGCATTATTGGGTCCGGCCGGTGTTGCTTGGTGGTTGAGCGTCGACCCATGAACCAGGAGGTCACAGTTCAATTCCCGGTTTAGGGCACATGTCCAGGTTGTAGGCTCAAACACCAGTAGGGGGCATGCAGGAGGCAGCTAATCAATGATTCTCTCTCATTATTGAGGTTTCTATCTTTCTCTCCCTCTTCCCTCCTCTCAGAAATTAATGAAAACATCATCATTGGGTTTGCACATTCAAGCCAAAGGTTGCATAAGGGGCATATAAAATGATAATGAGGTATAAGGAAGAAGGTGATGGAAAATAAAGTTGGGGAGAGAGACAGCCATCATTGCCCTTTTAAAAGTATACTGGCACTGGATGTTTGCTTTTTTAATCTGTTTGAAATTCTGTATTTAGCATCGATGATCTTCATAACCTGGCTATTTACCATGAGCTCCTAGCTCCTATCATTTTACCAACTCTCAAATATCCCATTTGTCAATAGACAGAAAGCTGTATGCAATAGGACCTAGATATAGAAAGCCCAGTCCTATGGAAACCTGTAATTTTTAGACACTATTTTACTCTTTGATCATGATAATGATTATGATAATGAAGGTTACATTCAAAGAATGACTTACACAGATACTCCCCTTTCTCAGTGATTGGAGACATGTTAGATCATTACCCTGTCAGGTAAGGCACCCAAGTAGCAGCATATTGTTGGTTATCACCCAAGTGCCTTATTTTAGGCCTCTTATTATTATTTTTGTTTATTGCATTGGGTAGATGAGCGAGATTCCGAAGGCTCACAAAATTGGAGAAGAAAGAGAAGAGGAGAGGAAAGAAACTAACATTTAATGAGTACCTTCAATTTGCTAGAAACTGAACTTAGCACATGTTTATTTTTTAACTTAAATTAATCTTTTCTGATTAAAAACAACAGTATTTCTGTTTTACGGGTAAAGAGTCAAGATTTTTCAGTTGTGTGTGCAACTGACTCAAATCTAAATATTCCTAACGATGAAGTCTGCAGTCCTCCATTGCACTGGGCTCTCTTTTATCATTCATTCTAATTCATCCCAAGTCAACCTTTTTAAATTTTTTTAAAACAAATATATTTATTGATTTCAGGGAGAGAGAGATAGAAACATCAATGATAAGAGAATCATTGATCAGTTGCCTCCTGCACAGCCCCTACTGAGGATCGAGCCCGCAACTTGGGCCTGTGACCTGACCAGGAATTGAACTATGACCTCCTGGTTCATAGGTTGACGCTCACCTACTGAGTCACACCCAGCTTGGCTGTAAAAGAAATTCTTAACTTCTGAAGGTACTCTTGAACTATCCCAAAAAGAATAAGACAGATACGGAAACTATTCAAAATAACAAGACTTTTACAAAAAGCAAAGAAAATCTAGTTTTCTGGACCAAACTATACAGTCATAGGCAACTTGGGAAGTGGAAGTAAAGATCTGTTAGGTGTTTTTATTAGCTTGCACATCGTCCTTAATTACAGTTTAGACGACAAAATGAAACATAAATGGCTTTTTGTCAACGGAACATTGCTGGAAGCATAAACAATAAATGATGAATTACTGAAGCAGAAACTTTTGTGGATCATGGATGCATAATGCTATTCTGCATATTCAGGATCCCAGGTGGACCTCCTGCTTCATGAAAATGGAGTACTACCTCTCAGGGTTCAACCTTGAGACCAAGCGCCCTGCTTCATCTTCGTAAGTGCTGACACCTTAGATGAAAGAGGCCTCTGGTCAATGTTTGGCGCTGTGTGTGGTGTTGTGAAAAAGCCCACGTGTGAGCAGAGCAGATGGCGTCAGCATATTAGAAACATACATACGTAGGTATTCATTACCACAGGCATGCAAGCACACCGTTTGCACTTGTTGCTTGGGTATGGTTGCCTGGGAAACCCAGCAATCATGAATCTGCTCAGCTGAAGGGCGGAGGCTTTTGTAAAGGCCACTCAGGGAAAGAGATGTTCTTTCAGAAAGTCCTCTGTTTGCTCCAAACCAGCCTGGAGTGATGGGAGAACTCAAGGAGGTCCGAGGTGGCCAGAGAGAGGGCAGGGGCTTATTAAGGTGGCTCTTTCAGATTCAGTTCAGCCCAGAGGGGGCCCAGCTGGCTTAAGGTGGACACGAGAGGGACTCTGCCTCAACCCCTGCACGCTGAGCACAGGAGAGGCACGCCTGAAGACTCAGCCCAAGAGAGATGGAGGACGGAGGGGGCCAACTCCGGCTGGGTCAGGATCAGGGAAACCCACCTGCATTTCAGGCAGCACATTTTAGTTTTGTGACAAGAGAACTCTGACATAAGCTGACATGACTCAAAAGAGCAAAGAGAGACCTGTCTAATTTTTCAATTTATGCAAAAGAATTCCCACAGAGTATGTGTGTTGGAAGGTTGGTATGCTAGAAGGGCAAGTAACCTTAACAAGTTGGAAGTGGGGGTTAGCCCTGGTGTGAAGAAAGCCGAGTTTCATTTTGGAGAAAAAGAAAAAAAGACAAAGCCTTCATATTCAAAACCAGACCCAGAAACCCTGCAGCTATTTCCGTGACTGGCAAATATTGGCATTATTTCCCCACCTTCTCCTCCTCCTCTTTCTATTGCTTTTCCTTTTATCTTTCTATTATGAAACCCTTATGACGGCAACACGTCGCTAAGCAGATTCCTTGCAATGCAATCTAGTGAGGACCAGGGTTTTCACCATCGCCAGTGAGCCCACTTTCAGGATCACTGTATCGCATCCCCACGTCAATGGAGTTAAAGCTGCCAAGAGACCTGGGTGAGGATAATAAGCTAGAGGAGATGGGCCATCGAATGGGCATCTAGGAATGAATGGCTTCGTATCATGAGCACCGTGTCCCATTACTGATGTGGCTTTCCTATGTGCCAGGCACTGTGCTGAGGGCTGTCTGAGTCCTGGGTTATGCATGCCCATGGCAGCATAGGCATACCCACACATACCTATGGGGTAATGGGCATTGCTATCCTGGAATCACAGATGAGGAAACTGAGGCTTAAAATAACTTGCCTGTAGTCAGTGCTCTTACAAGGGATGCTTCTCTAGAGCATAAAAAGACATAAAACACATACTTCTTAAAGTTGGCCAATAGGTGAAATGGAAACCCTCCAAAACCAAGCGTGAATTATATCCTCAACAGGTGACCACATTATGGACATTGGGACAATCCAAGACGCATTTATTCCAATGCTCTGATCAACATTTACATTTTCCAGACCGATTACCATGATTACCTTTACAGTGAGATGCTTATCAATAGAATTTTGGTCAAAAAGAAGCTCTCAAGAAGAGAAAAAAATTATTATCATCAGGCACTTTGGTCCCCCTGCCATCTTTTCTTAAGCCTAACCAACTATAATGAAGGCCAAGTACAATACCTACTTCTTTTCTTCCCATAGGTCCTCCTTAGCAAGCAGAGCTATATGTTTTTCCTTATTTCTCTATACACCTGATTCAAATACTGCAGTATAAACATGAAGACTCCACTTTCGCTACTGCTTTCTGGCCATTCCAGTTAAGTCTTTTACCTACAATGTGCAGGTTGGATAAAATCAGGTTTCTGCAGTCCTCAAATTTTCAGCAAGATATTCCTGGGAAAATGTAAATGGACCTGGAACTTCCCCATTTGTTATATTTAATTGTTGACTATCTTCCATTTTCACGATTGGAATGGAAACAAATACTGAAATGTGGTCAGCAAAATTCCTTTTGTTTATAAATATACCCAACTGGAAAATGGAGAAATTGATGTTGGGGTCATATAACTTAGACAAGTCAAGGTGATACGATGGTTTGTTATGTACATGTAATATAAATGACTCATCACATTTTGATCTTTGCTTTCACCTTTATTCCTATTAAAGGCTGCTTTCCTGTTCTGGCAGATATATGATTCTCCTATATTCAGAAAGAGAATTCTATGTGAAATCACTGAACTGTGTAGGAGATAAGAGACAGCTAATTTCTATCTCATTTCGTCTTTGATTCTGAATTAGTTGGCTGAAAATTGCAGTAGGACCAATCTAGATGAGAGAAGGAGATCATAGTGACTTCAAGTTGAAAGACACAGCTGCGAGTTTCTTAGAAAACTCCAAGTACTGCACCCATTTCCTTTAAAGATCTCCTTTAAAAGGGGGCCCATCCACCCATCAGTTATGAATTTGAATACTTTGACTATCTCCAAATTGTAACCTTCATCAAGTGGGAAGGGTCTTGCAAATTATGATGTGCTCAATAGAGAAACATCAGCTATTGATCATTTTAAAGTCCATCGTAAAAAGAAAATAATTCTCACCATATTATACCACTTGATTCCTGCCATGTGTTAAACAGAAAATAGACCATAATTTTAACATAAATAATGTCTAGTATTTGGACGTTTGGTTGATTGTGTGTGTGTGTGTGTGTGTGTGTGTTCTCCCATCTTTAATAACAAGGAATGAGTAACAGGTTCACAAGCTATCTATCTATTTATCTATATATCTCCAACATTTTAAATCTGACAGTTTCTTTCTATTTGTTTCTGCATGTTAAGAAGAGACGGATTGCTTTTTCTATTTCACAGTAACTATTCAGATACCAAAAAGTAGTGGTCGATGGAGCAGAGCACATGACTTTCTAGTACAGGAAAAGGGAGATAGCCCAACGGCCTGTGGGTTCATAGCTTATTCCATGGAGATGCTGAATATTTGGGCCCTAAATCCATAATCACAGTGAACATATGTCCTGGTTTCCACAAGGTAGTCCTGGTTTATGGTTTTTATAGGCATCAATATAAATGCAAATAGCAACCCCTTTCACTTAAAACAATGTCCCAGTTGAAATCATAACTTCTATGGCCATTCTTTGCAAAATAAATAAACACATAATTTAAAAGACACAATCATGGCACAAAGAGTGTGCTTTCTGTCCTGAGTAATTTTGCAGTATCTGACATCTTTTTCCCCCAATTATTTCATACACACACACACACACACACACACACACACACACACACACACACACCTGTAGCTTCCATTTCCTAGTTCCAAAATAAAACAGATAATCCATATGCCTTTAACTATTCTATTACAGGGTTTATTGAAATGTATGAGGGAGCTAAAATATGGGTTTGTAAGTGTAAAATCTTTTACTTCTACTAGTTCCAAAAATTAGAGAAAACATATGACATTCATTTATGGTAGGGCTGAAATGTCCTCTTTCAAAGGTTTAGGGAATAACGAATACAGTACAAAACTATGCTTTCACTGACACCCAATAACAACATCTCATCCATTCAAATATCTATTTAGCACCTTCCATGGGCCCTACCTATAATGTGCATATCTTGAAAATATAGGAAGCACAGAAAATTCCAGAAACTCAGAACCTTAGAGATGAAAAAAAACCACACCAAAACAAACCAACAACAAAAGTCTTCACAGGGAATTTTTAAATGTAAAACATTTTCTATGCAAAATTAATGGCTGGTACCTATTAGCTCACACTCAAAGTAAGTATGGAACTCTAGTTGGTTGCTCAGTGGTTAGAGAGTCAACCATGGGACTGAAGGGTCCCAGGTTGGATTTTGGTCAAGGCCACATACCTCAGTTGCAGGCTCAATTCCCAGCTTGGTCAGGATGAGTACAGGAAGCAATGAATCCATGTGTCTCTCACACATATTGATGTTTCCCTCTCTCTGTCTCTCTCCCTCCCTCCCACCCTCTCTAAAAATCAATGGAACAGACTGCTGAAGCTCAGAGGGAAGGCGGGGGTGGGTGGGAAGAGATCAACCAATGAACTTGTATGCATATATGCATCACTCATGGACACAAGCAATAGGGTGGTGTAGGCCTGGTATGGGGTGTGGGGTGGGTTAGAAGGGGTCAGTGGGGGAAAAGGGGGGACATATGTAATACTTTCAACAATAAAGATTAAAAAATAAAAATAAATCAATGAAAAAAACATCCTCTATTGGATGTTTAACAAACATTGAAGGATTAACCAAAAAACAAACAAAACAAAACAAAGTAAGCATGGGTACTTGGGCATGCACTTCCAGCTCAGTTTGAAATTTCTGAGGGGATTTCATGTTAGCCATATTTATGTGACTTCCAGGAAAAAGAAATCTTGGCACTATTAACTAAAAAACGAAGGCAATGTACTTGGATTAGAGTTCTTAATTAGGGAAGTCTAACAAATGAGTACTCTGGGACTGAGGAGAAGGCAGGATTTTGTCTCTGAAGAGTTAAGAATAGTGGAAGCCAAATAAATGAGTAATATCTCTATAATGACTTTCTCATTTCCTTTTCTGTGATGCATCTACATTTATCAAAGCATACCCAATGAACTACGTAGCGTTATGTTAAAAAGTTAAGGCCATACATATTTAACAAGAGCCTAAAATGTTATTTTCTTTCTTAAAGGAAGTGGTATCAACATTCACTACTTCCTTGAAACAGGACATAGCAAATAATCCAAACGATTGCCATGAACCAAATTTTCCTCTTCTGATTGAGCACAGCTTTTATATAGACCATTCATAAATCTAAACAATTGTCTGTCGTTAAGCCAGAAGACAGCCTGAGACAATACATTTATTTTGTTAATCATTCCGTAACAGCTGAAATTTAGACTTAAACACATCCGGGCCAAAATAAGCAGTTAAAAATCCTTGTTAAATAGACAGCAGCTATGGAAACAAAAATGTACATATAAATGTAAAATAGATTTTTTTTCCCAGTTCCCACCGGGCACCATCCACAGTTATGACAATATTATTGATAATATTCCCTATGCTGTACTTTAAATCACCACGCATATTTGGTAACTGCCAGTCTGTACTTCTCAATCCCTTCACCTCTTCCACCCCATTCTCCAAACCTCCTCCCCATCAGAGAGACTTTTTATAATGATCTATGACCTTTATATGTAATAGGCAATCGTTAAGGGAAATACTTAATCCAAACTTGGTTCTCAGCAATAGTGACATACGGAGTGTTCCCCCAAAATGTATACACATTTTAACAGCTGATAGCTCAATTTTGAAAATGAAATGCATTTTAATAAACACTGTCTTTATAATTATTCAAAGTGTGTGTATACATTTTTGGGGGACACCCTATCCATTAAATGTCCTCTGTCAGTGAGAGACTTATAAATAAATTGGGTCTTATTAGCTCCAAAATAACAATGAGAAGGAGTGTCGTTCAAGCAGGATTTTCTGCTCTAATTGCTATTGTCAATGTTGGTATACAGGTTTAAAACAAATGCCTCGAATGTGTACCCACAAACCAGGCACAATTAGAACAGGCTTTCCCTAAAGCCTTGGTAAGAAACAATGATATGTTTCTTTCTGATATGAGTATATATCGTTGTTAATTAAATCTTAACAACTGAAAAGTATAAGCCAGATCCTCCCCTATCAGTCATGTCAATATCTCAAAATTCCTGCAACTTTCATAAGGGTTAAACCTTACAGTCCATTTTCAAAAAGAAAGTGATTGAGGTATACCCTGGGATGAAATTAACATGCACATTAACAATTTGCTTATCTACTGTTTCAATATTGGAAAGAGGAAGTGATGTAATTACCATGCCCTTAGGCTAATAAGCTGGATTTCGACTGCTCATGAATGAACAAAAATTATTGTATTGACATGTTCAGTCCTATTATGAACTCACATCTTATTTTCCAAGGTATATTGCACCCCCTTTCTCAATGCTAATATATTTACCTTCATTTTTCTTGATGGTAAAATTCGGATTGTTGACCATTTCTGGAAGAAGACTGTATAAGAAATAATGGCCATTTTTGGGATCATCTTTGTCCATGGCACTCACCGTTTGAATGACCTGTAACATAAAAGTTGACGTCAGCATTTCTGATGACATCGATGGTTTAAACCGCCTTTCAATTTTCTAAATGGTCCTGGATGGCTTGTGCCAAGAATAAGGAGAAACACTCATCACTTTAAAACCTCAGCTTTGATGAGCTGGTGAAAATTGAGGTCATTACCTTGGTGTCGATTGGGTGTCTGGGGCTTGAAATAGCATATTTAAGGGTATTTGCAAATTTCCACTGGGCAATTATATGTTTCTTTCCAATTTGAGTATATACAGGTATCTCGAACAAGATTTGGAATTATCACAGTGATTGTAGTGTGGCCTTTGAGACGACGGCCTAGGACAGTGATGGCGAACCTATGACACGCGTGTCAGAGATGACACGCGAACTCATTTTTTTGGTTGATTTTTCTTTGTTAAATGGCATTTAAATATATAAAATAAATATCAAAAATATAAGTCTGTTTTACTATAGTTGCAAATATCAAAAGTTAGGGTTTTTCAAACTGCTGACACGTCGAGCTCAAAAGGTTCGCCATCACTGGCCTAGGAGGTAAAGGACTTGAATCTTGAATCCTCACAACTCTTCTTTAATATTCCTCATTAGGTTGTATGTGTTTGCCAACTAGAATGTTCCTTGGCACAAATGTCATTGTAACAAAGCTTTCTGAAGACTTGCATCTGTTCCCACCCAACAATGAATACTGTTGTTAAAGCGAGTGGATAAAACCTGCAAACAATGCTTTGGAGTGTATCCTGAGATGAATAAATTACAGGGATTAGAAGAATTACCACCGCACAGAGAAATGTTTGCTCAGATACGCGTACTCGGGTCCCGGTTGAATGTGCTTATTGCATTTTCAAAGCTGCATTAACTTAGGGCGAAGTTATTTCTTGGGATGTCAGAGAATTAGCTTAATAATTCTCATTTATGGTTCTGTGATATTAATCACTTCAATCAGAAACCCTGGGCAAACGCTACCATAGAAAACACATTATAGCTTATACTTCATGATGAATAACTACAACACCGTTTCTACAAGAGATGCTTGTGAAGCATGACTGTCAAGGTGATATCAGATTCGCCATAAAAAATTTAACAGGGAAATGCTCTCACGTGTATGAAGTTTAGAGACAGCAATGATGAAGCCTAATATGTTATGTCTGTTAGAACAATTATACCCCATTCAACTCTGCCAATTTCACTAAAGAGGGAAAAAATGGATGGCTTCTTTTTAAGAAAGCGACATCATTGCCTTGGAACTTGTCACCTAGACGATGTGAGAAGCACACTTTCAGAACACTTTTAGCAGCTGTGGGGATTTGCATTGTATCTGGTACGTGCTATGTGAGAAGCAATGCAGTAAGGTTATTTGAGGCCTGAATGAAATAACCTCTCTATTCTACTTCTCCATTATTAAAATGGGACATATCTGGCTTGGTAGATGTTTTACTTCTGTTAAGGACCTTATGAAATATCTTCTAATTGTAGTTAGCTTGAGACACAATATCACCAAAAGTAGCACAAGATATAACTCATGGTCAAGAAAGAAACGTAGTCATTAAGGTGATGGACTCTGAAATAAAGCCGTCTTGATAGAAGTCATAATTTCACTCTTCACTTGTTGCCTGACACTCAACTCTGAAACTCAGTTTTGCTGCATCCCTAAATTAAAAATCTGCCAGGGTTGCTTTGATTACTGATATAAATTCATGTCAGATGCTCAATGAAAATTAGTCACCATCATTAATATTGTTTTTGACTTTGGGGTCACTATTGTTTTTTTAATGGCATGGCGCCTTGATAAGTGTTATCTAAGGAGGTCCCTGACCTCATCGGATTAGATGGAAATGCCCTATGTCTGCTATATATAATCGCCTAGCACATTTGCCTTGACATTTAAGTATGGAGACATGCCCGGGGATTCCCCTTTTAGCAAAATGAAAGAATAAAAGGTACCAGGGGAGAAGCTGTGAAACACAGATTAACTCTTTTGTGGACAGCCTACATATGCAAATATTTATCAGGGGAATGTGATGAGAGCCTCCTATTAGGCAACAGAGCGGGAAGGAGTTACTGGTGAGCGGGTGTGGCATCCCTTTAGCCAATTTTGCTTCAAAAGGACTTCTATTCCTGGATGCACCTTCTGAAGAAGTAACTCCTGAAGCATGCAAGCACATGTGAAGCATAAAGGCAACAGTCCTGGCTGGTGTGGCTCAGTTGGTTGGGTGTCATCCCAGGAACTAAAAGGTTGCTGGTTTGAGTCCCAGTCAGGACACATGCCTGGGTTGAGGGCTCAGTCCCTGGTAGGGGGCATGTAGGGGAGTATGCAGGAGGCAGCTGATCGTTGTTCCCCTCTCATCAATGTTTCTCTCTCTTTCCCCCTCTCTTCTTCTCTCTCTAAAAATCAATACAAATATTTTTTTTAAAAAAAATAAAGGCAAATAGAAAATTTCTTGAAAATCTGTGGTGGAAGTCATTCATAACTAAATGCATTCTAATAGGATAGTTAGTGGGTAGAGCTGCTATAGACAGTAACTTTCTTAATGTTTCTAAATAATCTACATGAAAAAAACACATACATGCTGGCTAGTGGCAGCTACACAAGTTATTTAATTAAGCCAAAACTACCCAAACAATAAAAAAAACATAATAATTTAGCTTACCTCAAATAAAGGAGCATAATTGCCTGTTATACCACATCTCAGAAGTTTGGTGCAAACATTACGCCTGCAATGAACATGCTTTTCCCACCATTTATTTAAGCCAATAACTCTGTTAGATGTGCACCTTTTTTAAGCCTACTCAACCACAAAGTCTCAGGGTGGGCTCTAGGAGTCTACATCTTAGTCTTCTAGGATGGTGATTCTGCTGCATGCATTGGTCTGAGAACTGTTTTGAGCCCAGGGAGGGGGTTGGTGTCGAGAGCTACCACATTATTATTCATTAGGAGCCTTTGCATTGTCAACCTCACCCCACACTCAGTGCATAATGTGCTGCAGAAAAAGGGATGAAATGGAAAATCTGTAAATCAGCTTCCAAATATCCTGTGAACTGGAAATGGCTGAGACTTTGGTTGGAACCATTTTTGACACCTGATTTTATTTTCATGCAGATGGCCACTGTCTGGTCATTTTATCGCAGAGTAGACGCCTGGTAGATCACTTGAAGGACTTTCTGTCATTAAAATGCATTAGGTGCCCATCTTAAAAAGGCCGGCATTTTCATTGATGTAAGAACATCTGAATACACTTAGCTTTAATCAATAGAAGAAAAAGAACACGTTTATGCAAGGAAGTGCCTCTCCACACAAGACTTTTTACAGACACACAGAAGAGATGGCAAAGGAAGGCCGCACACATGTCCCACGGAGAGCTACTATGACATCAATTAATTTTTAAATAATTGGACAGGTATTTCATGAAAATGACAAACAATTCTGGAGAGTACACAGTTGTTTTTTTTAGAGTACATGTAAAGCATGCAGTTAAAATATTTTCCCTTCTACCAATAAAGTTAGAATATAATTGAAAAATCTAATGTTTAGCCGAAACCGGTTTGGCTCAGTGGATAGAGCGTCGGCCTGCGGACTGAAAGGTCCCAGGTTCGATTCCGGTCAAGGGCATGTACCTGGGTTGCGGGCACATCCCCAGTGGGAGATGTGCAGGAGGCAGCTGATCGATGTTTCTCTCTCATCGATGTTTCTAACTTTCTATCTCTCTCCCTTCCCCTCTGTGAAAAATCAATAAAATATATTTAAAAAAAGAAAGAAAAATCTAATGTTTAGTAATTGATTGTGGAATAATTTAAAAGGAAGCTGAGAGCTAATATGCCTTTCTATCAGAAAACCTAAGTATACGTGGATGTTGGGATGAGGAGGTAAATTCTAGGGCCCTGCTTGGGTTTCTATGGCAGCAGACGGCTGTTGGTTTCTCTGAGGCTACTGATTTGAAATAACCTGAGGCATGACACAAAACAATGAGCATGGTGGGGCCATATCATAATTCAGACTGTTTTCAAAAAAAACTACTCATTATTTATCAATAACACTATGCCTAAGTTAGATACTTATTAGCAGAATTTATTAAACTTTATTTTAGACTATTTTATATTTACTCAAAAATATTTAATAGTGGCCAGAGTGGTTCAGTGGTTGACCATTGATAATTCCTGGTCAGGGCACATGCTAGGGTTTTGGGCTCCATCCCCAGTGTGGGGCGTGCAGGAGGCAGCCAATCAATGATTTCCTCTCATCATTGATGTTTCTATCTATCTCTCCTCCCTTCCTTTCTGAAATCAATAAAAATATATTAAAAATATTTAATAGCTGTAGGCCATTACTGTCAGTAACTTTTTAAAAAAAATGTTTTATTGATATTTTACAGAGAGGAAGGGAGAGGGATAGTTAGAAACATCGATGAGAGAGAAACATCGATCAGCTGCTTCCTGCACACCTCCTACTGGGGATGTGCCCACAACCAAGGTACATGCCCTTGACCAGAATTGAACCTGGGACCCTTCAGTCCACAGGCCGATGCTCTATCCACTGAGCCAAACCAGTCAGGGCTGTCAGTAACTTTTTAAAAGGCAAGTAGCCAGCAAACAAATACATTTCTAATTATCTGATCTTTTAACAACCAAAAAACCTATCATGGGATCTATTAGAATATCTTCTATCAGTTCCTGTCTATATTACTCATTGATTTATTTTGTTCTGAGGTGATGAGTTCCTATTTTGTTTTGTTTGTTTCTCCCTCTCTGCCATTGCAAAAGTGTCTGGCTATTTTTTATTTTATTTTTTTAGGGAAAGTAGATGAGAAAGCGAAAGACAGAGAGAAACATTGATGTGAGAAACACATGGATTGGTTGTCTCCTGCATGTGCATGCGCCCAGACCAGGGCCCTGGTGGGGAAGAGCGTATAACTAAGGTACCTGCCTGGAACTGAACCCTGAACCCTTTGCTCCCCAGGCTGATACTCTGTCTACTGATCCAAATCGGCTAGGGCAACAGTCACTTTCTTAGGTAAAACTTAACTTTCTCTTTCTCAGAAGATTTTTCTGTAGTGAATTGGAAGGGGGTGAAGGAGAGAAGAGGGAGTCAAAGGTGGTGCAGAAAAGACAGCAGTGATTTTGGTTTTCTACTGCTTCTTCTGCCAATCATTGCCTATTTATTTCTGATTATCAATATGAGTTTTCCTGGAATGTTAACTTCTATTTCTTTTTCTTTTTATTGATTTCATAGAGGAAGGGAGAAGGAGAGCTAGAAACATCAATGATGAGAGAGAATCAATGATAGGCTGTCTCCTGCCCGCCCCCTATTGGGGATCAAGTCCCCAACCCAAGCATGTGTCCTGACAGGGAATTGAACCATGATCTCCTGGTTCATAGGTCAACGCTCAACCACTGAGCCATGCATTCCATTATGCATACAAGATAAACCAGTTATAACATTGATAAATTTTTAAAAAAGAAGAAAATAATAGGAATGTGAGAAATTATACTAAAATCCACACCATAACCCAGTTATTCTCAATGATTTCAATTGAGATGGAAATTAATGGATAGGTCCTGGATATTTGTTAAAAATAATTTGCATAGTAGTCCAGTCTCTACCAAGACTTTAATTTTTCTACCCAAAGTGTTTCCCCATGTTCCATTTTTTCTGCATGAACAAATTCCTTGCCTTTACAAAGTATTAGGTGGCCATTCAGAGCATGTACCTGGGGGTCTGGCCTGGAGACAGCACAGCAGGGAATGAATGGAGATGAGGCTGTATGTCAGTCTTTTTCTTTTTTTTTTTAATATATTTTATTGATTTTTTACAGAGAGGAAGGGAGAGGGATAGAGAGTTAGAAACATCGATGAGAGAGAAACATCGACCAGCTGCCTCCTGCACGCCCCACACTGGGGATGTGCCCGCCACCAAGGTACATGCCCTTGACCAGAATCGAACCTGGGACCTTTCAGTCTGCAGGCCGA
Source organism: Myotis daubentonii (assembly GCF_963259705.1). Taxonomy (NCBI): domain Eukaryota; kingdom Metazoa; phylum Chordata; class Mammalia; order Chiroptera; family Vespertilionidae; genus Myotis; species Myotis daubentonii. Next base: position 50,312,413 of record NC_081854.1, on the reverse strand, counting down.
TGCTCTGAGCCAAACCGGTTTGGCTGTATGTCAGTCTTTTAAACATGAAGTCCGCAATCCTTTGGGGGACACCCGGGCCTTTCTTTCATAAATTCACTGTAGCCCTTCCAACATTCTCTGTAATTTCAGTCTCTTTTCACTCCCCTTCCCTTTACTAAACTAAGTTGGGGTAAAATGATACAGAGAAAGGGCTCCTGGAAAATGTGTTTATACAAAATTGGGATTTTTCCAGTTCCTCCTGCCTCATATTTTATGATGTTGGACCCTGAATATTTTATGTGTATTGTGTACACCTCTGAAATGATCTTTTTTTTTCCTAAATCACTCTACCACTTGCTTTGCTTTGAAAACCTCATTAGTAGGATAAAACCCACAGTTATTAACACAGCTTTGAAATCTCAACTGCCTTTTCACACTTTTCTCCTCTCTATCTTCTACTCTGTTACCTCCCAGCAGTATTTCCTGATGCCTCCTGGACATTAGAAACATCGCTTCTTCCACTGAAACTGTATCCTGTTGTTTACTTTCCTGGAGCAAGATTTTCCCAACTGAGTGCCATTTACCACTAGTTCTATAGTTTTCTCTGAAGGAAATTTGAAAGATTTTATAATCAGATCTGTTTGCTAGGCGCCAAATACCATATACTAGTAGTCCTTTGGCGACTCATGTATTTATAAATGCAAGGGAACCTTACAGTTAAACAAAACCAACAAATAGTCATTAACTTTAACACAGTGGTTCCCAAACTTATTAGGTCAAACACACACACACACACACACACACACACACACACACACACACACACCATATATTGACATTCTATACCCTACAAGTGTTTCTCAGGCACTCAATGGTTGTGCATTGACCTATGAACCAAGAGGTCACGTTTTGATTCCAGGTCAAGGCATATGCCCAGGTTGCGGGCTCCATCCCCAGTAGAGGGTGTGCAGGATGCAGTTGATCAATGATTCTCGTCCATCATTGTTATTTTTGTCTCTCTCTCCCTCTCTCAAATCAATACAAATATATTTAATAAAAAAAAGAAACACTATCATCTGAAACTCCACGTGAGTCATAAAAGCCTGGAAGACGTTGTAAAGACCTTGGGAAGGTGCCGTGTCTAGATAGCTTGTTGGTTATCAAACTTTCTTTTTGCTTCTCTGTCATTCGAATAACATGTCAGCTCCGCTTGGTACCAGATCTTACCCAGTTTATGTCACTAGCAGCAAGCCTAAAAGCTTCCATAATCTGTGTCAATTCTACTTTCTTCCAAAAGGCATGCTCATCAGCATGGCTTCCATGACCAAGTGGAAACAAAATAAGCATACACATGTGGCCACCTCGCTCCCAGCCTACTCATTCAGTAAGTTGTAGGTTGACAATAAAACGAGGGGAATACACCATTCTGTAACAGCCCCCACATTTAAAATAATCCTCTGCACCATTTTCTGTGGTCACCAATCTCATTTAGGTGAGGGGCCGGAGTAAAACATGTGGCATCTAGATTCACACAAGATGTTCAGCTACCGCAGACAGAAGCTGCAAGTGTGACCTCAAAAAAGATGTAGACAGTGTGTGTTCCTACAAGTTGATTCTAGTGGATTTAAAAACAATAATTCTATTAACTCACCAATTCATATGTGGAGGAATTAAGTAGGAGCCCTTCCCTCACCCTTAACAAATAAAACACTTGTAAATGTTTTACAGGAAACATTCTCTAAGAAAATGTTTGACAGAAGAGGAGTTGTTCCAACATAGGAGACTAGATTGTCCCACTATACTAGTATTAATCCATTTATTAGTAGAGATTATTTAAGGTGTTTCAATCCAAATCAAACCTCATGAAGATATAACAACAAGAAAAATAAAAACAACAAATACAATGCTAATAAAGTAAGCAAAGAAAAAATAAGGAAAGGCTCATGGACACTGACAAAGGTATGGTGGCTACCAGAGGGAAGGGGGTGTTGGATGGTGGGAGAGGATAAAGGGGGGTTAAATGGTGATGGAAGGAGATTTGACTTGGGGTAGTGAACACATAATACAATATACCGATGATGTGTTATAGAACTGTACACATGAAACCTATAAAATTTTTATTAGCCAATGTCATCCCAATAAATTCAATAAAAATAAATAATAAAACAAAGACAAAAAGACCAACAAATACAATACTAAAATATAGTTTGCTTGTAGACTATGAGACTAGTTGAAATAAATACTACTAATTAGAACAATTATTCATTGAGCACCTACAACATAAGATACCCTTAACACATGAGAGTTTAAACTAAGAGAGAGTGAGGCCCAAAGACAAGAAACAAGTAAATGGTAGAGCTGTGATTCACACTTAGATGTTTCTAGTGTCAAATTTTCCACGATATTTTTTAAAGTTATGCTTTTCCTTCTATCAAAGTTGTGCTCAAAAAGTCATACTTCCACTAATGGCTCCCTTGAAATATGCTTTGTTACAAATGATTTCCTCAAATATTGCTTTATGCATTCCACTAATTTACCATCTCCTTACTCCTGCCAAAATAAAATGAAAATAGTGCTTTATGCATTTGGTCGAGGCCATCAATTTCATCCATTGTAAAACCAACCCTGTCTCCCTCTTGTGCATGCAGACAGGCTCTGAGAGGTGCCTGCTGGCAGGGAAGTTAAAATTACTTCTCCTCTATGTACTGTTTCATGAAGGCGATAAAATGCCGTAATTGCATTTCATTGTTTTACATTTATTAAAGACCAACAAGAACTGAAAAATAAATAAATGAAGTAGCAAACTCATTCATTGCTGGTGTTTAGCAAGAGATAATGATCTTAACTTTTCTTATTAAGCTTTATTTATTTTCACTTAAGTTTTCATGGACTGCTTTTGAATAAAGCGTTATCGATCGCAGGAGTTGATTTTTGTTTTCTTTCGAAAAAGCTCACTCTGGGTCAGAATCTCATTCTCATTACTATTTTTCTAACACAGGCAATGGAATTTCAAAATCTGTTCCCTTGGGAAGCAGTGCCAGACTGGAGAAAGTGCAGGGACTGGGGCACCTTCAAGAACAGACTTTGAAACCCAGCTCTGCCACTTTCCATGGCCTTAGGGGAGAGCCTTTCTCTTGGCTAGTCTCAGCTCCCACATCTGGGACATGTGATGGCCACACCAACCTCTTAAGGATGATGAGTACATGCTAGATATCTGTATATATTATTTTATTCATGCAGCTCTTGTAATCCCTTCTCTCCATCTCTACTGCCACCACCTAGACCAGACTACTGTCCATCTTTGGCACATACAGCCTTCCTTTTTTATTGATTTCAGAGAGGGAGAGAGAGGGGGAGAGAGATAGAAGCATCAATGATGAGAGAGAATCATTGATTGGCTGCCTTCCACACACCCACACTGGGATCAAGCCCACAACCCAGGCATGTGCCCTGACCAGGAATCGAACCATAACCTCCTGGTTTTTAGGTTGATACTCAACCAACCACTGAGCCATGCCTGCCAGGCAAGTACAGCCTTCTTAATGTTTTTTTCTGCTTAATTATGCATCTATGTGTGTGTGTGTGTGTGTATACATTTAATTCAAATGTAAAACTTTTTGCCCAATCTCATTCTTACTTATTCTGTTCTTATTATACTTATTACACTTAGGCTCAGCCACAGACGTCTTCAATTCTTCAGACAAACCCAGGTCTTTCTCCCTTTGGGGTCCTGGCACAAGCTTCTCCTGTGGGCTAGAAGGTCTGGCTCCACTCCCAGCATGCCTGGCCCTGTCTCATTGCTCAGTATCAGCTTCCATGACACCATTCACAAGGTAACTTTCTTGGACAACACTCTATAAAATAGATCTTTGCTTTTTCATTGTTTCCTCCAGACTTGTTGCATTACTGCTTCTTCAGCCCAGTTTTCAAAATGTAGACATATCACTTATTCATTTTACTTTTTGTATAATCTCCCTTCCTTATTCAGTTCCACGTCCAGCCAGAGCAACTCAGTGGTTGAGCATCGACCTGTGAACCAGGAGGTCATGGTTCAATTCCCGGTCAGGGCACATGTCGAGGTTGCAGGCTCCATCCCCTGTGGGGAGTGTGCAGAAGGCAGCCAATCAATGCTTCTCTCCCATCAGTGATGTTTCTCTCTCTTCCTCTCCCTTCCTCTCTGAAATCAATTTAAAAAAAAAGTTCCACAAGAGAGAACACTTTTTTGGTCATTTTCATGTTATTTTCCCAGGTTCATATGAGAATATTTAGCATCTTGAGGCTGCACAATAAATACAGTTTAATAAACAGATGAATGATTTTTCATGTGAAGAGGGTTAGCTTGTGCACTGCGTGTCTGTGAGTAGAATGAGTGTTTCCATGGTAATATCTGAGAAAATAATTATTGAAATATTTGTCACTGCCAAATGAAGTGAATTACAATCACGATTTTAAAATTCTGTGAATATCCATTACATGCCAAGCACTGGCTAGATACCTATCTAGTAATAAAGGTTATTCTCTTTTTTGGGGGAAGAGGGGGTACCTGTGATATTCCTATGAAAAACTAACTTTATATACTGCAGTATTGATCAGAGAAAGAAGAGATTAAAAGAGGTAAATCAGAATATTTTTTTAACCCAGACATAATTAACTTGATTCCAAACAGTACATCTCAACTTCTACAGCAGGTGATGAAGCCTAAATTAGTCTCCACTAGATTTATTTATGGTAACAGGGAAGCTCCTTCCTGGAGGAAAAAGAACTGAAGCAGCCTGTCGCCTAACGGGTTCTCCAACAATAAATATTCTCTGAGGCTCAACGCGAGACCTCGATTCATTCCTAGAAATACAACATTTTTGTTCAGTCCCTGTGTCGATGCACCATCTGGGACAAATTACCCCAATTCTGTCTGTATGAGATACAAGAGGCTGGTATCGCCAATAAAAAGAAGACCAAGATGGAGAAGAGAATGATGGAAGGCCCTCCCAACACCGGCCACTGAAGTTCTGTTTCTCTCACATGGGTTTCTGAGTGTGGTGTTCTCGGGCAGAATGAGGGGAGATGAGGGTTTCTCCACATCTGTTACCTGCTCCTCCACCTGTCCAGCCACATTACCATTCTCTCCAGGCAGAATCGGGGTGATTCCCTGCTGACTCCTGGAATACTTGATAGATGTTTCCTGTCTCTGGTGGAGGTCTGGTCATTAAGATAGCTCCATTTCCTTTCTCTCTTCAGACTCCTTTCTGACTTGAGGATTTGAGGTATTGTCATGCATTTCTATCATTTCTAATTTTATTATGTTTGCCATAGAGAAAACTCCATGAGGGAAAAAGACTGATGTGTAGGGCATTAGTCTAGTGGCATTAGTTTGCCACTAGATCCCCAGTACCAACTCAACTCCTGGCATATAGTTAGTGCTCAATTCATATTGACTGGCTGTCCAAAACCTACCATCCTACTAGACAAAAGAAATATCAGGCATATATTTTGCTTTCTAATTTTGAAATTAGAGATTTCAAGTAAGTGGAGAGCATATTTTTATTCTTCCTGATAACTGAGCGTCAAGTAATGTGTAGACGACTCTATCATACCATCATTAAATTAGAGATTAAATATATACACAATCTTCTATCATTTTACTTAAGATAAATTATCTATAACTATTGGAATTAAAAGAAGTGTTACTGGTAATCAGAAAATACCATTTGAATTTATAGATTTAACATTTAAATAATTGTATATTGAAGATTTAAAAGAATTCTAACCAGAAAGGATTCATGTTGATTTTGTGTAATATGGAATGTGAATAATTTCTCTGTGTCACAGGGTTGCTGTTATTCTCTTAAGGGAACAAATTCAAGAAAAAGTCATCTTTCATTTCAGAATTATGAGAAGGTACTGGGGCTGATATGATTTGCAGTTCTACTTTCAAAGTGAACATCTGCCAATTTTAGCACAGATATGACATGAAATGGAAATCTACACCTAGAGAAGATGAAACTAACTCACTGGCTCCCTCCCTCCTTTCCTCTCTCTCTCCTCCCTCCCTCCCTCCTTCCTTCCCTTCCTTCCCTTCCTTCTTTCCTTCTTTCCTTCCTTCCTTCCTTCCTTCCTTCCTTCCTTCCTTCCTTCCTTCCTTCCTTCCTTCCTTCCTTCCTTCCTTCCTTCCTTCCTTCCTCTTTCCTTCCATCCTTCCTTTTCTTTCTTATTTGGTATTTTGTTGATGAGTTCAATCCACTGGAAAAGATTCAAGCACAAAATAATTATCTATGTTCATGTTGACATTGGTTCTGATTTTATTGTTTTAAAAACCTTTGAGGTTCTCTAGGCCAGAAGTCTTTAGACTGGGTATTCTGAATGGCTTGCCCTTAGTTATTGCTAATGATCTCCAGCTGCACTATCTCCCCAGAAGCTGATCCCCTCTGAATTTAGCCTTAAATCCATACCTTCCAGGCAAACCAGATTTCAAAGTCACCTGCACTCCCTACTCTGAGGCTGTTGTAAAGCAGACATCAAATGCTGAAAGATACTGAGTGACTATAACTCTAGTGCTAATTCAATGCTTGACATTTGTTTTTGATCATTTGAGAATGAACATTCTAATTTGAAAATGAGTCAGTGGTCTGTGGGGTGTGAGGAGAGATGACTGACAGTTTTATCGATGTTGAACTTATATAAGTGAACACTAGTGTAGGTAACAATGATGAATTTTTGGAAAACATTAAATATAAAAATGAGATACTCGAGCCATTGAAAGTGACTGGGAATGATGTAATGAACCAAATATGACTTCTGACTAGCACAAAGAAATCAGGAAGTTCAGGAGGGAATCATTGCTTGTGCATAAACCAGTCCAAAAATTATGCTGAACAGACAAAAGATCTGGTCTTTTCATGTAAAAATGAACCTTTAACAGATCTGCCTAAACAGACTCATTTGAGGATGAGCTAGTGCAGGGGACACACACGCAACACAGACATCTCTTCACATCTCTTTGCAAAAATCATAAAACAAAGAATTAACTTTTCTCTTTTATTTTGATCTTGCAGAGGAAAGGTGATGAAACAACCCGATTTCCCCCCTGAGGATAGGAACTGCTGAGGAATCATTAAAACCCTGGAAACAGTTGAAATCCACCGGGTAAAACTCCCGATTCCTGGGGTTCCAAAGGCATGCATGTCAAAGTCACAAGCGAAGGCGATGTTGGATTGCTGCAGTATTGATGCTATTGACTCTCTCAACGTGTGCGATAAGTTTTGCATGAACAATGGAGATTTATTTAAATTCTGATGCATTTGAAAGATTCTGTATGATTGAAAGGGACAAGCTTATAAGTCTGTGATTGGCTACATTACCCCAGCAATGATCTGCATCACACAACATAGCCTTGAGAGGGACCTGCATATATTGTGTATATTTTGATCAAACTCTCTGCCAATTCAATCCGCCAACTTCGCTAAAGACTAGTATATATGACATTCATATCAGGGTGGGGTAAAAGTGGGTTTACAGTTGTGAGTATGTGAAACACTGTTTATTCGTGTTATTGTATTAATTTCTATAGGAACAACTATAAATCTATTTTTGTCCCCCACACTGTACATATAAACACACTCCATCCTTAAAGGATCACAAGTGAAAATGTTCAAAACATGCTAGAGAGCAATTCCACATGACAAAATTAAGAAACATTTGAACTAATATTAGAATATTAGAATATTATTAAAAATAGTGTAGCACTGTGAAAGGTGAATGTTTTGATTAGAACATTTATATTGTCTAGTTGCTTGAAATTAATCAGTGTTATTACAATTTCAGTTTGTGTGTGTGTGAGCATGTGTGTGAGTGTGTGAGTGTGTGTGTGTGTGTGTGTGTGTGTGTGTGTGTGTGTGTGTGTTATTTTGGTAAATGATGCTAATAGTTCAGATATACGAGAGTAGTCTAGGAGAAAATGTCCACTGTTTTTAAAGGACGGTAACACACTGATCTTTTGTAATAAATGAAAAGTATGGAGCCACAATGCTAATCCTTTCTTTTGGTGGGAAAAAAAAAATCTGACTCTTGTCAGGTAAACTGCTCGGCAGATAGTAAGTTTAATTCCTAACACCCACATGAGGCACAAGAATAGTTGGATTAACAACTCCAGTGTCATGCTGTCAGCTGCTGTTTATTTAAATTAAAATGTCACCATCCAGAAATAAATTAGTAAGTCGGAAAATGATAAATTTCTTAAACATACAGTACTTTGGCACCTTGTTCAGATAAATCTATTACATTTGGGGTTTTTAGAACTTTACATACACTATTTCCACTTTGACATTCAGAGTATAGCAGGTTTGGTTTTGTTCTTGCTTATACTTCTCTTCCTCCAAACCTCCCTCACAAGTTCCCTTCCTTCCTACTCCCCCCCCCCCGCCTCCCTCCTAACCTCCCCTCTTTCCTTTCTCCCTCCCCACTCCTTACCTCTCCGCCCTCTAACTCACTCCCTTTCTTAACTGTTCCTATTTATACTACATGATACAGGTAAAAAAAAATTCCATCAATACACAATTATCAGATGCTATAGTAACATTCTAAGACCTATTGTTTATCTTATGTTAAAATGAATTAACTACATTTTTACAGATTTCAAAATTCACTTCCTACACCCTCAGACAACTGGTTGACCTGGGTCCCCCTATTCTGCGTTATGTCTATGTCTGACATGAGAAAAGCATTCCCTCCCCATGAGCTTTCCCCTTGCTTCCTGTCATTTGAAGTTTACCCTTTTGCCCCCATCATGCCAACCCCTCCCCTGCTCTCATCCATACCGTGGGATAGTTTAAGCTAATTCTTTGGCTCTGTGGTCACAGGACAGCAGGCTGTTCCACTTCCTAAGCCAATCTGGTCCTATGTAGGGAGAACCAACACTCAGAAAGAAAAACACTCCCTCTCTGTTTCCACCCGGAGTTTCTTGCCTGTGACTTTGCGGGATGAAAATAAGGCAGATGCACACTCTACGGCAGGTTAGTCAAATGTGAGACAGTCGTATACAAACATATCAGCATTAACAACATGGAGATATTTACTTGGCCGGGTTTTCCATTTTCACATAAAAATGCCTCATATTCGGATGCGAATTCAGGGGCGTTGTCATTGACATCCAGCACTTTAATAGCAACAGGTACTCGTGATATCTGACTGTGGTTCCCTATGGGAAGGAAAAGATAACATCAGCATTGAGGGTATTTCATTGTAACGTGCAACTAACTCAACGTTCTTCTTGAAAGCATGGGTGTCTGTTTCAACTCCCCCTCGTGGCGGTGGTTTCAACATGGTGGTTATGAAGTCTGACCACTCAATGAGAAAAAACAGCCAGGGCTTCACTGCTTAAAAAAAAAGTGTAAATTATTATTCCAAACACCATTTGCTGGAGCTTTGCTCTGAATCATTAAAAGGTTTCCCTGGTGAAGAAAGCTTTATTTTATTAATAAAGTCCATTAGATAAAAGAAAAAAATCCTGTAGGCAACAAAGATTTATCTCTTTGTTTATCTTGGGTAGAATACAACCCAATGTTGTGCTATCCCTCATTTGACAGGCTATCTATGAAAGATGAACAAAAACCCAGCATAAGGGCCAAATCAATTGTTGATTGGTCCGTCACAATGATTAAAAAATAATCTTAAAGATGGGGGATCATATTTTTTTATGAATTTTATTCTTTATTAAAACTTGACCTTGGGATGGTTTTGGATAAAATAAGCCCAAGTCATTTTAATATTTTCATTTTCATAAAGATTTTCATCAGTGTACACAGATAATAATCTCCTAATCTTTCCAGGTCAATCCCAATAGCAAATAATTTAATACATAATCCTTAATCCTCAAGCCCTTAAATTTAAAAAGTTACACACACACACACACACACACACACACACACACAGAAATCTGGTCCATTAATACATTGCTGACTTGGGCCACGTGATAATTTTTTATTTGTAGTAAATACAATAGTTTGACTCTGACTGCAGAGTCTTTTGATGTCTTGTAAATTATGCAGAATGCACGGGGGATGGCCAATTATTTATTTGTGTTTCTGTGGCACTAAATATTTATAAGCAAGCCATGAGGGGGAAAGCGTTTGACTTCTGAATATAAAGAAATCAACTTGCATTTGATAGATCAAATCTGCTTTTTGATAATTGATTACATTCAGATCTCTAAAACCTTCAAGCACTCATCATTGTGTTTTTTCTTAAATATGATGGTATTTCTAAAGCACAGACCAAATGATCAGAGCCATGTTACAAATTTACACTTGGTGAACCCCACTGGCAATGCTACATGGTTTAACTCTGGTTAACTAGCATGGCTACTCTCCAGTATCTAATGTGATTACCTAAGGATGGATGACTACTCTCTTCTGGAATTCTAATCACCTGAGTCATGGAACATAATCTCACTCCCCCCAAATCAAGCCAATGGCCTTAGATGTGTCACCTGATACATCTTTTCTCCTTTACTATCTTATATCTAACGGATTAATTCATTCTTCATTCAAAGAGGAAGCATGCAGCTCCAACTTTTGATGAAAGGAAAAGTTTTATTTAAAAGTATAGCAGCTGTCCTTAAGATAAGGAACTTACATTTCATGCTTTATCTACTTGAGTAAATTCAATAAATAAGGTATAATTATTTGAAATAAGGTATGGTTTAATGCTTAAAGATGTATATCTCTTTCTAGCCTGACCATGAGCTGAAGAGTAGCTACTGAAGAGTAAAGGGAATAATACAGTGTTAGCAGTAAATGATGTTTGGAGCTCCATCCTTGCCTCCTACACCCTACATGATCCTGATCAGTTTGTCTGACCTCATGTTATCCCTGAAGAAATTGAAACTCGAGAACGTAACATGTGATTTACAGAATTATGACATTATATGAGAAAACATTAAAAGTATTATGATAGTATTGGGCACATGGTCAGGGGGGATATTTCTTGCTGAGAGAGTAGCCAGGAAGACTGAGGCTACTATCTCCCCCTCCACAGAACCCTAAGTTCCTACAGCAGAAGTCACTTAGAGAGACACTCCAGAACCTTGGCTTAGGTTCTGGGGATGGGCTAGAGAAGCATAAAGCAGAGAGCTCTGAATTTCTTAAAAAGAAGCTAACTTCAACCAGGCCAGTGTGGTTCAGTGGTTGAGCGTTGACCTATGGACCAGGAGGTCACTATTCGATGCCAGGTCAGGGCACATGCCTGGGTTGCAGGCTCGATCCCAATTAGGGGGCGTGCAGGAGGCAGCCAATCAATGATTCTTTCTCATCATGGATATTTCTATCGCCCTCTCCCTCTTCCTTCCTCTCTGAAATCAATAATCCTATATAATAAAGAGGGAATATGCTAATTGACCCTCACATGTCACAAAGAGGTGGCACCCACAGCCAATAAGGAGGGAATATGCTAATTGACTGTCCTTCCCTCAAAGAGGGCAGCACCCACAACCAATAAGGAGGGAACATGCTAATTTACTGCCCTGCCCTCCAAGATGGTGGTGCCACAGCCACAAGATGGCGGCGCCAAGTCCCCTCAGCCCCCCAGCCCCCCAGCCGCCCAGAGCTGGCCCAAGGTGCAGGCAAGCCTCGGGTGGTGGCTGCCCAGCTGCCCAGGGCCACCCAAGGCTCAGGTAACCAGGGCTGGCTGAGGCTTGTGCTGCCGGAAGTGGCAGTGGCAGCAGCAGAGGCGTGATGGGGGCGTCACCTTCCCCTGATCACTGGGTCGCCTCCCGCCCCTGAGGGCTCCCGGACTGTGAGAGGGGGCAGGCCGGGCTGAGGAACCCCCCCTCCAGTGCATGAATTTTCATGCACCGGGCCTCTAATATATATATATATATATATATATATATATATATATATATATATATATATATATATATATATATATATATATGTATGTGTGTATATATATATATATATATATATTTGTATGTATATGTATATACACACACACACTAGTATATATACACTAGTATAAAAATAAATATTTTAAATAAGCCAACTTCATTTGCAAAGGAATGTGGAGATGTTCAAGTCCATCTATGCACTAAGAATAATGGAGGTTGTTGTGAAAGGCAAATGGGGGAAGATTGGTAGAGTTGGTAGATTCATTGGAGATAGAGTTGGTAGATTCATTGTAAGCCAGCAAGTGGCCAGAGAGAATCAAAAAGGGAGGGAAGAAAAGCCAAGGCATTCCTTGGCTGGAGCTGCATAACTCAGTCTCTACCTTGATTGTCACATGGCCATCTCCTCTTTTTCCGGGGTCATCTACTCTTCCAAGAACACTTAGTACTGAATTTGGGGCCTACCTGGGTAATCTAGAATGATCTCATATTAAGATTCTTTATTGAATTACATCTGCAAATACCCTTTTCCAACATATTGACATAGGTTCCCAGGATTAGGACCTGGACATATATTTTTGAGTTTGACCATTCAACCTCCTGCATTCCCTCCTTCCTGAAAGCTATTTGGGACTGAATAGAATGGGACTATCCCAAATCTGCTCTTGTCCTAGCAAACAAAGATATAAGAAATTAATGTAGTTATACTTCCTTGCTTGAATTCATGTTTCAAAATATTATCAGATATAAGCTTAGCTAACCTGTGATTCCCTTCTGAGAATTTTGTCATTCATTCATTTATTCTTTCATCATTTTTCTCTTTATTTGTTCAGTAAATATTTACCTCTGTATTCCCAGTTACTAAGACAAAGTTCCTACAGTTAAGGGATCTACAGTATTCCAGGAAATAAGGGTTTGTTGTACCCTCATGTACCCTACATATTATTCCTTTACAAAAAGCAGTGGAAGAATATTTTCTAAATTCATGGGAAATATTTAAAAGAAGGGATGACTTCTGAATTAGCTTTACATAATGAGTAGACATATCCTGGGTGAAGAAAGGTAGACAAGTCTTTTCGATTGAAGTCAGCCACATGTAGAAAGGGCCAGAAGCCTGGAGACCAAGCTGTTAATAAAATAATCAGTAGCTCCAATGGTGAGAGCATCCAGAGACCTGGCTGGTGGTGACTTCAGGGCAGAAAGTTGAAGCCAATCAGGAAGAGTCTTCTGTTATAATGAGTATAAGCTATATCGCGTGATCATTGGTGAGCCAGTAAAAAAATTCTTGAAATTTACAGTTTTAAAAATTATCAATAAAGCAGAATGCCAAGCACAGTTTCTTTTTAAAAATATTTTTCTAAGTATATGAGTGTCCCAGAAATTTACTATGGCAATTTCTTGAAAGTGTTAAGAATAAAACAATAAAATAAACAAGAAACTAGTACACCACATCCCCCAAATATCCTCAAAAAATGTGTTATTATTGTCTCTGTTAAATAAATGTGCATGATTAAAAATTTTGCAACTTATCATAATTTCCAACATGTCATCATTAAATGCTGAAAATTCACTTTTATCTAAATTAATGAAATGATGGCAGTTCAAATTTTCAAGACATTGTAGAGCAATACAACTAATTAATTAAGCTTCTAAGAAAAATTATTCATGTCCTTCGTGACTGGCCCCCAAAATGTTTGCCTTTCATCTGATACACAAACATTAAATATAAAGATAATATAATTAGAAACTTGATTAGCATTCATTAACGATTACTTTTCTAAACACCAGAGATGTGACTAAGTGGTCTGGAAGGAAAAGCCCATTTCAGTGGCCACAAGAGTCAGACAGTTTTTACATGTGATGAGAGAGAGACTGAAATGGCAGCGAGGATAAACAACTCCTTGACTTCTGCCATTTGAATCACAGCGACTCCCTGTCACCTCTCTGTCACACAGCCTCATGAACTGCCCATTAATTTTGCCCTTTGATAATCAAAGGTAATGGAACGCTGCCAAGTCTAAGTTACTTGGGAATTTGCTTCTAACTAGCTTCCATGAGCTGCTGTTTTCACAGGCATCGATTGAAGTAAACAGCCTCTCCATTTCAGACTATAAGAGAGAGGGGGGAAAAATTTGGCAAATTTAGATATACTAGTGAGGCTCAATAAATAATCCTTGAGCCTTCCATAAGCAGAAGGGCGGAAGCCATGAGCAGTAAATTCCAGTCAACAGGGCCAGGCAAAATAAGAGAATTTATAATTGCGTTGGGGATGGAGGCACAGTGGAAGTTCATAAAGTGGGAAGATGTGAACTGAATATGTGATCAGAAAGCTGGCAACTTAGGAAATTTAAAATGAAACCGGTGGGAATTTGAAACATCATGGAAAATCATTTCAGCAGTGGGTGTAGGCTCTCTACTGACTAAAGTTAAAACCTTTTGAGGCATTATTTGCCTATAAATGGTTTGATAATTTCTAAATCAGTAGCGATAATTTACCAATTCATAGGATGTTAGCATCCAAACAAGTTGGAATATAATAGCCAATGGACACCAGCAGGGTAGGAATACCACCAGGGTTGGGGTGTGTGTGTGTGTGTGTGTGTGTGAGTGTGTGTTTGTTAATCCTTACTTAAGGATATTTTCTCCATTAATTTTTCGAGAGAGTGGAAGGGAGCGGGAGAGACAAAGAGAGAGACATCGATGTGAGAAAGACATATCCATTGGTTGCCTCCCGCATGCCCCCGAGAAGGGCTGGGGATCAAGCCTGCAAGGGAGGACATGCCCTTGACTAGAATCGAACCTGGGACCCTTCAGTCCACGGGCCAACACTCTAATCACTGAGCCAAACCAAGCTACCAAGAATATTTTGACTGGTTTTTCTCTTTATAGTATATTTTTATGCTTTACCGTTTTACTCTAGTAGCAACTGTATTGATGCCCTGGTTCACACACAGCCCCGTGAGTGCCTCAAACACATACCCAGAAATCTCTGCCTTCTAGTGTGCATAGAAAGAACCACTGACCACCAGAATTTTAATAATTTTCATGACAGGATTGTGAAAATTCCAGCAAGCCAGGCTTTAAAGAACGTCACACTATTTTACTCCTTAAAAGCTGTCATATTTACACAGTGGTTGTGAAGAAAATTAGAACCATAATCAGATGGTGGGATTGGTAGCACATGAACAAAGCTTATGTGTCTTAGCTTTTCTATTCACCAAGGAGTAGTTCTCTCGCAAAAGGGAGAACAGCGCTTCCTCTCACTGCAAAAATGGTGGCCTTGCACATATTTGCAAATTCCTGTAACTCCCTGGAGAAAAGGACTCTTAAATGGTGACTTTGGTTAGGTCCTCACAGTCCCTGTCATTTTCCCTACTGACAGCGAGAAAGCATGCTCTCTGGCCCCCCGACTTCCAGTGCTTTCTAAATGGGGAGGACATGTGTGGGTCTCTTGTTTATTACATTCATTTAAGTGAACCTGGGAATAGGGGGTCACCCCACCCTTTCCCTGCGTGTCTACAGGGAGCCCTCAGTATCTTCTCTCCAGCTCACGGGAGTTCAGGGCCAGGAAACCACCTTCATGGCCTAACATTTTGATCCTCTGGGGAAACGCTGTAGAAGTCATTGAGGTGAGAACTGACTTTCTGAACCTTTAGATACTATATATTTTATTAACTATAAAACTATAACAGTTATGTTCTAAATAAAGGCAACACATAACTGCATAAACACATATAAAGACAGCTTATAAATGAAAAGGCAGTACTTGATGAGAATGGAAATGTTATATATATGTATATTTTTTAATATATTTTATTGATTTCTTACAGAGAGGAAGGGAGGGAGATAGAGAGCCAGAAACATCGATGAGAGAGAAACATCGATCAGCTGCCTCCTGCACATCTCCCACTGGGGATATGCCCGCAACCCAGGCACATGCCCCTGACCGGAATCGAACCTGGGACCCTTCAGTCCACAGGTTGACGCTCTATCCACTGAGCCAAACCGGTTTTGGCTATATTTTTTATTAATATGTTATTTAGTCTACTATTAATTGTTTACTTACGCTTATCACTTTTTTTCCTCTGTTGTCTCTACTCTTTTTCTTTTAAATATATATTTTTATTGATTTCAGAGAGGAAGGGAGAGGGAGAGATAGAAACATCAATGATGAGAGAGAATCATTGATTGGCTGCCTCATGCACGCCCCCTCTTGGGGATCAAGCCTGCAAGATATCTAGCATGACCAGCATCCCAAAAGCCTCTCATGTCTTCTCAGTCATTATGCCTGTCAGGCATGTGCCCTGACGGGGAATTGAACTGTGACCTCCTGGTTCATAGGTTGATGCTCAATCACTGAGACACACAGGCCAGGCTCTATTCTTTTTTGTTTGTTTTGTTGCTGTTGCATGTGTCTATGCATTGGGGTTTTCATTTGCTTTGTGAAAGGTATGCCTCATCATTAAACTGTATTGCTTCTGCTGAATTTGTAACTCAAAAATATCAATTCCCTCCTTTCACAGCCCTAAGTTCATGTTTATAATTTTCTTGTACATCTCCTCTTTCTCCATACTATAAGAGATAAGAAAATAAAATTCCATAATGAATTTATTATCCCCGATGCCCCCACTGGCAATCTAAGTCTTCTTTGCAGAATCTCTCATTCTGCCAACAATTTGCATTATGTTTCTATTACTAAATCCTTAGGTTTTATTTTCCCCTTAATTATTTCAAACGGGATCGATTCAAAAATACTGGAACTAAATTTCTGGAGATTATTTTTCTAATGCAATTCCACTTAAATCCCTTATAAAACAGAATCTTAATTATGGAGACTAATACTTGCAGAGGAATTATGTACAGAGTTATTTAATATTCAGTTTAAATGCTCATTCAATATCAACTTACAATAACAATTGTGCCCTCGATTCACACATGTACACACAAACACACATGCACTTTATTAGAGAAGAGAATTAATATTGTAAACAACCCAGCACATATTGCATGATCTATTATACACTGTCTCTTTGAAGTGTATTGGCTTACTATGAAGACTTTTTTCTCAAATGGGAATATGATTTCAGAGTATGGAAGGACTGAAATCAATTAATATGAGTTACATATCATAATAGATAGTAAAAAATTATCATTTTCTAAATATCTAATGAGCCTTAAAAAATCAAATTATATGGAATCTAGTCAGCCTGCCCATATCTACTCAAAGCCTGGAAGTGGTAAAGAAATAGGAATCCCAGGTAGTCTGACCAACAGGTAAAAAAAAGAAAAATTAAATAAATAAATAAAAACAAAATGTTTTTATTCTCCACAGGCTTTCTTTAGCATAGCACTTGTAAAACTTAATCTTAAAAAAAAAAACAAAAAACAATCCCCCCCTAATTTAAATACAGATTACTTCCTAAACAATGCAATCCTATATAATAAAAGCCTAATATGCAAATTGACCAAACAGTAGAGCAACTGGTTGGCCGGGACAGGGCTGGCAGGCCAGCCAAGGCAGGTTCCAGCAGGCAGAGGGAAGGGGTGGCAGCAGGGCGATGGGGCAGGGCCAGAGCTGCTCCCTGGTGGTCAGTGTACTCCCACAGGGGGAGCACCACTCAGCCACAAGCTGGGCTGAAGACTGGCAAGCAGTGGCCGGAGCCTCTCCTACCTCTGCTCCCCATGGGGAGCGGGCCTAAGCTGTCAGTCAGACATCCCCCGAGGGTGCAGGCTGGGCACAAGAGGGCGCAGGCTGGGCTGAGGGACTACCTCTCCTGCCCCCTTGCATGAATTTTTGGGCACTAGGCCTCTAGTACAATAATAAACAACATCAAAAGAAAGGTTTAATGATTCTATTTACATGGCATTTTCTATTAATATATTTATATTTAGAAATATAATCATTCTTAAAAAAAAATTCTTGGGGTAACTGCCTTAACGGTGTTTTTGTTTTTGTTTTTGTTTTTGTTTTTGTTTTTGTTTTTGCATGAGATCAAGTTCTGCAGGGGAAGTGGGCCAAGCAAACAATAAACTGGATAAATCTTTAGGGTATATTCCTGTGTATTTTTATAAGATTATCATCCCCATGTAACCACTCCCCAAATCAAGATATCTGGCATAACCAGCATCCCAAAACCCTCCCATGTACCTCTTCTCAGTCATTATGTCTGTCAAGCTAACTCGATTCTGTTTCTTAACAATATATTAGTTTGTCTTGCACGGAACATTATAAAAATTGAATTAATAGAGTGTACACACTTTTCTATCTGGCTTCTTTAGCTCAATATTGTATTTTTAAATTAATTTGTATGTTTGAATGTAGCTTTAGTTCATTCTTTTCCATTGTTTGGAAAATAATTTGTATTGTACATATACCACAGTAACTGTATTGTATATATACCACGGTTTATAGTATTTGTAAATTCATTCATATATTTGCGTGCAGCTGTACAGTTCATTATTTTCTATTGTTTGGAAATAACTGTATTGTATATATACTAGAATACTGTAATATATATATATATATATATATATATATATATATATATATATATCTTATCCTCATATTGGCAGATACTTGGGTTGTTTCAGTTCATGCTATTCTGAAAAGTGCTATTATACTTAGTGTATTTCTCTTGGTGCACAAATATATGAACTGAGATATGTTATATACTTAGGAGTCAAGTAAAATATTGATTATAAGCTATCAACCATTCAGCTTCAATGTGTGCTTCCAAATATATTCTTAATATGGATGTACCAATTTACACTTTGCCCAGTAATGTATAAATACAGCAATTGTTGTACATCTTTAACAACATCTGTTAAAGCAGGTTACTATTCATTTTTAATTTCATCCATTGCAGAGGTATGTCATTGTATTTCAGATAGATCTGAATTTGCAATAACCTGATGATTAAATGTGAAAGACCTATTATGCTTACTGGCCACTTGAATATCTTCTTTGGTGATGTACCTGTTCAAGTTTTTGCAATGTTTTTTTTTGTGGGTTTTTTTTTATGTGAAGTAGCCTATAGATGGGACTTATATTTAGATAACTGATGATTTTTTAAAAATTGGTTTCAGAGAGAAAGTGAGAGGAAAGGACAGAAATATCAATGATGAGAATCATTGCTTGGCTGCCTCCTGCTGGGAACTGAGCCCTCAACCTGGGCATGTGCCCTAACCTGGAATTGAACCTTGACCTCCTGGTTCATAGATCCATGCTCAACCACTGAGCACACCAGCCAGGCAAGTTTTTGCCATGTTTTAAGTTGGGTTGTCCATGTTTTCCTAATTGATGTGCATAGTCTATGTTAAGAAGCTGAGTCCTTTGCTAGATGTGGGCATCACAATCCCTCTCCCTCTCTGTGGTTTGACACAAAATTTGAAAATTCTATTACCTCTTAGGAGACATAATTACTTTTGAAATTTATATCTCTGATCTATATGAAGATTACTAATATCGATTGTCTGAGAGGTCAAAGTTCAATTTTACCTACTGCAGATATCCAATTCACAATCCAGTCAATATAATTGAAAGTCCATCTATGGTATCTTTGCCATAAATCAGTTGAGAATTTTTGTACAGGTCTGTTTCTGGAATTTTCTGTTCCATTGTTCCATTTTTCTATCTTTATTGTTATATAACGCTCTCTTAATAATTCTCTATATATGAGATAAATGCTCTATATTGCAATTAGGAGTATGATGAGATCAACAATTATGGTTTTCTTTTGAAATTTTTTCCATTATTTTCCCTTTAAAGTTCTATGTACATTTTAGTGTTATTAGCTGAACTTTGTGTGTGTGCACATACACACACAGCTGTCGGATTTTTGATTGATATTGCAAAGAATCTATAGATAAATTTCAAGAGAAAAAAAAAGAATTTAAAGAGAACTGTCATGTTTTATATTTGAATCCCCAAATAGGGAACTTTAGATATACTTATTTATTTATTTAGAAATTAGTTAATTTCAGTAATGTTTTGTAATTTTCTGGTTAAAAGCCTTGCATATCATTCATTAGATATCGTTACTACTTAATTGAAGTCACTTTAGTATTTTAAGTACTATTTTTGTTTTATTTTCTGAGAAGTGCTAAGAAATAAATATCGGGTTCTTTAATAATAATTCTACCAGGCATGCAAACTTTACTTATTATTTATAAATAGGTTTTGTTTTCATTTCTGGGTACTCAATCATGTGGTCTGTGAATAGTGACAACTTTATTTCTCCCTTCCCAATATTTACACTTTCATTTCTTACTTGTATCTGATTGTACTGGCGAAAAACCGTCAGTATAATTGCATACAAATAGCAATAGGAGACAACCTTATCTTCACTTCCAATCTCAGTGAGAAAGCTTTCAATATTTTCCCATTAGGTCTCATATTTGCTATGATTTTCTATAGTTGCCCTTTATCAGATTAAGTTCTCTTTGATTTCTAGCGTGCAAAGACCCCCCCCCCCTTTATGAACAAGAGATGAGTATCTCGCAGTTTGTGCATCTGTGGAGCTTGATCTTATGTTTTATTCTCTTAATATTTTAATTTATACTAATAGATTTTCAAGTGTTATAATCTGTCTTTGTATTCCCTGGGTGCAATATTATATTTTTATATTAGTGGCTTTGAATTGCTAATTTGCTACCTAGGATAACATGAAGCAGGCTGTTAATTCTTCTTTCTTGTAATATTCTTGTCAGGTTTGAGCAGTAAAATCACGCCGGCTTCCTGACATGAGGTGGAAATGCTGCCTCGTTTACTTCTCTGATAAACTGTGTGTCAGATTCACTGGGGCATGACAATTTATGTGTGAAGAGTTAGTAATCACGGATTTAATTTATTCAATACAGAAAGTGATAGACATATTTTTGTTTTTCTTATTTATGGCAGTTTGAAAAGACTGCATTTTTCAACTCAGCCTATTTCATATGTATTTTCATATCTTATTGGATCAATATATTAGTAATATCCAATTACCATATTTCTAATGTCTATAGTCTGTAATGATGTTTCCTTCATCATTGCTGATATTGGTAATGTGTACCTTCTCTATTTTTTTTTGCACGATTATATTAACTTTATTCATCTTTGCAAAGAAATAGCTTTTGGCTTTGTTGAATGTCACTACTGGACATGTCTTCAATTTCATTATAGTCTATCCTAAATTTATCTTCAGCGCTCTACTAGTTCTTAATTTTCTGTTCACTTCCAGTCTTTTTGAAGTGGATGCTTAGATTGTTGATTTTTTTTTTAGCATTTTTTCTAGTGTAGACACTTAAGGCTAATTTTCCTCCAGGCACTGTGAGCTGTAGTCTATAAGTGGTATGGTGTCATTATTTTATCATTCATTTTAAAAATGTGCTCATTCCCTTGGTGATTTTAGTCTGTATTTCATGGATCATTTAGAAGTAAGTTTATGGCTTAATTTCCACTATTTGGGATAATGTCACTTTTTCATTATTTATTTCTAGTTTAATTCCATTGCATTAAGAAAACGTACTCTGCACATGTTGAGACTCATTTTATGGCTCCATTTTAACCATTTTGGGTAAATGTTTTAGTGTGTTTGATATGATTTTTCTTTAATTTTTAAAAATTATTTTAAAATATTTTTCTTGATTTCAGAGAGGAAGGGAGAGATAGAAATATCTATGATGAAAGAGAATAATTGATCAGCTGCCTCCTGCATTCCCCTCACTGGGATCGAGCCCACAACCCAGGCATTTGCCCTGATCAGGGATCGAACCATGACCTCCAGGT
Organism: Myotis daubentonii; assembly: GCF_963259705.1. NCBI lineage: Eukaryota > Metazoa > Chordata > Mammalia > Chiroptera > Vespertilionidae > Myotis > Myotis daubentonii. The sequence continues at coordinate 50,290,790 of NC_081854.1, read as the reverse complement.
TCATAGGCCCATGCTTAACCACTGAGTCACGCCAGCCCAGTCAAGTTTTCTCTAATTTTTGAGCACAGTGTATTTTACATTTCAGTTACATAACTTTACTAATCATAATATTCAAACTTCCTATTCTTACCATTTTTGTTTGTCGACTTGTTTGATTAGCAGAGGCTTATATTTTAAAATCTTTATCTACAAGCATTAATATGTCTATTTTTTCTGTTTGCTTCAGTCAATTGCTTATATACTTGGCAAACAATATCTTAGGTCAATGATGGCGAACCTTTTGAGTTCGGCTTGTCAGCATTTTGAAAAACCCTAACTTAACTCTGGTGCCGTGTCACATATAGAAATTTTTTGATATTTGCAATCATAGTTAAACAAAGACTTATATTTTTGATATTTATTTTATATATTTAAATGCCATTTAACAAAGAAAAATCAACCAAAAAAATGAGTTCTAGTGTCACCTCTGACACGCGTGTCATAGGTTCGCCATCACTGTCTTAGGTACATGAACACTTAGGATTTTTATATTATCTCCCTGCTGAATTTAATCATTTATCATTAGGAAATTTTTCTTTTTCCTTTCAGTAATATTTTTTTCTCCTCCCTCTATAGCTGAACTACTCTCACTTGGCTTGAATTTCATACATCTTTTTCAATGCGTTCAGTCCTCATATGTTCTTATATTTAAGGTTTATCTCTGATATGAAACATGATTTGAAAATTGGTATTTTTTTCCTAGTCTGACAACTAATATCTATTCATTGAAGCATGTAGTTTAATTATATTTAGTATGAATGTTTATATATCTGGGTTTTAATTTCTTATTGTATCTTTCAAATGTCTTTATCAGTTATTGCTTATGTTCCCTCCTTTCTATCTTTTTGGGATTAATATGTTTTAATGATTCTTTGTCCTTCCTTAGCCTATTAGTTATATAGTCTTAAATTAATAGTATTTTAGTGGGAACCTTAAAGGTCATATGCATATATGTGTCCTTGACTTATTAGAATATGCCTTGAGTAATGTTTCAAACATTTTACATGCCAGGCAAGAACCTTTACAACACATTAATTGATTGTGCCAGTTTGTTATACCCTTCCAGTATCTGGGCTTTAATTTTGGAAATGAAGAAGGAAAGTATATTATCTCCCTTCACACAGGGTTGGATGATCTCCTCACAGGGGGATATATATAGATGGATCTTTGATAACGTCAAGACTGAATTTCAGATTATAAAAGGTCTGATTTAATTTCTGGTTTTCCTTGACTTCTAGAGCCCATCCTGCCTGTCCAATTTGTTTCGCTTTTTAGCCTCTTAGCACATGCTGTCTGATTGCTTTCAAATCCTCTTACTCCTACACATTTTAAGAATCGGTTAAGTGCATCATGGGGAAAAGGTACCAGAATGCTCTGATACCTTCCCTTCAATGACCTCCTCCCTGTAGCTTTGGCCTCTCAATTTCTGGACACCTTGGAAGCCCTGAAGTACAATGGTGTCTCTACTTTCCCATGAGGCCACCACCCACTCCAGATTATCGATCTCAGCTTGGTTTCTATGGCCTGTGAGTTCCATCAGTTAAAGGCCTGAAGGGAATAAACATGCTACATTTAGGAGTCACCACAATTTGCCTCCTTCCTATGGCGTCTTGGCTTAAGTACTGAAAGCCTTCAAACATTGTTCTCCCCCTGCTCCCCTAGTTTTATAGTTATTCCCAGTGGGAGAGTTAGCAAGATAGAAGCTACCATCACAGACATAAGAAATATATTTAATTATTCCCCCCATCACACTGTGGTGTAATATGCTCATTATTTCCCCGAGAAAATTAAACCATAAATTACCGTGTATTTGATGGACCGTGGACACAACTATTACTATAAAATGATCCTAATCCTGCGTGAGGCAGTGCCCAGAAGAATTCATGTATGGTATGAATAATTAAGCTGGTGTTATCTTTAGTTAATGCTCTGACTACTAAGCCAGACAGATCGCCGGAGACTGTTTTTTCTCTGCCTGTGCTTTGGCCACAATAAATTCTGCATGTATTGTGACAGTGGAACAAGATATTGAGTTAAAAAAACAAATCCATAATTCAAGATAAATGATTAGCAGAGGTGGCTGGAGTGATTGCAGTACAACCCCTCACCTCAGGGTCAAGGACATGGCAAGGAAAGGGATGATGTTGATTTATTCCTAGAAGTAAATATTACATGGCTTGACTACGTGAGAATGTGAACATAGCTATACATGGTTATATCTATACATCGCTACTTCTGCCAACCACATTTGTATCCACAAAACCATCTATCAATGTGTATTAGGAACATAAGTAGACACAGAATAGTACGTATTCCTTGACTAAAACAAAGGAGATGTATGAGATACATTGGGTAAAATATGCAAATCTATAAGTAATAGGAAGCACTACGTATTTTTTTAATAATTGTGTTTGCGGGGACAAGCAGAACACTTGTTCATAATGACTTTGTGCAACTTGGGATGGCTAAACTTCTCTCTCTCTCTTTCTCTCTGGTTATAGGTAAAAATTAGTTGCTAGCTGTACTAAGCTCGCGTTTACAATATCTACCCTATTCAAGAAAGGTTAATAAATTCTTCCTGGACCTAGTAAATCTATCAGGCAAATTTGCAATGCAGAAGAAAGAGAAGCTGATAAGGACACAAAGTATCAAGCTTATTTTAGGACCTTATGAGAAAGTGAGAGGACACAGGCCGACACTGGGACCCTCAATGATGCTGGAAAAACAACTGCAACTAGTGGTGAAAGAGCAGCAATGCTGGGGGCTTCCTGTTTGAATGTATGGAGATGGCCAAGAGCTCTGTGTGCTACCAGAAATACCTTAACTAAAAACACACACAAACATCTCAAAGACAAAAGTGAAAAGTGATTTTTTTCCTTAACACAACAGAACAAAAGGAAAAAGATGAGCGAAACGCGCTGCAAGCAGAAGGCTAAATTCCACGGCCGGCATCTGCATTTTTGCTTTTGCACACAATCCACCTGATTGTGCTCTCCTTCCTGACATGGCCTAGCCCGCTGGGGGCACAGCTTTGAACAAAGTACGATGTAGTCTAATTTATCTCCACACATCAGCACATCCCCTTTAAAACATGAATCATTTTCATGTGGGTTTCCCCCATCGAGGTACTGGAATCCATCCGTGGAGAAGGAACCACTTTAGTTGATGTTTCCTGTGCTCCACTGGGCAATGGAGAAAATTGTATGAATGGGGTCTAAGCTCCGAGGAGTCTTTCTATAAGTCTCTCTCAGCACAATCCAATGGACAGTGAAACCCTCCTTGCAACCCCCAAACCTTACTCTGTGAATAATCCATGCTTACCACATCAGAATATCGTCATCATCATCACCATCAGCAGCAGCAGCTTAAAATATATTTGCTGTTTACCAAACACTTACTTTCATGTGTTTCGTGGCACCATGTTTTCATTTTTATGTATTTTTATTTTTTAAGTATATTTTGATGGATTTCAGAGAGAAAGGGAGAGGAGGAGAGATGTAGAAACATCAATGATGAGAGACAATCATTGATCCACTGCCTCCTGCACACCACCTCCCTCCCCGCACTGGGGATTAAGCCTGGGATTGAACCTTGACTTCCTTATTCATAGATGGATGCTCAACCACCAAGCCATACTGGCCGGGCTCATTTTTATGTAACACTATGGATAAAGTAACACGATTATTCTCTCCCATAAACATTTCACAGACAGTCATTGTAATTTTCAAAGTCACTGTCCCTACTTCCATTCAATCAATAAATACTGACCTTACACTTCCTGGGTGCCGGACCCTCTTCTAGGACAGGAGATACCAAATAGCGAAACCAACCCAACAACAACAACATTCAACATGGGGTTAGGGGTGGGGACTCCCAGGTACAGATGTAACTGATGGACACAAATGAAACCAGAAAAAGTGAGAGAGAAATGTGGGGAGGGTGTAGCCCTCCTAGGGAGGTGTCATCGCACCACCCAACTTCTTTTCCCTCCCTCAGGCATACGAATGGCAGACATAGGACTGCAGAACCAAGTTGCCGGTGTGTGGGCCTTCTTTCTCGACAACTTATCCCCTCCTTTCTCTACGTAGCAGGCTGAGCATTCACCCCAGTAAGGACATATGAGACTGACGCCTTTTTCTTGGTGCTTGCTGGAAACTGTCTCCACGCCCAGCAGAGGCCTGTTGGCCACCAGGGATGATCTGAGTCACGGCTCGGAAGGTCAAGGGTCAAACACGTCCTGCACTCCTGTAAACGGATGCCACGAGGAGAGCACAGTCCCTTGGTGGGGGCACGTGCCGCTTTCTTTGGAATTCCCTCTTATGAAGGGAACACGTGAGTTTCTGAAATCCCAGCTATTCAAGCTGGACCCTACCATATGGGCAGAGGGTGGAATCATAACTTCATGTCATTTAAAATAGCTGCAATGAAAACGGAGGCAGTTTTTTCTTGAATTCTTAGGACTAGCAGAATGTGTGGTACAGTTAGACTCAATGGGTCTGGTTTTTGAGCCCAGAAACATTGATTAGGGAAAAACAACTATAACCACAACAGCACAGCCTTGAGCAGGCTCCATATGGTAAGAACCATAGTGAGAAAATCCCTTCTTCATTTAAGACTCTTTCTCTGTCTACACCGGGGATCTTGTGAGGATTGGGACGACAGCATTAATGCCGGCTGTATTTTTATACATTCTCCGTGAAGCTTTGATTCCAGGAAGAGCGAGCCTGTCCTAGCATTGTAGAAATTTAGACTTCAAGCCAACTGGTGAGCAGGTTTTATGGTTTAGCAAATCCCAGTGATCAGTAATAGGATGTAAATTCCACCTGGATATTTACTAGGGCTAGCAGTGATGGTGAACCTTTTGAGCTAGGCGTGCCAGCATCTTGAAAAATCCTAACTTAACTCTGGTGCCATGTCACATATAGAAATTTTTTGATATCTGCAACCATAGTAAAACAAAGACTTATATTTTTGATATTTATTTTATATATTTAAATGCCATTTAACAAAGAAAAATCAACCAAAAAAATGAGTTCATAGGTTCGCCTCACTGGGCTAGGGAGACCGAAACAGAGGTAGGTGCCCTTGACCAGGAACCGAACCCATGACCTCTTTGGTTCAAGGGCCTCGACTCTGACCACTCAGCAAAACCGTCAGGGGCGTACCTACCAAATATAAATGGGCTAAGTTATAGCTTGAAGTGACTCAGTGAAACTCAATTAGGAGTTGTTATAATCATTTTCTTCCTCCTCTGGTTCCTGCATTGAAATTACAGGTCATGCATTCACAGCAGGACAAATTACTGTTTTCCCTGCAATCAGGTTGGCTCTGATTTATGCTATATCTTTCAGGATTTCTGCCCACTGAAGTCTTTTTAAAAAAAAAATATACTTTATTGATTTTTTACAGAGAGGAAGGGAGGATAGAGTTAGAATCATCAATGAGAGAGAAATATCGACCAGCTGCCTCCTGCATACCTACTACTGGGGATGTGCCTGCAACCAAGGTACATGCCCTTGACCAGAATTGAACCTGGGACCCTTCAGTCCGCAGGGCTACGCTCTATCCACTGAGCCAGACCGGTCAGGGCTGCCCACTGAAGTCTTAATCTTTGATGATGAGGTGGCTCTCAGCATTCTCTACTGGAAACCCCCAAACCAAAAACAAACAAAAAACCCCCAAAACACCAATAACAAAAAACCCTGCAAATGAGTTTCACTGTGGAGTTCCTCATCCCAATATTCATATTTATTTCCAATTAAATGCACGAGAGCGATTCAGAATTTTGTAACTTCAAATATTGCCTATCCTGGTGATTTTTCATAACTGTGAGAATAAAAAGATTCTCTAATTTTTAATTTCTTCCACATAAACCTTCATTATAATTTCTTCTCAGGAAATTGTTGGAATTTGCTCAACACTAAAAAGAATTAATTGCCTACTGTATTAAGGCAATTAAACAAATCATTTCATCATATGAATAACAATGAGTATAGTTTCACACTAACTGGGAAAAGGAAGGCAAAAAAAGGGAAGAGAAAAAGGAAGCTAATAATGATGCATGCTGGTTTATTATTCAGTTAGTCTTAGTATACATTATACAGATGGCAAAACAAAGGCATAAAGAAACTATCTCACTTCCCTGGAATAAAAAAATTAAAAAAAAATACTGATGCAACACAGGCTTGAAATTCATGTATGACTCGTTCCAAAGAACAGCCAAATCCTTTGCGGTTTTAGAATATTTGCCTTAAGTTTTAAGTTGATACAGACACCATAGGTGTGGAGTTACAAGCCATCTGCTAGCAGAAAGGATTACCCCCAAGAAGCATATCTAGGGTAAAATAATTTGCCATAAATACTCTCTCACTTTCTTTCCAAAAAAACAAACAACAAAACAAACAAAAGCCATCTGAGAGATTAAAAAACACATTAGCATAAAGAAGACATATACTAATATGTCTAAGATAAAGATTGTCCAATCACCTTTTGCGCCATCTTGACTAAAAGGTCCACATGGGCAGAATTCATTAACATAGTGAATAAGAAGACCAAAGAGTTGGTTTATGTGGCAGCTGTACAAAACAAGTATAGTGACAAAACCTCTGGACTGGAATGCAGGGTTAGGATAAGATTAGTAATGTGTATTGTGTGTTTTAATAGTTTGCATGTAGCAGGAACTATATGTGCTCTGCCTGTGCTTCAAACTGCACTTTATGAAAACAGGAAGGTAATTATATTACATTGAGTTGTGCTGAACTTTCCAGCTCAAATATTTGAAGATGTCTATGAAAACTAAGCATGTTCTTATACTACCGGTTAATTACACAATGGCATTAGGTATTAGCCAATGTTCTTTCAGCCAAACGGTAACTGTTCATAGTCTAGTCCTGGTTTATGTGTTCTTTCTCCATTCATTTATTCAATCAATCAGTCATTCCTTCATTCAGTAAATACTTATTGAATTGTAAATAGTCATTCAGTGTTATTGAATATTTATTTCCAAATACTCTTGTAGCTGTGGGGATGATATCAGCTTACAGCATAAGACATTCTACCCATGGGGACGAATTCATGACCAATATACATAACAATGAGCAAATTATATGATATGTCAGAAAGGATTAAATGCTAACAAACAAACAAACAAAAAAGGCAGAGTAAGGGAAATCTAATACTGGTGGTGGCTAGGGTAGGGCAAAGACTCAAAGATGGAGTCCATCTTGACTATAGCAAGAGGGTATATACTCCAGGCCCAGGGAATAGCTACTACAAAGATTCTAAAGGGAGAACCTGACTAACGTTTGGAACAATCACAGATTTCGGGATGGTTAGCAAAGAAAATTATTTTCTTGGGGGTAGCAATAGACTTGCACATAACAGTGACAGACTGCAAAGAGAATTAAGCAACATCTTTTTCTTGATTACCAAATTGTGATAATGTAAGACAAAACTACTTTAGGTTTTAACAAAGAATTAGGCTTGGGTTATTAACTTTAAAGTATGCAACCAACTGCTGTTCCTGGATGGAGGATGTTTTATTTCCTGAGGAAACCTCTCCTCTGATCTAGCCCCACCTCAGAAGTTTTGCAAGAATTCTGTGCCCTTTTCTTTTCTCATATATTTTTTTAAAAAAATATATTTTTTTATTGATTTCAGGCAGAAGGGAGAGGAAGGGAGAGAGAGGGAGAGAGGGAGAGAAGGAGAGAGAGAGGAAGGGGGGAGGAGGGAGGGGGAGAGAGAGAGAGAGAGAGAGAGAGAGAGAGAGAGAGAGAGAGAGAGAGAGAAACATCAATGATGGCAGAGAATCAATGATCCGCTGCCTCCTGCATGCCTCCTACTAGGGATTGAACCTGCAACTCAGGTATGTGTCCTGACTAGGAATTGAACCATGACCTTCAAGTTCATAGGTCGATGCTCAACAACTAAGCGACACCAGCCAGGCTTCTTTCCCATATGAACTGATGTATTGTATCTCTTTATGAAGAGTATTGAGCATATTATAAGCAGGTGTTTACGAGCACTGTAAGATATACAAAAAGTACCCAGTAAGATCATTTACTCTATCCGTGAATCTATGTCTATCATTTATAATGTGGTCCTTTGTATGCTATCAGATATGAGGATGGAGAAGTGTAAGGTGTAGTCTCTGCCCTTGGTGACATGAGTCCGGGAGGGAACAGGAGGCACGGAAACAACTAACTTTACTTATAAATTAGATCACCCGTGCCTTCTCTGAATTCCCATATAATCTCAGCAACATATACTGCTTCCAAATGGAGTAACATTTGGTTTGAACCTTTAAGGAAAACTAGTATTTGAAAATGCAGAGACATGACAGGCTATTCAAGGCAGAAAACAGTAATGTCATAAGGAATGGTCCAGGGGGACCTGGTGATAAGCAAAAAGGGTTTTTGATAAAACCGTGTAGATACAAGACATCCATCTCTACATAGCTTGGGGGTGGAAAAATTTTACACTTTTTTGTCCTAAAACATTTTCCGCAAGTTTAAAATCATAGCCACACATTATTATTGGTAATTGAGATCTTGAAGAGAAGTATTCTAAAGGAACAATTCATCATTTAAACTGTTTTATTTATCAAGTGGCCTTTAGAGGATATGTTCATGCACATTATAAAATGATGATTAAGAAATTAGAAGTTCATATTGCATAATCTAAATCTATTTTTTTAACCAAGACTTGGGAAGTTTATTGTTTAATGGGGAGAATGAGAAATGTCCGTAAGTAATTATACAAAGCACAATTGCACTCCTACTATGTGCATTTACTCTTCTAGTTCCATTAAATCTATTTTGAATCTTTAAGTTATGATCCATAAATAAATATCGTGGATGTCTCCCCCTGTCCCCGTCCCTGTCCCCGTGCCCGTCCCTCCCCCTCTCGAGAGCAGAGTTAGCACAACCAACTCCAACTTGTGTTTGAACTTTATCATCTGAACACATAAGTCTGGGCCAACAGCCAAGTCCCGGGCTGCCAGCAAAAGGGAAGCAAGCCACAGGTGCAAGTGATGATGATGACCAAGCATCTCCGTGGTTATCAGCTCGACTGTCATGTCAGCCATAGTGCTTATGTTCAATAACCCTTATTCTACTTAACATGGGCACCATAGGCATTCGCATAACATTCATTACAGTGAATTGTTAATTGTTCTATTTTATTATTAGTTGTTATTGTTCATCTCTTCCTGGGCCTAATTTATAAATTAAACTTTATCATAGGTTATGTATGTATAGGGAGATCATAGTATTTATAGGGTTCGGTACTATCCACAGTTTTAGGCATCCACTGGGGAGTCTTGGAACTTATCCCCACTGGATAAGGGGGAGCTACTATATACAATTATTTAGAATAAAAATTGAATTTTAAAAACCCAACTTCCTGCTGATCAGCATCTACCTAATATTGAAAAACCAAATATGTTTTTTTTATCAAAATGGTTAACAAGAGTTTTCGGATAGGGGAGGAGCTGGTCTAGGTCAATCAGTCCTTTGCAATTGATGGTCTCAGTCTGAGTATCACTAGGAAACTTGTTAAATATGCAAATGCTTGGGCTGCAAGTCACACCCAATGAATCAGAAACTCTGAGGGTGGGGCCCAGGAATCTGCGCTTCAGTCAGCTCTCCTGGTGGGTGCAGGGCCTGCTGAGCTTTGGGACACCCCAGCCTAGAGGTGTGTTGTATGATAACCATGAACTATATTCTGAGCAGAGCCTTGCTACTCAAAGTTAGCCCACTGGACAGCAATGTCAGTGTCACCTGGGAACTAATGAACAACGCAGAATCGGTACTCCAGACTTATGCCTGGAGTTTAACTTCAAGAAAATAACAAAATTCACATTGAATAGGTAGTTCAGGGATTTCAGGGGGATGGTTAGTTGTTTTTTTTTTTTAATTTTTATAATCCTTTTGTTGAATAAGTAGGGAGGTATGGCAGGAAAATGCTTTAAAGCCTTTAGAAAATACATCAGGATTCTGGGTAGTTTCTAGAATCCTCCAAAGTGAAATAAAAAATACATAGATAAGGCTCTATCTCCAACAGCAAAATAAATGGCTAATGGAACAAGGGAGACCTTCATTAATAACACTTAATAATAGCCACTAATGTTATTGAGCATCATGTTCTAGCGTCTGCTAGCCCTTGGAGACCCAAAGATGAATAATTTCGGGTCAGCAATATGTAACAATCAAATGAATGAATATACCTAGTAAAATTAATCATCCCTTGCAATGTGCCAGGCACGGCACTAAGCGCTAAAAAGGTGGTTTCTCTATCTTAGTCACACAACATTCATATGATACTGATATTGTCATTCACATGTCACGAGGAGGGAGATGGAAGCTCAGACACATGCAGCGACTTTTTCATAGTCACATAATAAATATGAGGCCCAGACAGAATTCAAACAAAAGGCTATTTGCCCTAAGCTCCTTCTTTGATGACAGAAGTGAGAAAAAGCATTGTGAGGCGGTCAGGAGGCGTCGATTGAGAAAGAAATGGGTTTTAGACTCAAATCACAGAGTGCTACCCAACATCATCCCTTTCCCTGTGTATCTCCCACAAATGGTTCCAAATGTTTATCTTTGGGAAAGTAAAAGTAATTACTACCATTCATAACCAGTTCCTGATGCAGCATAAGAACCATACATGACCACAGATATGTCAGATGAATGTTATTTGTCTCAACACCAAAGTACACCAGAGTTTCTCTATCTTCATAGTGTGTTGTTTCATGAACTATTGGGGGGGGGAGGGAGAGTAGGGAAAACTGACACATTTAAGGTGAATGAAACCAGTGACATGACAGAGACAAAGAGATTAACTAATGTAAAGTAATTCTTAGTTCTGCAATGCTCATTTTAATACATAGAAACAATTCCCTTCCCTCTTCACCTCAGGACATAAATATAGGTACAGATCTATCTATCTATCTATCTATCTATCTATCTATCTATCTATCTATCTATCTATCTATCTATTTATCTATCTATCTATCTATCCATCCATCCATCCAAACACCTTATCCTGGTAAAAGTGTAACAAAGAATTTCCATGTGAATCAATCAGCTAATATTTGTAATGTTTTTAAAGCAACAGGATAACCACAAAAATGGAGAGGCCTCATCCTAGGAAAATGATTTTCTATCTCATTTTATCTTGCTTTCTCTATTTGAAAAATGGGTCCAATAATACTTGCCCTTTACAGACCTCAGAGCAATGCTGTAAGAATTAATGAAATATGTGTAGAGAGCTGTAAGCTGGATGAATTAAGAGATCATCACTGTTATTCTATTGGATTCTTTAAATAAAATGGCCAGTACAACTAGGACCCAACCTTTGTGGATAAGGCAGATATAAGAACGTAGTAGTGATGTAATTTTTAAGGAAGTCTTTGTTGTTTAAATCAAGTGCTTACATCAGAAGTCTAAATTTCAAATGGATATGATAAATAAAACATTTTTTTTTCCTGAGGGGGATAAAAAAGAATAAACACATTTGAGAAGTAAAAAACCAAAAAAGGGATGATCTTCAAATGCTGTAGGCTGACACCTCAGGTTGCCACCTCAGCCTCAGATCAGATTAGGGTCATTAGATCCATGATCCCAAGATTTAATAAATGAACAACCCTGGCTTCTTTCTCTAATTCATCAAAATTAGTTGAGATACTCCTCTAGCCTTGCCTGTGCAGCTGTTGCTTGGCTGTGTGGGAGTAAAATGTCAGTTCAATTTTTCATTTTTTGCTTCCAGATGTTTGGGCATCGCACAGTTACAGGTGTGTAATTGTTTTAAAATGCGCTCAGATTAACGCAATTGAGTTCTACTGTTTTTGCCTTTTAGTCTTTAACTATAATAAGAAGAGAAGGCACTCTATTGTTTTAAAATCTGAAACAGGATCTGAAATTCACATCTTCCCTGACCTAGTACTCCAACAATGGACCTGTATACATTTATTGTTGTTAATCCTCACTCAAGGATATTTTTTCATTGATTTTTTTTTAGAGAGAGTGAAAGAGAGGGGGAAAGACAGAGAGTGGGAAACATGGATGTGAGAGAGTCACATCGATTGGTTGCCTCCTGCATGTGCCCTGACCAAGGCCGGGGATCAAGCCTATAAGTGAGGTACATGCCCTTGACCGGAATCAAACCCGGACCCTTCCGTCCACAGGCTGACACTCTCTCCACTGAGCCAAAGCAGCTAGGGCGACATGTATACATTTTTAAAATTAGTTGTATCTCTTTAAGAAACTAAAGGATGATTCCATGGGAGGAAAGATAGAAATTAGGGTGAGAGAGGTGACATTCTATATCCAGAATATAGCTGGAATAAATCACGATATTTCCAAGGATCCCAAGTGATATTGACTTGGATCCAGTCAACTGACATGGAAAGACAGACTTAGTGGGCATTTTCCATCCCTAAGGTGCTCGCTCAGTGACGTGTGTGGAGATAACACATCAATATAACAAAATGGGAATAACGTAACCTTTTTACTTCCCAGCCTACCGTTTCAATGTAATATGTAAGGAAATCGTGCTAATTTGTCCGTGCAAGTTACCTCTGGTCTAGATAGGAGCTTCAGGCCATGATTATCCTATAAACACAAGACCATCCCTTCGAGCCCCAGCACGCACAGCTCCAGGGATGTCTCTGTATTCTTTGGAAAGGACAATCTAAAGACGGGAGGAGGGACTCTGTGAGGAGCAAGCCAGCAGGCATCGTGCTCCCTCGGAGAGTGTGGAAACATACACATCCCCAGTCATATTTCCTCTGATACGCCGACACCCATCGGGGTGTTTTCCAACACGGTTCCTGCAGATTTGCAAGTGTGTGCAACGCCGTTTCCACACAGTGTGACCAACAGATGCTGTTTTTCTTGCCATTGACACAGTGTGCATTGCTAGAATCGCTCTGGCCTCTATCTGTTCTCGCAGAATGAATATTAGGGAAGCGCTTCTAATTATGAATCCAGGGAAAGCCTGGGGGTTGCAGCATGGCTTGAATGATCTGGAGGAAACGAGCTTTCTGACATTCGGCCATATCACCAAAAATGCAAAGTAAGGACACCAGCCCTGGCCTGTTTTCATAGAGTTAATTTGAGGCTACGATGCAGTAAAGAAGACAGAATCAGTCTACAAAGTGTAAAATCTTAAAGTGGAAATGTAAGGAATTCCTACGACTCATATAACTAAAGTCTGGAGGCCAAGGTTATCCTCACTGGGCAAGGGCCTCCGTTTTGTGACTAAGTTTTCCAAGGTGTCATTCATCTTAACGGGGACTCTGAGATTTAGGGGTTTGTCCTCAGCTTTGCAGAAACAGAAACCTTCGTCTGTGAGCTCATTCCTGGAGTGAATGAGATCAGCCATGCATCAGCCAAGCTCTCAGAAGACACCTGATTAACAAAAAAACCAAATGTTTAGGTACAAGGGAGAAGGAAGTGCCTGCTAAAGGCCCCATTGTGTGGCGTACTGCATAAGGCAGAGGTTCTGGTGACACACACGTGTAGGTCCAACGTCTGGCTCCACCAAGCCGTAGCTGTGACATCCCTGAAGCCTTGAGACATACAATCGCTGTCCAAGTTTCTCATTCATACAATTTTTAATTTTTTTTTTTTTTTTTACAGAGAGGAAGGGAGAGGGATAGAGAGTTAGAAACATCGATGAGACAGAAACATCGATCGGCTGCCTCCTGCACACTCCCAACCGGGGATGTGCCCGCAACTCAGGTACATGCCCTTGACCGGAATCAAACCCGGGACCCTTCAGTCCGCAGGCTGACGCTCTATCCACTGAGCAAAACCGGTCAGGGCTAAAATTTATTTTATTGTTTTTTTTTAGAGAGAGGAAGGGAGACTCCCAGGGGTGGGCAAACTTTTTGACTCGAGGGCCACAATGGGTTCTTAAACTGGACCAGAGGGCCGGAACAAAAGCATGGATGGAGTGTTTGTGTGAACTAATATAAATTCAAAGTAAACATCATTACATAAAAGGGTACGGTCTTTTTTTTTCCAATAGTTTTATTCATTTCAAACGGGCCGGATCCGACCCGCGGGCCGTAGTTTGCCCACGGCTGGGGTAGAGAGATAGAAACACTGATGATAGAGAAACATCATCTATGGACTACCTCCTGCACGCCCCCTACTGGGGATGGATCCAGCAACCCAGGCTTGTGGCCTGACCAGGAATCAAACTGGTGACCTCCTGATTCACGGGTCAGTGCTCACCCACTGAGCCACACTAGCTGGCATAATTGTGATAATATGTTATCTAACCATATAGGGAAGTTTTCAAAAACACACGGCTGACTACTCAAGTGCTGTGTCAAGCACTGAGGAAGACGGCAAGCTCAAGAAATGAGGGAATGTCCTAGTGGCCCCGCCCTGCTGACCTTGGGCCCGGCAGAATCTGGAGCAGACTGAGTTGTATGGCTCTAGGACAGCGTCAGTTTTCCCTTGTATTCCAACTGGTGCAGAGCCCTCCCCTCACACGGCCAAATCTTGGTCTGTTAGGGCCTGATAAACTCTTCTGGCCGCCCCCTGTTTACTCCATGATACCCCACCTCACCACAAAGGTCTGCGGGCACCTGATGGGGGGCAGCTAGACTTGGTATCCCCGGGACATTTTGCTGAGTAGTTTTAGACCCAGCACTGGCATCAAGATTGAACCTATATATTTGTATTAACTAATATCACATCAATAAATTTAAAAAAGAAAGAAATGAGGGAATGGTAGTTGGTGTTATTATTATTACTACTACTATTATCTGGGTCGGCATATTTTATTGCAGCTATTACTTTTTTCAATTATTTTATTTAAAAACATTAAATTACAGTTCACATTCAATATTATTTTGTATCTGTTCCGGTTGTATAGCATAGTAGCCAATCATATACTTTACAAAGTGTTCCCCCTGATTTTTCCAGTACCCAAAGGGCATCATACATAGTTATTGCAATATTATTGAGTATATTTTCTATTCTGTAATTTACGTTTCATGACTTCCAATCTGTACTTCTCAGTCCTGTAACCTCTTTCACTCAGTCCTCCACCTCTCTTCCCCTCTGGCAACCATCACTCTGTAAAGAACTCATACAACTCAACACCAAAAAGACAAACAAACAATCCAATTTAAAAATGGGCAAAGGACCTAAATAGACACTTTTCCAAAGAGGACATGCAGATGGTCAACAGACATATGAAAAGATGCTCAACATCACTGATCATCAGAGAAATGCAAATGAAAACCACAATGAGCTATCTATCACCTTTCACCTGTCAGATGGCTATCACCAATAAATCAACAAACAAATGTTGGAGAGGATGTGGAGAGAAGGGCACCCTTTGGCACTGTTGTTGGAAATGCAAATTATTGCAGCTATTTCTAAAATGGAATGAAATATCCCCAAAGAGTGGCTTGAGAAATATGGAGTGAGGGCAATGGGAGTGAGATGTAATTAAATCTCAGTGGCCTTATGCTCTGATGATCTGCCTATTCCTGGAGGCAGGGCTGGTCCCCGGAAGAGCGCATCCGGCTTGGTCCTTCAAACAGAGCATCTCACTCTGGCAGTAACTGGATGGGTCCTCTCAGCCTGCATCTCTGAGACACGCTCAGTGCCCTATGCCCGCTCATCTCTCTCTGAAAGAGTAACACCAGGGATTTTGCAGTAGGCAAGTCTTGGTCTGGCCTGAAACAATGTTGTCTCTTGAGAAGGCAACCTTATTTGATGAGATTCTGAAAATGTACATGATCATGTCAAAATATTTCCATTGGAGCTAACTTCATTTTTACTCTGTTCTTAACAACCCCTAGCATTTATATGCTATATACTTACTATATACACTATCCCATTAATCTTGCTAAAGATGTTATATGTATTCTTTTAATATCCAACATACATTTTATAAGTGATAAATTGTTTTATGGATGTGATAAAAAAGTTACTATATCTCAACTAATTACTTCCAATTAGTTGAGAAAATAAATGCCTTCCTAAGGCAACAATTTTTATAAAGAATTTGGTCTCAGGGCCTCCTCAGCCACTTAAAAATTATTAAAAACCCCAAAATATTTTATTTCCAAAAAATTTTATAACTGGGTTATATCTTTCAATATTTACCAATTAGAAATTACAATTAATTACTGAAAACATAACAATACACAAGCACACATTCCATTAGCCATTGAGCAATGATATCAACACATCATGTAGCCTCAGAAAAACTCCACTCTCACTTGTGAGAGCATAAAAAAGAAAAAGAAAAATAGCACCTCAGTATTATCATCAACACATTTTGACCCCATGGAACCCATGAAAGAGTCTCAAAGACTTTAAGTCTCTCTGGAACAAACTTTGAATTTTCTGTGTTGAAAGATCAAAGGCTTTTACTGCCCTAATCCTGCCCCATATATTCCAATCATTCTCTCTTTATTATTTATTTTTTTAAGACTAGGCACTGTGTTAGGTCAGCGATTTTCAGCCGGTGTGCTGCAAGAATTTCTAAAACATGCAATACCTGACTTTTTAGTCAGGGGCACCGACCTCTTTCCCCTTAGATTGTCAAATAAAAACATGGCAACAGCCAACACAACAATAGCCAACCGGTGTGAATGAATCAAAATTATACCTATTTCGTTTTTGTCAGATCGGCAAAAAATATCACAGATTTTTTGGTGTGCTGCAGAATTTTAGTAATTGGTTTAACTGTGGTATGAGATGAAAAAGGTTGAAAATTGCTGTTAGGAGCAGTGTATAACAATAGAGAATGATACCATTATCCACACCTTACAAATGATAAAATCCAGGCATAGGAAGGGTGATTGCTTTGCCTAAAATCAGTTCACAATCCCGTATCTGTTTGTCCCCAAACCTGTGCTCTTCATTGCCATGCTTTGAATCAGCCAGTGAAGACCCATCAACCAGAGATGAATGAGAGCCGAGTTAACTGTCTCATCTCACCCCTATTCTAACATGAACCCAGAAGTCCAGAGTTACAAATATGACAGCCCAAGAACTGAACCTAAATTTCCCAAAGGGACTGATGTATCATTCCCAATTCCTTGCCTCTTAATATCAGATGTTCCTATTGCACTGAATAAAATCAGCATGTTACCTTATTCTACTATTATTTATTTTTATGAATTTTACCTCAAGTAGACTGTAAACAATTCGACCCCCTGATATATATATATATATAATGTACTATAAGGTCTGTCAAGTATGGGTACATGAGGAAATTGGTACAAAAATTTATGTTTTTCAAAAAATACTTGCCCTCTTTAAAAATCTGTCACACAAGCAACAAAGAGCAGAAAGAGTTAAGGGTTTGGCATTAAACCTGGTGGCTTCAAACCTCACTTTATCAGATCTCTGACCTTATACATATGTGTCCCCTCATTTCCCCGGATCTTGCTTCACACATTTTGAAACAAGGCTCAGGATACGTCCATCACAAAGTTGTTTTGAGGACTGAATGAGACAAGTGTTGGCAGACAGTGACAAGCATTCTGCCTGGAATTAGGTAGAATCTCAAATTTCACTTTATTTTATCTCCTTGATTGTCACGCCAGACATGAGTCAGTTTTGCAGACAATAGTGATCATCAGAGAGTTAGCAAAGAGCCCACAGCTCTTTTTGCATTCATGCTACTTTCTTAACTCATGAGTCTTATGATATCCAAACAACAGGGAGCTTCTTGGGCCTTCCTGAAACCAGGCACTCATTCATATGTTCTTGTCAGTCTACTGCACGTTGCTACTGCACAACAGAAAGGTTCTCATGGAAACAGGTGTTCATATTATGGAGGCTACCATAACCACTACTGAAACAGGCTCAGATCAATTTCTTTCTTTTCTTTTCTCATTTCCTCTTTCTTTCTTTCTTCCTTCCTTCCTTCCTTCCTTCCTTCCTTCCTTCCTTCCTTCCTTCCTTCCTTCCTTTCTTTCTTCCTTCCTTTCTTTCTTCCTTCCTTCCTTCCTTCCTTCCTTTCTTTCTTTCTTTCTTTCTTTCTTTCTTTCTTTCTTTCTTTCTTTCTTTCTTTCTTTCTTTCTTTCTTTCTTTCTTTCTTTCTTTCTTCTCTCCTCTCTTCTCTCTCTTTTCTTTCTTTCTCTCTCTCTCTCTCTCTCTCTCTCTCTCTCTCTCTCTCTCTCTCTCTCTCTCTCTCTCTCTCTCTCTCCTTTCTTTTTTGTTGTTGTTAATCCTCACCCAAGGATATTTTTCTTTTAGACAGAGTGGAAGGGAGGGGAAGAGCCAGAGAGAGAGAGAAACATCCTTGTGTGAGAGACACATTGATTGGTTGTCTCCTGCATGCACCCCGACCAGGGCTGGGGATTGAGCCTGCAACCTAGGTACCTGACTGGAATCGAACCTGAGACCCTTCAGGCTGCAGGCTAATGCTCCAACCACTGAGCAAAACTGGCTGAGGCTCAAGTCCCTTCTTTTCACCACAAAATTCGCAAAACATCCTGGGTGGATCCATGCTATTCCCTTTGCTGGTAACATCCTTGCTTTTCTTCTTCACTTGTCACAAGAGAGCATTGAACCTGACTGTGAAGAGCACTGGAGAAGGCATTTCACAGAACTCACATCTTCCTCGTATGTGTTGTTTGGCTGCTTTTTCCTTTTATTGGACAACGTGACTGTAGTCCAGCAGGGGTCTCCTCCACCGCAGAAGCCCACCTCCAGTCCTGGAGCCACGTCTTTCACAACCTGTGACCCGAGAGCCCAGGGGAGGCGTGCAGACATGATTGACTCACTAATGCTTTGTCTATTCCATCAACAATTACTTGTACCTCTCGTGCAGTGATGGCGAACCTTTTGAGCTCGGCGTGTCAGCATTTTGAAAAACCCTAACTTAACTCTGGTGCCGTGTCACATATAGAAATGTTTTGATATTTGCAACCATAGTAAAACAAAGACTTCTACTTTTGATATTTATTTTATATATTTAAATGCCATTTAACAAAGCAAAATCAACCAAAATACTGAGTTTGCGTGTCACCTCTGACACGCGTGTCATAGGTTCGCCATCACTGCGTCTAGTGACTACTGTATTAGATCTTAAATTTCTTTAAGATGGACACCACTACCAGGGACAAAATCCATCCTTCCAAAAGCAAAGGCAAAATAAAGACCCCTAATTCGGCACTTCCCATTTTCACAGTGGTCTCGTTTTTATATGCCAAAGGCCATCAGTGGCCTCTCTCACCGCCTTTTTAAACCCATGTCTAACCAATCACTTCTGATGACTGTCCAGATAGTTTCAGACTTATTTTAGGTATCAGGTTCCCTGCGAAGTCACCCGTTTCTTGCCTTAGATGCTTTTTATACATCTTCTCGAATAAACAAATGTCGGTTTCTATGGTATTCGGTGGAGTTCAGGCTTTCTTTGTAACTGCTACATAATTATATTGGAAATGTGAAAAACAGTTCAGCAGGAAAGCAAATGCTGGCTCAGTGTGGGTATTTTTATACCCAGAGATTCTCAAATAGGCACGACATGTGGATGCTGTGCCTAATACACAATCTAATGACAAGCCTGATTTCCGAGCCAGAAAAAAATCCCCGCAGATATCCTTTACAGTGTGTTCGAGTGGTTTATTTGTTTGTGCTACACAAACCAGTTAAATAAAGCCGAGACAGGAAGGGTTCAAATGTCAGTGTCTCTTAAACAGCAAGCTCATCACAGTCCATCTGAAAAAAAACAGATGACGAGGCTTCTATCTTTATTACTATTGTTGAAAACAGATATGGAGGATATATTTATATGTGTCATGTTATATTCTAATAAAATAATGGTATATGATATAAATGATAATGTAGTCATCATAATCTATTAATATAATCTATTATAGTATATATTAAAATATATACACATAGGCATTTTATATATGCATATGTATGTACTGTATATATATTTATATATGTGCATATATACATTCCCTACATTAACCAAGTAAGTTTTAGCTCCCTATTGATTATTATAGTTTCCTTCTAACTGATAAATAAATATATTAGATTGGCCAAGGAAACTTTTTTTTTTTTTTTTTTTTTTTTTTTGGCCAAGGAAACTTTTGATTTTCAAGCAGAGAGTTGCTAATGGAATCTAGACTGGGATTCATAAATGTTTGACTACAAACTCGAAGCTTTTCCCTCCCACACTTGCCATCCATGGTTTTATTCCAGGTCTTCCTTCCTTCTCCAGGCTACTATTAAAAATTCACTGTCAAATTATATCAGCGGGTGTGTGGAGCAGACCTCAGTACATCCCAGGATTATCTCAGTGGGGAGCAGGAGCATTCGAACTTCAATATCGGCCCCCCATTTAGACTTTCATTTATTTTCAATTTAGGAGCTGGAGGTTCTCACGGCCCAGATGCCTCTGGAACAGGTAGTTCACGGACGCAGATTTTAAATAAATTGCCCCATGTGGACCTCCCCACATTCACCACATCCAGTGACTTCAGTGGGGATGAAAGCCTACCAATCATAACTCCTTGTGTTTGAACTTCTTCTCCAAAGCATCCGTTGAAGAAAATCCATAGACACTTCAACTTTGGAAGTGACAGGTCACCTTTTGTGAGTCAGGGCACGTCTCAATAGGAACTAGACCATCACTCAGAAAAGAATAGAGGCTAAATGCTCGGAAATGGAGCTGAAGAGTCAGACAAACCTAGGATGCAATCCCAAACTCAGCCTCCTCCATCTGGTGAGCTTGAACTTTGGCATCTTTGTTTTATTCGATGAAAGAACTGATGGTCCCCACATATGGAATTGTGAGTATGAAATCTGATAAAGGGCATCATAAATGAGGGCAGCGGTTCTCAACCTGTGGGTCGCGACCCCTTTGGGGTCGCCTAAGACCATCGGAAAACACATATAATTACATATGGTTTTTGTGATTAATCACTATGCTTTAATTATGTTCAATGTGTAACAATGAAATTGGGGTCACCACAACATGAGGAACTGTATGAAAGGGCCACGGCATTAGGAAGGTTGAGAACCACTGCATTAGGGTGCAGAGTAACCAATGCCTTGCCACCACAAGTGAGATGGAAGCAAGTCATCATAGTTTATACATTTCATCCGCCTGGCTAGAGGGCCACCTGACCAGGCCCTGACATGCCAGGTGGGTGGGGGTAGACAACGATGGAATTGGGACCTATTTTTAGCCCCCGGTTCTAAGCTTGGGATTAGGGATTCCTGTAATCAGAAAACATGCTGCATTTTCATTCTTCGGGCTTTGCTGCTTTGTAACCTGCCTCCGCGTGTTCAATCCAGATGAGATTAAATGATAAACGGGCTTGTTGGGTCATGAAGTGTGCGCTGGCATCATTCAGGGCTCTCCTCAAGGCTCTCAGAAGTGGAGAGAAATAATGGTTTTTGATCAGAAGCCTGGCTCCTTGGGGAAAGAGAGAGGGGACCTGAGGCTCCTTTCTACCAACACCTTTCCCATGGTCTCTGACTCCCAAGACTGGTTAATATTCTATGGGAATCCTTCCCTGTAAGCACAGTCAGTGCCCCGCAATTCTCAAACAAGGAGAGGGCCGTCGCTCCTGCCCTTTCTGTGCTAGCTTCAGTCACGGAAAGAATGGCTTAAAAATCCAGGGAGCTGTGTGCCCGTGTGCCTGTCTGCCTGAGACTTTTAACACAGAGCTGAGTGGGGTGCATGAAAACGAAGACCCTTTCCACCAATCAACTAATAGAGTCTGTTTGGAGTCAGAAGTCATCAGGGTACTGTTTACTGGTATTAATATGATCTCCTTTACTCATTCATTCATTTGGCAAATATATACTGTACTGGGGGCCCTAAGCACTGTGCCAGGCTCCCAGGATAAAACAGGGACAATCAATAATAAAGCAATAATAAAACATTTCATAAAGGCAAAGACTTTACCTATTTTTTCCCCTTAGAAATCTTTAGAAATGCATTCTCTTATCCACTCAGCTATATTTTAATACAACTATTGAAAAACAGAAATGTATTTTCAAAACCACAAGCAAATAAATGGTTATTATGAGTCTCAACCAGTCATTTAAAAGAAAAGAACAAGGGTTTGTGAGAACCTATATAAGAAAGGAACCCAACCCAGCACAGGTATCAGGAAATAGTAATAATAAGTTAAAACGGTTATATTAATGCTTATATAGAAGTTGCTGTGGCATTATAAGTGCATTCGTAGATTGAATGTAACACAAATTGCTACTTAATCAGAAATTCTAAAGAATCCATAGTTAACCAGTTGATGGCTGCTAGATAGAGCGCATCTAATCCTTTCTTCCAAACATGTAAGGTGTGGAAGCACAGAATTTTGATGCACAGGTACCATCCTAAAAAGAAGATTCTGGAAGAATGGCTGTGAGGTGCCTATGTGGAGGCTACAGATTGCTATTTACTTCTTGGCCACGCATACTGAGAGTCAGCATCCCAGTCTGGAATAAATTAAAAAAGAGAAAAGGGTGGCCATAATATTTTCAACTCCTCCCATCAAGAGACGCTTATTTCTCCACTCCTTGAACATGGTCTTGTTAATGTCACTTGTTCTAGCCAATCTGGTATAGCCAACTGGATATCATCGGAGACTTAGAAAGTGCATCTCAACAGTCTTTGGCTGCTCCTAGCAAAGTGAGCCCAGCTGCCTCACGGAACCAAGAAAATACATGTTTATTATTTTTTAAGCCACTAAATGTTGACATGGTTTGTTAGGCGACATGAGGGAACTGATACAAATCAGAGCATAATATGATAATTGTGGTCCCCTTTCTGGACAAATAGTGGGAAATGAATGCCAAATAGAAAGTTTAGCTGTGGGACAGAACTGGGAATGAGAGAGAGGAGACACCAGGTTGGGCCTGGAGGAGGACAGAGACGGGGTGGGGGAAGAGAAAGGACTATTGAGTCCTTACTCTATGCCAGGCTCTGTGTTATGTACACGGCCTGGATGATCTGTTTGAACTCTCACAACCAACTTCAAATACAGCGACTGAGATTTAGAGATATAACTTACTCAAGTCACACGTACAACATATGTTGGACCCAATATTCTGGCTGTGACATGTTGATTCATAGTTTATATTTTTAACTAATAATCACTACTGCCTACTGAGACAGTGGCGACAGCCGTGCCTGTGACCTTGACTTTGGGTAAGAAGGGAGCTCTTGAGCCCTAACCGGTTTGGCTCAGTGGATAGAGCATCGGCCTGCGGACTGAAGGGTCCCAGGTTTGATTCCGGTCAAGGGCATGTATCTGGGTTGCGGGCACATATCCAGTAGGGGGTGTGCAGGAGTCAGCTGATTGATGTTTCTCTCTCATCGATGTTTCTAACTCACTACCCCTCTCCCTTCCTCTCTGTAAAAAAATCAATAAAATATATTAAAAACATTAAAAAAAAGGGAGCTCTTGAAAATTGTGAATGTGGCCAGGATACTGAGGACCAATAGAAGAAAGAAGTCTGTTCTACTGGATACATATCATCGTAGAAAATCATACTCCTCAAATAATCTCAAGATGATGATTCCTAAACAAACTCATCATTTGGTCGATCCCCAGAATGAAGTTGGGTGATTCTACTGATGACAAGAAAGCCCCTTTTGGGCATATATCCTTTACTTACATAAAAATGATACAAAATAATGCTTACTTTATAATTATTGTTATAATAATTAATATTGCATTCGATTTATTATCAAACATTTACTCTAATTAGGCATGATATTAGCACTTACATAGATTCACTCTTCATCATATACCTCTAAGGTGCATCCACATTTACAGATAGGGAAAATGAGTCACAGAGAGAAGTTAAGCGACTTACTAATGGAATGTGTGTGGATAAATGAAAAAGTAATGATGCAATCCAAGCGATCTGACTTAAAGCCTTCCCCACCCCATCCCCCTTTATCTCCCTCTCTGACTTCCAGACTGATAATCTGCATTTCCCCCCTAAGTCTTTATAATAATTTCTCTGTCCCTAGAGAAAGCAAAGCCTGAGGGTAAATCAACCTAATATTATCTGATCTTTTAAAAATATATTTTATTGATTTCAGAGAGGGAGAGGGGGAGAGAGGGAGAGAGAGAGAGAGAGAGAGAGAGAGAGAGAGAGAGAGAGAGAGACATCAATGATGAAACAGAATCATTGATTGGCTGCCTCCTGCACACCCCACACTGGGAATCAAGCCCACACCAGGTCATGTGCCTTGACCAGGAATTGAACCGTGACCTCCTGTTTCATTGGTTGACGCTCAACCACTGGACCATGCCAGAGCTAGGCTGATCTTTATAATCTTTTCAAATATCTAAAGCCTTCCCCACCCCATCCCCCTTTATCTGGCACCCTCAAACCTGGAGATGGACATTTGTTATGAGTGGCCAGTTTGTTACAACTTACACCTGAAACGACTGAATGACTGTTTGCTGCTTACCTCATTTCTATGCTTTGTCTACTGTCATCTACAATAAGAGTTATTGTTGAGGTTTTGGGGATGGTGGCTTAAAAACAGAATAAGGCAAGATGTGGGGATAGAAGCCTCTTACTTCTGTCTTTTTCTGGTTAGAACTAAGGGCTATTGGTCATAATGACATCCTAAAGGAGTTCCTGGTTAAAATCTGTATCTCCGATCTAAATCCACATGCTTTTTCTAAGTAGATTACAACAAAAGGGGGGCAAAGAGAAAAAAGATGGAGAAGTTGTGGGGGGATATTAGTAGAATGGTTGCAGAATGAAGAGAAAATAAGGAAGAAATCCCCAGGTCAAGATACAAAGGGCTAGAGCAGCTGCTCAGGAAGTGGGCACTACCGTGATTACAAGAACCCTCATGTGGGTCACCCCCAGAATGACATTCATCTGGGGCCTGCAGAGTCATCTCCTAGGACTTGGAATGGTACTGGCTCCAATTCCTCACTATGGGGAGCTGCGCACTGGATTCTGGTCCCTTTGTCAGGAACCTAGAGCTTCCCTTTAACATCCCCATATTTAACTCCCCACTTCTCTTCATTATATCCCTTATTGTTAAAAATATTGATCTTTTCCTTGTCTGAGGTAGGGGGACTCTTGATAGGAACTTGTCAAATGCCTATATTTCCAAGAAAGTCATAGGGGTCATACTGCTACAGCCTCTCTGATATTTGGGAGCCCCTTAACCATTCCTGGCCCTAAATCTCACTGTCTACAATCAGCAGTTCTCAACCTGTGGGTCGCGACCCCTTTGGCGGTCGAACGACCCTTTCACAGGGGTCACCTAAGACCATCCTGCATATCAGATATTTACATGACGATTCGTAACAGTAGCAACATTACAGTTATGAAGTAGCAACGAAAATAATTTTATGGTTGGGTCACAACATGAGGAACTGTATTTAAAGGGCCAGAAGGTTGAGAACCACTGGCAAGCTCTTATGACCCTTTCTCTTCTGTGAGAGTTATCTGGTAGTTCCCTTCCTGTGCTTCTACTCAATCCTACACAGGAGAATGGAATTGATCTTAATGGAACTCTAGTCCTGATTATGCTATAGGCAACAAAGAGAAACAGGATCCTGATATAAAATTTAAAGTCCTCAGTTTAATCAGGTGCTTCAGAAATGTGCCTGCTTCATCTGAGGGCCTATCCGTAGGCGCTGGTCAATCTGCCATGCCTGAACCAAGGCCAAGAGGTAGGTCATTGAACAGACCTATCAGCTAGGCCAGTGGTCGGCAAACTCATTAGAGCCAAATATCAACAGTACAACGATTGAAATTTCGTTTGAGAGCCAAATATTTTAGATTTAAACTATATAGGTAGGTACATTGTTATTAACTTAATTAGGGTACTCCTAAGGCTTAGGAAGAGCCACACTCAAGGGGCCAAAGAGCCGCATGTGGCTGGCGAGCCGCAGTTTGCCGACCACGGATCTATGCAATGAAGAAACATAACTGCACCTAGCAGTAACACATGAGCCACGAGCACCAATTTTGCTGTGGAGAGGATAAGGAGGAACATATAATATAGATCAAATCAATACTATTAAATTAAGCTGTTCGTCAGGGTCAAGGCTGTGTTTACAAGAACATCCACAATTTATTCATCAATTTCTAAAGGTCATGGATAAATTTTGAGCTAAAAGATACAGCACTATCACTGTTATTTAAATTCCCACTACACCCAAATTGTAAGGAACAATTATAATTCCCATTACACAGATGATAAAACAGAGCAAGGAAGGAGAAATTAACTGCCCAAGGTTATATGGCCAAGACACGGCTAACTGTGTCCAACTCTAGAACCTAAGATTCCTCTAAATAATGAGTGGACCATAAAGAGGTGCTTTTCCTACGTGTCATGGGTTGGACAAAGCATTTATTCTGGCAACCGGGCCCTATGCCAGGAAGAAACATTCCTTAAGTGCTATCAAACTGGTGTTTTCCCGGGGAGACTTAACCATCATTAGCGAATAGCTTCATTTGCAGTGTCGTGTGCAGCCCACGGTGGTGGGCCAGAGCGATGCATTATCACTAACTGAAAGAGATTAATTTCATGGGCAGTTCTATGCTTCCTGCTTAAGACACTTGCAGGTAACCAAGAGAAGTGTGCTTTCTGGAAACGCCATTTGCCTGCCCCCAGGTACCCGTGTCAGTGGGTTTCTCCACCTTCCATCCCACAATTTCTCTGGGAGGAACACTCCGGAATTGGCATTCAGTGCCTCTAAAATGCCCCTGCAGAGACTCTATTCTGAGCACATTGATTCCCCAACTCCCCGCTGCATTCCCATATCCTTTCTGTCTCCTAAGACTGTGCTTGTGATTCCTGGTGCTACCTCTTAGCAGGTCTTTCCACCTGCTGCACCTAAAGGAATCCCGAGGGCTGTCTGAGCTTGAATCTCAGCCCCATGACATAATCACCTCATCAAGAAGAATCACAAAAATTAGAGATAAAAAAGAACACCTTACCTCTGCCTTCCTTCACAGGGTTGTTCTAAGGCACATCTGACTGGGGGTGGGGCGTGGCGAGGCAGTGGGGGGAACCTGTGAAATGTGGATTCTGGAATCCCTGCCTTGAGATCGTTATTCTGTAGGTCCTGGGGAACAGCTGAAACGCATTTGCTTTGGGTTTGAATAGTCACCCAGATGATTTGAATCAGCTGGGTAGGGTAACGTCTCTGTGCTCCTCACTGAAAAATGCTATCCCCTCCAATGCACTATCCTGTGCTTTCTCTTCCCTGTTGCTCAGTTTCCTCATCTCTGAAATGGGAACAGAATTCCAGCCTGACCCGGCACAAAGCTCTGCTCTGTCCACTAGGCAATATCCCTACCCTGGGTCACAAACATCGGAACAGAAGGGCCAGATCTAATGCAGGTCTGCTCTTTCCTCCAGGGCACCCTTGACCTTGCCTTCACCTTCTGCCTCACACAGAACTGCTTCATTCACTTGCTTCTGGAAGGGACATGACAGTGTCAGATACTCAATGTAAGCAGGAGAGTGCAAGGGAAGAAGATATAAGAGAGGTTTCTTCCATGGAAGGCAGCTACCAACACAGAATCTGCAGTGAATCAGTATGGGTACCAATCCTGCACCCCCAAACCAACTCTTGCTCTCTATAAAAATGTGGGTAAATTACCTACCCTGTGTCTGAGTTCCCTCATCTGAAAAATGCATATAATAACAGCACCCACCTAACCGGTTTGATTAAGTGGATAGAGCATCGTCTTATGGACTGAAGGGTCCCGGGTTCGATTCCTGTCATGGCACATGCCCAGGTTGTGGGTTCGATTCCCCAGTAGGGGACATGCAGGAGGCAGCAGATCAGTGATTCTCTCTCATCATTAATGTTTCTGTCACTCTCTCCCTCTCCCTTCTCTCTGAAATCAATAATATATATTGATTCACACCTACTTTCACAGAGTGGTGTGAGAATGAAATGCATCATAGGGCTTCCCTTCTGCTTTTTTGGTGTTTAATTAGTCAGCTAAATGTACCTTAAACCTTCACCACTGTGGTAAACAGCAGCCCTACACCGCAGTTGCAGGGGATGGGTTGCTAGAGCAGAAGCAGCAGAGATATGCTAGCTATGCCCAACCTCTTGTTAGCAGGTGGGCTTTGAACCGCCAGCTCCTGTAATGAGAGGCGCTGGTTGATTGTGACGGCAAGCTAGATCTATTGCCAGTGAAACACTTGGGTAATGCACACAGCGGAGCATCTTGCCTTGGTTAAGTGACTCTGACACAGGAGGATAAAAGACAATATCTTCCTCCTCATTAAGGGATAACAGATGGACTTCCCTAATATCCATTTTTTAGCCTAATTTCATTTGTTTAAATCTTTGCCTGATGAGATGGCGTTCTGAGAGTAATTCTAAATTGTTCTGCCTGGAACAAATATTTCTTTAACTTTATTAGAACCTCTCCCTAAGGGGTTCTGTTGTCCTGGGTGGTTTTAAATATTCATCTCATCCAAATACAATAAATCTTTCTTTAATATTTTTTTTTTTTTTACCCAAGACCTGGTCTGTGGCTTTGCAAGGTAAATATTACGTGATGAGCTAAATAATAAAACCAAGGCAAAACAAGTTATAAGCTGTTTTCTTAGTAATTACATTTTTTCTCAAGTTTTCTGTGGTTGTATTAATCCTACTTCTTTTCATGATTTAGACAAAGATGACTTCATTGTACATTTAAAGCTTCTAAATTTATGCCCATCTCAGCTGAAACTTCACAGCTAACATTTAAGGTTCTCTTTTGTACTCTTATTCTTCCCTTTTCTAAGAAAGTTACATGCAAACATTTTTTTTTTAAAGCAGATGGCTACCTAAGTTTATAGTCTCATGTTTCCTGAGATATCAACCTCCTGAATGAAGCTTGCTTCTTGGCCAAAAATATGCCTATGTAGTTTGTTTAGTTTCCAAACTCTGAGTAAAAACAAGTCAACTAAGTAATTTAAACGGCGAGATAACACCCACTGTCTGAGCAGGAGTCATGGAAGTTTGCGTTATAGGTTTTCAGTTCTGAAAGGTTCATGGACAGGCTCATGGTCTTCATGTGGACAGAGCTATTCTGCACTTTTTCTCTATGGCGCCGACTGTAAACCTGAATCTGGGACATGCTTGAGTGATTTCTCTGAAGCCATAAAGAAAATTTAACTTGGCGTACATTCTAATATTTTTGGTAATTTGATTACACTGCATTATAAATAACGATAACTCTATAACTTCAAAATATTCTTATTTTTAAATATATCCTCTAGATCCATGCATGCTGTTGCAAATAGTAAGATTTCATTCATTTTTATAGCCAAGTAATATTCCATTGTATACTGTACCACAGCTTTTTTATCCACTTGTCTATTGGTGGGCACTTGGGCTGCTTCCATAGCTTGGATATTGTAAATGGCACTGTAATAAACATAGGGGTACACATATTCTTTTGAATTGGTGTTTTGAGTTTCTTCAGATATTCCCAAATGAATACTGGAAACATCGGGGAACACTGTAAAAATATAGGATTGTCTAACCACCATGCTGTGCACCTGACACTAGTACAAAATAATGTTGAATACAAAAGTATCTATACTTTTGACTAAATGACAAAATAATATTTTACTGATAGACATAAAATATTGATTTTTTTCCATATTGATGATGCTACAATTTTAAATGTAATCATATGTCCACTGAAAGAGGTATGTTGTGCCACTTTTTCTCACCCTCAATATGGAAATGCTTGTAATTCCTGACACTCATCCTCATCTCCCTCACCTCCATGTCTTTATTTTTTAAAATATATATATATATATATATATATATATATATATATATATATATATATATATTGATTGATTTCAGAGAGGATAGGAGAGGGAGAGAGAGAGATAGAATCAATAATGAGGCAGAATCATTGATAGGCTGCCCCTGCATTTCCCACACTGGGGATGGAGCCCACCACCCAGGCACGTGCCCTGCCTGGGAATCGAACCATGACCTCCTGGTTCCTAGGTCGACGCTCAACCACTGAGCCACACCGGCCGGGCTCCATGCCTTCCTTTATGGGTCTCTCAGCAGATTCCGAGCCATCCTTCCATCAGCAGGTGCTTCCAGGAGCCGGGAGAAAGAAAACTCCCAGAGCTCCTGGGTTTTGCCTGCTGTGCGCACTGCTCTCCCCCCGTCACCAGTCACTAGAAGGATGCTTGGCAAGGAGTAACAGCTCAATTAATGATGATTGAGTGAGTGAGCACATGCATGTCTTCTGACTGGGTTGGTACCCACATCCGCCTGGCTCCGCAGCTCATTACCCCGAAGCAGCTGCTTTCCTGTCTGTCTGCTTACTCCTCTGTAATTCCTTGCAGATGAATCTTTTGTGTCTGGGTTGCCCCTGAAGTGTCTCAGCCGCAGCTCTGCGTATTCACGTCTTTTTCCTCCTTAAAGCGGAGTCCGCGGAGCCTCAGCGCCAGGGTCCTTGATAAATATTTAAGTGAAGGCACCCAGCTCATAAAAAAAGTGTCCCGGATGATGGCTACCTCAAGTAGGGTGTGTTCAATAGACAAGGCAGTGCTTTAAGAAGTAATTACTACCTACCTACTTGAGAGAAATCGGTGATCCCTCTGAGCATTTCTAGAAAGCTTCAGACCAATCTAAACAGATAGGGGTTTTCTCAGAGGCTTAAGGTGATAATGCAGCGTCAACATTGTAAATGACAAACTTGCACGCCTGTGCCTCTCTAGACGGGGTGAACACTGCTGGTAAGTCAGCGCCACCGATGGTGCGCTGTGAGTGCTTTATCCCTTAACGTTACAAGGGGAGGGAGAGAGAGATAGAAACATCAACAATGAGGCAGAGTCATTGATAGGCTACCTCCTGCACACCCCACACTGGGGATGGAGCCCACAACCCAGGCACCTGCCCTGACTGGGAATGGAACCATGACCTCCTGGCTCAGAGGTCGATACTCAACCACTGAGCAACACCGGCCGGGCACCATGCCTTCCTTTATGGGTCTCTCAGCAGATTTATGGGACACTCTGGCCGAGGAACACACCAGGGAAGACAAGGGCACGCAAAAGCCAGGAAAAACACCCAAGGGTCCAAAGCTCATCCCTCCCCAGGCCCCACAATCTGGTATTGTCGAAGCAACGTAACAACTTGATGGCAGGCTCTGCGCCTGCACTTGAGGTTGCGATAAGAAACAGGCATCCTTCTCCCTTGAATCTTCACTTTTTCACCCAGTGCTGTTTTATTTTTTACTATTATTTTTTTAGTTTGTTTTGTTAATCTTCACCTGAGGATATTTTTCCATTGATTTTTAGAGAGAGTGGAAGGGATGGGGAGAGACAGTGAGAGAAACATTGATGTGAGAGAGACACATTGGTTGGTTGCCTCCTGCACATGCACATGCCCAGACCAGGACTGGGGATGAGCCTGCAAACGAGGAACATGCCCTTGACCAGAATCGAACCCGGGACCCTTCAGTCCACAGGCTGATGCCCTATCCACTGAGCCAACTTGTTAGGGTTTTTTTGTGTGTGTGTGTGTGTGTGTGTGTGTGTGTGTGTGTGTTTAACGTTACATGGAGGACATTTTCCCACATCTCAGAACAAGAAAACCCCATGCCCTTCCTAATGGTCTATCCGTGGTCAGCAAAATGTGGCTCGCGAGCCACATGCGGCTCTTTGACCCCTTGAGTGTGACTCTTCCTAAGCCTTAGGAGTACCCTAATTAAGTTAATAGCAATGTACCTACCTATATAGTTTAAGTTTAAAAAATGAGGCTCTCAAAAGAAATTTCAATCGTCGTACTATTGATATTTGGCTCTGTTGACTAAAGAGTTTGCCGACCACTGGCTCTAGATCACTTTCATCTGTACGAACAAATTGATCGTGTATTTCAGAGATATTTCCCCTGCATTCACACTGTGAAAACAAACAGCAGATTGTAGAGAGAGCGCGGAGCAGAAGTTAGGTCCCACCCCTGTAAGTACCATCTACACACACTCTATGTTGTATGTTTGCCCATGAACTTTGCTTCCTGTCAGTTTGTATTTCCTTATTCAGATTCCCAGCTCCCTCAAGATTTGAATGCTTCCTTGAATCTCTGTGACCAGGTCCTTTATGGGAAGAAGAGATTTGGATAATATGCAGAATATGCTTTGTTTAGAAATGAAATGAACATCATGTCTCTTTTGCATGTTTTTGCATAATAAAAATGTAAGACAGAGTGTAAGTTCTCAAAGACAGTGTAGCACTAATGTCACCATCTAGCTGTTCTTTAGAGACTCAAGAGTAGTGTCATTAAGTGCAATCAAAGAAGTGTTAGGCATAAAAAAATGGAAAGACCAACATAGGTTATTTGAACAACCCTGGAATGTTTACATTTTTGCATGTAATTTATGAAAAAATAATTGTATTGAACATACAGTTTTAGACAGTCTATAATTAATGTGTAAAATACACTAAACTCTAAAAAAAATCACAGAAAAACCATATATAATTTCATCTCTTCAAATTAACATGTATTGATAGGGTGAGGTTTCTGTCTATATTTTCAGCCTATACATGTGTATACACATGTGTGAGGCTCACATATGTGAGCAATAGTTTCTATATTGTATATAGCATATTTTAGTGTCTATTTTTAGAAAAAATATATTTTATTGATTTTTTACAGAGAGGAAGGGAGGGGGATAGAGAGTTAGAAACATCAATGAGAGAGAAACATCGATCAGCTGCCTCCTGCACATTCCCCACTGGGTATGTGCCCGCAACCAAGGTAAATGTCCTTGACGGGAATTGAACCTGGGAACCCTGAGTCCGCACGCCGGCGCTCTATCCACTGAGCCAAACTGGTTAGGGCTGTTAGTGTCTATTTTAATTATAGTGTATAGTCCTGTAGTTCTATTTATTACCCACCCTATTATACTAAATCTTCCCTCATATTTTAAAATGCACAACATTGTTTTTTAATGGTTGAGTAATGGATATAGGTTATAATAATATTTGGATATAAGAATGTTGCAACCTTTGGTAAGTTAACACAATGTAAGTTATTTCTTACTGAGACGATTCATCAAAGGCTCCTTGGGAATCAAAAATAATTTCCAATGCCCAACTCTCTAATGACCCTTTATCATGTGATCACTAGACACAAAGTGAACCCAGTCACACAAGGAAAATAAATAAACCCAGGCACTTACTAATTTCAGTAGCAATGATCGTTATGTTGTGCCATACACTTAACTCTCTGTCAAGCGGCGTTGCTAGCGTTATCTTCCCATCATCTGCGTTAATGTTGAATTGCCTCTCCAGGTCAGTGTGCCGGTCGATGGAAAACCTACAAAACAGATAGATCTGTAATCTATTTCCATGCTCACGTGATCCAGACAGCCCACAGCAGACCTTTAGTCATCCTCAGAGAGCCATCATCATGAAGTCAAATGAATTGGGAAACGCAGCGGCATCGTCATTTGCAAAACCAAATGACTGGACGAGGCACAAGAAACTTGATAATTACTGTCGAAGGGGTAATTAGCTACCTATGCAACAAGGAGGTCAGACACCGCCACAGGTTTCAATGGGCAGCATCTTCAGAAATGGATGTTGATGAAGAGTTAATTGGACAATCCATCACATTTATTGGACAGCTTATGGTAATTAGCAGTTGCCACAAAATATCATCTAAGACGATGAACTCAAGCCCAAAGCAGGATGGGTCCGAGCAGTGGGTAATTTATGGCCGTTCGGAGGAAATGGGTGTTTGTGTTAAACTTCCGTTGGACTAGCCAATGTGTGTGTGTTTGTTTTTGCTGGTTTGTTTTGTTTTTATTTATAGACAGTACATATATTAAGTATATATTTAGGCTTCCTATCAGTCTCTGTCTATAGAAATCAGACAGTTACTGATTCTCTAGTAATAATTTTTAAAAGTTGGAAGAGATATTTTAATAGATTCATAATACTAGATTCTATGAAATTGAAAATTTTAAATGGACTTGTTAGCAGTTCCTATATTGAGAAAATTTTCGGATAAGACAGTATTATGGTGTTTTGTGTCTAGAGCCAACTGCTTCTCTGGTGTACTAAGTATTAAGATTACATAGGAATTACGTTTTCCATAGCATTTATCAATATCCACTTTATCAATCAAGATCTGTGCTTTCACTACGAAATGTCAAATATCAGCAACAGAAGGTATAATTAGAAAAATTGGCCCATAAGTAATCAGTGAAGTGAATTGAAACAGGATAGAATAAAAGCCCGAAGAAGGGCATTGTGAACTGAATTTTTGTGTCTCCCTGCAACTCATATGTTAAAATCCTAACTCCCAATGTGGTAGAATTTCTAAGTAAGTTCTTTGGGTGATAATTATAATTAGGTCATGGGTGTGGGGCCCTCATGATGAAATTAATGCCCTTATTTTTTTTTTTTTAAAGTTGACACAGGGTCCCTCTCTGGTTTCTGCCAGCAAGAGGGCAGGAAGACAACCACTTGCCAAGGAGGAATCTGGTTCTCACCAGACACCAAATCTGTAGGTGCCCTGGTCTTGGACGTCCAGCCTCCAGAACTATGAGAAATACATTGCTGTGGTTTGGGCCACCAGTCTATGCTGTTCCATAACACAGCCCAAGACAAAGGTCACAGACAACCCCATTTTAAAAGGAAGGACAGACGGAGCGTTTATGGATAAGGTGGCCTCCTAGGAAGTGCCCGTGAAATCTCTCCATTCATTGATACCCATTGACCCTAAATAGGACACCTGGTTCGCAGCTATTGGTGTTGGACATATTTTACTTTTTATACATTTTTATGAACATTTATTATATAATCAAGTTGAAACTACGTTATAGGAAACTAAGGGAAAAATAAATTTCCCACAATTTTACGGGTACAGTTTTGTATTGTTAATATTTTAGTGGATTTAATTGCAAACAGTTTATTATGCATCTCTTCTTATTTATGTACATCTACTTACTTGTTTCTATATCTAATTGTGACAACAGATGGATGACAAGATAGATAGATGGATAGATGAGTAGGCAGATACATAGATAGATTCATAGATAGATAGATAGATAGATAGATAGATAGATAGATAGATAGATAGATAGATTATTCCTTTCTCCTTTTAACAAATTCTTTTTTGTTAAAAATGGTATCCCTATCCTTTATATCAGATGCAAACACCAGGGAAAAAGGCATTTATGTTAAATCCTTCACACCAAAGACAAGCATCATTTAACATTTTGGAGTAGTATTAAAAAGTACTTAATTTTATTGGCAATAATTTATTGCTAAATTCCTTGAGAAAATATTGTATAATGAAATTATAACTCCTGATTCAATGAAAAGCTACAAAAGAACACTAAGAAGCTGACTTACATCTATATACCAGGCATTCTACACCTACCCCACACCTTACCCCAGGATGTTTAGAGAAATTCAGAAAGGATTTAAGAACCCAAAGGATTGAAGAACCCATATATATGGATTAACAGTGCTCTGGACCAAATCCTGAGCCTGAGAAAGTGCTCACTGCAAAACACTTCGATCTGTTGTATTATGAAAAGGAGACCAAAAGCCATTTTTCTGGGGGATTATTGATGAGACCAATGAGGTCCCAGGTTCAACTGTAAAATAACTTGACATGTGTTTTGCTTCACATATCATGTGGACTCTGACTCTTAAAAGAGCTAAGAAATGTCTGGAGGATTAATTATCACTTCGGCATCATATTCATAAATAAACTTTGCGGGTATTGCTGGACTGTAGTAATTGTATTATCTCACTTCTTATATTTCACACATTCACGCGTCAACCAATTTCCCTGAGGCCACCACAAAGGAGAATCAGCCTAATCACTGGTACCCATGGAACCCAAACAGGCTCCTTGGCGATTTGATGGATGTGTAGCAATTGCCTAGGACTTCTGGCCCAGAGGAAGCACTGGGACAGTGACAGGGTTGTGGAAGGTGTTTTGTATTTTTTTTTAAGTTGTTTGTTGAATTCCTTATTTAAATTTGTATCATGCAGAACTCAAATTTGGAATAAACTCTATCTCCATTATTTATATACTAGAGGCCTGGTGTATGAAAATTCATGCACTGGAGGGGGAGTCCTTCAGCCCAGCCTGCCCCCTCTCACAGTCCAGGAGCCCTCTGGGGTGGGAGGCAACCCGGCGATTAGGGGAAGGCGATTCCCCATCACACTTCTGCTGCTGCCACTGCCAGCAGCGCATGCCTCGGCTGGTCCTGGTTACCTGAACCTCAGGCAGCCCTGGGTGACTGGGCAGCCGCCATCTGAGGCTTGCCTGCGCACGCGGAGTGGCCGGGCCTGCGGGCCTGGCCTTTCTGCATGCCTACAGCCCCGGTGGGGCTAAGGGGACTGGGCACCACCATCTTTGAGGGTGTGGCAGTCTATTAGCATATTCCCTTCTTATTGGCTGTGGGTGCTGCCATCTTTGCAATGGCGTGAGGTTCAATTAGCATATTCTCTCTTTATTAGATATGATTGTTATTTCTGGGATAATTAATAAATTCACTGAGCCTGAATTTCCTTTTTCTTTAATATATTTTTATTGCTTTCAGAGAGGAAGTGAGAGGGAGAGAGAGATAAAAACATCAATGATGAGAAAGAATCATGGACCAGCTGCCTTCTCCACACCCCCTACTGGGGATTGAGCCTGCAACCCGGGCATGTGCCCTGACCTGGGAATTGAACCATGACCTCCTGGTCCATAGGTCGATACTCAACTACTGAGCTATACCTGCTGGGCTGTGCTTCAGTTTCTTTACTGGTCAAATATGAAATACCCATATACTGGGGCAGGTGAGGGGGGGCTTGTGAGGACTAAAAATAAAGCATAAATCAGTCCCTGGTACTTAGCAGGCAATGAAGACATGTTCATCATCATCATCATCATCACCATAATCATCTTGTCCATTACATGGAACTTTGATGAACTTCTCTGCCTGGAAGGTGGTGGAGAGGGCACCTTTCTTAACATTTTATAAATAGCATAAAACTGGGGAAACATTTGGGTATTATTTAACTCCCATAACTCTAACAGAGGCATTGTCATTTTTAAAAGTTCTAGCTCATGACAGACTTTATGGGGTGAGTCACAAGAATTTATAAAATCGGCTATAAATACAGCCCTTTAGTGAGATCAGAGGTAAGAATGTCATAATATTGTAAGATTACACAATGGGAGGAACTTGATGGGGGAAAAAATGACTTTGTTTCAAATTCAATTTAAAACCTACCTCAACTATTCCAAGGGCCCCTTGCTGCCTAAGTAGACATTGCACACATTTTATTGCCAAAAGACTTTATGATGAAGGCTCCCAAAAATTGCTAAGCAGCCCCAAATCTTGACTTAATGTAGTCAACAAACATGCATTAAACACTGAATGTGTACCAAGTACAGTGCCTTTTCCTTCTTTTGTCAGGTGACATTGGTTAAAAAACTGCCCAAAACAGTTTGGCTCAGTGGATAAAGTGTCCGCCTGCGGACTGAAGGGTCCCAGTTTCGATTCCGGTTAAGGGCATGTACCTGGGTTGCGGGCACACCCCCAGTGGGAGATGTGCAGGAGGCAGCTGATTGATGTTTTTCTCTCATCGATGTTTCTAACTCTCTATCTCTCTCCCTTCCTCTCTGTAAAAAATCAATAAAATATATTTTAAAAATATTATATAGGTTTCATATGTGTTCTACATCATCTGTATAGTATATTGTATGTCCACCACCCCAAGTCAAGTCTCCTTCCATCACCATTAATCCCTCCTCTACCCTCTTCTACCTGCTCCCATCCCCTTCCCCTCTGGTAATCACCATGCTGTTGTCTGTGACTATGAGGTTGTTTTTTGTGTGTGTGTGTTTTTTTTCTTAATCTCTTAGGGGAAAGATATAATTTGGCAAGTGACACGAGAAAAAGATCCCCAAACTCTTTGTAGTGTTTGTCCATACCAGTCTTCACCCTTTTCAACATATCTGCTACTATGAGTATCTCCACAGGGCATAGATTCCAAGCTGAGGAGATGATAGGAAATATTGGGTTTCCTAGTTCCCTTCTCCCTACTCCCAAAGAACCTTCTTCAGCTGACCTGACTCTTGGCTCATCTTCCCTTCCTTAAGATGTCCTTTCTATTATTCTAGTGTTAAGCGTTTGCCAGCATTTTGTACTTTTAAGACAAGGACAGAATGTTTGGTTTATATATTAAAATATCACATTAGATAGCATTTTGTACTACAGTTACTCAGTAACGGATCAGTAGAAGAATGCACAAGCATTTGTTGAGCATGGATTGTTATTATGTGTGAAATACGGTGCTAAAGAAATATGAGGAAAAGGATTACATGGGATAGAAAAGGAGTAAAAAGGAAAAACTAATAATTATTTGGATTCCTAATGTATCTCCAGAAAAGCTCAATGCCTTCTAATTTATATCTTACAAGTCATTGCATTTATAGCTCCTGTATTGAAGTCTGCATTCTAATTTCTTGAAAATATGCATGTCTTGGATCTGTCGTTCCTTTGCAGAATTACTTAAGATGCATTAGAGAAAAAGATCTCGCTTGGAGAAAAGCTGAATTCACTTCTGAGAGTGATCTTCCTGCCACAGCAAGAAGAAGCTTCTTATTAACACAGTGGGAAGTGGCATGTGAAAAAACGGGCTCCTTGGGTCATGCTAACATCAGTGCTAATGATGGAAGTTTTGGAAATAGACATTCTTGGTCTAGCACAAAGGATATACTTTAGAAACTGCATAGTCCTTGATAACTAATGCTCACAGAAGCCCGATTTCAACTCTCTCGTTTTATTGCAACAAATATCCCCATTTGCTTTAATACGACTGCTCCTCTTACCTTAAGTAGTATGTCTTAGAAGTAAATGCTGAGGACTTCATCATTTTACTCTGTGGAGTTAGGGCCACAGATGCAAGGAAATCCCTACCTATATGCTTAGCCCCTTATGTGGAGGCTCCAGTTGAACTTGCAGTACTCTGACCATGAATTCAAGCTGTTGTCACCAGCTTACTCACTGAGGGTAGGTAACTTGCGGAGGCCAGAAGTACATTGAAGAATATGCCGCCGGTGCAGTGGTTGAGAATACATAAACATAAACAATTGGATTTTATTTATTAGGCAATAGCACCCTATCCTGCATGGCTGCTGCTACTGTTGATGGCAATGGCAACCTTTACCTGAGTAATAGGTTTCCTCAAATAACACAGCCCAACTATTTATAGTTCATATCAACATATGGCTCAAAATCTCACCCTCTGTGTTTATGACTTATATTTTGTTGTCAACATCCAAATGTGATAAGTACATATATTCGTTCGTTCATTCATTCATTCATTCATTCATTCATTCATCCATTCATCCATTCAAATCATCTTCTACCTCTCCTCTTCCCAGTCTCACTCCCAACACTACATATGTACAAAGGACCTCTGACCCCTGCTCAATGACTGTTTCTTGGTTGAGATAAAGAACATTCATTGTGACGATGTAAAGAGCATTTTAAGACTTCTCAGGACCAAGTTACCAATGTCAAGGAGTCTCCTGTTTTCACTGCCAATGTCTTCACTGGCAAACTATGTATGTTAAGGTCTGGAGCAGACACAAGCAGCTCCACTGATTATCTTAGTAATCAGATAAAAAACAAGACGGGGTTTTAAAAAGTTATTCTGAACTATATCCTTTCCATGGTAATATTTGTGAAACATCTGATAATTTTTCCAGAGAGTGATTCTTCTTAACTTCTATTTAAACCATTTTCTATGCCTCACTTTCCTCATCTAAAAAGTTTTAAGAAAAATTAGATTGCCTTCCTTAGAAGGTTAAGGTGAATCCCATTTTAAATAAAACATTGACAATTTCCCGACAATTTTTTAAGTAGCTTTATGAAGAGTATAATTCTTTTTCTAAAGGACACTCTGCTAAATAATCTAAGTATTTTTTTTTAACAACAAAATATTTGAATGATTTTGGTGGTGCTTGGTGTCCATGAGAAAAGAGACAGAATATGGTACTTCAACTTGCAGTTTTCACCCAGAGGTAAGCTGATTCACCCAATAGCATCACGCTCAGGTACCTTTTACTTCATAGAAATCTCAGATTACAAATCTGTCTGTTCATATGAGGGCCTTTTTCTTTTTTTAGTATGCAGTATGTTTTATAGTTTGTTCCACACAGACCTCAGAAAAAGATCACAAAGCCACAGTTTCATACGTAACATTCTGCAGCCATGGAGCCCAAAAACATTTGTTTAGAGTGATTCCCAAATAAAATTGGACTCATGATAAATTCTTCAATATTGACATAATACATTTGGAGAAATTCTATTTTTTCCCCTGAGTCCTCAAAAAATCATTTGTAACCAATAATTCTAAATATAATATGATGAAAAAAATGAAATGTAGTTTAGATACTGTGAAAGGATTAAATTTAAAGATTAATTTTAATTAATGTCAATAATTTCATTTTACTTTAATTTTTGAAATTTATCTTTATTGTTGAAAGTATTATAGATGTCTCCTTCTCACCCCCTTCCATCGACCCCCTCCACCTGTTCTCTCCCTCTCCCCAGGCCTTCCCAGAACTATTGTCTGTCCATGGGCCATGTATACATGCATATAAGTTCTTTGGTTAATCTCTTCCCACTCCCTGCCCCTTTCATCTGAAATACAGCAATCTGTTGCTTGCTTTAATGTCTCTGGATCTCTTTTGTTCATTATTTTATTTTGTTCATTAAATTCCACATATAAGTGAGATCATGTGGTACTTGTCTTCCTCTGACTGGCTTTTTTCACTTAGCATAATGCTCTCCAGGTCCCTCCATAATTGTAGTGATTGCTCCTCTTGGTTAATTATGATGCTCAGTGTGTGAATAAAACCTGCTCTCTTGGACAGATGGGTGTGACTTTCTCATTGCATACAACAGCAAGTGGCAAGCTCTGTAATGTGATCACACTTTGCAATGGGTCAGGGTCTCCAAATTGGCCTGGGAAAGGGTGAGGGGTGGTCACAGGTGGCACCGAGAAGATGTAGCATCTGTTTTGGGATAGGAAGAAAGAGTAGGATTTCTCCAGGTGGAATATGTAGAGAAAGAAATTCAGAGAAAATATTGAGAGTTTGGATATGATTAGAAAAATATAAAATTAAAGGACTGGACTAGGGCGCTGATAGCTAAGATCTGACAGATGAGCATCCTATCATTTATCTTTTCATCCTCTCTTTCCATCTCAGCTCTTCTCTCCTTCCTTCATTCACTCTTTGAATATCACCTATGTACAAGGCATTATGTTAGGTGCCAAGACAAACATGGCCTATCACTGAGTCTATTTGAGGAGAAAGACAATGAAAGTAAATATGGTTTTCCAAAGCTTCCAGTGACGTATTAGTGTTAAAAAAAAAAAGGTCTGAGATGTATAAAATATTTCCAAAATATTCCAATAAAAAGAAATAGCAAATATAAAAAGAGTCCGAGTTAGAAAGGTGTTCAAGGCCCTCGAAGACCTTAACAAAGGAGAGGTGGTTGAAGTTCAAGATTCATCTGGGGAAGGGCACTAAGAAATACAGCATGAAGGACGTTTAGCACTGTGCTGAGGAATGTAGCTTTTCCACTTACAGGAAGTGGAGAGCCACTTGAGGAAAATAGAGCAGGAAAGTGCTATGATCCGAACCACAGCTGAATGCCACAGAACTTCCTGCCCTATGGAAATATGATCTGTGCTGATCAGTATGGTAACTGTTAGCTACATGTGGCTATTTTGCCCTTAAAAGCTGGTATAATTGAGAAACTGAAATTTTTATTTTAGCTGATTTAAATTAATCTGCTTTCCATGCAAAGAACCCAATGTGGTTAGTGGCTACCATTTTGAACGGCACAGATCTAAACTGAGTTAGAGATGACTATGGCAGCTGGGTGTGTTAAAGGGTAGGAGACAAAAGAATAGGGCTACTGTAACGTAGAAAGTATAAAACCAAACAAAACAGGGCACCGGATTATGTGGATGTGGGAGGGAAAGGCGATGGAGGAGTCTTAGAGCAACACCCTGGTGAAAGGCTCACAAGACCTTCTATTAACCTCTATTGCTTTCAAATGAACACATTTCCTCTCTTTTCTCTCCTTAAAGCCATTTATGTTAACGATTTAATAAAATATAGCAAACTGGTCACATAAAACAGTACCAAAAATTTTTTTTCCAGGAATACATGGCAACTGGAACTTGCAGTGACTAAGTGAACTTTAGCTCTGTGTACGCCTTCCTATATAGGAAATTAGGAGTTGGGAGGATAAAGTCTTTTATATTGAAGATCCCAGGATGACCTTGATCCTCACTGTTCACCCTAGGATCACAGGGATCCCAACTAATTCCCATGAAGTCCCCTAAACCCGTGGTGACCTAAGAATGTCAGCAGAAATCTAGGATGAAGAGAATCCTTTAAATCCCTCAACATCCTTATGGAACTGTCAATCATGCAGATGATGACTTCTGTTTACACCCCCCCATTATATAGCAGTCGGGACCATAAGACCACATCCGGA
This sequence comes from Myotis daubentonii, assembly GCF_963259705.1. Taxonomy (NCBI): domain Eukaryota; kingdom Metazoa; phylum Chordata; class Mammalia; order Chiroptera; family Vespertilionidae; genus Myotis; species Myotis daubentonii. The sequence goes on along the minus strand of NC_081854.1, from coordinate 50,248,221 downwards.
ACTGAGATTTAGTAATACATTTAATGTATTTACTGTAACCTTCCTAATTTTCAGCCTCTCTGCTAAGGCTTGTATAGTAACTTTTTGTTGAACCCTCCCTATCAATTACTTGAGTAACTCAGATAAACTGTCCTGACTGTCAATGTCTGTGGTTGTAAAATGAGGAAAATATGCATTTTTCAGTCACAAAGTCCGGGAAATAAGTGTAAAATCCTGACCACGAAATTTAATGCAAAATGAACTCTTACTAAATGCTGGCGAGCTAGGAGGGTAGTGGTATTTGTTATATGTTTTCTAATTTTGGTCGAAATAATTTACTATAGAGGAAAAAAATGTGTTTATGAAAACATGCACACCCAAGGAATGATAAAAAGGATTGCATATCTATATTAAAGCAGGTTTTCAGACAATGTCATAAAGTTATATATACTTTGACATTTTAATTGGACACTTAGGCTCATTTCGTACACAACTAAAGATGTAGAGTAAGTGCTAGGAATTGATAGGTGAACAAGATCTGGCCTATTAACTCTTTAGGGCTGGAAATGCACTTATATTGAAATACAAAATAGTTTGTTTACTTGCCTAATATGCAATAGGATGAACATAAGCACACCATTCCAGTGTGCAAGCAAATGTAATTTTTTCTAGGGAGACAAATTATTTTATCCCAAAAACACTCATGGCTGGACACAATGCCTGCTCACCTGGGGTCTAACCTAGTCACGTACATTTAAGCAAGTGCAAAGCCTGATGTTATGCCTTTGGTATTTAATAAAGGTGACCCAGACATGCTCCCTCTTTTGCCAATAAACAGAACCTCCACCTTCACTACACTCTGGGCCCTGCTCCCTTCCCAAACCTGTTCTGCCCAGTTTCAGACCCTCATCTCTGGAAGGATATTTGGGTCTTTTGCTGTCCTTCGCACCATTAAATATGTCTTCCATAACTTTGGTCCTTCTCAAGGACGTTTATAAATCTTATTCTCATTTACTGTGAAGCTACATACCCTAGCAGCCATCCCAGGCTTGATTTGTGTCCTGAGTCCCATCTGAAAGGCATTTCAACCAGCCAACCAGCCCTGTTCCACCCCCACCCCCCCACCCCCAGCAAATGGACTTGAAGCAGAGAGGATGATGCTAGTAAAAATTTGATAGATGGATGGAAATGGCATTTCTCCATATTTTCTACATGCTCTCTTCTTAAAATATGCAATATTATGTTTTTCTTTATAACACGAAGTCAAATCTGATCGTCCTTTATCAAAAGCAAGGTTGTATAATACAGTGTGTCAAACCAGAATGTAGAAATAGAAGGGAAAATAAAAGGTTGGCCGAAATGACTCCCATAAATATTTGAACATCTGATAAGGATGTCAATCTCCCTTTGTCGGGATGCAAAAGAGGGGATTTATGTTGCTTTGTGAGTATAATAATGTTAGATAACACAGCTCAGCCTACGCAAGCATCTTTGTTTCTCTCAGAATACAAACACTATTAAGTTTTCCTTTAGGGAAGGGGCAGAGATTTCACCAATCAATGCAAAACAACAATAAAAACCCAAAACTTTTCAACACCAGATCAGTACTCGTCCAAAATAGTTTCTCTCTCAAGATTCTCAGGCTATGCTCGCCTCCCTAAATTACTTATTTTTAAATGTTTTATTAATCCATGCAGTTTGATAGTCTTTTAAAAATTTTTTATTGATTTCAGAGAGAAAGGGAGAGGGAGAGAGAGATAGAAACATCAATGATGAGAAAGAATCATTGATCCGCTGCCTCCTACACGCCCTCCACTGGGGATCAAGCCCACAACCTGGGCATGTGCCCTTGACCAGAATTGAACTAGGACCCTTCATCCCACAGGCTGCCGCTCTATCCTGTGAACCAAACCAGCTAGGGCCAGTTTGATAGTCTTTGATCATTACTAGCCAGGTCTGCCATGCTGCACAAATATCATTTCAGCTAAATCAATTAGCCACTTCAGTGTCTGCCTCTCCAATTGTAGGATAGATATGCATTTGCCTGCAGGAAGACACCAGAGTGTGGACGTGGGAGCTCGATGGCTAGCAGTGTGAATTCAGTCAGATTACTTCCCTGGCAAAGAGGTTCAGTGTGCTTAGCCATGATCGACAGGAGATCCGCTGTGCAGACAGCTCTCCCTTCAAGGAGGATGTCAGAGCCGGGCGGGGAGCAGTCAGCAGACAGCCTCTAGCTATCTGCTCCCTGGAATCCGCCTCATTTACAGAGAGCATTCATTCCAGGGGGACTGAACATTATGCAAGCAGACAAATAAAGGCCCTATCATTTGGGCACAATCCAGGACTCCACTGATCATCGATATTCACTCGAGAGAGACACACTGGGCTGGGCATAGGCTCAGCTGGGACTACATTTCTTTATTTTCTTTTTTTAAAAAAAATATATTTCATTGATTTTTTACAGAGAGGAAGGGAGAGGGACAGAGAGTTAGAAACATCAATGAGAGAGAAACATCAATCAGCTGCCTCCTGCACACCCCCTACTGGGGATGTGCCCACAACTAACGTACATGCCCTTGACCAGAATCGAACCTGGGACCTTTCAGTCTGCAGGCCGACGCTCTATCCACTGAGCCAAACCGATTAGGGGTAGGACTGCATTTCAATTGGACGCCTCTCCCTGCCCATCCGGCTTCTGTCCCCCTCCAGTCACACGTGCTGATCCCTGACAAACACCTTGTATTTCAAACTCCATCCATCTCCGGGGAAAACAACCTACAGCACAGTTGATTAACTGGAATAAGAATCCTCCATGTAATTCACGAAGTTAATGTAATAAAGTGTAAAATGAGATCTATGTGAAGGGCACGGTACTACCACAGCAAATAAACGTGAGTACAGATCCACAGACTATCTCGGTTCCCTTCATTAAGTAGCTCCTCCCCTCTGAGAGGCCGCAGGGGAGTTTGCTGAACATCCTCCAGCACGTCTATTCCAAGTGGGATTCTCTGTCAGGCCCCCTCATGCTCTCCGAGAGAGGAAGGCTGCTGGACCCGGAGAATTTGCCAACACACTGAAAAGCAGAGACCAGTGTTTGGCTAAGGCAGCCACCAGCCGCAAGTCTAGCACACTGTGCTGTGTCATCGCTGAGATCTAGAAAAACAGGGTTTTATAATAAAGTCACGCAGGAAGCAAAGTAATTCCTCACTCCACGCAGGGGAACAGGATGTCCTGTCACAGCCTGTGGGTAGTTATGGGGATTTTCCCAAAGCTACACACTAACGAAAGGCAGGTTTTTCTGGCAAAACACAACACACAGGCACACTGTCATGGGACCCAGGAGGACGAAGGTCCCAAGGCTCTAAGGTGAGAGTGGGGAAGGTCAAGACCCAGCACCTACAGAGAATTCTAAGAAACACACACACACACACACACACACACACACACACACGTATATGTATATGTATATGTATATGTATATGTATATGTATATGTGTGTGTGTATACATATAAGTATATATGTATATTTGTGGTCTGGGCCCTAGTATGGAGGTTTGGGTCCCAGATGGATTTCTAGACCCTGGATAGAGGACTGGATTCTGGGTTGGAGGTCTGGGCCCTAGATAATATAACATCTTATATTTAGTGAGTTTCTGAGACAGAATAAGATCCCCAATCATGTGAGGGCCAACTATTCAAATTTCTGATAAAAATACAAACCCCTACCCGTCTAGTGTAGAAGTTGGCAAGTAATTATTTCAGACTTTACAGAGCACACTCTCTATGTCATAATTATTCAACTCCACAGTTGTCGAACATAAAATCATGAGGGTGCCTGTGTTCCAATAAAACTTTATTTAAAAATGTGGTAGATCAGCCCTGGCCAGTTTTTCTCAGTGGTTAAAGCATTTGCCCATGGGCCGAAAGGGTCAAGGGTTCAATGCCTGGTCAAGGGCACGCACCTCAGTAGCAGGTTCGATCCCCAGTCCTGGTTGGGGCACATCCAGGAGGCAGCCAGTTGATGTGTCTCTCTCACATTGATGTCTCTCCCTCTCGCTCCCTCCTTCCTCCCTTCTACTCTCTCTCTAAAGATCAGTAGGCAAAACATCCTTGAGTGAGGATTAAAAACAATGTGGTAGGTCAGATTCGGCACACAGGCAATGGTCAGCTGAGCCCTGGCCTACTGTAATAAAACCACAGTTTTCACTAAAGTCATAGGCCTTCCCTTATGTAGGTCCTATGGGAAGCAAAATGTGTGTGTGTGCATGTGTGTGTGTGTGTGTGTGTGTGTGTGTGTGTGTGGCTCACAGAGTATTAAAAAGATGCATAAGCTATGACACACATGTGAATCAGCATCATGATATCTGCAATGCTCAATGCATTAGAATCTGGAACACAGACCAGTTCAGGAGCCTGAGGGACCCTCCTTATATCCCGTGATTCAGATGCTCTGCAACACGGCACGCAGTTCAGTGATAAACCGTGCTGCTTACATTCTCTTCTTTTTAAAGAGCGCTGTGCACCTTCCCGGGGAGGTCCTATCGCAAAGAAACTTGAGTGGCAATGGATCTGGCCACAGGTGTCTGTAGTCTCTTAGAATGCAGTTAGGGAGATGCTCCCCTTGGAAAGAGGCAGTGTGTATCCATTTTTCAAATGTAACAGGCATAAATGCACTTGTATATGATAACAAATGTTTTGCTAAACATTGGTTCGCAGCCTCTATATGGAAAATTTATAGGGAGATACAATTTGGAGCCGACTGCAAGTGAAGAAGCTATTTAGAGCCACATGTAATGAAATAAACCCCTTAGTTATGAATCAGTTATTATATTTCACTGAACTCCAACTGTTTCTTTCTCCCTGGTTAATTTCATTCTAGCCTTTGTTATTGTGCCTAAAGAAACCATTTTAACATTTTCTCGCATGCTCTTTGAGTATCAAAAATTCCATCTACAAGTTTTCAGCTTTTTGCCTCTAATTGCTCGACTGGTTGCTCTAACTGCTTTAATAAATAATATTATTTGAGTTCTGCTGGTCCCAGAATTCAAAGGTCCCTGCATCACACATTATTATTCCTCTGAGGAGAAAAAGGAGACTTTTTCTACCCAAAGCACTTCTTTATAGTGAGAGAGGGAGAGAGGGGATAAAAAAGGGGGGGGGTTATAAACACAAAGTCCATCCTCCAAATGAATTCTAGGTCCTCTATGTGATATAGTTTCACTTTAAGATAATTGGAGAGCTATCCTTGCTTCCATTGAAATTCATTAAGAAACTAGGCCCGGCTGGCATGGTTCAGTGGTTGAGCATTGACCCATGAACCAGGAGGCCATGGTTCAATTCTGGTTGGGGCACATGCTAGGGTTGTGGGCTCGATCCCCACAAGGGGACATGTAGGAGGCAGCCCATCAATGATTCTCTCTCATCATTGACATTTCTCTCTCTCTCTCTCTCTCAATAAACATATATTTAGAAAAATACAAAAACTAGGAAATCTCTTCCTCCATTTGACCCTAAAGCTCTAGAACAGTGATGGCGAACCTATGACACGCGTGTCAGGTGACACGTGAACTCATTTTTTGGGTTGATTTTTCTTTGTGAAATGGCATTTAAATATATAAAATAAATATCAAAAATAGAAGTCTTTGTTTTACTATGGTTGCAAATATCAAAACATTTCTATATGTGGCACGGCACCAGAGTTAAGTTAGGGTTTTTCAAAATGCTGACACGCCGAGCTCAAAAGATTCGCCATCACTGCTCTAGAATCTAGTTTTATTCCTCATTTTCAGATGGCACGTATTAAAGGCTAGTTTGATAAAACGGGAAGGGCTTGGGCTTCTCATGGCTATTCAGCCAGCCTCCATAGTAGAGAATAAGGTCCCTGAGGGCAGAGGCTCAGTCTTTATAGAAATACCCTTGGGAAAAGTGGGCTCTACTGATACTACTTATACAACTAAAACAAGAAATTAATATATATATATATATATATATATATACCCATATGCAGTGAATGAATAAAGAAATAGATATGCAACTAAATGGATATATTAATTCATTAAGTAATCAATGGTAGTTGAATTAGCAGGTATAGAGAATTCCTCAAAACAATGACTGGGAAGAGTTGGTAATTTTGAATTGGGAGCCAATCAAACTTTTATCTGGCTAACAGTGTGCAGTGCAGGAACGACATGACCAATTTTTAATTGTTTTAAACTGGCTTGCTCCTCATACTCAACCCTGCTACACTGTTAGTGGGAGTGCAAAGTGGTATAGTTGCTACAGAAAAGAATATCAGATATTCCTAAAAAAAAAAATAATAGAACTCCCCTATGATCCAGCAATCCTAAACAATTTTATACAAAAGAATTCAAGTTGGGATTCCCGAAGAGATATTAGAGTTTCCATGTTAATGAAAACACTATTTCCAATAACCAAGATGTGGGAACAACCACATCTAAATGCCCATCAATATGAATGGGTGAAGAATAGGTGCTCTATAGATAAAACAATATTAGTCAGCCTTAGAAAAAGAAAATTCTATAGTATGTGACAACAGAGATGAACCTGGAGGATATGTGCTAAGTAAAAGAAGTCAGCCACAAAAAGACAAATCCCACATGATTTCACTTATGGGAAGTCAAAGTTATAGAAGAAGTAGAGACCCAGTGCACGAAATTCGTGCACTTGGGTGGGTGGGTGGGTGGGGGGTCCCTCAGCTCAACCTGTGCCCTCTGGCAGTCAGACATCCCTCTCGCACTCCAGGATCCCTCGCTCCTTACGCTCAGCTCAATGCTCCTTAGCCCTGCCGCAAAGAGGGGGGAGGTTCCTGCCACCACTGCTGCATTTGCCAGCTGTGAGCCCGGCTTCTGTATGAATGGCCTTTCCCCTATGGGAGCGCACTGACCACCAGGGGGCAGCTCCTGCGTTGAGCGTCTGCCCTGGTGGTCAGTGTGCATCATATTGACTGGTTGTTCTTGTCATTCTGCCATAATGGTCGCTTAGGCTTTTATTATATAGACTAGAGGCCCGGTGGACAAAAATTTGTGCACTCTGGAAGGAAGGGAGGGTTCCCTCAGCCCGGCCTGTGCCCTCTCGCAGTCTGGGACCCCTCGGGAGATAACGACCTGCTGGCTTAGGCCTGCTCCTGGGTGGCAGAGGGCAGGCCCAATCCCTAGGTGCAGCCCCTGGTCGGGCTTAGAGCAGGGCCGATTGGGTAGTTGGGGCGCCGCCCCGTCATGCACAGAGCAGGGCGGATCGGGAGGTTGCGATGCCACCCTCAGTCACGCTCAGGGTAGGGCTGATTGGGGGGTTGGGGCACCACCCCCTGTCACACTCAAGGCAGGGTTGATGGGGAGGTTGTGGCACCACCCCCTGTCACGCACAGAGCAGGGCCCATCAGGGGGTTGGGGTGCTGCCCCCTGTCACTCACAGAGTAGGGCCCATCAGGAGGTTGGGGAGCTCCCCCTTGTCACGCAAAGAGCAGGGCCGATCAGGGGGTTGAGGAGCTCCCCCCTGTCACTCACAGAGTAGGGCCAATAGGGGAGTCGGGGCACCGCCCCCTGTCACATACAGAGCAGGGCGGATCAGAAGGTTGGGGCGCCGCACCCTGTCACACTCAGGGCAGGGCCGATGGGGAGGTTATGGCTCTACCCCATCACACACAAAGCAGGGCCCATGGGGGGGGGGGGTTGGGGTGCCGCACCCTGTCACACAAGGAGCAGGGCCAATCAGGGGGTTGGGGCACCACAGCCTGTCACACACAGAGCCGCAGGGCGATCAGGGGTTTGGGGAGTTCCCCCCTATCAGGCACAGAGCAGGGCTGATCAGGGGGTTGGGGCGCCTTCCCCTGTCATGAACAGAGCAGGGCGGATAGGGAGGTTGTGGCCTCGCCCCCTGTCATACACAGAGCCGCAGGGCGATCAGGGGGTTTGGGCGCTGCCCCCGGTCACGCTGATCCTGGTGCCAGGAGGCCTCGCGGCTCCGCTGATCCTGGTGCTGGGAGGCATATTACCCTTTTACTATATAGGATAGAGGCCTGGTGCATGGGTGGGGGCCGGCTGGTTTGCCCTGAAGGGTGTCCTGGATCAGGGTGGGGGGTCCTGCCTGGGTGCCTGGCCAGCCTGGGTGAGGGGATGATGGCTGTGTGCAGCTGGTCACACCCCCTTCAGGGTGGGGGTCCCCACTGGGGTGCCTGGCCAGTCTGGGTGAGGGGCTGAGGGCTGTTTTCAGGCTGGCAGGTGAATGAAGCTCCCAACCGCTCCTTTTTTTCTTTTATTCTGGGCCAGCTTTAGTTCTGAGGCTTGGCTCCAGCTCTTAGGCCTCCGCTGCTGAAAGCAAGTATCTGGTTTGTTTGGGTTCTATAATCGAAACACTGTTTCAACTACAGCTCTGAGATCCTGGCTGGCTGAAAGCAGGTTTCTGGGGTTTTGTTTAGCTTCTATATTTGTAACAATGTTTCAAACTGCAAGCTCAGAGGCCAGCAGCGTCAGGTGGTGAACGTTGGAGTCCTCAGTCACTGAAGCAAGCAAGCCTCATGTTCGCTTCAAGCTGCCTGGCTGCTGGCTGCCATCTTGGCTGGCAGTTAATTTGCATATTGCCCTGATTAGCCAATGGGAAGGGTAGCAGACGTATGGCTAATTACCATGTTTCTCTTTTATTAGATAGGATAGAAGAGAATGGCAGATGCCAGGGGCAGGTGAAGGGCAGAATGGGTGGTTGCTAATCAGTGGCTTGAAGTTTCAGTTATATAAGATGAGTCTGCTCTGGAGTTGTGCCATGCACCACTGTGTCTGCGGCTAAGCATACTATGTTTTGCACTGAACATGATATTGACCCTCTCAACTGATTTCTAAGTGTTCTCATTACACAAAGAAAACAACTAGGTCCTTACAAATATGGGGAGCAACTCTAAGATGGAGGAGAGAGTCAATCAATACACTGTCTGCGTTCCCAATGAATGCCAGGTGCTCCGCAGTGTAAAATACTTCCACATGGGCATTGTTTTTTAGCAGGTTTGAAGGAGTGTTTTCAGGAAGAGAGCTCATTATTGGCAAGCCTGGTGACTGAGGTGAACTATTAAAAGGCCAGAATGTAGGTGGGGTGGGGGGTGGGGAAGCAACGCTCTTGTACTGAGTGGGCACTTCAATTCAAGAGAGGAATTAGGACAACAGAGCACTGTGGCCACCATGTGTCTGCCTACGCCACCTGCCGAATGGCCATCATTCCCACTTTTAATTTAAGCAGCTCACAAAGATACTCAAGGTGAATGCTCTGAAAGAAATACAAAGCAAGTATCTGCAGAACAGTCTCATGCCAGCTCACCGCCATGGTAACACCAAATACACACTTGAAAGAAGTGTATTGAGAGGAAAAAATGAGCCATAGAAGGTTCGTATGAAAGCGTTGACTTAGAGTCTATGCCTACACTGTGCTAGCAGGTTTACTTCCAATATAAACAATCTGATGCATATAATGCTGTTTCAGAGTGTCTGTTACAAAGTATGGGCTCAGTAAATGACAGCTGCCATCATCCTACATCTCATGCAAGAAGCCAGGACCCAGGAAGACATGCAGAGACATAGTGGTGTCAATGGTAACGGGATTTGGCTCTGAACCCTGGCCCCACACCCTCTGCTATAGCACCACGCACAGAAAATGTATCCTTCTAGGCTTCCTCCTTCATTAAATTGGAATCATATCATAAAATCTTTTGTGAGAAATAATCCTATATAATAAAAGGCAAATATGCAAATCAACTGAATGGCAGAGTGACCGGTCGCTATGACGTGCACTGACCACCAGGGGGCAGACGCTCAATACAGGAGCTGCCCCCTGGTGGTCAGTGTGCTCCCACAGGGGGAGCACCACTCAGCCAGAAGCTGGGCTCACGGCTGGCAAGTGCAGTGGTGGCGGCAGGAGCCTCTCCCGCCTCCGCTGCAGAGCTAAGGATGTCCAATTGACAGCTTAGGCCCACTCCTTGTGGGGAGCAGGCCTAAGCTCTCAGTTGGACATCCCCCGAGGGCTCCTGAACTATGAGAGGGTGCAGGCTGGGCTGAGGGGACACCCCACCCTAGTGCACGAGTTTCGTGCACCAGGCACCGGGCCTCTAGTATATAATAGAAATGTGTGTCTGATGCATTAAATAGCAATAACATTGTTTCTGCTTTTACTTCCTATTCACAATGCAGTTCATAGCCAAGCATAACAAACCTATACTGAGGGACCAGAAGGATGAGCAAAGAACAGTCCACTTACATACTGATTCATTCCACAGACCTGGTGCACTTTCCTTCTTTCTAGGAATACATCCGGGATTGAATGAGGCCATTTAGAGAATGAATAATTTATTCTTTCAATTAAAAGTGGTTCCTGTGAAGCCATCCCAACATGCAGAGATATGGTTGGAGTCACAGAGATCGCAGGGAAAGGGAGTACGGCATAGGGACTGAAGACAGGCACTGTGTTGTCAGAAAAACCCAGGTATGCATCACAGGTTTGCGTCGGCACTTGGCTCTTGAGTCTTTTTTGTTGTTGTTGTTAAATTAATTCTCATCTGAGGACATTTTTTCCCATTGATTTTTAGAGAGAGAGTGGAAGGGAGGGGAAGAGACAGAGAGAGAGAAACATGGATGTGAGAGAGACATATCAATTGGTTGCCTGCCACATGTGATCCGACTGGGGCCAGGGATCGAGCCTGCAACCAAGGTACATGTCCTTGACCGGAACTGAACCTAGGACCCTTCAAATTCTTGGGCTGACACTCTATCCACTGATCAGCTAGGGCAAGTGAGTCTTTTTATCCTCAGTTTCTTCATCTGTTAAATGAGGATAATGAGCATACATGTCATCTCACAGAGGTATTAGGGAATAAAATGAGTATATTTAGCGTCTCCCGGCCACATACTAATAAGCACTCACTAGAGATAATTCACAGCAGTAACAGGGGCAAATGAGATTAAATGAGGTTAGACTATTTAGCCTATAACTATTAAAAAAACAACAACAGGTAATTCTGTGTCTGTTAAGCAACCTTTAGTAGAAGAATCTCTGCTAAAATAAGTACTAGGCTTTCAATCTGCATTTATGCTGTGACATTGATGGTGCCTTTATTAACTGGTAATACTAATTGCTACCATCTATTTTATTTAATGGCTTCACTTAATTATCTCAGTAACCCTGTGAGGAAGATGATATTATTCCAATACACAGCTGAGGAAACTGAGTCTCAGAGAATTCCAGAGACCAGCTGACTGACAGGAAGAACCAGTGATAGGATTTAAACCTTAGTCTCAGTTCAAAATAGGTAATCTTTCAAATAGTTTACAGAAGCTCAGGCTATATTACCAGGAAGCATCTGGTATGGAAGAAAGCAGCAAATGTTTAATTAATGTTCCTAGCAGGGAGATGGTCAGACCATGGATTTGGCTATTTTCCCCTGGAAGGGAGTATATGGAGATAGACATAGACACAGATACAGATGTAGGTGATTTAGATGTAGGTATCAATATAGATACAGGTATAGATATAGAGAGATATAGATGTAGATATAGATAAATAGACATAGTATAGATATAGATATATAGATAGAGATAGGTATATGTAGATAGAGATAGGTATATAGAGAGATAGTTATATATAGAGATAGGTATAGATAGAGATAGGTAGATATAGATATAGATAAAGATATAGATATATAAATATAGATAGAGATAGATGTGGATATAGCTATAGATAGATATAGGTATATATATATATATATGGGGGAATATATATATATATATATATATATATATATATATATATATACATATATATATATATATGTTTAAGTATAAGAATTTCAAAATACATAATATTTCATGCTTGACAATGTACTTGAAAAAGTTGTTGAGTCTTTGGACAGAGAGTCGACCAACCAATAAATGACTGCATGTTTTAGCACGGCAGATGACACAATAAATGCCAATTTCTTCCTAGATGGCCACGTATACATTCCCCCAAAAGATGCATATGTTCTTGTCAGTATATAAAATGCAACAGCCCTAAAGAGACAGAAATGCTTTGCTCTTTGTTCCTCAGTAATTCCCCGAATACCCACATCCTCTGGTTCTGTTTTTAAAAGGTTAAACGGCTCTGAATCTGTCTGCTAGGCTCATAAGGAGCTATGCAGTGCTCTGGCTCGCCAGGAAATTTAATTTTCTACTCAAATCAACCGATTGTGCATTAGGGGAGGAAAAGAAAAGCTTCTCTCCATGACTCAGTTGGTGGGGGTTGGGGTGCAACTACAAAAATGAGACCAGACGCTGAGAAATGCAGCTGGCGATTCTCACATGTCTATCCCATGGAGCCAATCCATGTCCGATCAGAACCGTGTGGGGCTCGCCTTGTGAAGAACACATGCCAGCCCTGTTGTAGATGCTTTGTCACAGCATCTGCCCCTTCCTTGGGAAGGACCACAGATGTCAAGGAACTGCCACCTGCCTGACATCTATCAGAAGGATAGATCCGCCCGTGTCATCCAATGGTACTTTATCTGTTCATCTCTTCCTGGTAACACACCCCCAAATTCCCTTTGATTTGTCCCCCCGCCCCCAAAAATGCTCTCAAGTTGGGCAATTGTGACAAAGTAGCTTCACGCCTTCTTTATGCCTGCCATTCCTACCGTGACAATCATAAATATAACAACAAAACCCAGCCTGTGTGTCTCAGTGGTTGAGTGTCCACCTGTGAACCAGAAGGTCACGGTTTGATTCCCGGTCAGGGCACACACCCGGGTTGCCAACTTGATCCCCAGTGTGGGGCGTGCAGGAAGCAGCCGACCAATAATTCTCTCTCATCACTGATGTTTCTATCTCTCTCCTCTCTGAAGAGATCAATAAAATAATATTTAAAAAAATAACAACACAATAATAAGAACAATCAACTACAATGGTAACCATCACTCGATGCCATGTGAACTGGAATTGTTACCAGTGACTGTCCACTTGAACATCAGTAAAGGAATAGGTTATCAAATGTACAAAAACCTGTGGGGCGACGATGAACCTGGATCTGTACCCAGATCTGCAGGCTGGAGCTGTCACTATGGTACAAAACATCCCTCCAACCCCCTCGCTAGCTGATTAAGAACAGGCCTCCGCGCAGGAAGTCAGTTCCTGCTGGGATCTCGGATTTCATGTTTGGAGTTGATTGCCCTGATATTTGAACTCCTCGCGTCCCCGAAGGGCCCTTGGCTTGGCCTAGTCCCGGGCCCCCTGTGTGTTCCCTGCTAACAAGAGCAGAAATCTTGTCAAATCAAGTGCCAAACAGGCCCCAGGACAGGCCTCTCAGTTGGACCAATCTTGCTTATTTCCTTCACATGCTGTCACTTACACTTGGAGATGTGCAGAGGGTGGCCATTCCTCCTTTCTGTGTTGGATTTTCTTTTTTTTCTTTTTTTCAGAGGAAATGGAGTGACATGAACACGGGGAAGATTAATTTATTCAAAAACATTTCACTGCCCCTAATTTATAACAGGATTAAATATACATTTAATCCTGTTATAAATTACATATTATATATATATGATATATATTAATTATAAATTATATATATAACTTATATATTATATATATAATTTTTATATGATGTATGTTATATATATATAATTATATTATATATATATAATTTATATATATTATTGATTTCAGAGATGAAGGGGGAGGGTTGAGAGTGATAGAAACATCAATGACAAGTGAGAATCATTGCATTGGTCGGCTGCCTCCTGCACACCCCCAACTGGAGGTATAGCCCGGGACCCAGGTATGTGCCCTTGACTGGAATCGAACCCATGACCCCTCAGTCCACAGGCCGACGCTCTATCCACCAAGCAAACTAGCTAGGGCTATAACAGGATTTCAAGATGAAGTCATTTCACGACTTAGTCAGAAAATGCCTACCCATGGTAATGTATTTTTCTGGATACCTCCTGCTGCTGTATTCAACACCTGGCCCTATAAGTCTCTTAGCCAAATGCAGATCATTCTGTATGTCTATCGCTTGGTGGATTCCTTTAGAACTGAGAATGGACAACTGACCATTCCTCAAATCCCCAGGTTGGGTTTTATCTTCTTAGAGTTTGGGCTCTTTTGAAGAAAAAATTTTTTTTTGTATCCTTATGAGATACACTCTATATTATCCTGAATTTAGAAATGGTTTGTGTTAAAAATATCTTTTCTGGATTTGAAAAAAAAAATTATTTTGTGCCCAAACTCGTTACTTGGGCCAATGACTAGCTGACTAGCTATTCTGCTGGGTTTCCCCTCCAACCTCATCATTTCAGCACCCTTGTGAGGGTTGAGAATGTAATCCATAAATTAATAAAACTTCCAGCAAACTTATTTGTCTAGAATTTCTCTGAACAAAGAAATTAGAAGGACATGAACGCCCGTGACCCAAGTGAACGCGTTGGGTATGAGCTGACATCGAACTTACAGAGTAACTGGACAATTCTCTAAAACTGTATTCCTCCATTAAGTTTTCTGTCTCTTTTTTACAGCAAACATTTCTAAGACAATATTTGAAATCCACACTCAAACACATCATTAGCCAACACTTCACCCTTAGAGACCAGTGTACCTGTTATAGATTTGCAGTGTGCTTTGGGGGAAAAAAAGCTATTTAGCTTGAGCATTGTACTGTCATTGGGGTGACTAGCAAAAGAGAAAAGTTGTATGCAGTTCAACAGAAAAAAATAGGGTTGAGTCTCATTTCTGAAAAAAAGGCAGAAAAACTTTAATAAAGGATCATTTCTCATCGCAGGAAAGAATTCTGAGCAGGGAAAGTATAAACAAAAGGTATTTTTGAAATGGCAGAGAAAGATTTTATCTAAAAGTCCCCAATCCAGATATGCTGACTGACCAGAAGTGCTCAGGTAATTTCAAAGCCAAACACCAAATACAGAAATAAAATAGGGGCTTCTTCATATGTTGAGATAGTGGTCTCATGCCTCTAAATTCTCATATATAATTTACTGTAACTGTCAGAGGAGAAAGAAGAAAACCCAGCAATGCTTGGACAAAAAACGGAAGTGTATAAACAAGCAAAATCAAAATAATATAAAAGATCCACCCAAATACACCACAAAACAGATGCAATTTTGCGTTCTCACTGAGCTCTCTGAATGCGGGAAGAGTTGTGTTCACCCTGATATCCCTGGCTTTGGGCTTTGTATGTAGCTCTGGGTTAATATGTGTGTGTGCGTGTGCATGTGTACACATGTATGCATGCACCCACGTTCACATGCATACGCGCACACAATATGCATTGACCAAAATTCTTTGGTCATGTGAGGTTAGCCCCTAAGGCAACCACATAGGACGCATACGTAATTGCATTTTATACTGACGTGCTTGTCAACTGATATAGCCAGTAAGAGACATATACCTTATAGGACTGGAGGTGATATCAGGGTCACGTGCGGTCACTTGCCCAATCACGGAGTTCAGAGCTGCATTTTCGTGAACTTCGAGGAGATAAGTGGGTGAAGAGAAGACAGGAGGCTCATCAGCATCCTCAACGACAATTTTGACCGTGGCCGTGTCTTTAAAGGGCCCCCTGCCGCTGAAACGTGGGTCGACGTGGACGTTGGCCGCCTCCACCTTCAGCGTATAGGATTTCTTGGTCTCAAAGTCCAGAGGCTGTTAAGAAATGACAAAGATGAATGTTGCTCACTAATGACCACAGCAGCAAGAACAAATGAGTGTAATGCTGATGGATGAGCGTTATGTGCATGGAAGCCCATTTGTGAGCCTTAATGGGATCCCTCTCCATTCCCCCAGATCCAACCTGTAAATCCTACAGGCATTTATGGATATCTGCGTATTATACAAGCTCGGTGAATCTAACCTCCTATTGTTGTGTTTTTGTTTTGCTCATTTCGCTTGGAAATTCACAAAATATTCGCAGTCATGAATTGTGCCATCAAAATTTCACTTCAGAGTCATAATAAAATTTTACTAGTGATAACATGACCTGCATACCAATCAGCCAGTTAATTGAGCCTCTGCTGGGAGGAGATAAGGCAGCATCAAACACCATCTCGATCTGGGAAGAATATTTTAGCATTTCTGCAACAGTGTGTGAAATGTGAAGAACGAGAAATAATCATTGTTTAGGGCAAGGAGACATTATAAAGCATAATTTAGCACTAATCTCCACAAAGAGGGTTTTCTTATTTCACTTGCAAAGCATTGCTGCTCGGCTGATCATGTGGCTAAAAATGAGGTTTATCATTTATTTTTTATTTTTTAAATATATTTTTATGGATTTCAGAGAGGAAGGGAGAGGGAGAGAGATAGAAACATCAATGATGAGAGAGAATCATTGATTATCTGCCTTCTGCATGCCCCACAACAGGGATCAAGCCAGCAATCCAGGCATGTGCCTGACCAGGAATTGAACCATGACCTCCTGGTTCATAGGTCAACGCTCAACCACTGAGCCATGCAGGACTGCAAGGTTTATTTCTTTTTTTTTTTTTTGAGGGGGGGTATTCTTAGAAGTTCTCTATGATGAGTTCTGTGCTATGAAGCAGGTGAGCATGTAAAGAAATACATATGCAGACACATATGTACTTGTGTTTATATTTAGAAGAAGGAAAGATGAGAGCGGTAGCTATAGCTCTCTAGGTCTCACCAACCACTAAAAGCAAATTGAAATGACCTCATTGCACCATTACTGACAATATTTTTGACATATTAATAACTCATTCCTTAAAAGCCCCAGAGACTGTGGTTAATGACCTAGGTAAATATAGCTGGGTGAAAGAACATAATCCCCTTTAATAACCAGAGAGCATCTGTTTCGCAACCCGACGGTCCAATTCCCGGCAACACAGAATACTTCAGACTTCAAGAAAGTACATCTGTCAAGGTTGAGAGACACACTTTAGGTTTCTTTGCAATTTCCACTAAGAAACAGAACTTTACATCTGCAATGCAGATTTAAAAAAGAAGAGAAGGAGCTGGAACACAGACCAGCACTCACGAACTCTTTCAGAACTCCTGTATAAGTTTATCTATCATTTCAAATTTTTGTATTGATTTTTATAGTTGAATTCAGCTTTCATGGGACTTGACTTTTTCTGAAATATTTTCTAGGGAACAAGGCAGATGCTCACTTCCCTGTCTATTCTGAAATGACTGGGTGCATGTACCTGTGAGTAGATGATTCAACATCAGCGATTTGGCAACCATCCCTACTGTAACACGTATGCAATTTCAAGTTCTTCAGAAACACTGGTAAGTGTGACAGATTAAGTTCGGTTTCATTCTCAGCTCAACATAGTGACAATGTCCCCCACAATCCTGGTGTCCTTAGGGTTTTATCAGACAAAAAAGAGGTCCCATGAATCGTGGAAATATGACCCCCTGCACAATGCTCTCTAGAGTAAAATACATGTGTTTTCTTGGTGTTAAAATGTGTAGTATATGCTTCTAAGTTTATGAATAATTGTGAATAAAAATACAGCCAATGGCTAATTGCTTCAGCTTATAAAAGCACCTTATGGCAACAACGGATAGCAGTTAGTAATAACAATAAAAATGACATTAGGAATCATTAGCCAAGGAAAATGTGGCTTTGGGTTATTCAATAATTGACTCAAGCATAATTATACTGTACTCCATTTTTAAATACTTTGCAATGCTTAATCCTGTGCTCAAGCCATGTATAAAGGTAGGGTTGCTCAACAGAGAGTTGAAATAAATGCACCATTTTTCTCAAAATTGATCTTAAAATGTATTTTGTATACAAAGGTGAGTCCAGAACATGCCAGGTTCCCACTGCCACTGTCTCTTCAACGGGGGATTTTAAGAGCATGATCAGTGGATGGCAGATCCCTGTGCAACATAACATAGAATTACAGAGTACATTTGGAGCTATTTCAGTGTAATACTGATCAGGACAGAGGGGGAAATGATGGGCTCCCAATGGTGTGGTTCACCATCTATCTTCTTATTCATGAACAAGCAAAACTTTTTTTTTTTTCCAAGCAAAACTTTTTAAAAACTAGCAGCCTGGTGCACGAAATTAATGCACGGGAAGGGGGGGGGGTCCCCTCAGCCCGGCCTGTGCCTTCTTGCCATCTGGAACCCCTCGAGGATGTCCGACTGCCGGTTTAAGCCCAATCCACAAACTGACATCCTTCTCGCAATTCCCTGGCTCCTAACCAATGGCCTGCCTACCTGCCTGCCTGATCGCCTCTAACCCCTCTGCCTGCCTACCTGCCTGCCTGATCGCCCCTAACCACTCTGCCTGCCTACCTCATCTCCCCTAACTGCTTGCCTGTATGCCTAATTGCCCCTAATCACTCTGCCTCCCTGGCTGATTGCCCCTAAATGCTCGCCTGGCTGCCTAATCACCCCTAACTGCCTCTGCCTCCACCCCCGCCACTGCGGATTCATCTGGAAGGATGTCAGGAATGACGTCTGGAAGGCTGTTCAGCTGTCTGGTCTAATTAGCATAATACACTTTTATTATTATAGATTAATTTGGATTACTTTATGACAGAGATATAAAGGACAACATTCATCTAAATACCCATGATGAGCCTGGCTGGTGTGGCTTAGTGGTTGAGCATTGACCTATGCACCAAGAGGTCATGGTTTGATCCCTGATCAGGGCACATGCCCGGGTTGTGGGCTCGAACCACCATCCAGGGATGTGCAGGAGGCAGCCAATCAATGATTCTCTCTCATTGTTGATGTTTCTATCTCTCTCCCTTTCCCTTCCTCTCTGAAAACAATAAAAATGTATTAAAAAGAAAGACTTCAGTGTGATTTGTGGAGACATACCAGGAAGCATGAGGGCAGACATGGGGAGAATTAATATAGAGAAAGATTAAAAGCCATTGAACTTGCCACCTCTGTGGGCAAGTGAGTCCTCTTCCCACTGGAAATCCTCTTCGGAACCATAGATAATAGGCCTCCAAATAATTTCTTCAGAGAATAGGAGCTGTCCCCCTATCCGCATCCCTCATTGCTTGAGGGTTGCCTTTCAAGTGTTGGGTTGCCTTTCAAGTGTTTAGTTCCCTACAAATGCCTGCAGTTTTGGAAAAGGCAGTGTGATGTAGATAGGAGAGATAAGGTGAGACTGGTGGCTAGCATCACCATGGTAACTCTTTCCTAGAGCTTTAGCTGATATGCAAAGTGGGGCCAAGAGGTATGAGGTGCAAAATTAGCTCCACTTTTTTTTGCAGCTAAAGAAGAGACACCTCTATCAGCTCTAAGACTTCACCAGGAAGTCCACCCGACTCCCGCAAACCCCAAAAACTCAAGTTTCCAAGAGGTATTTTGAATGTGAACAAAATCTTCCTTAGCTTACCTTTCTTAGTCTTATGATGCCATCCTGGGCCTGGGCATCAGAGGTGATTTCAAAGAGTGCTGTTCCATCCCCATCAATGATGTCATACGATGACTGCGCATTTTCACCAATATCCTGATCATTGGCCTTTACCCTGCCTATGGCAGTGCCAAGAACCACATCTTCAGGTACTGAGAAGTGATACAGACCTTAGAAAAGAGGAGAAACACTGAGCATCATGCAAATTCCATTCATTCATTCATTTAGCAAGCATGTATTGGGCATCTCCTTTGTTCTGGGCACTCCTGTAAATGCTACCACTACAATGTGGAAAAGATTTTAAAAAAATTAATTTTTGTTGTGGAATGCACAATATTTTAAATGAGTCAGAGACAGAGTTCCCAGAAGTAGTGAGCTCTTTTTGAGACTCTTCTCAGAGATGGAATTGATCCTATCACATGTGTACCAAGTGTGTAGTTGGAGCAGAGTTATAGCAGGATATTAGTGAATCTGTGTGAATGTTCTTTCCAATGGACTGTACAATCACATTGGCTGCCCGTGGGGCTCTTCGTTGTTGCCCAACATAAAACAGGAAGCTAATTTCAGCACAGGAAGATGCAATGTGCAACACAGAGAAAGTCACTTTTGAAGCGGCCTCTGTATTTACAGACTCGGAGACCATTTTTGATAAAACCCAATTACTAAACTTCTGCTGTGCCCTGCAGCAAGCTGTTCTGACACATGAAACACTCCTCCTGCTACCAAAGTCCTTCCTCGTGGCTCTGAACACCAGCAATCCTACTTTCCAGACTCTCTAGGCAAAAGGCAATTACAGTGCGGGTTCCTTCTCCGGTGGGGGCCGTAAAACATGGCTAATTAGCGGCATCTTAATTCCAGTCGCTTTAGCTGTTGCCTTCATGTTAACTCCTTCTCTTTGGCGGAGGGGAAACTTTTGGAAACGTAACCCCTGGCTATTACCACTTCAGTGCATGTGTGCCCTACATTTCATGGCCGACTCCTGCGTTTATTTGCCTGAGGGTTTTCTCTGCCTTTCAGAATTCACTTTGGCCCATGCCTGTCAGACCAGAACTGGAGAGAATGAATGCCCCACGGAAGCAGCCCTCAAACACTCACAAGAGTTCCTAGCCCAGCTTCCTCCCTTCCCTGGTAGGCTAACACTTCTCCCTTTTTTTTTTTCCCTTTTGCTTGTTTATTTAATTTACAGTGTTCCAGAGTTTCCCCAGTGGGATCAGCTCCAGTCACCCACAGTGGTAGCTGGCTTGATAATGTGCATCTTGGCTCCCTGTCTTTCTCACACACATCCTCACTTCCCTCCTGGCATTTCTTGGCATCCTCTTCAAGATAAACTACTTATAATCCAATTCTTGTCTCAGTGCCTGTTTCTGGGGAATCCAAACCCAGACAACCAGGAAGTTTTAGTCCCACTGCAACAAAAACCAGGGGAGAATAAACACTCAATGAACTCTAAACCCAAAAGGAAAAATTACATCTGGAGAACATTACCTAATTGTGGTTTGAACGCGATCACTGGCTCCCTGGGATAAACTCGGGCTCATTTTACCCACTGTAACAGGATTAGTTCAGATGAGATGATGGGTAAGGTTTTCTTGTAGCACGAACACACTTTTATTTAATGACGACAGGAAGATGTCCCTTAGAATCATGAAATGATGGGACTGGGGAGCAGAATGTTGTCCTAATAGCTTTGCCATAAGGCATGCACTAAAAATCATCATGTTGAGCATAAGTTTCCCGATTCTCTCATAATTGGTGCAATGATTCCATTTCCTTCAGACTTCTTATTCCAGGTAAGGTTTGAGATGCGCCATTCAGGAATAGTTATTAAGTAAATAAGGCAGCAAGGGACCTCAACCTCGCTGCCTGTTCTGAGGCAGAGAGCCTTGGGAAACCAAGCAAATGGAACAATTCTTCAGCCATCTCTAGTCTATGCACTCCCATCATCTCCAGCAGTGTGCTCATGTTTAATGGTTATTACCTCTAAGAAAGTTATTAACACTTCTGAAACTCATCTGCCACCGCTGAAGTGAAACAATCCTTTTTGCAAGGAAGAAGAGTTGCATCTTAGAGCATTAACTCTAATGGCAACTGAAACATTATGCTAAGTGAAATAAGCCAGTCAGAGAAGGATAAATACCACATGATCTCATTCATTTGTGGAATATAATGAACAACATAAACTGATGAACAAGGACTGATCCAGAGACGGAGAGGCATTGATTGGACTGTCGGGCCTTGGAGGGCAAGTAGGGGAGGGTGGGGGTAAGGGGGAGAGATCAACCAAAGGACTTATATGCAAGCGTATAGGCCTGACCAATGGACATGGACAACAGGGGGGTGAGGGCATGAGCGGGGGGATAGGGGGTAACGTGGGGATAAGAACACATATGTAATATCTCAATTAATAAAAAATATATTTTTTAAAAAAGAAAGAAAACGAAAGAGGAGGTTGGGGGAAGGATGGGAGAAATGGTGTTTCTCCATTCCAATAATGTTGTGAGAGGGGGTTGCCTTGTTGTCTGATTTATGAATGGCCAGATGTGCCATTTCTCAGTGAAAATGCATCTTCAATGTTCTTTTGACCTTGGGATTTCTGAAGATACATCCTCAAAGGTGCCTCAACTGTGTTGTTTTCAATCCCACCTCTGTCTCTCTCCCCGTCTTTCTCTCTGTCCTCTCTTTCTTCAAAAACTGGTTCTCCTATGGTATTTCCTATCCCAGCAAAATGTACCAGTATGCATCGAATAGTCTTTCGTGTCAGAAATATGATAATTCACCTCCTCAACTAAATTCACCTCCTCTTAGAATTTTGTTATCATAACTTCTCAAATATCTATGGCAACTCTGCACTCTTCTCCACTTCCACTGACACCAACCTGGCTGGCCAAGGCTACCATCACTTTTGACATGCATGACTACAACCACCTGTTAACTGGCTGCATTGTGGGGAAGACAGTGGGCAAAGGTCAGCTTTCCTTTTCTCTCCCTGAAATCAAATCCTATTACTCAAGCCACCACTTGAAATCTTTTCTCTCATTTTTTTAACTTAATTTTTTTAAACATATATTTTTATTGATTTCAGAGAGGAAGGGAAAGGGAGAGAGAGAAACATTGATAGAGAGAATCAATGATCAGCTGCCTCCTGCACACCGCCTACTGGAAATCAAGGCCACAACCTGGGCATGTGCCCTGACCAGGAATCAAACCATGACTGACTGGTTCAAGGGTCACTGCTCAACCACTGGGCCACACTGGCTGGGTTCAACTTTAAATCTTTTAATGCTTTTTAGTGATGTTAGGATAAAAGTCATGGTACTTAGAATGGACTCCAAATCCAACACGTCTAACTCTTGCCTAACCTTACTCTCCAGCTTCTGTGCTTCCCCTGCCGTGAAATTCTATCCATTCCTATCCAGGGCCCTACACCCTTCTTCTACAGGTTGTTTGGACAGCCTTTGCCTCTAGGTGCAATGCCCATCCCCCAATCTCTTGTTTTTACCTTGTCTCAGCTAGTTCCTAATCATCATTCATACCTCAACTCAAGAGTCTCCATGTCAGAAAGACCTTCCCCAATCATCTCTCTAGGTCAGGTTACTTTGACAAATACTCAAAAGAAAAGGGGTTCGATGAGAGTACAAGAACGTTGGCAAATGATGACAGTCTCCGTGATTCATTGAAGGTGGTTGCCTAGAAGGACGTGGAGAGGTTTCTGAGGCCGACCATGTCCTTAGCAGGGAAGAGTTGAC
Source organism: Myotis daubentonii (assembly GCF_963259705.1). Lineage (NCBI taxonomy): Eukaryota > Metazoa > Chordata > Mammalia > Chiroptera > Vespertilionidae > Myotis > Myotis daubentonii. The sequence continues at coordinate 50,225,116 of NC_081854.1, read as the reverse complement.
TCAGTGATCACTGATGTTCCCGCAAGCTGAGGAAAAGTATATATTTTGCAGCAAATGTATATGCCTTTCCCACCTCCGATGCTAAAGATTTGGTTTATTTTATATGACAAGTAGGACTATTGATAGAACAATATCTGAGGTGCATTTAATCACTCTCTCAAAATTTCTTAATGGAAGGAACCCTGGAATAGAGAAATACGCTCACATCTTGCAGTTTCAGCTCCACTACTTAACTACATACTTAATATTTGGAAATTATTTCAATTGATTTAAACTTTGTAAGATGAGGGTGCATTTAATACCAAATGACAAGAGGGTTGCTTGCTTTGTGTATATATGTGAATTGCCCTACCTTGTATATAATCCACAGTAAATGATGGCAATGTGCTCTCTGGATATTTATAATATACATTTGAATTTTATAATATAATTATAATATACATTAATTATAATATAAGTATAAATAATGAAACATATAACATAAATTCGAATGCCAACATCACACTTAGATTCTCATCCAGTGCAGGAAACTCACTTACTCTGGGCAAATTTTGGAGGATTGTCATTAACATCAGTAAGAGTCACTGTCAGTGTCGTGGTCCCGGACAGGCCCCCAGAGTGGCCACCCATGTCTTTGGCTTGGATGACGACCAGGTACTCCTCTTTGGCTTCTCTGTCCATGTTGGGAAGGGCAGTTTTTATAATTGCTGATGGAGAGAGAAATGGGAGAATGACTTTCAGGCAGACAGCTCATTCAAAAGTAAATGTGTGAATCCCTCTCTCTCTATCTCTCTCTCTCTCAGACACACACACACACACACACACACACACACACGCACACACACACACACCCCACACATACATAAACACATACAAGTCCCCGCTCACACAATTTTCAGTTTGCTTTTGACATTTCACTGGTGTGTGTTTGTGATGCCAACACTAAGGAAGATTAGAATCATAGACAGCAGTAGATAACTTGCAAAAATCCATTTTATCACGTCTTTTTAAAAACTTGCAAAAATATACATTCCAAAGTAAACTGAATGGCTTACTCTTGCCTCCCAAATTAAAGTATAAATCATAACACAGCCTCATCTACCCAGGGAAACCCTGGAAGTAAAAGAATTCTACAATTTATCACAGGCTCCAAGTCCCCTACAGGAGGAGTAAATACACAAATAGCTCGAAGGCTCTGAGGTCAAAGATAAATTATTCTGACGCTCACAAATACATTTGAGAAGAAAAAAGTAAATGCATTTTTGGAATCAACTCAGATGAATTAGATACCAATCAGAATTCATATAGGCGAGTGTCTAAATCCCAAGGTACAATGTGTTCAAGTACATTTATACTTTAATTGTTTACTTACACCTTCTCTATTGTTAAAGAACAACACTTAAGAAAAACAGAAAGATCATGAAAAAAGAAAACAGGGTAAAACATAAAATCATATGGAATAACCTAAAATCATGAGTGCTAAAAATGTCAGTGTTTTTTCTTCTGATTTATTTTCAGGGTTTTACCTATCTGCCTCTTTGTCAGTTGTACTAATAATTTAATTTTCTTGTTAAAGATTCAAAATTTGCATAGGTCCTGAACTTATTTTAAAAATCCGTATTTAGTCCTCTCTCGACCCTTATAATTCTTTTCATAGATAAGTATTGCTAATATATGTGTATAATTCTAAAGCCATTACTTGAAAATGCATACAAATGTGCATATGTATATAAACATTTAACCACAAATATGATCATGATATAGGTATTTATTCACACAATGGATGTCTTTGAGCTATCTTCTTTTAAATATATTTTTATTGATTTCAGAGAGGAAGGAAGAAGGAGAGCGAGACAGAACATCAATGATGAGAGAGATTCATTGATCAGCTGCCTCCTGCATGTCTCACAATGGGGATCAAGCCAACAATCCAGGCATGTGCCTGACCAGGAATCGAATCATGACCTTCTGGTTCATAGGTCAATGCTCAACCACTGAGCCACGCTGGCCAGGCTGAGATATTTTCTTGTTAGCACATAGAGGTCCAACTTATTACTTCTTTTAGGTGCATCCTTGTTCATTTATGAGTAACTATGAGTAACTTAGTCCATATTAATGGATATTGCAGTTATTTCCATTTCAAAGAATAGTCATCTATCTTATAAGAATATTATATTTTTTTTCTGTGCCCTGAATTTTTACTTAAGTCTATATCATAGGATGCCCCTCCCCATCTTGCTAAAACCCCATAAGAAAAATGATCATGACTAGCCTAGTATATTAGTATATTCCTATTGAATGGATGTGTGTTGTATCTCTGGCCCAAATGAAAGAAAACTTCAGATTAAAGATAATTCCCCCTTACTTCTAACCCAGGGATATCATAGATGTTCAGTTCAAACTGAGGATGAGCCACACTCTGACACTCCTGAAGTTGTAATTCTGTTTTGTTTTGTTTGTTGCTGTTGTTTTTTTTAACTCCTATAGTCTAATTAAATCATCTGTCTATAAAAGGTTTGTGAGAAGTTCAAGTACCTGCATCATTTGAGTAGCTGGTGGGGCCCAAGAGTATCCTGGGAAATCTAATCCACCCAGGCAGTGGGCAGGCTCGGGGAAGAGCTGAGTTCTTATGTACTTTATTTGACCTTGACATAACTTTCATATCAAAGCCTCCCATCCGGGGAGCACTCACTTGGATATCTATGCTTATTTGAAAACACTGATGGTAACATAACAATATCTTTCATTACAATCGTTTGTCTCAGGATTTGATCATACCATACTATAAATCAATACATCACACTTGCAAGGTTATAAACCAAAACAGGAAGAAAAGGAAAAAAAGAAATACAGCCATTACTCAGACTTAGATCACTATCCCTTGATTGTCTCTCTTAACCTGGCCATTCCATGGTCAATAGTTCCTTTGCTGAACTCTCCTCAATGACTCCATTCCTGCCAGAATCTTCTAAGATATGGTTAGAATACCTGTTCCTTACCTAAGTGTCAAACGTGGTTCCAGCATGCCATTGTTACACAGCCATGTACTGGTAAAACGTATGTCAATGAGTAGCATACGGCTGTCCCAGACATGCCATTGTTACACAGACATCTACAGGTAAAATGCATGTCAATGAATAGCGTGGCTGCCCCAAGGATCGCTCCTTATCTGTGAAACTGAGAATAATACCTATTCACTTAGATTAGTTGCTCAACAGGACCCCGCTGGGAAGCTGCACATCTGGGAGACTTCACACCTCCTCTTTTCTTCTGCAACATCTGGAGGAGTTTTCCTGGTTTCTAAGGCAAGCAGGAGCCTCTCCAAGGTTTTGTCAGGGCATGAGGCACATATAATTGGCTTTAATACAAACTATAATAAACAGCGCTTGCTCTAAGCCCCCGCGCCCCCCCCCCCCGCCCCGCCCCTTGGCTCTAGTCTCAATCTCACAAGTAGCAGTAACTCATTAGAAAACCCAAGGCTGAATTTCTGGAACATATTTCTGCTGCTTGGTGGCTGTAAAGGCAGGAGAGGAAAAACACACAAGTGCCCTTTGCTCTCCTATTTGTTCTCCATTGGGTTGGGACGTGTTCACTTTTTTTGAAATTCCTATTCAAAAGGCAAATCAATCCACTTGCATAAATATTGCAAGATATTGATAAGCTCCTAAAATAGAAATTTTAAAACTGCCTGAACACATCCTTCTGCTTCTCCCTAAATCATTTGCTTTGGTTCCGATATTACCCCAAGCCCTAGAAGGCTCAGGCTATGTCTTCTGTGGGTGAGAGAACTTCCAAGTGTATACATACATACATATATATGTTGTTTGGTATTACATACCAGCCAACACAGAGCAGAAAATACTCTGTGTGATCAGGCTGTTTTTCCTCTCAGATTTGAGAAATAAAAAATTTGACCCATGAATATCCCACCCCAAATTTGCTAAAATGTTCAATTAAGAAGCATTTTTATCCATTTTCAACTTTGATTTTTAAAAGGTAGACAGGAACTCCCTCTATACTCTTTTCACCGGTATAAACAAATTTAAAACACCTTGCGATGGTGCTAATTTTATATTTTTTCATTTATTGGTTTGAGAGAGAGCCACACATTGGTTTGTTGTTCCACATATTTATACATTCATCGATTGATTCTTTTATCTACCATGGCCAGGGATTGAATCGGCAACCTTGGCATATCAAAACAATGCTCTAACAACAGAGCTACCCTGTCCAGGGCGTGATGGTGTTAATTTTAAATAGCTTCCCATTGCCCGAAATATGAATTGTGTCTCCTTCTGTCACCGTCATGCTCAACCTCACATGCCTATGTCTCCCACATGCTTATGGTCACACGTTCTCAATGCTCAGAAATGTGTTCATAAACTTAAACGTGATGTTGAAACTCCCATGACACCAACTCGGCAACAGATTCAGGTGCTCAATTTATGGCACTCAGCGTGACAACATTCTTTCTGCTGGGACAGTTAATAAAACTCCTTGATGTAGATATTTGCTAAATAACCTCACAAAAAATAAAATCAACTTATTTTTGTCCAATGGAAATTTCAGGATTACAACTTGGAGTTGATCCGATGAAAAATATCACCCCTGGTATCTCTGGCTTTTGTAACTTTCCAACACGGGGTTTAGACTTAGTCCCTCTTCACTAGTCCCCCTTGAGTAAGTCACAGAACATCCTGGGGACCCACCTTTTCCTTGAAAACAGAGGCACTAATGTGTTGAGAAGGAAAAACAAACAAACACAATTGGTGTTCAGGAGGATGAGCAGGTCCCGCTGGACTCTCAATAACATTAAACGCAGATTCAATTCAGAAAAGAAATGTAAACAAATACATTTTAGAAGTTTTTCCCTGGAACTTCATTTTGAAAATCTAATCAGAAAAATCAATTAATGAAAACAGTCCATCCTCCATGAATTCAATTCAATGCAGGTATGGAAACTGGCACAGGGGAGCAGGAAAGGGAAGGTCTGGGGATCGAGATGAACCCTGGTAGGAGGATTAAAACAGGGAAGGGGGACCATCTTGCTCTGAAACTGGCATTCACTACCCTACAGTGAACAGTCAGTCTGACTGTGACTATAGCTTTTAATTAGATTGATGGGTGATGTCTGATGATAGATAGATGATAGATAGATAGATGGATAGATAGATAGATATGATAGATAGATGGTAGATAGATACATATATAGATACAGATGGTAGATGATAGATAGATAGATAGATAGATAGATAGATAGATAGATAGATAGATAGATAGATATGATAGATAGATAGATGGTAGATAGATACATACATAGATATAGTTGGTAGATGATAGACAGATATAGATAGATATGATAGATATATACATAGATACAGATGGTAGATGATAGATGATAGATAGATAAATAGATAGACAGATAGATATAGATAGACGATAGGTCACTGATAGAAGATCTGCATTTGGAGAAAATAATTTCCTCATATATTTCTGGTGCTTCATTCTCCTGTACTTAAAAGGCATGGCCTTATATTTGTTCAATCAAATGGAGATTTCTCTGGTGTGGCACTGGAAGAATTTAAATCCTAGACTGGCCTAACTTCTTCTCTGTGCTAAGCAGCTGCTCCTCATGCCTCATCATTCAGAGAGTACTTCTGATTAGAATCCTGTCTCAGACACCTCAAAAATTTAAAACGTGTGTGTGTGTGTGTGTGTGTGTGTGTTCTCTTCCCATTGTCTTCGGCGTTATCATTTGGGAAGCATTCTGTATCCGCCAGGAAGACTGCTTTTTATAATTTCTGTGCTATCAGGAGATTGAGAGGCTGCCCGAGAACGGCAAGGAGATGCTGATTAACTCCTTTGTCATCGTGAAGGCTGATTACTGTAATTCAGCCCTTGTGGGCCCCCCAGATTGTGCCGCTCAAAGACTGCAGTTGATATGAAATGCTGCGCTCGACTCCTCTCTTGAATGCAACTTGTTGAGCCCGTTATCCTGGTCATGAAACCACTAGCTTTGTCATTCACCGAAACACTTGCTATTTCAATGTGCGATTGTTATCCTACTATCTGTAAAACTCACTTCACAATACGTCTTTTTTTGAGGGGGGGTCACAGACGGCACCCATACTTTCTGCAACTGTGGGATCTGGGCCACAGCAGCCAGTGATGAGGGTGAAGGATATATTCCCAGAGCTGTCTCAACACATGCTCACATTACCATGGAAGAATAGCCTCAGTATAATCCCTTCAATCACGCCCAACCTGCACGAATATGTCACAAAGGAGAAAGCGAAGTATGAGAAAGCTGCTCGCCTCCACAGGGTACAAAATCTCCTGCGTCTCACTTTCTTCGTGACTAGAACTAGGAATTAGCGAGATGGGTGATGATTGATGACAGACAGCTAGATAGACCGAAAAACAGACAGACAGACAGGAAGATACATAGATACAGATGGGTGACAAAAGAGTCTCTATTCAGAGAAACTAGATTTCTTATCTATTTCTGGTTCTTTTGTAAAACAGAACAATATAATTGGAAGCTAATTCATTAAATGCATCAGTAATCAAAGGGTTATTTATATATTTTGACTTTATACTTTTAAAATCAAAAGTTATTCCAAGAAAATTTAAAATGTTCCTTTCTCGCTTCTTTTTAGAGTGTGTTCACTTTTTGTATGATATTTCGTAAAGACAACCAATTTAAATTTGTAACAAGGTTAATATTAACTTAGTGGTTAAGATTATATAGATTAAAAGTATACACTATTAAGGAGATGTTTATTTTTATAATTATGTTAAAAATGTCTGTAGCAACATAAAATGCTGATAACAATTTCTAACTTTTATTTAAAAAGAATATTTGCCATATTTGTTTTGTATTATAATGTGCTTATAAAAATTGGGCAAAGAATATACATAAAGATAGCATGAAGTGTTTTTGTAAAGGAATAGAAGGTCCTCTCCTTCCCGCAATAAATTTCCCTGAACTCTCTAATGCAGTGGTTCTCAACCTATGGGTCGCGACCCCTTTGGCGGTCGAACGACCCTTTCCCAGGGGTCGCCTACGACCATCCTGCATATCAGATATTTACATGACAATTCATAACAGTAGCAACATTACAGTTATGAAGTAGCAACGAAAATAATGTTATGGTTGGGTCACAACATGAGGAACTGTATTTAAAGGGCCAGAAGGTTGAGAACCACTGCTCTAATCGGAGTCATAGGACCGTACCTGCTAGAAAAAGGGCTCTGGGGTTAGATAGATGAGAACTTACTTTGGTAGGAGTGCTACCCACCATGTGATCTTAGGCAGACCATTGAAACTCACCGAAGCTCACAAATCTCTTGTGTAAAATGCTATTAATTGCTAAACCAGAGTTTCAGTTTGGTATTATTACATGTGAGATAAAAAGCCAAATGTATTACTTTATACACATATAGATATTATTACATATAGATATAGGTACATACACAGAGATATATAAATATATACATATTTTTGTATTTATATTTCCAAATATATCCATACAGCAGACATATATTTATACCTAACTTTGTATTTACATTTTATAAATATATACCTATTGATACATATTTATGTAAATACAATTTAGGTATTCATTCCATGTAATAATAATCACAATACACTTATTTTAATAAAAATTAGTAACAAAGTTTATGTTCTGTGATGCTACAAGACACGAACATCCCTCACCAACTTCAGATGGTATGCCTCCACAGTGATTTCCAGGCAACAACAAAAATCTGCATCCAAATATCTACATAATTTGTGCCCAGCTGATCTTTTACCACAACATTCTACACAACACATGGCTTTTAAAAAATGGAGATCTAATGGATTTATAGCATTGTCTTAGCTTCAGGTGTACACCAAATGTTCTGATGTTTGCATGTGCACGCAATGCTCACCACAATAAGATATGCACCTTTCTTCAGACGTTCCTCATACTGTGGTGCCTGCACAAGTTTGTGGAGAGTCAGCCCAGACCGCCCTGGGCCTTCACTCGGCCTCTTAGAACGCCATTCATGTTCTCAGGTCCCGCTCTGATGTTGCAGAGACAAAGAAGCCCTCCCAGGCAGAACTAATGACCTTCTTCCTTTCCACCTTCACGCACCTTTGCTAGGACCTGACTCACGGCATTTAGCTTTAAGTCTTTTCTCCATTTCACCACGTCCTCTATGATTTCAACCTGTCCTGAGAGCAACGTCCTGTGGGCAGGAACCATATCTTATTCATCTTCCGATGCCCAGAACCAAACCTAATCTCTGGCACATAATGGGTACTCAACCAATGTAGGAGAGAATAAAAGAATACCAAGGAAATGAATGAAGGTAGGAGGGATGAAGGAGGGAAAAGAAAGGCAGAAAAAAATGGTAATAGAGTTTTTCCTAGCTGCTTTGGGGACTCAGTATTAGAGTATGCAAACACTGGATAAATGTCAGTAATTGTCATGTCTACGGGGTCCAAAGAACTAGATACAAATATAATATAACAGAGCCACCAAGTGGGGAGGAGGGGATCAAGATTTGAACCTAAGTCTTGCAACCTTCAAGGCTCAAAAAATGCCCAGGGCTATTCCAGACCATCTCATGAGTCACATCTTAAGGTCATACCAGTTTGCCAGAGGAAGGTCATAAGGTCATGACACTTCAGTGAATGCCAGTGAGGTGAGTATGTTTTGCAGATTAAAGAACCCAGGGGTTCTCTTTGTTTCTCTAGATATTTTACCCATTTCATAATTGATAGTTGAGTTGTTTACTAAGTGCCCTGGTGTATGTTCATGGGTTAGTGTTCTAATATTTCAGATAATCTCAGGATTACTAAAGAAAAGGGGGGGATAATGCTGATGAACTATGTATCCTAGTAACATTTCATGAATTTAATTAATTGAAGGTGAATTCATGAAAAAACAATTGCTTTCATCTCCAGGAGTGGGCAAACTTTTTGACTCGAGGGCCACAATGGGTTCTTAAACTGGACCGGAGGGCCAGAACAAAAGCATGGATGGAGTGTTTGTGTGAACTAATATAAATTCAAAGTAAACATCATTACATAAAAGGGTACGGTCTTTTTTTTTTTTTTTAATTTTATTCATTTCAAACGGGCTGGATCCGGCCCGCGGGCCGTAGTTTGCCCACGGCTGATCTACACACTTTACCAATAATGCCTTAGTCTTACTTGTCATTTTTCAAGTGCCATTTTTATTTATTTCTCTTGGCATATATACAGATATGACATTCACATTCTCCTACAACTATTTAGAGGTAAAATTAGCCAAAACTGTATTATTAGATGACTAGTAGGGGTTTGGAATATGGCCCAGCAATGAGAAAGGTCTCAGGCCATGTCACATAGACTGTACTGCGCAAGATTCCAAATCTGGGTCTCTAGAATTTTAGTTATAAATAAATTAGTGAAATTATCCACTGCCTTTTGGCCAAAAAACTCCCCAAAAAACTAACCAACCAAACAAACAAAAACTCCTCCATATCATGCTAAGATATTTTTCCTCCTACGTTATCACAATATCTCCTCCTATATTATCACAATATCTTAACATGAGTCTGACAGACATGACTTCTTTCTTTGACTTATAGAATCTTGACTTATAGAGTTCATATATATGTAACTCTATAGGACCCTCCCCATTTATGTTTGAAAACTGGTGCTAGAAAACAGTAGGCTTGCAAGCTGTAAATTAGACCATGAGGATCCATCCAGTATCTCAATGTATACAAATTACTTATTTGCATGTGGATTTTCTGTCTCAGGAGGCAGTATACTCTTTCACTAAATAACTGTAACTTTTTTCTCCCCCTCCTGTATGGTTCCCATGCATGTTCAGATCCATATCCACAGGAAATGACGCAGGAAATAGTTGTAAGTGAATTGGCAATGATGCCCTGTGTCTATAGCTTTACACTCTGGGCGTAGTGACTTGTGTGTGGAGTGTCTCCTCTGCAGCTCCTGGATTCCCCTATTAAGCAATTCTGCACAGGCCACCCCTTTCCAGCATCAACACATGACTAGCCAATAACTGGTGCGACTCAAACTGCCAATTTCGTGTTCCATTGAAATCCTTGCAATTATTCCTATTCACAATTGATGACGCCTCAATCAAGTGGAATTATTTCTGTGAAGAATACGATGGCTCTATTCTTTCCTTAAGCTGTAATTCCAATAACTAATTATACATACAAGAAGTATGGGTGGTTTAAAGAAGCAAAGTGAAAGTCGCTAAAGACTGGATGCATTCTCCATGGCAGGGTCGTGGAGAAGCTAAAAGCAGGGGCTTGGCAGTGCCCACTGAGAAACGGAGCTGGAATGGAGACCTCAGTCTAAATAAAGTCAAGCAAGTCTTTTCAGCTCTTAGCACCTTCGTCTCCTCATTTGGACAACAGAGATTTTTAACAACTACCTCCGACCTCACATTATATGAAACAGCTTGCAGCGTTGCTCACAGAGCATAACAGAGGTTCAAATATGAAGTGAATTGATATTATCTCCAAATGGGTGATGCTGGGTGGTGCTGATTCCTCTTTTGCCTCATTGGAACTCTGGCCCCACACCTCAGTCAGACACAGCATGCCATGTGGATCGAAACCCACGAAGTTTGAGGAGCCTGGGTGTTTTTTAAAAATATATGTTTATTGATTTCAGAGAGGAAGGGAGAGAGAGAGAGATAGAAACATCAAAGATTAGAGAGAATCATTGATGGGCTGCCTCCTGCACGCCCCATACTAGGGATCAAGCCCACAACCCAGGCATGTGCCCTGACCGGGAATTGAACCATGACCTCCAGGTTCAAAGGTTGAGGCTCAACCACTGAGCCATTCAGGCAGGGCAGCAGCCTGGGGTTTGATATCACACATTGGGCTTGATTGGCCCTTCCATTTCCAAGTGCTACCATTAACATGGGCAATTTTTTTTAAATGTCTCTGGGCATCTGTTTTCTTTTTTGCTTCATAGAGATGGTTCTTACCTCATAATTTTTCTTGTGTTTTTTTTTGTTCTTAAGATGATTAAGACAGATAATGCATATTATTATGTTATTATTTAACATGTGTTAATAATAATAATTATATATATATATATATGTTATTAGCTGATCACTATTACTATGACTATAACTGCCACTGATACCACGTTATTGCTGGGTGATTGTGAAGACCAATTATGATAAAAAATAATAATATTCCATATCTTATAGAACCTCCTTTAGGCCAGGCCCTATACAGGGACAAAGTCTATATGCATATAGGGTGCTTAGGGTAGTGGTTGGCATGGAGTAGGTATTCACCTATGTAGCTATTATAATTATCACTATTACCTCATCTTTCCACATCACAACCTTCCAGTTAAGCAGCAATTACAGTTCCTGCTAAACAATGAAGGAATATAAACTTCTGTAATCTTAGTTGACTTATATTCTGTGAACTTCAACATGGTTGAGATAGTAATAGACCTAATGATCTTAGCACTTCCTGTTTCATCAACTTGTCTCTCCTACACCTTGGAGGTTCGCGCTGATCACGGATCGCTAACTTCAGAGGACTCTGCTTGGTAGGTTTGCATGTCAGCCGCAAATGATAGTCATTGCCCTTCCTCTTTGAGTAATCTCTAACCCAGAGATGCAACACCAACTCGGGGACCCGCCACTCAGCAAATTCCCACCAACCCACTAACCCTGATTGCAAGTATCTACAAAATGCAGAGAGTAAGTGAGACTCTAGCCAAGAGACTGCCTCTGCTGATAAAATGTTCCCAATTAACTCACTCTTCAACCTCAAATTCTTAGAGAAATTTCTGGCAAATAAGTCATGCCTTTGCCCCATGGGTCATTGAGCATTGCAACAAATGATCACTGTATCACTTCTGCGTGTGGCGGGGTAGGCTCCCCACTCATAAAAGCACAGCCCAAGGCTCAGAGATGAGGGACAAGAATGTGCTTCCCATTGCTTTAACCCAGGTCAGAAGGGCACGTCCACTTCAATGAGAGGGTTTGGCCGAAAAGGGGAGGGACTTCCTTTAATGATGGCAGCTGCCACCAAGCACAGGGACATGTGCTGAGAACGTGCCTCAGTTCCCTTCCAAGTGAGATCAGCAACCAGACTGGGCTTGAACAATATTCTAGCATTTCCATGCTTATACTGCTTTTTTTCCTTATCTGCCAAATACTCTTATAAAACACTGAGGCGTACAAAAGCGGGAAGTGTTCAGGTGTTGAGAGTAGTTACATATCAGAAGCATTTAAACATCCTGATGCATCTACAATAATTCAAGGGGCACAGAGCTCCCAACTACCCCTGGATAACTTCCTCACCGTCCCTTCTGTGCCTTTCCACCCGATGCCCTCCTCCACCTCTTCGTTTCAAGGTCTGCTTTTGAAATCCCCTTACATTCTGCTTTGGGGCCGCAGGCTGTCTTTCTTCCCAGCAGAGTGACTTGTCGCCTTTCCTTCACGTTCTCTCTCAAAAGAGAATTCTCCTCCTCCATTCCTCACGCCACCTCTCAATGCTGCTGAGAGAGCCCTCAATCTCACCAGTGTCTGTGTGAGATGTACCATCAACTACCTTCCACTGGCACAGTGCTCACCCCTCCTTCTCACTCTTCCTTATTATCATGGGGTTTGGGGTTTTTCCTCCTTTTTATTTAACCACCCCCCAAATTGCTTGGACCCATGTAGTCCATGCTCCCCTTTGAGGACCAAAGTGCCCTGAGCTCTATTTTGCACAGACTAAGAAGTCGTGTCATAAAATAACTGGCGAGGAATAAATCTGCCATTCCACCAATGTGTGCTGAGGTCCTACTGTACATCAAACCCTGTGGCAGGTACTAAGGATACAGGGGAGGAGACGGGCAAGGAGGTTCACTTCACATCCTTACATTCTAAGAATTTATGACCTACAGGAAGCAGAACAACTAGGCTCACACCTCATCGGAATTCTGGGCCCCAGCTTTTTCATTTGTAAAGCTTGGAGAGTGATGTTTACCGCAGGGAAAAGAGAGGGAGAGGGAGAGGGAGAGGGAGAGGGAGAGGGAGAGGGAGAGGGAGAGGGAGAGGGAGAGGGAGAGGGAGAGGGAGAGGGAGAGGGAGAGGGGGAGAGAGAGAGAGAGAGAGAGAGAGAGAGAGAGAGAGAGAGAGAGACGTCACCAGCAAGAGCTGTTATTTTAAGTGGTTCTCAGATACACTGGTCAATGTTACTAACTACGACTATTAACACAGGTCATTGTGAATATTGAAACCCAGATATGATTATACCCCATAACAGAGAGGCGAGCACAGGGGACTGCATGTCTATGTCCCCCCAGGACAGAGATAATCAGACTTGTATAAACAAGAGGCCTGCTGACCTTCCTCAGAGGCAAGCCGGAGGCAAAACCACTGGGAAGGGAAAGTGAGGTAGATGTTTAGTTACCAGAGAGTTAACCTACAGAGGGTGAGGAAGAGCGGATTTGTACGGATCTATTGTTCCCTCGGTGACAGTTGTCACAATACATCAGAGCTCCGTTTCTTCAACTACATCAAGTGGCTGATGATTCTTATTCTCTATATTAAAATTAAAACTGTAACAAATAAGTACAGCTTCCTTCTCCTGCTCTGTATTTTTAAAAATGATGACTCCCCCTTCTCTTTCTCTTTCTTGATACTTTTTTTTTTTAAAAAAAATATGTTTCTATTGATGTCAGAGAGGAAGGGAGAGGGAGAGAGATAGAAACATCCATGATGAGAGAGAATCATTGATCAGCTGCCTCCTGCACATCCCACACTTGGTGGTCATCCTGACCGGGAATTGAACCCTGACCTCCAGGTTCATAGGTCGATGCTCAACCCAGTGCCATACCAGCTGGGCTCTTTGCAGATTCTTAATAAGTCCTCACACTCCATTTACTCTGTAGTATTCTTTTTAATGTCTTTGTTCCAACAAATCTAAGTGAAGATACACATTTTGGGGATGTGTGTTTGGTGTGTGAGAGCAAGAATGAATTTATGTTGAAGCTCTACCACCTCTCTATGTCTGCTTCCTCCAATTCGATTCAGTGGACACTCACTAATTACCTCTTGTTCGCTAAGGATCAGGCGTGGCAGGGGGGACTGTGTGAGATTCCCTGCGGCTGAGACACCCACAGGAGCGGAAAGACTGCTTCCTTCAAACTCTCCGCGGCTCGTGGTAATTACAGAACCTGAGGTTTACATGTGTGTCTGCTTTTGACCTTTTCTCAATAATAATGCACGCCGTTGATTCTGACAACTTGCAGTCCCTGCTCGCAACACGTCATTTTAGGTGGTGAAATGCTGAATAACATTCCATCTCTACCAGGAACTTCTGTGTGTGCACATGAGTGCAACATAGTTAAGAGAAATTATGCGAATCAGGGAAAACATTATGGACTAGGACAAAGGAATAGATTTACCTTCAAGTCTGACAATTGGGTTTTGGGTAAAAAGTCACCCACCTTCTCACATCATGACTTCCCTGTATTAAATGGAGAACACTAAACCTGTTTATCTAAGATGAGCAAAGCGTTAAAGCAGGGAAATGTGTGTGAGGTTGCCTAGAAAACACATTTTTCCAACGCTTCAAAGTATAGCATAATAAGTCAATTATTCAAGGTCACAGTACTGGGAAATCTGTTGAAATTCAGAATTTTTTGCCTCCAAGTCCAGCATTTCTCTGGGTAAGCACATACGTCAGCAATAGATTCTATTTTTTTATCCAACCTTGTAAAGAACATACATTTGCTGAGAACCTATAGAGCAAATCAAAATATACTATGTCAGTGTTGCTGGTTTGGCTCAGTGGATAGAGCATTGGTCTGAAGGGTCCCAGGTTCAATTACTACTGGTCAGGGCACATGCTCGATTTGTGGGCTCGATCCCCAGTGGGGGGCATGCAGGAGGCAGCTGATTGGTGATTGTCTCTCATCATTGATATCTCTTTCTCTCTCTCTCTCCCTCTTCCTCTCTGAAATCAAGAAAAATATATTTAAAACAACAACAACATAAAACACACACAAAATATACTGTGTAATAAATAGAGGCATACTATATCGAAAATTACTAAGATCTTTAATTTTTTTCTCTCTTTCCCCCCAAGGAATTGTTGCTAAGCGATGGCCCCAAAGAAGTCCAACTATAGGGCAATGCTGTTAATTCTTTTGGAACCTATTAGGCATTATTTCAATAGCTACTTGCCTGATCGTTTCATAATCCCAAAGTATGAAATTATTTTTGTTTTTTTATATACTTAGAGGCAAATGAAATTTCATAAGCCTCACTATTTTCCTGCAGGCAAATGATCTGTTATTATGAAGGAATTCGACGGGTTCATTTCTGGTGTAAGTAAACTTAATTTTCAATGAATTCTTTTTAAAAAAATATATTTTATTGATTTTTTACAGAGAGGAAGGGAGAGGGATCGAGAGTTAGAAACATCGATGAGAGAGAAACATCGATCAGCTGCCTCCTGCACACCCCCTACTGGGGATGTGCCCACAACCAAGGTACATGCCCTTGACCAGATCGAACCTAGGACCCTTCAGTCCGCAGGCCAATGCTCTACCCACTGAGTCAAACCAGTCAGGGCTCAATGAATTCTTTTTTTTTTAATTAATTAAATCTTTATTGTTCAGATTATTACATTTGTTCCTCTTTTTTCCCCTCATAACTCCCCTCCACCCAGTTCCCACCCCACCCTCCTCCCTCACTCCCCATCCACTGTCCTCATCCATAGGTGCACAATTTTTGTCCAGTCTCTTCCCGCATACCCCTCACCCCATTTCCACCCCCTAGAATAATGAATTCTTTTTTAATAAATATATTTTTATTGATTTCCGAGAGGGAGGGAGTAGGAGAGAAAGATAGAAACATCAATGATGAGATTCATTGCTCAACGGCCTCCTGCACACCCCCTACTGGGGATCCAGCCTGCAACCCAGGCATGTGCCCTGACTGGGAATCAAACCGTGACCTCCTGGTTCATAAGTTGGTGCTCAATCACTGAGCCACACTGGCCAGATTCAAAGAATTCTTACATGAGGGAATCAGGACAATATAAAAAAAATCAAACTTTCTTTCTTCCTCAGTGGTCTTTTATACATATGCTAATTTTGTCAGAATACTTCAAATTTAACTGTTACTTCTTTTCACAGCAGAGCAAGAAAAAAGGGGCCATGTCACCATCTCCCACCACCTTTAGTTTCTCATCTTTGCAAAAGCTCAAATAATGTCATTCAAATCAATGACCATTGAGAGAGCACCACCAATGCAATAGGCACTGTGCTAAGAGTTGGAGATACAAGGCCAATGAGGTACAGTTCTCTGGCGTGGGTGGAGTCGCTCACAATGCAAAAGATGAGGCAGGCATGGGTGACTGCCTGCTAAAACGAAAACCCACCCCTCCTGGTTTGAACCCTGCTCTCACTGTGCGCATCGCTCTATCATGACACTTCACCCCAGATTTGTTTCCTATATGTGCTTTCACTCTTATTTTAGCATCTACCTGGCTTACGCGTCTCCATCAAAATTAAGTGTCCCTGCTCCAGTCTTTTCCACTCCCCAAATATATGGCTAGCCCCTTGCTTAGTCACCTGAACCCGTTGGGAAATACCCTAAGGCCCGAGAGAAGTGATTTCCATGACTCCATGTTGTAAAAGGCAGCCCCAAACTTAGAATCGGGACACTCATCGGATCCCAGGAGCACCACAGACGGTGTGACAGCACTGTGACATCTCTACTCAGATGTCTAATTATGAGTGAGGCTTCCCTGACCAGCCTTCAAAAAATAATAACCACTGTCAAGGGCCCCCCTTGTTCTTCCTTACCCAGCTGCCAACACCTCTGCCCCCAGGCATCCCAGGGCAGCACACGGACAAGAAACCAATGGTTTTGCTTGTTCACTGGTGTTTACCCACCCCCAGAATAATACCTGGCACACAGTAGGTTCTCAATACATTGTAGTATTTTTCAGTGACACCATGCATGAATGGACATCTTTTTTGCCCCCATGTGAGCTTATGGGGAATCTGATATAAAAGCAAACACATATGGCCTGACCACTGGGGCTCAGTGGTTGAGCATTGACCTATGAAGCCAGAGGCCAGGGTTTGATTCCTGGTTAGTGCACATGCCCGGGTTTCCAGCTCTATCCCGGGAGGCATGTGGGAAGCAGCCAATCAATGATTCTCTCTCATCACTGATGTTTCTTTCTCTCCCTCTCCTTTCCTCTCTGAAATCAATAAAATATTTTTTTAAAAAGTAAACACATATAAGTGAATGGCCATCTGCACCCCTATTGAGAAGTTGTGTGAAGGTCTAATTATAGCCAACTCCCCCGACTTTTCCATCTCTACAGGGGAACCTTCTGGCCCCAGAAAGCTCAAGGCTGGGGCAACCCCCTCTACTCAACAGAGAGCTGGGAGGTGCACCTGCTGTATGCCTGTGAACCATGCTGAATAGCGCAGGTTCAAATTACTGTTGTTCTTCTCACTCTTACATAAAACCCTGTGCTTGTAAAACTTCAGTACCTTGACATTTATTAAAATGGTTGCATGGGAAAATGAGACAGATTGACTTTGGCGACAGCTGTTGGCAGCCAGCACGGAGAGAGACGGTTCTTTGTCAAGGCGACAACCAGGGGATGTGCAGCAAAAATGCAGACACCGGGACCTAATGTGGGCAGGCTGGGAGCTGGCTCTGACAGGCCATTCCCCACTCACCTTCTCATGGACCTGAACAGCCACGGGCCTTCTGGCCTGCATTCTAGTGCTGCTCCACCTAGATCAGTGGTTCTCAACCTTCTGGCCCTTTAAATACAGTTCCTCATGTTGTGACCCAACCATACAATTATTTTCGTTGCTACTTCATAACTGTAATGTCGCTACTGTTATGAATCATAATGTAAATATCTGATATGCAGGATGGTCTCAGGCGACCCCTGTGAAAGGGTCGTTCGACCGCCAAAGGGGCCGTGATCCACAGGTTGAGAACTGCTGACCTAGATAATAGGGCAGGATTTTTCTCTCTCTCTGTGTGTGTGTGTGTGTGTGTGTGCGCGTGCGTGTGTGTGTGTGAGTGTATTCAATGTGAACAAACCTCAATTTCCCACCCAAATTCATTTTGAAGTCAATGATCCATGATGCCAACAATTTCAGTCGGTGAGACCCAGTAATAAGAAATGCAAGATTCACCCGACCAGCATGGCTCAGCGGTTGAGCTTTGACCTATGAACCAGGAGGTCACGGTTCAATTCCTGATCAGGGCACATGCCCAGGTTGTGGGCTTGATTCCCAGTGTGGAGTGTGTAGGAGGCAAGTGATCAATGATTCTTTCTCATCATTGATGTGTCTATCTCTCTTTCCCTCTTTCTTCCTCGTTGAAACCAATAAAAACATATTTAAACAAAAGAAATGCAAGATTCAAGGGGGTGGTATTTGGGTTAATGCCTTTCAATGAAAATTCTAATTTTGTTAGGTAAGGGAACTCCAGTACCTGTGTTGAAATTTCATACCAAGTCCCCTAAATATGTTATCAAAATCTGAACTTTATAAGAGCCCTAGAAGTAGCTATGATCATCCTTCCTTAGAATAAAGAATAGCATCTCAGGAATATCAAATATCTTAGTGATGGGCATACACTAGAGAAGGTCATATGAGTCACGTCAAACCTGACTCTTCCTCCACAGTTCACATTCAGGACTTCCCAGGCCGGCTGTCCCCTCCGACATTCTAAGCCACGTTGTCACCCATTGGATCTCTTTCTCAGAAACCTGGTGACCATTCAGAGGCTTAGCTTTGTTATAAACAAATGTTTATACGCAACACAGAGCTTCTGTTTGTCTTTTTGCTTCCTTCAGCACATTTTTCAGTTACTGTCGATGACAGTCTTCAATAGCTACCTGCCAGAGTGTAGGAGGTGCCTCACTTTAGAGTTCATATGAAATGTAAATAAGACAAATGCTGTTTTTAAACTTGTTTTTCTGCATATCTATTTTCAAATAGAAATTGATGCCATTTTAGAACAGATTCCATTATGACAATTCTGATGTTTTATAACTACAATCTGGTATATGCCTGGTGAATAGGAAGTGGAACATGGTGTGGGGGGAGGGGGAAGGGAGGGCACTATTTCTTTCTAACTATTGTAGAAAACTACAGACATCTATACAGAGTGAGATAAAAACTTCAACAAACTATCACCCTTACAAACATTTCCCCAGTACCTGATTATTAACAATCCTTGTTTAGTTGACTCCTCTTGTTGTTAATATTATATTTTTATTGATTTCGGAGAGGAAGGGAGAGGGACAGAGAGATAGAAACATCAATGATGAGAGTGAATCACTGTTCGGCTGCCTCCTGCATGCCCCCTACAGGGGATCAAGCCAGCAACCCAGGCATGTGCCCTGACCTGGAATTGAACCATGACCTCCTGGCTCATAAATCAACATTTGACCACTGAACTCTGCTGGCCAGGCCAAGAGAAAGGTTTAAAAATACAGTGGTCCCCCCTTACTCATGGTTTCCCTTTTTGCATTTTCAGTTACCTATAGTCAACCCTGGTCCAAAAAATATTAAATATAAATAAAAAATTCCAGAAACATACAATTCATAAATTTTCATTTGGGAGCCATTCTGAGTAGCGTGATGAAATCTCACACCATCCTGCTTCATCCCCCCAGGACCTGAATCACCCCTTTGTCTAGAGCATCTACATTGTTGATGTTTGCCACTTGCCATTTGTTTATCAGATCAGCTACTGTGGTATCACAATGATTGTGTTCAAGAAACCCTTCTTTACCTTATTAAGTCTTCGAAGTCATTTGCATAACTTTAGTTAAAGTATATTATTTTGGTTAGTTATTGATGTTGATGCCTAATTTATAAATTAAACTTTATCCTAGGTAAGTATGCATAGGAAAACACATAACATATTTAGGATATAGGACTCTCTGGGCTTTGAGGCATCCACTGGGGGACTTG
Organism: Myotis daubentonii; assembly: GCF_963259705.1. NCBI lineage: Eukaryota > Metazoa > Chordata > Mammalia > Chiroptera > Vespertilionidae > Myotis > Myotis daubentonii. The sequence continues at coordinate 50,205,108 of NC_081854.1, read as the reverse complement.
CAATCTATTTCCTGCAGGTAAAGTGGGGAGAGGGGGACTATTGCATGACTTTGTGAAGTTAATAGAACATACTCTGATATCAAGGCATCCCTGAAGTCAAAGAGAGAGCAAAAGTAATCCTATAAGGACTAGATGGAGCTCTGTGTTTACTTGACTGTGATTTGCAAGGGAGGAAGTCAGGACCAGTGAGATTTGACCTCAGATCTTTGAAATTACGGAATGCCTTAGCTTTACTGTCCAAGGACTAGTACCCACTAGTGTTTCCTATTACTACTATTTGTGTGGGGGGTGCTAATTTATACTCTGCTGAGAACAAGAGCAAGAGGACATCAAATTTGCATCTTGCTTCATCATGTAAATACAGTTATTATTGTTTTCACTGATGGCGCGTGAATGTATTTGTTATTTAATAACACCATTAGGCAATCTCAACTCCTGTCCCGCTGAGATTCCCCAGATGTCAGAGTGCAAAGGTAGCTTTTAAGGTAGATCATAAATACCGCAGCAACGTTACTAGAGTTAATGGGATGGAAAGGGAAGTTCCAACAGTAGTCTGTCACACGCAATAAAATTTTACCACTCATGGAAACTACTTTTAAAGAAACTCTCCAGCTATATCTACATAAAAAAAAAATCTATGTAATTATGGCTAGGCTTACATTTACCCACCAGTTCAATCCTGTTAACCTCATGAACACTAAAATTACTCATTTACTGAAGTCCACATTCATGCTCCTCGTGGGCATATAAAAAAGCCTTGCTTGTAATGAAATAATCCCATTTAAGATTTTGAATGGGATATTACACATAATCACAAATTGTAAAGTGACTCTAGTATAATTCTTAAATCACTAAAAAAAAGTGTTATTTCTACAGTCACACACTCTTTGGCCCCTCCCTGCCTATGAAAACTCCCAACTTGTGTCTATTTCACTGGTTCTAAGCACAGTATCGGGAACAGAAGAGTCTGAAAAATCAACGTATTCTATACATATTGCTTAAACCTGTCTGGATGGAAATACCCATTTATTTCAATATTATAACCATATCATTTTCTCACTGTAAGGGAATACAGACTAGTTCTGACACTCAAAATTTCTTAAGAATCAGGGTTTTATGCTAAGTGGGAAGTCTATCAGGTTTTTGAAAATGAAGAACTGATACTCTTGAGACAAATTCTTCTTTTCAAGTAACTAAATTTTAGACCCCCTCACCCAATATTCCTAAATCACCCATATTTGTATATATTTAAACTGATTATCATTATCCAAAAATGTTGTTACTTTATCGCTTTTCTTTCATAAGATTCAGTACAATCCTTCATACAAGAGCAATAATCATTGTAACAATAAAAATCAAACATCTCATTCCCTGACATATTTTCTTTATCGCACTTTGACAATAAACCAGAAAATGTAGAATGGGTGCATTTGTAACATGATTGATGCTGACATCTCTCTAGCTGCTTTGTACAGCTCCCTGAAGTTAGAACCATGCCCATCCCAGGCACCATTCTATTCCTCAGAGTGGAAGTGATCAATAAACATCTATTTACTGAACTGAAAATAAACATTGATCTAAAAGAGGACATTAAAGTGTTTAGAGACTCTCTTTTCTTCCCTCCCCCCCCTTTTTTTTCTGGACTCATTGACTTGTGTGTTTATTTTCTCTCCCTAACCACCCTCTCTAATAGGAGATAGGAAACCTAATGCAGGAGACCTTGAATTCAGACAGATCTGATCAAGAAACCAGCTCTGAGTTTTACTACTTGAGCAGCTTCCAGAAATTTTGTGCATAGCCTTTATTTCCCTTATGCAAAAGGATGATCACAGCACCCGCCTACCCACTTACATGGTATATACTAGGATATATGTAATGAAATGGCGCATAGTAGGTGATCAATACATGGTAGCTTCCTTCCTCGATTTTCTGAACAGAACATAATATCTAGAGGTATGTGCCATGAGTGAGAAGTCACTGCAGCCAGATGGAGAGACTGAACTAAAGAAGATGCATTTGTGTTGTGGACTATTTCTTATGCAGCATCCTTTTGTCCCTGGTCTGTTATCAGCAATGCCATAGTTACTGTTCCCAAATAATCAGATGATCAAACGCTATACATATTGACTATGAGGAGAGAACTCAAAGATATAGTCTAAGCATCTTAAAAGCATCCATTTTTCAAATCCAAAATCCTCTGCGATCTGAAATTGGCAGCATCTAAGTTCTTCCAAAGAAGCTCTTTTTCTAACCATGTTCATCTTGGAGGTTATTTCCTATGTTTATTGGTTCATTTATAATGTGGTTCTTCTTTTTTTTTTTGAGACTATTATCAGTATTTATTTATTCATTTATTTTTTTCTTTATTGATTAAGATATTACATATGTGTCCTTATCCTCCCATTGCCCTCCCAACCCCTTCACCCCACTGGTGTCTGTGTCCATTGGTTATGCTTATATGCATGCATACAAGTCCTTTGGTTGATCTCTTCCCCTTACCCCCACCCTCCCCTACCTTCCCTCTGGGGTTTGATGGTCTGATCCATGCTTCTCTGTCTCTGGATCTGTTTTTGTTCATCAGTTTATGTTGTTCATTATATTCCACAAATGAGTGAGATCATGTGATATCTTTCTCTGACTGGCTTATTTCGCTTAGCATAATGCTCTCCAGTTCCATTCATATTGTTGTAAATGGTAAGAATTCCTTCCTTTTACTACAGTGCAGTATTCCATCATGTAGATGTACCACAGTTTTTTAATCCACTCATCTGCTGATGGGCACTTAGGCTGTTTCCAGCTCTTAGCTATGGTAAATTGTGCTGCTATGAACATAGGGATGCATATATCCTTTCTGATGGATGTCTCTAGTTTCTTGGGATATATTCCTAGAAGTGGGATCACTGGTTCAAATGGGGGTTCCACTTTTAGTTTTTTGAGGAAACTCCATACTGTTCTCCACAGTGGCTGCACCAGTCTGCATTCCCACCAGCAGTGGACAAGGGTTTCTTTTTCTCCGCATCCTCCCCAGCACTTGTCCTTTGTTGATTTGTTGATGATAGCCATTCTGACAGGTGTGAAATGGTACCTCATTGTCATTTTGATATGCATTTCTCGGATGATTAGTGACTTTGAGCACGTTTTCATATGTCTCTTGGCCTTCCTTCTGTCTTCTTTCAAAAAGTATCTATTTAGGTCTGTTGCTCATTTTTTGATTGGGTTGTTTATTTTCCTTTTGTTAAGTTGTATCAGTTCCCTGTTATAATGTGGTTCTTGACTAACACAGGACAGCACAGCGCTAGGTGCTACTGTCCATGGTGAGAACTAGATAAGATCCCTGCACGTAGAGCTGAAACTCTTTTTTAAATGGTATTTCTTATAAAGAGACATCATGATCTTTTATGCTTTGGCCCAGAGGAAATGATTTCACAGAGATGTTTGTGAAATTTGACTTACAAGGAAACAGATGGAGTATTTGTATATTCCTCCTACCAGCCTTTCAGTGGGTTGGTATCTGTGCACCAGAACTACCTTTGCTCACAGGAGAGTGGTGTCCAGTATTAATTAATCCCCTTCTCTAAGCTCCCATAAATTTATAGACAATCACAGATAATACTGATGGTTTTAACTCTGTTTTCCAAACTAGAATGTTAAAAAGTTAGAATCCTTTTTTTTGTTAAGGAAAATATACCTACTGCCACATTTGCCACAACATCTAAAAACAATCACTGAGCAGCAGCGGGTTATGTTCTATAAAGTCTTAGGTAATCTTAAGTGTTGGGAAGGCAGAGTTAGACATAAGGACGGGGGAGTGATGACACTATACAAAGAAAACCTGCTATCCTTAAATAAAAACACTAAAGGTTGCACTTTTGAGTATATAAGGAGCAGATAGGGGTTTGTCAAAAATATAGTCCTCTTGTTTTCTGGTTAATCTTTGATATTCTTAGATAAACCACCCTTCTCTACAAAATCAATGAAAATACATCTTTGTCCTTCGTCACCAAGTCATTTTGAACTCGTGCAAATGGAACCCAAAGCTATATGTCAAAGGAGAGAAGAAGTATCAGCATAGAAATTACAAGTAAATTCTGCATAAGCATGATACATAGTAGGTGGGGAACAGTTCCTAGCTGGTCTGCTCAGGTTGGATGGGTGTCATTTCATTGGGGAACAAGCATTGGATTTTTCTTCCACCTAAACCCCTTCCCAAAGCACCCCAGTGTGACAGCAGGTGTTCCATGTTGAGAAGTCTGTGTGGGTCACAGTCTTTCAATTCATCACGCACATCCAAAGACCTTTGGTTTCTCTAAAAATATATCTCTTCGACTCCAGCTATAGTCAGCATTGCTAGCTGCTCTGGACTTAAAAATGATGTGTCCCAAGGTGTAAGTAAAGTGACAGTCACACTACATTCAGCTTACCCAAGTATATTTAATTATTCTATGTGCGTGGGGTGGGGAGATTATTTTTAGTAATCATAAAACAATTAATGTGAACGCAACGCTTACTCATCCCCACTTTACCTCCCACGGGAGATTCCAAGCAAGGAAATAAATGATGGCTAAGTCAGTGTGTGCAAGCAGCCAGCTGTCATGCTCACTGAGATAGGAGGATCCAACCATCAGCAAAACTGGGGAGGGACAGCATGGGTGAGGAGCACTGTGCATAAATGCAGAGCAGATTAGAATACTGATCTATTAGATATTTAAAATTAAGTTTGTCATCATCATCATCATCATCACCATCATCATCTAGTTTGGACTGAACAGCACAGTGAGATGTGAATATGGGTCCTGGTGGAAGTAGATTCTCATTACTCACTCATTCATTCATTTACCCATTCATTTGTTCAACACATATTTATTGTGAGTGCTATGGACTGAATACTTGTCAGCTGTCTGCCTTTGGCCATATCATGAAACCTCAAGGATCCTCATAATCCTCATCTTTAATAAGATCTTTAAAAACAGCTACTGTGCAGGAAATGGGATTAAATCAGAATGCCAAGATACATAAGTGCTGCTGTCTAGGATTTTTATGCAGAATCCACTGGTGTTTCTTCTACTTGAAATGGAAGGAACGTGAGACAGGCAACTGTCTTTCTCTATATTCTCTAAAAAAAGCATAGACTTATACACTGAGACTCCCCCCCCCCCCCCACTCAACTTGGCTGCTCTGAAGTTGTGTGTGCATGTATGTGCTGTACTTGAAAAGGGTGTCTCTTTGCTTATATTCTTTCCTTAAAATTTTTAGAAATCTATGTCCTTCACGGTGTGGAGAAAATGGATATTGGATGAAGAGTGCGGTAGGAGGACCTCGCCCTGGTAAGAAAAGTGCTCTCCGGCTCCCTCCCAAATCCTCCTGCCTGACTGCCTTAGGGAGCACTCCCATTCTTCCTCCAGGAGGTTTGGACGAGACTCCATGTGTTTCAGACGGAACCATCCTTCCTCCTTCTCCACCATGGGCCAGTGCTTTAGGGGAGGGCCCGATCTGGGGTGTTCTGGAATCTTTAGAAGTGAGTCAGCCATGTGATGGGTACCGATATCTCAGCTTTGACCAGCACTTAGAATAAGGTTCTTTAGCCCTACCCCATTTTGCTCAGTGGTTAGAGTGTCAGCCTGAGGACGGAAGGGTCCCAAGTTCGATTCCGGTCAAGTGCATCTACTTTGGTTGCAGGCTCGATTCGCAGCGAGGGTCAGGTGCATGCAGGAAGCAACCAATAGATATCCCTCTCACATCCATGTTTCTCTCTCTCTGATTCTCTTCCTCCTATCCACTCTCTCTAAAAATCAATGGGAAAAAATATCATCAGGTGAGGATTAACAAAAAAAGTTCTCCTGTGATGGAACTGTCCCAGACAACAAGCAAGCTTCCTTCTTCTCATGTCACTTCCTGCCTTTCAGTCAAACTTTCAACTCTAAATCCAGGGGATTTCATAGAAACTGGTGTCTTGGAATTAATATCACTGAAGTACTTTATGATCTACTGTTAATAAAAAGCTTATTGCTTTTTTTAAAGGAGAAATGTCCCATCAAAAACATCATACAAATAAAAATAGAAAATTAATAATTTTAATATCAGCATGATTAAATTAATATTATTATATTACTATTGTATTTATAATATTAACATTCATAATATCAATTGTGAAGATCAAAAGCAAAATATGGAGTACTTTTTTAATATCATGGATGATCAGAAACAGTTTTATTACCAATATTTTTTTAATTGCAAAATTAGTCATAAGAGATGAAGGCACGCATCCAAAGTCATACAGAAAATCAGAGGGATTTGGGTTTCTAACTTCTAGCCTACAATTATTTGACATAGAAAAACCTTAGAGTATGCACTCTGATACCATTCAGCCAGTGAAAACTATCTGATTTCCCAACATCACCCCAATATGTATGTTCCCCCTGACCACATCTCCTTGATTTCTTCTGGCTGAAATGCCTTAAGTTTCTCCCATTCTGCACCCACCACTTGTCAGAAGCGTCACCAGTTTTCCAGGGCACAGCCTTCGGTGTGACCGCCTTTCTAAAGGCTTCCTTGCTGTCCTCCTCCCATACACTCTTGTTTAGCTGGGACTCCTCCCCATCCGATCCCATGGATGCTGACATGTTCTATGTTGCCACACAATTGTGACTGGACTCCAGATAGATCTCTTTGGAAGAATTATTTTTTTATTGATTTTAGAGAAGAAGGGAAAAGGAGAGAGAGATAGAAATGTCATTGATGAGAGATAATCATTGATCTGCTGCCTTCTGCACACCCCACGCTAGGGATTGAGCCAACAACCATGCATGAGCCCTGACCTGGAATCGAACCATGACCTCCTGGTTCATAGGTCAACGCCAAACCACTGAGCCACACCAGCCGGGCAGGTCTCTTTTTAGGATTTATCAGACACAACATTGCACCTTCAACACCTATAACTTCTTACAGAATGTAGTGTTGATTAAATGTAGATTAATGTGAATTACAAAGACATTCTCACTTATCAATGCAGAACCTAGCATTGTTGGTCTACCTGAATTATCTGAATAATTTTCTCAAAGGTCTGCACTAAGAAAATTCTTTGGCCAGTCCCCTTGGCAGTGGAAATGATAATCTATGCAATCCTGACTTTAAAAAAGACCCTGTGTGTTTGCAATTTATCATTTTGACTCAATTCCATGAAGACATTCCGTGAAAACGCCACGTATTAACTTAACTTTTCTAAAAGGAGACCATTCATTGCATAGATTTTTTTCCCAACGAGTATTTTTTTTCTGGAGCTTATTTTCACAGGTCCCATGGAGACAAATGTTATTTGTATCCAATGAAGAAAGATGGTCTGAGTTTCACAAAAAAAGGTCAATGAATTAAGTTAGTTTATTTTTAAGCAAGTCATTTTTCATACTCTTGCTTGCCTGGGGCAAAGTTTAGACTGTCCTGCAACTTTACTGTGGTTTCTCTAGATAATTAAGCATTTATTATTCACTTGCCTTGCATTTCATTTACACTTTCCCTCTTCAATCACTTACAATGGACTGCAACTGTTTTCTCACTATTGTCCTCAAATTAGTGCTTCTTAAATAAATGCCACATCTCTCCCTATCCAAATGCCCAAAATGTCACAAGCAAACATATGGTATTGGGGGTGGTAAGGAAGGGAAAACAACAACAACAAAGGATACATTTATAGAATACAAATGAGCTATTTTTAGCCTTTTGAAGCTTTTCACAAAAAATGGCCATTTATTTTACAATTACTATCTCCTTACATCCCCTTCGTCACCAAAATGCCCCCAGGTTTCTGGAGAACGGAGACCTGGGCCTGCTTCCAAGTTCTACAGGTCCCTGTATAAACCAATGACAGCCCCAAGTACGAGCTGCACCGCTTGGCAGTCATATGGGGTCACAGAAGAATGGTGATGGTGAAAAAGGAGAGTTTGAAATCACACAGACTCACTTTGCGTCTTGCTTCAAACATTTGGGGCAAGAAATGTATCAGTTTGGACCGTCTTGTACTCTCATCAGTAAAAATAAAATGACATTAATATCTATCTTAAAATATTGTGAGGAATAAATTACATTATATTTGATAATGCATGCAAACCCATTAGCACAATGCCAGGAGCATAATGTATCCAATAAATGAGATGGTGGTTGTTTATATTCTTGTTTTATTCTTCCTCTGGTTGCTATAATTTGCCAGGGAGTGTGATTTAAAGTAAGGCATTTTGCCTTATTCTTTCTGAAACACAGTTTTGTCATTTGCAACTTAGAGACAGTAATTCTTCTCTCCACTTGGTTTAGTGTTCTGTTAAACCCAGAGGACTGTAGGAACAGAATGATATGTTCCTTTTGTTTGTCGTAGTTATGATTATTAATATCACAGTGACCTCTGAAATAAGAAGATATGTTAAGAACCATTCCTTCCCTGTTCAGTGGCTCTGGAGCTTTTCTATCTCAACGTGTGATCTAGAACTAAATCTGGGCCAGAGTTTATCACAATCTAAAGGCTCCTTTTTGCAAGTACAAGAAAAGCATCGTGTTGGCTAGACACTTAAGACATAGTATGAGACTTGGAAATGGCAGACATTTTAGGCCTAAGTGAAACTCAACAACAATAATAGAAATCACATCTGAGGTTAAAATGATGTTCTTCCCACCAGAGAAAAAATAAAAGGGATATAAACTAGAAACCAAGTTGCATTCCCTAGTGGGTTCATCATACATCTTCTGTGTGAGTTGAGGCAAGCTTTTCTCTATATTAATCCATGCTCCCCTTCCGCCCCCCCTTTCCTATCCTTCCTTTGCATCTCTTTTTCATCCTGCTTTCCTATCTAAAACACATATGAAGCCCTAACCGGTTTGGCTCAGTGGATAGAGCATCGGCCTGCGGACTCAAGGGTCCTGGGTTCGATTCCAGTCAAGGGCATGTACCTTGGTTGCGGGCACATCCCCAGTGGGGAGTGTGCAGGAGGCAGCTGATTGATGTTTCTCTCTCATCAATGTTTCTAACTCTCTATCCCTCTCCCTTCCTCTCTGTAAAAAATCAATAAAATATATAAAAAAATAAAAAAAATAAAACACATATGAAAAGGGATATAAAATGAACAAATGAGACAAACCCCCATTCTTTCATAGACTGTATATTCTAGCTTGAGAAGTGACTTAAACATATTAAATAAGTCAATAGGTGCATTAATCACTGATTATGAACTCAAAGAAGCAAATTAATAGAACAAATGGCAAATCTCTCTGTCTTAAGCTTATACCTGAAACAAGAGAAGGATCTCTCTGTGAGGTAGAGAGATTAATAGCTCATAGCAACAGAAAATAATTCCACAAATTTGAAATATAACAAACAAGAGGACTGCAAAACTGATCTGTCCCGAAGTCCAGAGTTCTGTTCTAGCATTCCTGTGAGGATAAAACAAGAAGCATAAAGGGTTTCTTATCCCCTATGCTCTGTTTCTTTTCCTTATTGAAAATGTCCTGGCATCAAGGACTTGATGACTGTGCTCCATGGGCAATCCTCTTTTTTATAAATATCTTGACTGTGCTCATGTCCCATAGTCTGGTAAGGGAATGATCACTATCATAACATTTATCATTAAAGCTAGAAGTCTGATCCTCATGGGTCAGGCCAGAATCCTGTTATGAAAAGGAAATGGGTCTGGCTGGTGTGGCTCAGTGGTTGAGCACTGACCCATGAACCAAGAGGTCACCAGATCAATTACCTGTCAGGGCACATGCCAAGGTTGAAGGCTCGATCCCCAGTAGGGGGCGTGCAGGAAGCTGCCAATTGATGTTTCCCTCTCATCCATGTTTCTATCTTTCTATCCCTCTCCTTTCCTCTCCCTCTCTAAATATATGTATATGCAAAAAAGAAGAAAAGGGAATGTGGTCAGGCCCAGATAGGTTCACTGGTAAATTCTACCAAATGTTTAATGAAGAAATTATACCAAGTCTGTACAATCTCTTTTAGAGGATAGAAACAGAGGAAACACTTCCACACTCATTCGATGGGGCCAGCATTACCCTAACACCACTAATTTTCAACACTATTCTGGAAGCTCTTACTATTGCAATGAGACTAGAAAAGGAAATAAAAGGCATACAGATTGGGAAGGAAGACATAAAACTTTATATCTGTGTTTTTTTTTGGCAGATGACAGAGTTGTCTATGTAGAAAGTGCAAAAGCAACACACACACACACACACACACACACACACACACACACACACACCCTCAGAATATAAGGTCAATTGCTTTTCTACAGAATGACAACTAATTTAAAATTACAGCACAATATCTTTTACATTAGCACACAAAATGAAATACTTAAACATAAATCTATCAAAACATATACAAAAGCTATATGACAAAACTATAAACCCTTAAATAATGAAATCAAAGAGTAAATAAATGGAGAGATATCCCATGTTTATGGATAGGAAGTCTCAATATTGTTAAGATATCAATTTTCCCTATAGACTGCAATCAAAATAAAAATCTCAGCAAATTATTGTTTGGATATCAACAAATGAATTTAAAAATGTATATGGAGAGGCAAACGACCCAGAATAGCCAACATACTATTGAAAGAGAGGAAGAAACAGCTAACACTCTGCTTTCATTGTAGCACAGGCAAGTGTAACTGCGCCAGCATTTATACAAAAATGTTTCCATTTCACTCCTACCCATTCACTAGTATGTTTCAGCAAAAGAACTCAGGCTGGCCCTTTATTGATTACCTAATTGAGACTCTATTTCTTTCTGCATTGTGACAGATTTAGTTGTTTAAAAATGCAACTCCACTAAACTGGTATTTCTTGAGCAACTACTATATACATGTTTCAAGTATCATTTCTCTTCAGTCCATTTTTTTACAGCAGTCCCAGAATCTACTTTCTAAAATATAAATCAGATAAATTTGTATCTGTCAACTTGGAAATGATAAAACTAAAATGAATGCATGCAGAGACAGACATTCAGATGCTGGGTAAAATGTAAATATTAAGTGTTGCTGAGAACACTTCATTAAGCAAATGGTCATATAAGTCAATGAGACTTTGAACAAAGTGAAGTTTCACTGTATCTGATAATGGCTTTGAAATCGAGGATCTGGCTGTGAGTTCCAATTCTGACCCCGATTCTGTCACTGTGACTTTGGCCAAGTAATAGGACATTTCCTTTTTTTTTTTTCCTTAAAAACCCAGCATTCTGCCATTTCTCCAGGGTCATTGAGGAGCCCAAAGGAGATGACGTTTATGACAGACGCTTCTTCACTGAGGAAGAATCTGTAATGATGCCCTAATTAGTGCATCATAGAAGAGTTCTTTCCTGTTTCCAAGTCTAAATTTAATTTTAAGCCCATGACCTATTTATGTATAAATACTACTTTCCTCACTTTTAAATGTATGAGGATTTTACTCTTTGGATTCAAAGAAAGTGAAGAGGGGCTTTAAATTTTTAATTTAATTAATAATTGAGTTAATGGCACGACATGGACATTTATCTCAATAATGCTGAAAACTCATGAATCAAAGAAATGATACTATATGTGCATGTAGCCACATATTAAATTTTTTCTACTTGGAAATTTGCAGGCTAAACCACCAGATACAGAAACATACACACAAATGATACTGGTTTTTGTGTGATAATTTTCAAGTGTGCCACCCAACTAGCCTGTGGATTATAAAAAGCCTAACGAAATGTCTATAAGGACATTATTAAAATTTTTAAAAATAAAAAGATTTATCTTCATTTGCAGAAACTATTATTTAATAAAATTATGGTTCTAAAATCTGTACTACCAGACCCATAATTATTAGTGATAATAATAATAATAAAACATATTACATATAATATGACAATGTATTATATTAGAATATATAACAATATCTTTGTAACGAATTCTAGTGAATAAATGTCAGCATCTGTTTTAAAAATGAGGAATCTAATAGCAAATATACTATCCATCCATTGAATTGTTACCATGTGTCATACACTGCATGGCTGGTATTTATTGCTTCATCTGATCTTGGTCATCACCCTAACAGTGATGGCGAACCTTTTGAGCTCGGAGTGTCAGCATTTTGAAAAACCCTAACTTAACTCTGGAGCCATGTCACATATAGAAATTTTTTGATATTTGCAACCATAGTAAAACAAAGACTTATATTTTTGATATTTATTTTATATATTTAAATGCCATTTCACAAAGAAAAATCAACCAAAAAAATGAGTTCGTGTGTCATCTCTGACACGCGTCATAGGTTCGCCATCACTGCACTAGGAGGTAGATTCCGTACCCACTTTATAGATGTGCAAGTTGAAATTTAGGCAGATGGATAAGCCAAGCATCTTACAGTCAACACATAGTAGCTAAATTTATTCTTAAATTTGATATTTCAGTTGGCTGGATTCATAGACACTCCTCTCCCCAACCCCAGGATAAAAGCAGGTGGCAGGCCATGGCTGGTTTGGCTCCGTGGATAGAATGTCGGCCTGCAGACGGAAGGGTCCCGGCTTCGATTCCGGTCGAGGGCACGTGCCAGGGTTGTGGGCTCCATCCCCAGCAGGGGCGTGCAGGAGGCAGCCAATCGATGATTCTCTCTCATCATTGGTGTTCCTATCTCTCTTTCCCTCTCCCTTCCTCTCTGAAATCAATAAAAATACATTTTTTTTAAAAAAAAAAAAAGCAGGTGGCAGGCCAGCTGTTAAATAGGTGATGTTGTACAAAGGGGCTGCAATTTGTTTTAATCAACATCAAAATGATGGCTGGGCTTGCCATGTACCTCACACTGCACAGAAAGAACACATTCGAATATTATTGATACAGGCAGTAAAGTACTTAACCGTAACATTTCATAATCCAAATCCCGAGAAAAGTGTTTCCCTGAAGCAATAACATGGTGAATAGAATTCAAAATTTAGTTCACAAACCTGTTTCTGGCTCAATGGAAAAATAAGGCTGTCCCTCCAGGATGCTGTACACCAACTTGGCGCTGTTGCCATAAACTGGGTCATCAGCATCGGTGGCTGTTACATTAGTGACAGACGTACCTAAAAAAAAAAAAAGAGAGAGAGAGAGTGAGAAAGATAATAATTAACACATGATTCTTGCCAAGAGCTAAAATTTGCGAAGCGTATCCTACAGAACTCCATGTGTGGGAATAAGGAAGAAAAGAAGTCTTTTTTAGGATAAGGAGATAACTACTCCATCATAACTTCAACAATATCCAAGTTTTTCAAAAGAAAAAGTACTGCTAGGTTGAAGTGCTATATAAAGATAGCCCTTTTAGAATCCTTATTCTTGAAGATTTCTTTGTAGTTTTCATTTTTAAGCTACCTCTCCGACCCACGTAGGCATGGAGACTATTGAAAAGGAAGCATACCAAAGAAATATGAAACATTAGCTTAATAATACAATAGCACATGCAGCACTGAAGTTTTGTAAAAGCACAACTGAAAATATTTTAAAAATGGCTGCTGGTAAAAGCTCTACAGAGATATTAAAGGGGTAGTTTATCCATCTTATTCCATTCCTCAGAATATAAAATCAGATAGGGACCACCAATTCATCAGCACACTCAGGGAATGAGGCCTTATGGATAATAGAAGCACACCTTCTAATTTTTTTTCAGGACAAATTATCTATCTTTTATTCTCTCATTCATTCACCAGGTAAGCACATTTGGCCTGCCTGATATAAAGCATATATACTAAGACAAAATGACAGGCAAGAAGCTCACAGTTTGGTAGGAGAGGAAAAGTTAGGGGCCGACAGTTATACTGGGAAATTCAGCTGAAAGCAATAGCACCAGATTTGGATCCCCCTCTTAGTCCAGCAGAGGGAGTGGCCAAGGTCAGCTTTCTAGGAGATGTAGCCTTTGAGTTAAATTATTCAAGACAGGCAGAGTTTAACCAGAAGTAGAGGTGCTTGGGAGACATGCTAAGCCATCAGTCAAATACACCTGAAGGCAAAAGACTCAGAGAGACGGTGGGTAATTCTGCGAACGGCTGAAACTGGGGAGACATTGGAGATGTCTGGTGAGATCACAAGCATCACCTTCTACAAGGGCAGGGTCGGGGTCGTCCTGATCCAGGAGGTGTGGGACATATGGTAATTAGCAAACGTATATTGGCTCTTGGAATGAGCGGATGAATGAACAAGCCGTGTGTCGATTTCATGAGGAATGGGAGGAAAGCATCACCGATGAATGTAGAGTCTGAGATAGTAGAGATCTCTTCCAGAATTTGTATTGGGGAATCCCCTTTGATCAGTATCTTGGGGAGGCAAAAGGATGATATTGAGCTGGACATCATTCCATCACTTGGGCTGTGATGCCATCACATCAAAGGCCTCCGTGGACTCCCCTGGGGACTCCAGAGCTAGGATGTCATTGAGGAAATGGGGCCAGGCTTTTGGACCCCAGTACCAACCGGCTGTTGGCTACTGGAACGCCCCTGGGAATGCAGGCTGGGCCTGGGGCCAGACAGTTCCCTTCTGCTGAGGAAGAATCAGCCCTGAGCAGTCAACATGAATGCTCCCAGCAATGAGGGCAAGACTGTATCCAACCAGACGGAAGTCATAGGTGGATCTCAGCAGTGTACTTCTGTATTTACTGGAATAAGGCAGAGCTTTGCCAAGATCTTGCCAAGTCAAATCTTTTTGGAAACATTTTTGATGACGGATGCTCCCCAGGAACATGTAACAATAATATTTGTTGAGCAGTTGATAGGCCTGTCAAATTGGAATTCCTACTCAGAAGGATGATTCAGAGGTTCTACAAAATCTACAGTGAGAAAAAAAAGATGTGCTGAATGTCTTTCCACCAGGCACTGGGAACCATATAGAAAAACAAACTTAAGGCTCATGTTAACAAGCAACTCATCAACTAGCTGATTAAAACAAGCATGTGAAAGTACAATGTTTATAGTTATTTGAATACTGTATGGGATGGAGAAGAATTAGAGGAAAAACTTTCCAGGTGAGAGGAGGATAGTGAGATAAAAGTTCCAAAATGCTTCTTAAGAGAAGATATGACTGGAAGAGTCAGCCATCAAAGCTAAATTTGGAGATGCAAACTGAGAATAAGATGCAGGGGGCATTTTTTTGTTGTTGTTGTTAACCCTCATCTGAAGATATTTTTTCATTGATTTTTAGAGAGATTGGAAGGGAGCAGGAGAGACAGAGAGAGAAATACCGATGTGAGAGACACATCGATAGCTTGCCTCCCCTATGCGCCCCCATCATGGGACAGAGCCTGCAACTGAGGTACATGCTCTTGACGGGAATGGAACCTGGGACCCTTCAATCCTCAGACCCATACTCCATCCACTGAGCCAGAGTGGCTGGGCCTAGAGGAGACATTTGAATGCCAAGATGGGGAGCGCTGGCTTTAAAGAAGACATTTCGATCACTGAGGCTCCGTTATCCTGGGATCGGCATCCTCACGCCATCTGCTCTGCTCCGGCACCATGAACCCCAAGTCCCAGCCCTTCGTGCCTGCCGCCAACGCCGGAGTGACCCCATCCAATGATGTGCTCAAGGAGGAACACGAGGTGTCCGTGCTGGGGGGTCCCCAGAGCTCGACGGCAGCGAGGACGATGGTGGTCAACATCCAGACGGACACTGTGGTGCCCGACCACATCGTCTGGTCGCTGTTCAACACCCTCTTCTTCAACCCCTGCTGCCTGGGGTTCCTGGCGTTCGCCTACTCCGTGAAGTCTAGGGACCGGAAGATGGTGGGAGACGTGATTGGGGCCCAGAGCTATGCGTTCACCGCCAAGTGCCTGAACATCTGGGCCGTGATCTTGGGCCTCCTTGTCATACTTGCGGTCATCATCGCGGTCGTGGTTATCACCTCTGGAGTGCTTCGTGGCTACAGGGATTCCTATCACCTGCCCCAAGACTGAGGCCCTCCCCCCTTTCCCGGCTGCTTCACGCACATGTGTGTACAATGGAATTCAATAAAGCACATGTATGTGTTCTCTTCAAACCCCCCCCCCCCCAAAAAAAGAAGACATTTCATTAAGAGAGCAGTCCTACACCATGGGCCTCTCTCTCTCTGTTCGTGCTCCCAGATTGGACTGGAGGCAGAGATGTAGATGATTCGATCAGACAAGATATATATATATATATATATATATATATATATATATATATATATATGCCTAATATGCAAATTGTCCCCACAGGAGTTCAGCCAGGAGACCAATTGCTAGCTATAATGTGTGCTGACCACCAGGGGGCGATGCAGAATGAAGGAAGGCCCAGGCCAGCAGCTGGCAGCTGGAGAAGGGAGGCCCCGGCTGGCAGCCAGGGAAGGGAGGCCTTGGTCAGCAGCCGGAAGGAAGAACCCAGCCAGCACCTGGAAGGCTCTGATCAGCCCTGATCGCTGGCCAGGCCTAGGGACCCTACACGAGCACGAATTTTGTGAACGGGGCCTCTAGTAATGGTATAGATAGCAGCAGTCCAGGAAAGAAGAGATGAAACATTAACACTGGATAATGACAATAAAGATGGGCATCACCGTGAATTTTCTCCTTTTGGCCCTTGTCCTAAATGTATGTAAGATGTCCCACTGGGGGTAAACTGAGCAAGGGAACTATTTTTGCAAATTTTCTCTGAGTCTAAAATTCATTCCAGAAAAGTTCAAGAATGAATTTAAGAGTCACTGAAAGAACCGACAGAGACTGAAGGGAGGGGTGAACTCCTCTGTGGGGAAGACCATGCCCCCATTTGTTGTTTTGCTGTGTTTGTTGCTGTCTTGGGATTTTACTTTGATTTTTTTTTTAAAGGAGAAATGTTGTTGCTTGTTATGAAGCATTATCAGAAAAATAAAGCCAAGCGCTCTACTCAGTATGGTGTGACATTCATGAGTGTGAACATGCGGTTCCATTCACTGCAGAAAGAGAAATGATCAGAGAGTCTAAAGTTCCTGTCATTAAAAAAAATCCCTGTCATCACCAAATAAAGGTGACCCTTACATAAAAAAAAATTTTTTAAGTGTCTTTATAGAGAAAAACACAAATATGGAGAGTTTCTAAACAAAGCCAGAATTCCTGTGTACATATGTGGGGTGGGCATCTAGGGGCAGAGTAGCTGGGGGTTAATAGTTTTGCCAATGGACTATGTATCTTTCAAAACACTTAACCTCTATCTCTTTACGCAAATCATTTATCCTGTCTTAGTCTCAGATTTCAGATCTACAACATGCATTAGAGTTATTATGAGGCTTAATCAAAATACCATTTGTAGGAGCCTAACACAGATTTTACCATACGTGATACCTGGGAATACCAACTACCAACCCTACCTACTTCTTAGAATCTGGCTTTGAAAACTACTTAGGTGCCTGTGGTCTCTTGCAGGTCTGAGGGATGGTAAAGTAGGGATGATGGTGGAGTGTTTTTAAAAATCTTCCCAGGCAATTCTGATCTAAAGCCGTAGTTCAGAACGACTGTACTGGGCACCAGACTTCATTCTTCGCCATAGAAGTGTTCATTTCTATGGTGATTACTTTGAGGAACTCTTACTCAGATGTGTTTGGAAAAATGAAGTATTTTTTTTTAGGCTATTCACATGTCATAAAGAAGCATGGAGATGATTTCTTGTTAAGTGAGAGTTGGGGAAAGTCCCTCGGGAGTTTATAACCGCGAGACTGGTCATCATCATGTCTATTTTCGCTGATTACTGTAATGGGATGCTCTCTTATTGTGAGAGGCATCCCGTGGTCACATCAGCAAACGCTGAGGTGGGAGGAAGGAGAGAAATCTCCGTCATTTGCATGATCTGTGAGTCAGTCTTTTTCATGCGTGAAGGCGGTAATTTTTATTCTGCAAACCTCAAAAGATTTGTGTGAGGATCAAATGAGATAATATTAAGTATAAAAAAGTGACTGAGGAGATCATTTGGAACCAAACTGTCTTGAGCCAGATCATTTGCTTCATATTCCATTCCCCACTCTCACTTCCCCTGTGTCCTCTGCCAAGTCACAAAACATGTCTGAGCTTCAGTTCTGTAATTTCTAAAACAGGAAGGTGGTAGTCATTGTTACATGTTAGGCTTGTTGAGATAACTAAATGTAATAATTTATGCAAAAGATACAGAAGAGTTAGCCACATGATATTTCTGAGAGCTTCCCTTACATGTGGGAGACTAAATAATCAACTAATTTTATTCCAGGCTGGTGTGGCTCAGTGAGCGGTTACAGTTCGATTCCCAGTCAGGGCACGTGCCTGGGTTTCGAGCTCCATTCCCCACTGTGGGGAGTGGAGGAGGCAGCCAATCAATGATTCCCTCTCATCATTGATGTTTCTATTTCTCTCTCCCTCTCCCTTCCTTGCTGAAATCAACAAAGATACCTTTTAAAACATAAACTACTTTTAAGTGGTGGTGATGTCATTTATAACTAAGTATAGTTCTGCCTAATTATTTTCATAGTAGGATATTTTCTTACATTTTCTTACACAAAAACACATTTCCAAATGTAACAATATGTTCATGTCCTTTTACAACACACACACACACACACACACACACACACATACACATACGCACACACACAATCTCACATTGTCCCACCCCACCCAGCTCCTGTCAGTTTCCTCGGTGTTGTAAAATGGCTGTGGGCCCAAAAATGCCTTTTGATGTCGTCAGCACCGAGTCAGGCACCAGGCACACGGTCAATGTCAGTTTCTCCATGTTATTTGAATGGATGTCGCCGCCATCTCCCGGCCCGTGCAGATCCCACACACACTTGCCAAGATGAAGGACTGGGCTGGGGACCGCAAAAGAACTAAGGCACGTTTCTCCCCACATCCTCATCCAGGCTCTTCCTGCCTGACGCCCGGCTTCTTGGCAAACCCGCATCTTTCAAGGTTAGACATCTGACAATGAAAAGGCAGCGGGATTTCCCTTCAAGGATGATGTTCCTCCTAATAGTGACTCAAGACTGTCGACACACCTGTGCGCGGGCATAGTCGATGCGTGTGGAGGTTTTGCGGATGCATTTGTCAAGGGATTCCCCAGAGGTGGGGAGAACGGATGCTTTGAGGTTAATCTTGCGGCCGAAACGATTCAAGCTGTGGTATAGGCTTCTCCATGGGAAATGCATGCAGGATGCAGGCCACAGAGGCAAACTGCAAAGTGGAAACCTTGCAGGATAATGTGTCTTCAAAGCGGCGAGTGTTGGTGTGTGATAAATGGGACCCCGAGCAATACCCGCCAAACAGAACAGGATCCTCTGTTTGTGTTTTCATTGGGAACTGTTTTTGTCCCTTTGTCAGGGATACAAGAGACTCATTTAGCGGGCGACTATAAATTTGACACCGTGCCACTGCTCCAAGAAAGCCCCTATTATAATCCAACTTGATGCTGATCCTATTATAATAATATAGCTGTTGTACTTCCAGCTGCTGTCAACAAAAATGATCCCCGTCACCACAATTCATCCTGCCAGTAACAAGTCAAGTAGGAACAGGTCAATGCCAAGGTGAATTCTGCTTTTAATAGACCCATTTTTCTGCATTTAGTTTCTTAGTTAAATGAGATCAGCCAGCGTGCTGCTGGGGCTGCAATGAACACAGGGCTTATAGCATCAGCCTCTTCTTGCAACACCTTAAAGTTTGCTCCCTTTAACAGCGGGACCCTCACATTCCCCCGCCCCCCATAAAAATGAAAGCCAACACTACAAGCAACATTAACCATCCAACATTTTTACAGTGTCAGGCTAGAGGTTCCGGTCGGCTGACAAACTAAGATAAAGGGTCTTGGAGAAAATAAGACGTTGGGTTTTGGGGAGCGCCGCTCCATGAGCGAGGCTCTCCTTTCTTTATGAACACGTCAGCACACCAATTCTGCACATTATTCAGAAAGAAAAATGCTGGTGCTGACACCCTGAGCAGGGGAACAAAGGTTTGGTGCAGCGTGAAAACGCGCGCATCGGAGAAGCGAACGCTCTGATGATGTGAGCAACACCAACCCCATTTGCAAAGGGTGCCCCGCGATCCGTTTTCGGAGAATAAGCAATCCAGTGGCAGGCAGGGGCATGAGGCAGCAGAACCTTGGCCAGTAGCTGTAATTCCTGGACTCTTACTGCCATCTTTAAACTTTTTTAAAATATGGTTTTATTGTTTTTGTGGGTTTTTTTTTTTTATTTTTTTAGAGGGAGGGAGAGATAGAAACATCAATGAGAGAGAAACATCAATCGGCTGCCTCCTGCATGCTCCCTACTGGGGATCTAGTCCGAAACCCGGGCATGTGCCCTGACCGGGAATCGAACTGGGGACCTCTTGGTGCATGGGACCCAGCTTAACCAACTGAGCCACACCGGCCAGATCTTCATGCTTTTTATGTGACTTTCTAGCTGCCCGGACCCAGGCTTAGCATGTATGATCCACGGACAGACAGGGTGTCTGGCATTCCCATCTGACGCTATCTCTCTTAAGCATCCACATGTCCAAAGACCACAGGTCACAGCGCAACTGCCTTCATTATGTGACTAAAACGTAACCCTCAGCCCACCTTCCCTGTCCGCCTTCCTAATGTTCCCAAGGATGAGGCGATGCCAGAGGTAAGGGGACACAGGCATCGCCATGGAGACCCGTTTTGGTTGTTGTTGGATACCAGAGCAATACTTTCCCAGGACCTGCATCACCTGTTGACGTTTAAGTTATCATTTACTAGAAGCGGATGCCTCTGGCCCCGAGTTTTTTTTTCCTAAATGTGTCAGGACAAAGGCATGATTTTTTTAGTTTTATGGAACAATGCTCTGAGATGCCTGTGCATCTGACTGGCACGTACTTCGAGAGCTTTATTGGTTTATAGCGGTTCCCTCCAGCCCCCCTACCCCCAGGAAGAACATACATCTAAAGTCAGAAATAAATCCGAGCAGCCAAGGCATTTTTCTTCACGTCTCCCTAACAGATACCATAGTCTTCAACATCCATGTGTCCCAAAGGGCCTCAGGCAGACACCCCCAGGGGGAAAGATGGCCTAATCATCCCAGTTTTGTTTATTTGTTTTTTGTTTTGGCTTATTTAATTATAGAACACAAATGCCACATTTCCGAACCTCCAACGGCCACCTTAGGGGATCTTTGAGAGATGAGGGGATTTAAACACGGATCTTGCCGAAACCGGTTTGGCTCAGTGGATAGAGCGTCGGCCTGCGGACTGAAGGGTCCCAGGTTCAATTCCGGTCAAGGGCATGTGCCTGGGTTGCGGGCATATCCCCAGTAGGAGATGTGCAGGAGGCAGCTGATCGATGTTTCTCTCTCATCGATGTTTCTAACTCTCTATCTCTCTCCCTTCCTCTCTGTAAAAAAATCAATAAAATATATTTTAAAAAAATAAAAATAAACACGGATCTGTACAAATCAAGGCTTCTCTCTTTAACCCTGTGTATGCAGAATTCCTCCCCAGCCAGGCTGTGGGGGAAATGACAGTGAACTGTGCATGCCCCTGTAGGCAGGGAGACAGGGACCCCCTTCCTTCTAGGAACCTCTCTTCTCTGAATGGCTGTGGGCTAACTAGGAACCTTATGGCAGGGGGGATATCGGAGATCAAACCTTTCCCTTTGGTTGGGTAGCAATCCTGTGATTTATAAAAGCCAACAGAGTAGGAGGCGGAGGTAGCAAGCGCCTGCCATTGATCGGAGAAACCTCCCTTGTCAGACACACATCACACAGGGAGATCCTACACCACGTCCCCTGCCTTCTCCTTCTGCAAAGGCCTCACCATTGCTCGCCGGATGTTCTCTTCATGCGCCAACACTCAGCGTGCAGCGGAATGCAGCTGCCAACTTCTACACGCGTCACGTTGAATGTATTACAGAAACGGGGACAGGTTCTTAACAGCACTCAGGTGAACAGACAGCGCCGAAACGCATCCTGGTGCTTCTCTGGCTTGGTGATTTGGGACAGAAGCTGGGGAAATAAAATTCCATTTCCGCTCTAGCCGGTTTGGCTCAGTGGATAGAGCATCAGCCTGCTGACTGAAGGGTCCCAGGTTCAATGCAGGTCAAGGATACATGTCCAGGCTTCGGGCTCAATTCCCAGTAGGGGGCGTGCAGAAGGCAGCCAATCAATGATTCTCATCATTGATGTTTCTCTCTCCCCCTCTCCCTTCTTTTCTGAAACCAATGAAAATATATTTTTTAAAAAATTCCATTTCCATATTCTGTTCTGGGGCATCGGGAAACCTAAACCATTGTCACTTAGTGAAACATCCAGGCATCCTTAACGTGCTGTTTGCCCGAGGAGCCTGAAACATTCTGGAACAATCAGATGCTTCAGAAAATGCGTGTAAGCACACAAATGCCTTCTACTCACCCGGGCATCATTGCTGTGGACATCTGTAATACGCACCGGGTGAAAGGAATGAAAAATCTTGTAGGAAAACGTGTAACTGACATCTCAGCCAGGTTTACCGGGCTCAGGAGAAAGGTACCTCCGCATCCCTCGCTAACAGCATGGGATGGTGGCCTGCCTACTGCCTTCACGAACAGATAATGAGGCTGCTTGGAGGCCTGGCTGCGAAAACGAATATAAATAAACCCAGGTGTAAAAATAAACCCTTTCACCATCGGAATGTCTCTTTTACTTATTTTTTTATTGATTTCAGAAAGGAAGGGAGCGGGAGAGAGAGATAGAAACATTAATGATGAGAGCGCACCATTGATCAGCTGCCTGCCCCCTACAGGGATTGAGACCGCAACCTGGGCATGTGCCTTTGACCGGAATCAAACCCGGGACCCTTCAGTCCGCAGGTCGACGCTCTATCCACTGAGCCAAACCAGCTAGGGCTGGAATGACTGTGAGAACACAAGAGGAAAAGGGTGTATTTCCTTTTTCTTAGGGAAGCTCTTCCCAATAATCAAGCCTTTGCCAGTCTGTGACCTAAGGAATGAAATCCTGTGAGCGCTCAAGAAATAAACTAGCATCGTTTTATCTCTAGACAGGCAGCTTTTCCATCCTGAACTTACACAACTGTGCTACCCGTGGCTCCGCAGGTGACTCCCAAAGGTGTCAGGATCGCAGTAGGCGCAAGCTCTATTCACTCTATTTGATTACAGGAACCTGCTCATCCAGGCATGCGAAGGCTACCTGCACTGTACCTACTGAGCGCTGGGCTCAGACTTAGACGTGGAAGGTACAAGACTGAGCAGTGGAGTTTGTGTCCTGACTGTGCTTGAAGCTTATGTTAGCCATGCGTTCTCATGGCTTTGCTTTACTACAGGAAACTCAGAAAATCTTTGCTAAGTTTCTTTCTAGAAGGCACTGACATGATCCAGTGGGAAACATATACATGCTATAACTACAGTGTGGGAAGTTCTTGTTCATGTTATAGGACTGAGGTCATATTCTTCATCAGTGGCTTGCCACTCTCAGGCAGCAAGAAATTATTTTTTTACATCCTTAAGACTCAGTGACCTACTCTAAAAAATGGGAACTGCCCTAACTGGTTTGGCTCAGTGGATAGAGCATCGGTCTGCGGGCTTAAGGTTCCGGGTTTGATTCCGGTCAAGGGCATGTACCCTGGGTGCGGGCACGTCCCCGGTGGGGAGTGTGCAGGAGGCAGCTGATCAGTTTCTCTCTCATCGATGTTTCTAACTCTCTATCCCTCTCCCTTCCTCTCTGCAAAAAATAAATAAAATATATTTTAAAAAAATGGGAACAATGCCACCTGCCTCCCACTCTTATTCTGAGGTTTCATGAAAATTATCACACAATCCGTAGCCCCTGGGTGAGGGGACACTGTGTGGATAAAGTGTGGATTTGAGGCCAAGATGAGGGAGGGGAAAAAAAATTATAATTATATTATAATTATATAATATATATTATTATATATATATAATAATAAAAGCATAATATGCTAATTAGACCGAACAGCCTTTGGACCAGTGGTTCTCAACCTTCTGGCCCTTTACATACAGTTCCTCATGTTGTGACCCAACCATAACATTATTTTCGTTGCTACTTCATAACTGTCATGTTGCTACTGTTATGAATCGTAATGTAAATATCTGATATGCAGGATGGTCTTAGGCGACCCCTGTGAAAGGGTCATTTGACTACCAAAAGGGTCGCGACCCACAGGTTGAGAACCGCTGTTCTAGATGAAGCTGGGGCTGCGAGGGAAGCCTGGGTCCTGGGTGCTAGAGGGAAGCCAGTGCCTGCAGCTGGGGAAAGGGAGGCCTACTCTTGCACGAATTTCGTGCATCGGGCCTCTAATATATATAAATATATATACACCCACTGCAGTAATTGTTCCCTTTTATATATATATATATATATGTATATATATATATATATATATATATATATATATATATATATATATACTTTTAGAATAAGCTTAATTCTCTAGTTAAAAGCCAGACTTCTAAAAATGGCAATAGTGTGGCTATGGCCACCCTCCTTCCCCAAATACCCATTGACACACACAAAAACGCCACCCAACATTGTACTATATTTAAATTGGTGTATAATGTGATGATTGGATATAGGTTACATTGTGAAGTTATGACCACCATCAAGTTAATCAGCACAGCCATCATCTCACACAGGTTTCCCCCCCCCACCGAAATATGAAAGACACAATGGTGAACTCTGCTACCGAATCGCAAACCTGGCAGAGTAGAACCACGGAGCCATTGGGCTGTGGGAAGGGACAGTCTTACCCACCACAGGCTTAACTCAGCAATCATTACAGAGCTCGGGTTTCAAGGAGGTTTAAAAAAAATAATAACTGTTCACCACCTCCCCTGAAACACAGCATCCTGTCCCTGCCGCCATCCATGATGTGGCTCCAACAAGGTGAGCTGGGCTTATGTCCTGTTTGGGCCCTTCATTACCTCCAGGTATTTTTCCTGAGCTGCTGCTATGTGTCAAGCCTTCTTTGAGGCACCTAAGAAACGTGCCAGTTAGAGGATTCTTGCTTTCTTGAAGGGCAGGCTAGTGGGAAGACATGAAATTAAACACTTAGCTAACAAATGACGTGATGAAGCTCTGGCTAGCCCAGGAGGGGCAGTGAAACAGCTAAAGCAGTGGATCTCAACCTTCTGGCCCTTTAAATACAGTTCCTCATGTTGTGACCCAACCATAAAATTATTTTCGTTGCTACCTCATAACTGTAATGTTGCTACTGTTCTGAATCGGAATGTAAATATCTGATATGCAGGATGGTCTTAGGCGACCCCTGTGAAAGGGTCGTTCGACCACCAAAGGGGTCGTGACCCACAGGTTGAGAACCGCTGAGCTAAAGCAAGGTGTGGGGGATGTCAGTATTTCAACTCAAAGTTTAATCATGATGGCAAGCTGGGGAAGAGTGATGTTGCTAGGTGCTAACAAAAGGTAAAAAGCAGAAATTAGCAGATTTGAAAGACACACTCAGAGAATTTGGGGAAATATTGAAAGAACTACAGACTTTGCTTTAAAAATAAGTGAAATGATCAAATAAAGTCCCTCAATCATTTCAGTTATGGCTCCAATTTCTAATAGAATCTTGGTTGAAATAGGATAAGCGATTCCATACGTTTTCCAACAACTGTGCCCTCCCAGCTGTATTTTATATAACATCTGTGAGGTTTTCCCTTCGAACAGTTATACTACCTTTGTGTTTGCCCTTTGGGCTAATTTGCAGTTGACCCCAGTAATAGAGGCCTTTTAACCAACATTTGTAACCGACGGCCATTGACCTAGCAGTCTTGCGGAATGCCTTCAAAATCAATGCATCCAAAGGAGGGAGCTGGTGGGACTGCATCATATCACATCTTGTTTTTATCACAAATTTCCAATTTACCAAGTTCCTGTCTCATTATTTATCCCAGACAGGGCCTGCTGATGAGATGCACAGCCCGCTCCGTCCCTTTCGGCGATCCATTTATAACTGAAGCACAATTAATATCTTCACAGCTGTTCTCCAGGCAGAAAGAAAAAAGTGGCAGTAGGGATTTTGTACATGTTTGCGTATAAATGTGCGAAATGAGGAGCACTGGGATGTATCCCCAAAAAACCAGTGGAATCCGGGCTTTTCTTGTTTTTTAAATTCCCCAGAGAAATGTTTCCAAAGCAGCACTTCCAGCGGGAAGGGAAGACGCCTTACCTAGTTCTTCAGGTTTCCTAAGGAAACAATCAGGGATCAGGATGAACATGACATACAAACTTCACACATGAGCTCCTTCATGGGAAAAACAAAAGGGGAAGAGACACACATTTCTAGAGTTCCACATCATCCTAACTTCCAAGTTTTTAATCTCCTGTTAATTTCCTGTTTTACTTTCAAATATCAGTCTTTCCTTTTTCATTAGATACTGATCATTACCATCAAATACAGAGGAGCCACTGTGTTTCTGGCCCAAGTACTTATTAGATATAACTATCTCACTTAGATCTCACAGAAACTCCCCAAATTAGATTTACATCATTTCAGATTCCCCAAAATGATAACAATAAATAGGTATTCAATCCATGTTTGTTTTTTGTTTTACTTTTTATCGAGTTTACTGGGGTGACATTGGTTAACAAAACCATACAGGTTTCACCTCAATAAAACATCAGCTGCACAGTCCCAAGGAAAATCTCTTTCCACCCCTATTTACCCGCCTTTGCCCATCTCTTCCTACTCCCCTCCCCTTTCCCTCTGGCTAGCAATACACTGTTGTCTGAGTCTATGTGATAATATATAGATATGTGTATATATATATATATATATATATATATATATATATATATATATGCTTAATCTGTTCATCAACTCAATAACAGATGTGTTTTCCATGTGGCTATTTGTAGCCTGATTATGTAGCAAGCACACTGATAGTACAGCCAGAAAAACAAAACAGATAGATAGGTAGTTAAGTAGGTAGGTAAGTAGGTAGGTAGATAGATAGATAGACAATAGATAGATAGACAATAGATAGATAGATAGATAGATAGATAGATAGATAGATAGATAGATAATACTAGACTTAGTCATTTCATCATTTGGAAGTTATCCTAAAGAGAGCAATAAAAAAATGAGCAAACTATTTTTTCTGCTATGTTCTGACAGAATAAATAAATATTTAAGAACATTTAGCATATCATTAGTAATAATTATCATAATGATAAATATTTAAATGGTAAAAAAAAGCTGGAGATAAAACAGAATGCACAAAATGGAAAAAGAGAGAGAAAAAATATACTAACTGTAAAAACAACAACGACAAAACTAAAATGTTTGTGTCACGAGCCCGGGTTCCTACAACCAACAGATGTGGAGCCTGCAGCCAGACGCAGGTTCTGACTAACAGCAACATGACTGCCATGCTATATGCTGTGGACCATGTAGTGCAAGCATGTCAAACTCAAAGGCGATAACACAGGTCAAATAAACAAGGTTTAAGTTTATGTGGGCTGCAAAAAACAGAAGTTTCAATTTTCATAGAAATGTAGGTTTATTTCAATAGAGTTATGCTGAATACAAAGGGCTGAAATAAATGAGTAATCGTTAACATAAAATAATAGAACATTTTAATAAAAATTAGTATTTTTTCTTGAACATTAACTTACCAGACACTGAATAACTGCACAAATTAATAACTGTAACACAAATAAACCTATTTTTCTTGTTCTCAGAAAGCAAAGTAGTTCCTGTTGCGCACACCAAACAAGTCAGTCCAGGACTAATGATGTGGCAATCAGCTGCTAAAATATTCGCTGCTAGTATCAGTGGACAGAAATGGTGCACCTGCACATAAGGTGCGTAAGGGAAATGAATGCAACACGATTATAGTAATCATGCATTAGCAAACATTGTAGTTTGTTATCAATAATTATGTATTGTAAAAATTAAGTTACAATATTTTTATTAAAATGTTTCTTACATACCGTTATATTGGCTGGGCCACAAAAATATTCGTTGTGGGATGCATGCAGCCAGCGACTGCGAGTTTGACATGCTTGATAGTGTGTACTGTGCTGCAGTGATCCTGTGTGACTGAAAGCCACAGAAATCAGTGGCTATTTGAGAATCAGAATGTGCAGACTCTTCTGGACAGATCTGGACACTTTCAGACAAAGGAAAAGGTGTCAGAAGATGGAGACGTGTGTGCAGTGGGAGATGAGCTCTGCTCTGTAAGACCGGTCCCTCCACCAGGAGCAGAACCCCCTCGAGAAGCTGTGTTTGAAACACAGAGTAACCCCGAGGTCCTGCCTCATGGAAACCAAAGCAGAACCTCAGAGGAGGGGGCAAGAACTCCACTTCATAACACACCAGCCCAGGGGAAAAGTTGTGCGTATGAGTTAGAAAGAGAAAGGGGTGCTTCCATCTTTCAAACATTATAATGTTATTTCAAGTTTCTAATGACCAGAGTAAGACAAGACAGAGCCACTGTGAGAAACACACCTCTTTTTAGCAGGCAACTCTCAAAGAGACGCCTGGGAAGGCACAGAGTGAGAAGGCGGGGCTTGGAGGACCATGCAAAGAGGTGCTAAGAAGTTCATTAGCACCTGAATTCTACAGGGTACAATTGGGGACAGGCTGGGGGTCCAACACTGAAAAGCACCCAGGAGAGACTGGAGAAGGCGAGAGATAACAACTTGAACTTCACTTTTGTAAGTATTTAAACCGATGTATGGCAATTTTTCTATAGTTCCAAGACACAAAGACACTTCTAATTATCTCTCTAATTAGAGGGTATCTTGCGTTCATCTGGATTTTTATTAATGGAAATGAAGGATGGATACAGTTGACAATCCTATATAATAAAAGACTAATATGCAAATTGTCCCATCGACTGGGAGTTTGACCAGGGGGCGGGGCCAGCTCGTCAACCACCCATGGCCCCTCCCCCGGGCTGCCCAATCAGTTCAGGTCAGTGCTGGTAGGCTGGGCCCCACCCGTGCATAAATTCATGCACTGGGCCTCTAGTATTAAATAAAGAATAAAAAGATTAGCTATTTAGGCAAGTACACATCTAGCTAATTCCCATAAACAAGCCTGGAGTAGGCTGTTTTTCATCCCTACCTCTACTTGCTGGCAGACCCCCCATGCTAGCATTGTTCTTAAAAGGAATGAACACCTCAGGTTGCAGCGGTGTTTTCTGAAATGTGAGCCACACAGGCCGCTGAATGAAGCGTACTGAGAGCTGGTTCAACATGAAGTCCCCAGGTCTCCCACACGAGGGGCTTCAGATAGAAAGTAGACATCGACGTGTCCATTCACTGAAATTAAAATCGTTGTGTGATACACAGTAAGCCCTCGCTACATCTATTATATTTGGAAAATACTTGCAAATGTCTCGAATCAATTCGAGAAGCCCAACTTAGAAGATTATCTCCCCAACCCCAATGCCAAGGTTCTGTTGTTGGTCCTATGTTTCTTGTGTGGCAATAGACACAGAGAGGTTAAAACAGATGGTGGCGCCCTGTTCTTGCCAGGCCTGAGCTAGGACCTGGGGATTCAAGGGCGGGCAAATAGACAAGGCACTTGACCTTCGGAGCCCCCTGCTTTAGAATGTTGGGGTGGAGATGTTTAAAAATGCGCTAGTAAGTTCAACAGTCATGTGAGGTGACATCTTTCACAGGGAGAAGCAGACAATTATAAACTTGAAGAACTCTTTGTCGTCTTTGTTTTCAGACTATATCATGCAGTTTTGTTGCACTTCATTCCTTAATATATACCAGCCTTATTTTTTATTTCTATTTTTAAAAATATATTTTTATTGATTTCGGAGAGGATGGGAGAGGGAGAGAAAGATAGAAACATTTTTGCTCTGACAAGGAAACAAACCGAGACCTCCTGGTTCACAAGTCAATGCTCAAACCACTGCATGACCCCGGCCAGGCTATCAGCCTTATTTCTTAGAATATGAAATAGCTTTACAAATATTCCAGTGACACCTCTGATAGGTGTGTCATGCCTCTCTTATTTATTTTCCAGAGTCTCCAGGCTCCCCACCAGGGACTCCACATGGAGAATCAGAGCATTCCAGTCCCTCACTAAAGCAAGGGGTTCTCAAAGTGTGGGCTCCGGACCAGCAGCACTCGCTTCCCCAGGGAACTGGCAGGGCGTGTCAATCCTCGCCTCCAGGCCTCCTGAATCATGAACTCCAAGGGCAGGGCGAGGCTGAGAAACTGCTCCAGCCAGTCCTCCAGACCTGCCCACACTCATTAGGGAAGCACCATATCAGGGGAATGGTAACAGGACTATGACACAGACCAACAGGGGTATCTACGGCTTGAAAAAGAAGCCGTTAATTGAACGTGTTACATAACGCTTTATCTTCTTTGCATAACTTTACAACCTTCCGAGTAAGGTAAGACAATGATGAAGTCTCCAATTTTATAGAAAAGTAGTCTGAAAAATTCCCCTAGCCTCTTTATAGTGAAGGGTTGAACAGATAGTACTGATGCTTGGGACACTGGGAATGTATCTAAGTGTGCTTCCTAAGCTTGTAATGTGTGTGACGTTTTTAGTTTAGTGTCAGGAGAGATGTGACTAATAAATCTCCCTGTTTTCACCTGATGCTTTCCATGAATTATGGCATCTTACCGCCAAATGGTAGGGTGTCATGATCACAACAGTTAGGTTTTTAGGGTTTGTTAATAGGATGGTAAAATTAAGAAATACAGAATATAGTTTTTATGCTAATGGTACTTTCCCACCCCCCCAAAATTAATATATTGTAACATGCCTAAACACAGTCATTAAAATTACATTGAGATCTTTTGTACAAGAACTTAAATAAACATAAATTTCCAGGCACAGAACTTTACAAACCCCTTAACAGTTGACAATTGCTGTTTCCCTGGCTCCCACATTATATTGGAAGACCTGAAGTGGCTTCTGTGTTTGGTTTGGTTTTGGTAACCCTCACCCAAGGATATTTTCCCATTGATTTTGAGAGAGAATAGAAGGGAAGGGGAGAGACACAGAGAGAAATGTCAATGTAAGACAGACAGGTCGATTGCTTCCTGCACATGCCCCTACCAGGGCCAGGGATCAAGCCTGCAACCAAGATATGTGCCCCTGATGGGAATCGAACCCGGGACCCTTTAGTCACTGAGCCAAACCAGCTAGGGCCACAGGTTTGTTCATGTCAATGTCCTGCTTCCCTATTCATTTTACAAGGCACCCCCATACTATAGGGCTTCGGAACAACGAAAACCAAAATCCTGGACATTTTGCTAATATGACAGTTTTTAAAAAAATATATTTTGATTTTTTACAGAGAGGAGGGAGAGGGAGAGTTAAAAACTTCAATAAGAGAGAAACGTCAATCAGCTGCCTCCTGCACGCCCCCTACGGGGGATCGAGCCTGGAACCAAGGTACATGACCTTGACTGAAATTGAACCCAGGACCTTTCAGTCCATAGGCCCGACGCTCTATCCACTGAGACAAACCGGTCAGGGCTGCATGACAGTTTTCAAAAAACCTTCAAAACTAGGGCTAGGCATGCTGTAATCCGTTACCAGGGAAGTGGCCCCTGCTTGTGTGGGCTTAGCGCATTTCTTTCTAAACGCTGTGCAGGGGACAGAAGCAGCAGCAAGACCATGAGAGGTGGGTCATAAAAGAATCCCCTTGGAGGTACATTCTCACAGGAAAGACGGTCTCCTTTCTCTCCATTCAATGCATAGCTATGGATCCATCACCAAGAACAAGTCAATCTTAACTTCCATTTGTGTCTGCCTGTCCCCTTTCCCTTATTTCGGACGCGAGCATTATCCTAGACTTGGTGGAAAGCACATTTGGCACAGGGATCAGTATATGTGGGGCTTAGAGGCACTCGGAGCTGGAACAGACAAGCTTAGAGCAACTCGCTAAAGCTGAGTCTTACTTCCTAGTATTTACTTTGCCCACTGGACTGCAACATCATGAAGGACCAATGGGATAACAAATACACACAACGCGGTTTCACGATATGCAAATCCCATGTGAACATAAAGAAATCCACACAGATCGTTATAATAACTATATTTACACAGGTCCCTTCTACCTAAACCTCTATCTCTGTTACCAGTATCATGTCCCTTTTTTAAAAAGAAAAAAATTTAAATCCTCACATGGGATATTTTTCCTTTGATTTTCAGAGAGAGTGGAAGAGAGAGGGGAAGACAAAGAGACATATCGATGTGAGAGAAACACATCGATTGGTTGCCTCCTGCATGGGCCCTGACCAGGGCCTGGGCCGGGGTAGGGCCTGCAACCAAGGTACGTGCCCTTGACCAGAACCCAACAGGGGACCCTTTGGTCCACAGGCTGATGCTCTAGCCACTGGGCTAAACCAGGTAGGCCCTTTTTGCTACGTTTCTAAAACCCATTGAAATCAAACACAATCACTTTAAGCACCACCATAAAGAGATAATTTCATCATCTTAGCACAAAATAACCCAATGCTGTATATTATGGTTGGAACGGACAAACATATAAAGAAAAAGTCAATGGCATAATGTGGAATTATTAAAACGGAGGCTTCCTAGGCATTTGCTAAAACTCAATCCTTTGGAACTTGAATGGCCCTGAATGAGATCCCGCAATATAAATAATTTTTCACCCGCATTTTTTGCCAAGATAATACAAAATTAATGATCGCTCATGTTTCTATGAAGACTTTAGAATTTACACATCTTTCCCCATGTGCTGTGTGTGGGGAGAAGACTACATTCGACAGAAAAGAGAATTCCCTTCGGGACAGAATTTATATTTCAGAGCAGAGAGGATGTGAGGCAAGCCAGATATTTTTTTGTTAGACTCTACACATTTTTCTCTTTGATTTGGAAAGAAAGCATCATTTTCTCTCCAACTTACACAGTGTATATCACACAAATTCACACACAACTGCAACATGTAGAAATAAGAGAGAATGGAGGGAGAGAGCATGTGTGTGTGTGTGAGAGAGAGAGAAGATAAGAGGAGGAGAGGAGGGGAGGGAGAGGGGAGGGAAGGGAGAAGGAAGGGAAAGGAGAGAAGAGGGGACAGAAGGGGGAAGGAGGGGAGAAAAAGGGAGGAGAGAAGAGGATGTGTCCAAGAAAAAAAATTAGAGAATTTTGCTTCCTTCAAGAATTAAGAGAAATTCTTTGGGAAAGTACGTTAACCTGTGATTCATAAATAACACATTT
Organism: Myotis daubentonii; assembly: GCF_963259705.1. Lineage (NCBI taxonomy): Eukaryota > Metazoa > Chordata > Mammalia > Chiroptera > Vespertilionidae > Myotis > Myotis daubentonii. The sequence continues at coordinate 50,171,993 of NC_081854.1, read as the reverse complement.
AAAACTAAGAGGAAAGGCCATTCTAAAGAAGCTCTTTCATGTTTTTCTTTGTCACAGTTGAAAAAATTGCATGGGAACACAAACACAGATCAGTGCTTGCTGTGTGCAAATAACTTGTGCCACAGACATGGGAGCAATGGTCCTGCCTCCAGAGAGCTGACCATCTAGTCAGATGGCAGGTGAACATGAACTTGGCTTTGAACGTTTATGGTATGTTTTTTAGTGAAGGGTGGGAGACTGAGTAATGAATTCCATTTCTTTCTATAGGGAAGGTATCCTGAAGACCATGGCTCAAGGAGCACCCTGAGTAAGTTATGTCCAAGTGGAAGGACTTAGGACTTCTTCATCTGGAATTAAGAATCCTATATAATAAAAGCCTAATATGCAAATTGACGAATGGCAGAACGAATGGTCGCTATGATGTGCACCAGGGAGCAGACACTCAATGCAGGAGCTGCCCCCAGCTCAGGCTTCAGGCCAGCCAGGACAAGTGCCAGCAGGGATACTTGATTGCCCACCAGCTGCCCCTCAGATCGGCCCTGATTCCCCAACCAGGCCTTGGGACCCTACCTGTGCACAAATTTCATGCACTGGGCCTCTAGTTTCAACATAATTACACAGGCTTTAGTCTGGGGATAATGAGTGACTGATGCCATATTTACCTTTCAAGCAGTGGTGATTTTTATAATAACAATATGCACATATTAAATACGCAATGGTATACTCCATCTGGAGGTATAGAACCATGCTTTAGTTACATGAAGAGTTTGTGGTAAGACTGGAGAGAGTTGAATTTCAGTTTCACTGCATACTTTGCTGTAAGACTTTGAGTTCATTACTGTATTGCATTTTCTTAATACAAAAAGGAAGGAAGGAAGGAAGGAAGGAAGGAAGGAAGGAAGGAAGGAAGGAAGGAAGGAAGGAAGGAAGGAAGGAAGGAAAAAAGGAAGGGAAGGGAAGGATGGGAGGGAAGGGGGAAGGGGGAAGAGGGAAGGGAAGAAGGGGAAGGGGGAGGGAAAAGAAAAGAGAAAAGAAAAATCTGCCGGACAGAGTTGTGGACATCAGATCAGAGGGAATGCGGGTGCAGTGTTGGCTCACAGTGATAATGTTAATGATGTTGATAATGATGACATTCATGGTGCGGATTTACTAAGCACATACTGTAAGGCGCTAACCCAGGCATTTTATGTGCTATTATTTCTTACTTTTCAGCTATTGAATGTCTCCTAAGTGTCACTCATGCGTGTTCATTAGTTCCAGAAATAACAATAAAAGAATACCACTCATTAAAAAAAAATAAATTGGATGCACAGAGAAGAGAAACAGCATATCTGAGTTTGCATGTTTAATGAGTGGCTCCATGATCCATAAGTCACTGCCCAGAGTCCACACGTCTCGGCTGCCCCAGAGGAGTACCCATTTAGCATCTCACGTTATACATTAAATCCTCCTTTATCCCATGCTGTCTAAATTACTGCCTGAAGGTTTTGATCCCTTATATCTGAATAAGAATAATGTATTCATCCCCATGCCCTGCCTAAGTTTCTAAAGCCACTGGAAAATAAAAGACCAGAGAGCGAGTCTCATATTTCATTGTCCTAATCCTACACAAATGAGTTTCCTCCAACGCAGACTGCGAAATGGTTATTCCCGGCTTTCCACAATGTTCTTACCTCTAGTGACCACAAATTAAAAGATAATAATAATCAACTTCATGTATATTGAGTCTCAAGAAAAAAGAAGATTAAGGTGTAAGGTGGATTTCTTTTCAACAAGAGGGAGACATCTGAGCATCAAAAGCAAAACAAACGCGGGAGCCCACGAACATGTTTTCACTTCCACGGAGAGCGCTTTCCTCATTCCCACATCAGTCTGATTCAAGCAGGATGACGGAAGACACAGTCTCCGCTAAAAGAAATCCCCTCTTTGTCACACTTCAGGATCAGCGGCCTTGTCACTCGGAGAGGCAATGCAGATCTCGATAACATTTCAACACGACAATGCCTCCCGTTTCCATCAGACAGAGCAGTTGACTTCACCATTGGATTTCTCGGATGCTATCACTGCACTGGCTCCTTGTTAGCATCCTCGCAAATATATCTCCCTGGTCATCGCTGGACCTCTCTCAGCCTCTTCTTCTGCACCAGGGAGGACCACACATCATGAGCAAGAGTTACCTTGCACACCGGAGCTCTCTGCAGGGAGGTTTTCTGTCTGCTCCCCTAACTGCACCTGGAATCTTTAGCAAGAACCTTGCTCATTACTTTAGGCCTCCCTTCCTTAATCTGTCTGTTTCATACATATTTTCTGGGCTACCCGCTATGCTTTTGAACCCGTTACAGGCGCTTGAAGACAATAAGGGACAAAAGAAGCAGAGGCTCCACCCTCAGGGAGTTATCAGTCAAGCATAGATTAATCAATTATAATTTGTAGGCAGGAAAAGGCAGAACAAGATGAAATCTTCAACAGGCTTAAAAGTTAGCCTGCAGCCCGGTTGGTGTGGCTCAGTGGTTGAGCATCACTCTGTGAACCAGGAGGTCACAGTTCAATTCCCGGACAGGGCACATGCCTGGGTTGTGGGCTTGATACCAAGTTGGGGGTGTGCAGGAGGCAGCTGATTGATGATTCTCTCTCATCATTGATGTTTCTATCTCTCCCTCTCTCTTCCTCTCTGAAATTAATAAAAATATGTTTAAAAATATTAGTCTCCCATATTTGGTCCAACATTTAATTAATTCACCCCTCGTGCTTTGGCAGGCCAGACCAAATGATTCTGCAGGCATTATACAGCCTGCGGGCGGGACATTCCTCAGCCCTGCTTTAGAATGTGTGGACTAGCGAATGTAGATGACAGTACGGAAGCTAGGCAGGCACCCAAGGTAAATATAATTGTTTCTTGGATTAAGATGGTGAGAGAAATCAGAAAAGAAAAGGTGATCCTTACTTATTTTACAATAATTCAACTCCACTTCCGTTTATTTCTAAGAGCAAAGGAAAGGCCTGGATTGGCAACAAGGTCTGCAAACTCCAGAGGGGAAAAAACACTTAACCACTAATTCTTTCTATCTGCAAACCCAGCTTTATCTCTGTGACATCACCGCCTATAAATGCAGGTGCTCCATGAACGTATGTTAAATGTGTTTTGTGATGTCATTACAGAAAATAGAGAAACAGGGGTTGAAACAAACAAACAAAAGAAAGTGGGGGAGAAAAAGAGTCATTTTATTTTGTTTTCTTTGGAATGCATGTAGTTTTCATAAGTGAATTTCTGTTAGCAGAAAGGTAAGGTTTATTTGAGGCCAATTATGGACCTCTTCGATGTCCCTGTGGTGTCACTTACCATTGGTAGAACTAAGAGATGGTGCTGGCGATCAGCCTGAAACACAACCTTAGCCTTGGCCTGGGAGTCCCCACTTAGCTGCCTTGAGCCAGGTACCTAATGAAAGGAAACCCCAAATAGCATTTCTAGTATTGAAGTCGCCTTCCAGAGCCAGGATGAAAACAGGGAAGAAGAGAAGCAAAGAGAGGAACAACAGAATGAATGAGTAGAATAATCAATCTATTCGCTGATTTATTCACAGACCTAATTCATCTATCAGGTAGACCTGGTTTCAAGTCTGTTGTGGGTATGGGGAGAAAGGGACCAGACACAGAAGCAAAAGCAGCGGACCAGTCGCTGCTCTCAGAAGTGAGGATGTGAGTTATGAGTCTACGGGAATAGTGGCAGGAGGCAGGCAAAGGATTGAATTGTGCAGGTTGGTACAATTCTGATTTTCTATCTGGGTGCTGATTACACTAGTCTGTTCGACGTGGGGGCTGGTGCTCTCATATGCATTTTACTGTTCGGGTGTTCGACTTCAATGCATAATCTAAAAAATATGTATGGGGGTGTGGGGCAAGAAAAGGTGAAAATGCAGCAAAGCCTGAACAGGACCAGGCATTGCTGTCCGTGCTTATGAAAAATCTACCGCCCCTTCATGCAAAATCAGGCAGTGGAGACAATGCCAGATTCGCATCACATGGTCTTACTTTCCTTGTGTGCAGTCCCCTTAATAGGCCCTTACTGTGCACTTATGCAGTGTTTATCGGAGCTGGGAGACACCACAAGAGCAGCTCTTAAGATGGATACCGGCACTTCACCTTCCCTTTAATTTTGACGTTGGCACTTGTTACATATACATAAGTGTGTGGGGATTGTTTGGTGTTATTTCATTGCCACCTGATGGTTTCAGCAGCCCTGATAACCACTTAGGAAGAGCAAGCCAGCAACAACAACAAAAGATCCAGCGGTGAGTATCATTAGTCAGATGACTGTGTCAAGGTGAGGGAAAGGACAATGAAGGCATGCTCAGGTATGAATTTTGCCCTATGTTTTCAGTCCTGATCCCCTGTTTTGTGTGTTTTTTCCCCCTCTAATAGTAACTTTAAAAAAGAACAAAGCACAGAAGACTGTAGGTTACCTTACATCCATTAATAGATCTGAGTATCTAAATGGATGGAGGAGTGACATTGCACTCAGCATGAAGGGGCGGTGTTTTGGACTGAACAGAGAATATTCCTTTTCTCTTTCTCTCCCAGTTCAAAGAGACGCGTGATCCTTTTATAAGCCCTGGAGAAAGGGTATTCCAGGCCCCGCTCTGGTTCTAACGTTCCTAGGACTCTGACATTTCAGTTCATTGCTTTTATATGGGCAGCAGTCAATGGCACATAAGAGGGAAAATGATGTCCTCATCTAATCTTATTATATTATGAAGATATACACTACATCTTACTAAATCCACACCGTGCCTTGCAGTAGGGAGCCAATATCCTTCACAAGACACAGGAGGAATAATCTATTCTCTAGGTCCATATAAGGAGAAACTGCACAGAATTTGAGGGGGAATAGTTATCATCTTTATATATCATTTACATAGCCAGGGAGAAAGATATTTTTATAGTCCTTTCTAATAGGCAAAAATTCCCTTGAATGACTCCTTTTCACTGGTACCTGCAGCATTCAAGAGAACATTTTTGCTTTAAAGAAACACAGTATGCTCCTCCCCTTTTTGAGTTGTCATGTATGGACAGATGGAAGTATCATGGGAGCCAGAGATGGGGATTGTCTGAGACTCAGGAGGGTTCTAGGAAGCTTAATAAAGAAAGCTTATGGGATTGTTTTTAAGACATAAAAACAACAATACTGTCATATGGATACATGGCATAATGTACCTGTCAGAACCATTAGAATTGCACAGAACAATGAGTGAACCTTCGTATACGCAAATTTTAAAAAATTAGGATGTTGGGATTTCCTAGGATAGAATGCAAGCTGTGACAAAATAATATAACCATATTATAAATATACTTTTAAAACTTACAGGAGTAGCCTGACCAGTTTGGCTCAGTGGATAGAGTGTTGGCCTGCAGACTGAGGGGTCCCGGGTTCGATTCCAATCAAGGGCATGTACCTCGGTTGTGGGCACATCCCCAGTGGGGGTGTTCAGGAGGCGGCTGATCGATGTTTCTCTCTCATCGATGTTTCTAACTCTCTATCCCTCTCCCTTTCTCTCTGTCAATAAAATATATTAAAAAAAAGAAAAAAACTTACAGGAGTAAAAGCAGTATACCTAACACACACACACACACGTTTATGTATATATGCAAGTATTTCCACATATATTTGTTCTCGCTCTGTCAACTGAGAGAGCCTAGAATCAAAAACAACCCTGTAGCAGCAAGTACACTTAACACTTAGATCTTGGTTTCTAACACCCCAATAAAAGAATGAGGACTCCTTGAAGAAATGTCTAATTCTAGAATTGGGGTGATAAATATGCAAGAAGAATACAGAGTATCATGCAGTGAAAGAAACTAATAAAGTAAGTTCTAAACAACAAACCAAAAAAAAAAAAAAAATGTCAAAGGAACAGAGCAGACAACTAAAAAATCTCCCAATGATCAAAGCTGGGGGGAAAAACTGAGCAAGAAAATAAAGTTGTATTGGATTATAACCTGAAATGTAAAATCACTCTGAGTACATATTGATTAAGTGAGAGAAAGAAAGGAATAAACAAACAAACAAATAAGTAAAAAAAAGGAAGAGAAGGAGGGAGAATAAAAAGAAAAGAAGGAATGTACATAGTGAATTCCTTCCAAAGGGTACAGTTGGAAATAGGAGAAAAAAAGTAATGTTAGAGTAGAGAAATCTGGCAAACAGTACCTCAGCCAGGTGGTCAAGTTAACTTCAACAGTCATAAACCTATTAATAGTATGTACTTGAGATAAGGTAATAAAATGGCGCTTTTCCCTGTGCGGTCTTCCTCCCCCAACACATTGCCCCAATCTCATTATGAACAAAACATTACACAAATCCAAAATTAGTGAAACCCTACAAAAAATAGCTAACCAGTACACATGAAGACTGTTAAAAGGCCTGTGTCGATACTGGTTTATTCATCTTGACAAGTGTGCCATGCCAATATAAGATGCTAGTAATGGTGGCAAAGTACGTGGGAATGCTGTGCAATTTTACAACTTTTCCATAAATGTTAAACTTGACTAACATAAAAGGTTTATTTAAAAGAAAAAAAGAGGTTGCACATGCTTGAACATACAGTTTCCTTTTAAAAAATTCCATAGCCAGGAACAGATGTTTACTCAATCTGCTTGTGGAGATATGACCCTCCCTCGTGGCTGATAGAGGGACCCAGCAGTTACTGATTTCATAAATCTCTGGTTTTGGATTTTGACTCTGAAGCATCCTAATTAAATAAATTTGGCCCCACAAACTGTACCAGTTTGCAATGGTGGCCATAACAAACTACCACAGATTGGGTGATTCATAAAACAGAAATGTGTTTTCTCACAGTCTGGAGGCAGGAAGTCCAAGAGCCAAGTGACAGCAGAGTTGATTTCTCCTGAGGTCTCTCTCCTTGACTTTGCAGATGGCTGTTCTCTTGCTGCCGCTTCACGTTGCTGTTCCTCTGTTCATATGTGTCCCTGGTGTCCTTCTGTGCTTCCAAACCCCCTCTTCTTGTAAGGATACATGTCAGATTGAATCAGGGCCTGCCCATATGTCCTCACTTAACCGTAGTTGCCTCTTTAAAAGCACTGCCTTCAAATAGAGTCTCATTCTGAGGCCGTGGTGGGTGAGAGCTTCAGTATATGAATTTTGGGGACCACAATTCAATCCATAACACACAACCATTCTATTTACATTTTTACAGTAAGTATTTGATAATACTTGATCTATCTTATATAATAAAAGCCTAATATGCTAAGTATCCGGTACGCCATTCAACCAATCAAAGTGTAATATGCTAATGATATGCTAAGGTCACTCAACTGCTCGCTATGACATGCACTGACCACCAGGGGGCAGATGCTCCGACTGTTAGGTTAGCTTGCTGCTGGGGTCCAGCTGATCTGGACTGAGCCAGATGGGCCTGACACACCTTGGAGCCCTCCTGTGGTCCCTCCCTGGCTGGCCAACCTCCTGCATCCCTTCCTAGCCCCATTCCTGCACCAGTGGGGACCCTCGGCTTGGCCTGTGCCCTCTCACAATTCGGGCTGAGGGACCCCCTCTCCCCTGAGTGCATGAATTTCATGCACCAGGCCTCTAGTATGCTATATAAATTTCATGTCATATACAATGTGCAACAATTACACTTGACATTATATACTTGACATGTGTAATGCATCCTTCTAAAAATCTATACGGTACTTGGCACAGTAACTAGCCTACAGTAGAAGCTAAGTAAACAGTATCTGTCATGGCTCTGTTCTCCAGTTGGATAGCTTGGGACTGCATTTCCAGAATTCCCTTCCTTATACAGCTGGCCCTCTGTATCCTCCAGTTATGCTTCTGAGGATCTGCTGTTTTTTGAATCCATAAATGAAGGGCCCATGAACACAGAGGGCCAACTAAGGGATGTGAGCATCCATGGATTTTGATATCCTTGGAGGGTCCTGGAACCAGTCCCTCATGGGTCCCAAGGGATGACTTCATTGTCCTGGTTAGGTTTGGCCTGAGATTTCAAAGGCAGGAGTAGAGAAGGTAGGTGGCAAGTTGGCATAGGGTATCAGGTACGGGGGCAGCACATGGGGATTTCAGCAGATTTTCAAACTCACCATGTTGGCATAGAGCAGAATTCAAGTCCACAGCTCCTTCAACAACTCCTGGATCTGCTCCTTCATTTCTCCAAATCCTGAGCAGGATACATGTACAGCTCTATGAGAAGGGGCACCATCTTCTGCAGGTTTCCCACCACATGGAAAACGAAGGAGGAGAGCCAGGCGCAGGCTTCCATTGTCTTCTTGTTCTGCTGTGTGCCTGGTCTCTCCCACCTCACGTTCAGTTCTCCTGCACATCACCAGAAGCAATGACAACAGCTCTGCAGAGACATCCATACCAGCTCCACAGCTGCAAATGCTCTGATCCCTGTAATAACTCCCTTCTGCTTGTCTGATGAGGAGCTCCCATTTTCACCAACAATAGGACCTGGAGTAAGCTATGTTATGGCTGTGTGCCTCAGTTTTCTCTTTTTAAAAACTGAGAGTAATGGCCCTGGCCAGTGTGGCTCAGTTGGTTGAACACTGTCCCATGAAACAAGAGGTTGCTGTTTGGATTCCCAGTCAAGGGGCGTAGGGGAGACAGCCAATGGATGCCCTTCTCTCTCTCCCTCTCCTTTCTTCTTTCTAAAATCAATAAAAACATATTTAAAATAAAAATAAAAAATGAGAGTAACAATAAGGCTGTTAAGATTAAATAAATTTACATGATCAGTGTTTGGCATAAACACTTAGGAAATATTAAGTTCTATGTAGAAATAAAGTAATTATTCCTTATGCTAGCCTTAAGTGAATAACATTGCATTTCAGAAGGAATACATATGGACACTTCAACACCTATTTCAAAAACTTTTATTTGATTAGCTCCCTCCTCTGCCCTCCTCCATCATTTCTTGAGCTCAAACCACTCTTGTGATTTGCAAAGATTCATAATTGGAAGATAATGATGAGATCTGAAAAGTATGACATGGTTATAAAGAGAAGATTCCTTGGTGGCATGCTCCCTAACAAAAAGAAAATGAATGAAATCATCTTTAAAGCGCCACAAATATGATTTTCCTGACTTTAAACTCTTTGGGCACAGTCACAAGGAATGAAATCTCATTCCCTTAGAATGAAAAATATATCTGAGACAATCCACATGGTCTCAGCTATGCCTCACAATGTAACTATTTTTGTTGTTGTTGTTTTCAGGATATCTAACTACATATCAAAGACACACTCACACACAATTTACATCTTCTTTTTCTACATAAGTCTTTGTTTATATATTTATCCTTTCGTTCTTTTAACAGTTTGCATATCTTCTATACCATTTTCTACATATTGATCTATGTGCTTGCTGGTATCTATGCATGTAGCTGTCTTGATATATACATTTCATCATATTTTCCTCCATGTGAAAGTACTGGTAAGAATGGGGAGGGGACAGGCACTGATAAAACTGTGATTGCTAATCCACCAAAAAATAAAAGCATTTGGGTCCAAAAATCAAACAGCAATGTTTAAAGTTCAGTGAATCCAGAAAGCACAATAATTTGAAGTTAAAAAATAATATGAGTACATACATAGAGACTCTAGGAACCTCTCTACCAGCTCCGAGGGGCAAGCTTCTGCTAAGAGCATGCCATACACCAGTGATCGTCAACCGTTGTGCCATAGGAATTTTTAAAACATGCAACACATGACTATTGAGTCAGGGACAATGACCTCTTTCCCCTTAGATTGTCAAATAAAAACATGACAATAGCCAACACAACAATAGCCGTCCAGTGGGAATGAATAAAAATTATACCTATTATTTTTTTGCCCAATCAGCAAAAAATATATATTGTTGGTGTGCCACAGAATTTTAGTCATTAGTTTATGTAAGCCATGAGACGAAAAAGGTTGAAAATCACTGCCACACACCAAACATTTACTGACAAAGGTGCCCCACATTCATTTTCGGCCAAGACTTCACAATTTCACAAATGCGTGTGTTGGATGTGCTCTGACATGCTGTGGGCTCATTTCTCTGACAGGCGACTGTGGGCAAAGGCTGACCTCCATGAGCATTGCTTTCCAGCCCCTTCTTATCCATGGTTTCCTGGGGTGGCCAGGTAAGAAATAACTCATAACACTGCACGTGTTGATGCCAATTCACGGAGCGCTAGACACAGACATGGCTGGAATAACTTAAGAACAATTTGCCCTTTGCCTCTAGAATCAATCAATATGTTGAATCCTAATATATCAATTCTAATAGGGGTCTCCCCAGATGATCCCATGATCCTGAGGTCTCTCTTGGGTTTTTCTCATGATGAGTGCAGACTTACTGCTCTGAGAACATTTCTCAGTATTTGAAGTACCAGAAGGTTGTTTGAGTAGAAAGCAGTAGATCTGACTTTCCTCAGAAAGGCTCAGGATAGGCCTGCATGAAATGTTGGCCATAGAGCATTCCTCTGAGTTACAGGGAAGTGAGGTATAGTTTTCAGAGAGGCTAGCCCATATATGTAGAAACAGAAAAAGCCAACAAGCAAATGAATAAAAGATTTCTGAAAAACTTTAAGAGTCAACACCAGGATAACCAAATCGATCATCAAATTGTTATTCAATGAAATTGAGTTTCATTCTAATGAGCAAGCACAGGGACACAGAGGAAGAAAAATGAAAATGGAAACACACAGAACTTCAGCAGTAGCTCTTGGCTATGAATAGGCCCGTAAACCATTGTTTAATTGGTATATCGATTGGCTGACCTGGTTTAAAAGCACAGGTGGAGATATAGGATCAACGTTGCCTCTTTACTTAGATATTGTTAACGCTCAGTCAATGCTCTAATTTAAAACATCAATTTAAATTATGAGATACCCATGAATGAGACCTACTTTGATTTAAATAATGAGCTACCCATGAATGGGACCGAGAGGTGTCTGAATGAGTCCGAGGCACAGGCCCCATTCCACAAGAGTGACTGTTCACCTGCAGGGAGAGGTTAGGGGCAGAGATTATAAAATTTGTTTTCAGTGGGTTCAAACTTCCTACATTAATGTAACTTATTGAAATACAGTTTTACCTAATATTCTGTTATACTAGAAAAAATTGATGCCTATATTACAACTTGTAAAATCAAATGAGGTATTTCACTACATTTTCTGGTGATGTATGCCATTCTAAAGAATTTTTGCTGGCTAGTGATTGAGAATTCATCTTCTAGAAGGAATTCAAAGATTTCAACTGCTTACTTGGAATTCCTAAGTCCATAGACAAATATACAAGAGGAAATCATTGAAAATACTTAGTTTTTTATCTTGCTAATGGGACCCCAAAGCACGGGCAGATCTGAGGCTCCTATGACAACCCTACACTGAATAGCTCTAGAATTTTAACTCTTTTCAAATCACTGAAAGCTGACTTTCAATAAAATTTAACCTGCATAGAAACAGGAGCATATGTATAATTTATAATAACATTTCCTAAGCTATTCTACATTGTTAGCATATTTTTTATGAGTTGATATTTGGATAAAAACAAACCCTTAAATTTAAAGAAATCAGGGATATGAGTTGACAATGATAAGGTACTAAAAATAGAGTTTCATTAGAGGAAATCCAATTGACTCATTATATTACTGTTATCAATCATCGACTCATGATATAGCATCTTATAATTTATGGAGAACAGAAGAGTAAGCATTAAAGCAAAATTTGGTGGAAGGAGTTTCCTCATCACAAAAGGCATTCAAATGAACCTTGCTTGATATTTCCAAACTTGTTCTTAGCCACAATGCAGACACAACACAAGGCCTCTTAGAAGACTAATACATTTTTAGGTACCTCTCACAGTTCATTGCCAATAACTTTCACATTTGAATACTCTAGAAATTTCTGTTTTTATTCATTTGTTTATAGAAGCATTATTCATAATTGCCAAAATGTAAAAGCAACCAAGATGTTCCTCAGCAGGTGAATAGACAAAATGTGGTAAAATCCAGACAATGGGATATCACTCGGTACTAAAAAGAAATAAGCTATCAAGCCAACTGTCTACGCATCCCTATGGAGGTTTAGCTTCTTAATGCAGAACAGAAACTACACAATCCTCATCCCATCTTAGAGTTTTGAAACCTCAGCTGTTATAGGCATTCATATCAGGTCGAACAGCTGGGTTGCTTATGAGGGTGTTTATTTCAATCTTCATGATTTCCTTCCCATGTTTTCCTAAAGAATTTCAATTTTGTTCATCACTCTGAATCGAATAAGGCAAAAAATATAATCAAACCCATCAATATGTTTTTCTTTTTCTTTTTTTTTTATTATGCATCTCACCTTTAAAATAAAGAAATGCTGCTGAATTGCCTTAATATCTGGCTGAGGGAGAGAAAGCAAGCCACAACCTCAAAATTATCAGAAAGAAGTATGTTAGGTGTAAGATAGTTTGTCCACATGACACTTCTTTAATCTTTTATGTGTATGTGACAAAAACTCTTTCTTGAATAATAAAAAAGAATATAAAAATGAATCTCTTTAATTATTACTTTGGGAATCTTTTTTTATAGAGGACTAAAATGTGGACTGGGCAGTGACAAGAATACAAAGCTAATCCATGTAAGCTATAGCCATTATGATTTTCAATTCACTCCTTAACATGGTAAACTTCACTATTTAACTGCTTGCTGAATTAACAGGTGGCCTTGCACAGGGACAGTTTCCGAGGAGGCGGGGGAGAAGGGCTGCAGGTTGAATCAACTGTCAACGGCCAATAATTTACTCATTCATAACTACGTAATGAACCTCCCCAAAAGACAGCTGCAGAGAGTACTGTATGGGTGAACACTGAGAGGTTTGGGGAGACTGGTGCCCTGAAGGGAGCATGGAAGCTCCGTGCCCCTTCCCACGTACCTAGCCCTATGCATGGCTTCCATCTGGCTGTTCCTAAATTATAGCCTCTTATAATGCACTGGTACTCTAGTCTGTGAGCCACGCTAGCAAATTCGTGGAACCCAAGAAAAGGGGCCAAGGGACCTCTGATTTATAGCCTGTTGGTCAGAAGCACAGGTGACAACCTGGTCTTAGGACTGGCCTCTGGGGGGGGGGGGGCACGCAGTCGGGTAGGACCGCCTCAACCTGTGGGAAGTGATGCTACTTCCCTGAAGATAGTGTCAGAGTTGAGCTGAATTGTAGGACACCCTGATGGTATCCAAGAATTGCTTGTTGGTGTGTGGGAAGTACCTCCTCCCACGTACACACACCCACAAACCACAACTGGGTGCAGGAACCTAATTTATTACTAAATTAGGATGCATATATACTTCAAGGACAGGTATAAAAAGTACTTTTCTTTCTTTCATTCAGTGTTTATCAATTAAATTTGACTTTTTTCCCAATAAACCTATTTTGAGTACTGATTGGAAGCTGTTGCCATAGGTCTGTTACATATTAAGAAATGACTCGATAGATAGGACAAGAAGAGCAGAGAGCATTATGTAGTTTCCTGCCTCTGTTTCTGGCTATCTGCCTGCTGCCTGGACTGTTCATTCCAAAAGCCACGAGGTATGGCTGGGCAAGGTAGCTGGTTCCAGTTACCTGCAGTCAACTGTGGTCTGATAATATTAAAGAGAACATTTCAGCTATTTTGAAAGAGAGAGTGTCCATATTTACATATCTTTTATTAAAGTATTTTGTTATAATTATTCCATTTTATTGTTAAGTTATTGAGGTTAATCTCTTTTTGTGCCAAATTTATAAATTAAACTTTATCCTAGATGTATATATATATAGGGAAAATAGTATATACAGGGACTATTTTCGGCATCCAGTGGGGGGTCTTGAAATGTATCGATCCCCTGCAGATAAGGAGGGACTACTGTACTTGGCCTTCTCATCCCTTGACTTCGACCTTCACTAATATGCTCTTTTGAATAAAACAGAGTTCATTCCAATATGCACATCTGTGAAACAAAGTTTAAGGCTGTTGAGCATTCATGTCAGATAGGCGGTTTTAAAATCATGCTGATAGAACTCACAAGTGGACAGCTGTAAAGAAAGGAGTATCTGATGGGGACCAACTCTACGCGGTGCCAAATGCTTTCAAAATAATCGCGGAATTTTTCCAAACGCGGGTTTGTAGGTAGAGATTATTGTGCGCACGACAGAGAGAAAGTAAGATTACCTGGCTTCTGCCCCTCATGCAGGCAGAAGGCAAATGTGCAGCCAAACAGCCTGGAATTCTATGTTAAAAAAGCTGATTTCACTCCAATCCAGGTGTCGACATAAAATCGGGATTAACCACCCCTCGCCCCACTATGCAACAGCATGAAAAATATCTACGTAAAGTATCTGGAAATCCATAAACACAGGGACATTTGCATCAAAAAAACAACTTCAACAACGCTAGTTTGGTTGCCACAGTAAAAACCAGACACGCTCACAGGTCGCTCTTTATGCGGTATTTGCTATAAAAGCGAATTCTCATCAAGTTCTGCAATTCACAGGCGGATAGAAAAGAGCCGTATCTCCAGCTCCCAAATAAGATATTTCTAAAATAATGTGGCTGCCATTTGGGCAAATATATATGTGCGTTTTGTCTTGACAGCTTGTCAACTGGCAGACGGTCCCTGAACATCAGATTCATTTCAATGTAATCTTGGCCAATTTCTCAATTAGAATTTTATTTTTCACTTTCTGCACAACGAGATCCCCTCCCACCCCCCAGTCCTCCCTGGCATTCCTCAGGGCGTACAGGTGCAGGTGCTGGCCTTTCTGTGGTAGCAAAGGAAGAAAAATGAAAGAATGGAGAAGGGGAGGGGAGAGATAGGCTGAGAACAGTGGTAATGGGGAGAGAGAGGAGGTAGTAGTGACCTTCATCCTGATATTCACCTTCGTGAGAAATGAAGGGAATAATTCACACCTGACAATAAAATAGTGTGGCTGCCTCTGCCTCCTGTACCCAGAGAGGCTGGAGTCAAACAGTAATCAGACACGCGATACATAAGATCGATACATGGGGAAAGGTCCAAACGTATGGTGGGAAATAGATTGATAAAAATAAGCTTTTTCATATATTTTTATTGATGTCAGAGAGGAAGGGAGAGGGGGAGAGAGATAGAAACATCTACGATGAGAGAGAATCATTGATCGGTTGCCTCCTGCACAACCCACACTGGGGGGATCGAGCCTGCAACCCAGGCCTGTGCCCTGACCTTGAATTGAACTGTGACCTCCTGGTTCAAACGTCGACGCTCAACCACTGAGCCACACCGGCTGGACAATAAAAATAATTTTTGAAAACCACCACCACAATCAATTATCGGATGCCTGTTTACTTTAAGGCACACCTTAACCTTGTATGCGATCACACAATTCTCACACAACGAAAGTAAGATGGAAATGCCTCTGTTTGCATGGTAGCTAAGGAAAATGAATGATCATGGAACCACCCTGAACGTCAAGGTCAACCAGATAATAAGGGATGGTACCAGGATTCAGAACTCTTTCTATCTAACTTCAAACCCACACTTTGAACTGTAGCAGCATGCTTCATGTAGTTTTTGAAAAAGATATACTAGAGAAGGCATTTTTTAAAAACAAACAACTGTGTGTGTTAATGAAAGTTAATTTTTCTTAGTCTGCACTCTCTCACCAAGAAAAACCTTTTAGATAGAAAAACATTATGTACTGTATATTTACAGGTGCACACACACGTTGCATAATGTAGCTAATAATATCTCTACGATCCTTTTCTTAGCTGAAATTGACCTTGGGAGTCTGCCGAAGTTGGAGGAGGGAACTTCTTTCTCAAAATATTTATCAGGCACATGACTCATATACATAGAAATGGAAGCCTCTGACACATTTACAATAAATAGATATAGGCTTGGCCATTAAGATGTAGAAATCCTAAGTGAAGCAAAAATAACCACTTCCCTCTTCACCATTTGTTAGCAATTTAAATAAAGGGTTCTTTGTATATTGAAGGTGACCATAGCCCTTTAAAACCGTATTACTCTTATCTGGACGAGAAGGTGAACGAAATAAGTTCTTTACCCTAAACAAGAAAATAAGAAAGAAAGAGTGTTCCTCAAATTCTGTTTCCATGTCAGGATTTAGAAGGAGTAGGCACATAGAGATATTTTTGCTTATTTGTAGGTTTCTTTTTGTGGGAATGGTAATGGTAGAGAGAGAATTTCCTGCCGGAAAGCCATACAAGTTTCCCTAGAAAAAGTGTCATTTCAGCCAACCAAAGAGGAGCAATGCGATTATGGTAAGATGAGAAAAAATAAATAAAGGCAGAATTCTTTGCACAAAAAAATTGACAAAGTAGAGTGTTGGCAGGAGTCATACTTGGGAGAGATGTGAAGACCTGCAATCCATTCTGATTTGCTGCTGCAATGGGCACATCGGCCAACGTTACAGAAGACAGAAGATATCAGAGAAAGCCAGGCTGCTCACCTCATTCTGGCCTTCAATTTATGTCTCCACTTGTGTGTGTGTGTGTGTGTGTTTAATTTGTGTCATCATGTCCATCTACTTCGAATTTATGCGATTTTGTTGTATTCTGATTTTGATGTATACATCCTTATAGGTTGTCTTAAATGTAATTTAAATCTAAGTAGTGTCTATATTCCGTACATACGAATGACTTGTGGGCCCCACCAGTGTGTCTCAGTGATTAAGTGTCAATCTATGAACCAGAGGTCATAGATTTGATCGGGGCACAAGCCCGGGTTGTGGGCTTGATCCCCAGTGTGGAGTGTGCAGGAGGCAGCCAATCAATGATTCTCTCTCATCATTGATATTTCTATCTCTCTCCCTCTCCCTTGCTCTCTGAAATCAATAAAAATACATATTCTTTTAAAAAAGAAAGATTTTTGGTATTTCATGCTCTCATTTTTACATCCTGCCTATTAATTTTGTCAGATAAGAAAGAGGTCTATATTACAAAGTCTGGGACAGGGGTATTTCCAGGATCAAAGCCAGGGTTTGGGGAGAGATAAGCAGATCCCTCCAAAAATAAGGAAAAAGAAAAAATAGCATGTTTTGAAATATACAATGCTCTGAAAAATGTAATGAGTACTTCAATGACTCAGAAAAATTGGGAGTGAGTCTTTGATCATGGTGGCACTTCTAAAACAAAGTTCAGCCTGGCTGGCGTGACTCAGTGGTTGAGCTTCAACCCATGAACCAGGAGGTCAGGGTTCGATTCCCGTCCACGGTACGAGCCCAGGTTGCATGCTCTATCCCCAGTGTGG
This sequence comes from Myotis daubentonii, assembly GCF_963259705.1. NCBI lineage: Eukaryota > Metazoa > Chordata > Mammalia > Chiroptera > Vespertilionidae > Myotis > Myotis daubentonii. Next base: position 50,154,709 of record NC_081854.1, on the reverse strand, counting down.
GGTATGCAGGAGACAGCCAGTCAGTGATTATCTTTCATCATTGATGTTTCTATCTCTCTCTCTCTCTCTTTCTCTCTGAAATAAAAATATATATACTATATAATAAAAAGATAATATGCTAATTAGACTGGACAGCGGAATGACCTTCCAGAATGACCAGTGGGCAGGGCCACGAGGGCCAAGCCCCTTGCACAAATTTCGTGCATTGGGCCTCTAATATATACATATATATTAATAACATATATATATATAAATAAATAAATAAATTTTTTTAAAAAAAGTTAAGGTAAGACACCCACTGCACAGAAGTCTCTGGTATCTATGATTCCTAATCCACTCTGGGGGTGGGCCTACCAGCTCCATTCAATATCTGGCTGCTTACAGACCTCGACGGCTCCCTATTTCTCTATGCACTGCAATTGCATGTGACTGTGCACAAATAATTAACCATCAAGCAAATATCCACAGGATTAGTCTGGCATGTTGGAACAAATCTTGATAAATCCGCCTCAGTAACAAATACTCCAAGTACAAGTGTAAGAGAAGAATACAAATTCGGCCTATTGAAGGACTGTCATGGAAGGAGAGATATTTTAATAAAACCGCTTCGTCAGTTCCTATTACTAAGGGACTAAAGCTATCGAGCTGTGGCACTGAGGCCAAAAAAAAGGGGGGATTTGGAAATGCAAATGAGAGAGAAGACAGTCACAGATGCCTTTTATTCAGCCACACACTATCCCCGGTGCCGGGAGCTATGTTCAAAGTGACTCTTAATAGTTCTGCATACGTACCCAAAATGGACATCTCCGGCACAGTCGCATGATAGGGTCCATTAAGAAACTCCGGTGCGTTGTCATTGATGTCCTGAACTTTAATAATAAATTCTGAAGGAGGCTCCAGGGGCTTGTTGGTCTCAAAGTCCACTGCCTGAGCTGTGAGCGTATACTCAGCCTTTTCCTCCCGGTCAAGTCTCTTTATAGCGTGGATATCTCCCGTTATATCATTTATTTGAAAGATGGTCCCAGCTCCATCGCCCGACAGGATATACTTGATTTTTTTGCTCCCAGGATCCAGGTCTGTGTGCAGCTAAAATGAAAGGTGACATTGGTTAGCGATGCAACGTTATTTTCTCTTTTAACTCCCTCCTGCTTGAATATCACGTTGGTCCTTTTTGCATTCATTGGAACTTCATCAATCTCTGCAATCAGAAGCTGCACAAAGAGTCCATGAGACTGTGTTATTTTTTAAAATGTTATCTTTATTGTTGAAAGTATTGCACATGTCCCCTTTTTTTCCCCATTGACCCCCTCTACCCTGCCCCTGCCACCCACAGGCCTTCACTGCACTATAGTCTGCATCTGTGGGTTATGCATATATGCATACAAGTTCACCAATGTATAATTATAAATCAAAATAAAACATAATGAAATTCATACAGATAAGTTGGAATGGTAAGCAAAATAGTGACAGACTCATACATAGAGAGCAAGCTGACAGCTGTTGGCTGGGGTGGGGTTGGGGGGTAGGGGGAACTGGGGGTGTGTCGAGGGATTGAGCAAAAGTGAAAACCTCATGCATGAACATGGGCAGCAGTGTGGTGATCGCCAAGCAGGGCCAGGGTGGGGCTGGGGGACTGGGGAGTGAGGGCTGGAGGGAGGTAGAGGAGGGTATGGTGGGGATAAATGGTGATAGAAGGAGACTTGACTTGGGGTAGTGAACATACAATACAGTGTACAGAGGAAATGCAGAACTGTGCACCTTAAATCTGCATAATTTTGTTAATCAGTGTCACCGCAATAAACTCAATTTAAAAAGACTTTGACCAGTTTATTATAAACTGACATGCATTTAAAATGATAAAAAGATCAAGGAAAATATGACAAAAATGTACAGATTCTTTTCAGTTTATTAATACATGTATTTAAAGTTTTTATCACTAGCTACCTTTTGGGTTCACTATTTGTATGCCAAGAACCATGCAAATCACTTCTCACATAATTCCCTTAATTTTTACCAAAAACTAAATGAATTAAAATATCCTATATGATAAAAGCCTAATATGCAAATTGACCAAACAGCAGAATGACCGGTCATTATGACGTGCACTGACAACCAGGGGGCAGACACTCAATGCAGGAGCTGCCCCCAGCCTGCAGGCCCCAAGCCGGCCTAGGCGAGTGCCAGTGGGAGCCCCCTGATCGCCCTGCCAGTCACCCCACAGATCGGCCCTGATCACCAGCCAAGCCTAGGGACCCTTACCCATGCATGAATTTCATGCACCAGGCCTCTAGTTTCATATAAAATATGAGAAAAAGGAGGTTTGACAAGGCACACAATAACCTCCCTGAGGCTCATATTTTTGAATGAAGTGTAGTAGACCCAGAATCCAACTCAGTTTTGCCTGCGGTATTTACAAATACAAAAATAATTCTAATAATCTGATGCATATTAAAGTCTTATGTTTGTGCTCGGCCAGCATGGCTCAATGGTTGAGCATCCACCTATGTACCAACAGGTGTTAGATTCCCAGCCAGGGCACGTGCCCAGGTTGCGGGCTCGATCCCCAGTGAGGGGTGTGCAGGAGGCAGCTGATCAATGGCTCTCTCTCATCATTGATATTTCTTTTTCTCTCTCTCCCTCTCACTTCCTCTCTGACATGAATAAAAATATATTTTTTTAAATCTTATGTTTGTCTAGGATTTTTTTTTACTTTGTTCCGTACAATCCTTCTGGTCTAGGAAAATTATTCCCATTTTATGAAGAGCACTGCAGCCAGAACGGGGGAGCACGTTTTCTAAAAATGGGAATGCTGAAAAAATAACAACTCTGCAGCAGGGATCCAGGTCCATCACAGGTCATGGCAACACACACTCATTGAACACCTGCCCCACCTGAAAAGTGATAGTAGGTACAGAATTCCTGGCTTTAAAATGTTCACTTTACTCTCAAGAGGGAGACAGGCATGTTCTGATACATGGTGCTTCTTTTAATACTATGTTGACTCCTGTTTGTTTGTTTTTTCAAAAATAAAATAAAACATGAATTTATAGTTTTAGTTTGTTTTTGTTTTTTGTTTTTTTTAAAAAGGAGGGCATTGGATTATAGTTGGAAAATACCACTCAAGTGCATGTTTTCAGTTTAATGCAGTTAAATAGCAATGTAGTTCCACTTATCGCACCATGAGATTTCAAATACTTGTTCTTAAAAAAAAAAAAAAAACACGCAAAAAAAAACTTCTTCAAAGAAACTGTTAGAAACTCAAAAGATTGTGTTCTCTTGGGATCACTTTTATTCAGAGCAATCTCCGTTGCTTTCTTTGCCAATTTAAATTGTATTTAGCGCTTCAATAAATGAAAAGAAAAGATTTGTTCAAAAAGACATAAAGCAGCAACAAAGAGTTCAAATGCATCTAGATCTCCTACTTTGCTTTTGAATATTTTAAAAAGTTAAAGCCTAAGATTACATCAAATATTTATTGAATCTCCAAATGTATCCCTTTCATTTATTGTATTAAATTTATTAACAAGAGCAAATATTGAAATGCCACTTTATCTTAATGAATGTGGGATTATAATTCATTAATGTGATATTAATCCTAATTTATGATCATTTTAATTTATGTGCATTTTAACATTTCCATTAGCATTTTTATTAAAAAAAGAATTTTTGAATTATATATCATTCTTGGAGGTTTCCATTCACATACAAAGCATTCCTCAGACACAGAAGGTATGGGTATGATTTGCACTTAGCCACAATATTTTTTTGCTATTAAAATTAAGCCCTTCGTCCTGGCTGGTATGGCTCAATTGGTTGGAATGTCACCCTTACACCAAAAGGTTCGGATCCAATTCCCAGTCAGGGCACATACCTAGGTTTCAGGTTGAATCCCAGCTGGACATGCATGGGAGGCAACTAATTGATATATCTTTCTCACATCTATGTTTCTCTCCCTCTCTTCTCCTCTCAAAAAAAAAAAATCAATGAAAACATATCCTTGGGTTAGGATTTAATTTTTTTTTTTAAATTAAGCCCTTTAATGGTGTTATCATTATTATGTTGGAATTTATTTGTGCCATATTTTTCTTACATTTATCAATTAGTCAATTAGTATTATAATCTTAACCAAGGTTTTAATGGTCCCTTGCCTTTAGAAATAACTGAGGGAGAAGAAGAGAAAAACAGTGTTGGAAAGAAAAGCACAAAGTTAAGATTCTGGTCCCTCTAACTACACGAACCGGAGAAATTAATACACTTGTTTGTGCTTCTGTGGCTCTGCCTGTAGTGTGGGGATGAGACATCTACCCCGAACAACTGACTTTAGAATCTGACCTAACCTATTTGAAAAATAGAGAAAAAGGGAAGCAGACGTGTTAAATGTGCGATAACTAAAATCATTTTATTTCAGACCATATTCCACCATAATCAAGTATCGGAAAACACTCTGCTAAGCCTCAGTGAAAGCAAATTCCCAAGACTTCATGATAGAAAAGCAGAGAAAAGACCAAAAAAACCCCACAGGAAACACGGTATGATTCCTCTTCCTTCTGAAAATTCATTTTTAGCAAGTCTCAGTAAAATCCAGATCCGTGGGCTAATGGTAATCTTGAAACATAGGATACTGTGTGTCTCTAGTCATTAGCTTCATGCTGTTCTTTGTATCATACACACACCTTTGCACGTGGCTTGTTCAAGGAACCAGTATGGCATTACAAATAAAAGAGTTGTGCCCTAACTGGTTTGGCTCAGTGGATAGAGGGTCGGCCTGCGGACTGAAGGGTTCCAGGTTCGATTCCGGTCAAGGGCATGTACTGGGTTGCGGGCACATCCCCAGTAGCGGGTGTGCAGGAGGCAGCTGATCGATGTTTCTCACTCATCGATGTTTCTAACTCTCTCTCCCTCTCCCTTCCTCTCTGTAAAAATCAATAAAATATATTTTTTTTTTAAAAAAAGAGCTGTGAGTGTGTAAGAACAGCCATTTACAGGCTTCAAATGCTTGTGAGACCCCGCGTCCGCACCTCAGAAGGATTTGGGGTACACGGTGACAAGCTGCTACATCTCCTATTTTCTTCACATAAGTCGGTGAGCATCTGCTCACTGCAATGCAACTGCTCCTACCAATGCATCCACCCCAAGACCTGCTCTGAGACTAAGGGGCCAAAGGCATGCCAAATCACCACATGTTCACACATCATACATCATCCAGAGGTGTGAGGACCGCCTCTCCCAAGGGCTGCTTCTGTTAATTAGAGCAAGATAAAGGCCACTTGCAAACTGGCCTGGGGTGGTAAGACTGCTTTGTCTGGCTGTGATACAAAAATACCTCTTCGTTCATTTATTAAACATGCTCAGAGCATGTGCATAGAAAATGTGGGCATGCTCTGCCCTCAAAGACTCAAAGTTAGTGGGAGATAAACACAAATAGACAGAAAACACAGAATAATAATAATAATAATAATAATAACCCTATATAATAAAAGGCTAATATGCAAATTTACCGAACAGTGGAACGGCCAATTGCTATGATGCATACTGACCACCAGGGGGCAGGTGCTCAATGCAGGAGCTTCCCCCTGGTGGTCATTGTGCTCCCACAGGAGAGTGTTGCTCAGCCAGAAGCCAGGCTCTCGGCTGGTGAGCGCAGCAGCAGTGGCGGGAGCCTCTCCCAACTCCAGTGCAGCACTAAGGATGTCCGACTGCTGAGGGCTCCCGGATTGCGAAAGGGTGCAGGCTGGGCTGAGGGACCTCCCCTCCCCCCAAGTGCACAAATTTCGTGCACTGGGCCTCTAGTAATTAATAATAGAGAGAATGTGAGTGTATATATATGATATAAATAACAGCATGAAACTAATGGAGACACGCAGTATTTTAGTTTCAAGATTATCATTCAAACAGAAACTAAAGATGATATTATTATTATTATTATAATACTAGTGGCCCAGGTGCACATTGAAAGGGAATTAATTAGAAGGTGGCCAGCAGGGTGGGACTGGGCAAGATGGGCTGGACATGCCCTGGAGCCAGTCTCCTGAGGTCCCTCCCTGGCCAGCCGCACCTGGGGGTGATGCTGTGGCTTGAAGGTCATCTGTGGAGTTGAGAGGGTCCCGCTGGCAAGTGGGGTCCCTTGGCCTGGCCTGCAGGATTGGGCTGAAACTGGCTCTATCACATCCCCTGAGGGGTCCTGGATTGCAAGAGGGTGGTTTTCGGGTGACATACCCCAGAATCGGGCTACCTCCTCATCAGGTTGTCACCTGATAACCGCTGCTGCCAAGTCACCAGAGCTCGGCAGTTCCTGTGTTGAGCATCCGCCCCCTGGTGGTCAGTGCATGTCATAGCTACTGGTTGGAGGTCTGCCCCCTAATGGTTATTGCACGTCATAGCTACTGGTCAGACAGTCGCTTAGCCTTTTGTATATATATATAGATTGACTACTTACTGTCTGATCAACATTTTATATGTGTAAATATCATGGTATCCTCATAGCACACCAGAGACCACTTCTCCATTTGCCAATGAAACGATTGAGATACAGAGATTTTTAGGAAACTTTTCCACTGAATGCACTATGAGCAGGTGGCCATCTTAGCAGCACATGCTTTAGAGTCAATTTCCTGGACTCGGATGCACGCTTCAGAGGTGATGATATGGAAAGAACGGAGGGGTGTGAGAGTGTATAGAAATTTCCCTTCACCCAGAAAAGTGTAGTGTGGAGGGGCAGAAACAGCCTTCCCAGAGAAGCAATGATTAAATCTTCGGATCTCAGAGTGGGATGAAATGCATGCCAGACACAGGTAACAATGTGGGTGAGGATCCGGAGATGGGGGACAGCATGCTGAATGAGAGAAGCTATAGATGATTTCCTATGCTTAGGGTACCGCGCTAAGAAGAAGAGAGGTGGCGAGAAAGGATAGAACACAAGGCAGGGGCCACATGATGTAGAGTTTTGAAACCAAGACACAGAGTTCGGATCTGACTATAAATAAGCAACAAGAGTCCATGAGCACAAGGTTTCAGTAAGGAGCCTGACATGATCGTTTTGTTTTCGTAACATCACCATGGTGGGCGGGTGCAAAAGCAATGGCCTCGGAATCAGAGGGAGGAGGAGCTCAGAGGGAAAATGTAGGCACTGATTCACAAAGCCACCTTGACATGGAGTCAGCTTCTGGCCTCACCCATGACGTCACATCTACAACTGGATATGATGGTGGTAGATGGGTGGGGTGGGGTGAGGGTGGCCTGATGGGCTATGTAGCTTGGAAGGTGGCTTTATACGCCGCAGTGTGATGCTACTACAGAAAAACTAAGTAATTCAAAGACCGTTATCTTTCATCCAGACACCCTGTTCTTAATAAGTTACAGAGACAAATTATATCATAACACTAACGCTAGGTCATAGGCATCAGAGCACTCCACCATTTTAGTGAGGTCATGTTGGGAATGTGCAATTACTCTTGTCATCACACGTCATAAAAAAATAACAACTCTTTGAAATAATAACAGTTATTAAAGTAACTGGTATATAAACCATGTTACCCTCAAATATGTTGTAAGAGATGAAAGGCTAACAAAAACAATGACCCCTGATTAAAAGAATAAAACACACCATCCCAGGCTGAAAATGACCTCTGCTTCACACACACACACACACACACACACACACACACACACACACACACACTTTCTGATATTTTCCAGCAGGCAAATGCATAGCATCTTGCTATCTCAGACTGTGTTCTTGGCATTCAGTGTCTGCTGCTGGTGTGAGTATTGAACCAACTGACCTGGCCAAGGGTACAAGTGCCCAGAGAAACAAAAGATTGGAAGCCAGTCCAAGTGAAATGCTGCTTTTGGCTGCAGAGACCTAAAAACATAGTCACTGCTTCTGCTTCTTTTGTTAAATGCTAAATTCCACAAGGCCAGAACTTTGATGAGCATTATTCAACACCATCTCCAATAAGCATCATGCTTGGCACATAGTAAATGCTCATTAAAGTTCATATGTACCCCACATACATACTGTCTGCACAGGATCAATCTTAACACTCTACACTTTGTCTGAGATTTCACAGGGCTGAGGGGCTCAGGTTCAGCAAATACTGTACTTGACTTTCTCAAGATCATAAAATTAACAAACGACAAAACTAGATACATCCCAGTAAATCAGATTCAGGAGCCTATAATTTTTTTTAAAAAAAAAAAGGAACCCTGAAATTGGAGAGAGGATGACACAATTCCTCAGGGGATTCAGGGAAGTTGTTGCTGTTTTAAGTATATTTTTATTTCAGAGAGTAAAGGAGAGGGAGAGAAACATCACTGATGAGAGAGAATCATTGACCGGCTACCTCCTGCACACACCCCCACTGGGGATCGAGCCCGCAACCCGGTATGTGCCCTGCCTGGGAATCAAACCCTGACCTCCTGGTTCATAGGCTGAAGCTCAACCACTGAGCAACATCAGCAGGGTGGAGAGCCTACACATATGAGCATAATTCTCTAGAGACCATCCAACTAGTTAGTCGGGGGCCTTCTGTTTCCCTAGATGAGGACCACAGAATGGGGAAGCCTCTAGTTTGTCCCTAAATATATATATTTAGAGACCATGTGTACAAAACCACACAGGACAGATGCTTTGGGGGAAGCAATTCGTCCTATAGAAGTCTGGAATGAAATAGACATAGAAATAAAAAGGCGGAATGGCCAGCTAACGGGAACGCAAAGAGAGAAATGTTGTCAGGAAGAGGCTGGCAGGATGTTTCCCAAGACACTTCCCCGGCTGACATTCATGATTTTGGCAAACTCCCTACTATCTGTGCCAATGACAGCTTCACAGGTTTGGAAACGTGATGTATCAGCGCCATAGCAAAGCCATCTCTCTCAGCCAGACTGCACGAGAGGAAGTTACTTGTCTACTTTTTTTGTAAGGCGATGTACTGATGGTAAATAGCGTTTCAAATATTTAAGTTAACAGAAGGAGCAAAATTTCTCCTTCTGTAAAGATCTACCCGCCAGTGGAGCCAAGCCATCCTAGTTGATAGGATTCGGAGAAAGGAGAACTAAACGGGTTAATTCTATAATGATGCCATAGAAAAAAATAGTTTAAGTCTGCCCATCTTACAAAAAAAAAAAAAATGGTCTTAAAAAAAGAATGCTTCCATTACATATTCTTAGATTTTCTCTTTCCCTTGGCGTACTAAGGTGGAGACTCCCTTATTTAACCAAGCAATCATTAAAATAATAATAATAGTAAGAAAGGCAATGGATTTCCTTCTGTTGGATACAGCTTTTCTTATGTGTGCTGCTGACAGCCCAGTATGTGACATCTTACAGGCTTGGAAGTCAATATGTTTCCCTAAGGCAACCAAAAATTCACCAAGTAGTAGTTCAGATTATGGGATCTAGAATGAAAGCGTAGGAAGCAAAGCTAGCCCTGGCCGAGTAGCTCAGTTGGTTAGAGCACTGTCCTGATACACCAAGGTGGCAAGTTTGATCCTCAGTCAGACACATACAAGAATCAACCAATCAATACACAAATAAGTGGAATAACAAATCGATGTCTCTCTCTCTCTCTCTCTCTCTCTTTCTTTCTCCCCCCTCCATTCCTCTCTCTCAAATCAATAAAGAAATAGAGCTAGATAAGTATAAAATGTAATACACCAAGGAATTTACTTCACCTCTCCAAAACTCAGTTTCCTTATTTGTAAAAGATTTCAATAGCCTATTTGGTTTTTGGAATAGTTACAATGTGACAATAGATAATAAAGGCCCAATATCTCCAGGAACTAAGATATTCAAATAAAAATGTGTGAATTTTTGTGGCAATTGAATTTTATAATGAAAGTTTCTGCCAGACCTGGAAATGTTTTCCAAAAATATATATACCTAACAGCACATTCTGGGTGAGAATTCCACATAGTGTGTTGATTGGAGGGGATGGGGATGGGTAGAGGTGGAAGAGAGAACAAGGGAGATAAATTGTGCTGGGGGAAAAATAAGATCAAACAAAGAAAAAAAGAATTTAACATACAACATGGATTTGTAGTAAAAATAGGTATGTCACTTCTTGAGTTAAATGATCTGGGTACAAATTGGCTTTAAACTCTGATATTGGGCATGTCACTAACCACATATTTGGTGCTTACTCACCTATTCAATGAATGACGATAGCAGGTATATCTGGAAGTTTTTATTTATTTTTATTCAGCTTTATTAAGATAAAATTATAAGATATTTAAAGTTACATTGTTTTTGTAAGTCTAGAAGTACAGGGGAGGCCATGGGTCATTGAATAAATGCTTGTGTGGGCAAGAGAGGGGTGACTAATAATAGTAATGACTATAAATTGACTTAGGTAAAGGGATCAAGGAGTGGATGGACAGACAGATGGATAAATTGGTTGATAAGAGAATTACGGGGAGGATGATGATTAAGTAGATGGTTTTATTGGAGAATGCACCAATAAAGAAAATAACACATAAAGGGATTAAATCAGATTTCTGACTAAATAAGATTTCTCAGCCATCTTTCCATTTAGGTTCCAACACATATTAAATACTATGAGTCAATGGTTGAATGAACAGATGGGCATTTGGTGAGTGGGTGGGGTGGAAAGACCACAGAGCTTCTCACTGAAAGACTCATTTTGGAAAAACAAATTATTCTGCCTCAAAGCACTATTCCCTGCCTTACACTAAAGCAGACATAGTCCTTGGGAGTGCAACAGTAAATTGTTGCAAGAGCTATTACTACAAAAGACTATTATATGAAGATCTTTGGTGCATGTTTAATTTTCAACAAAACAATCTCTCCACAAAATTCCTGGGGTGGGGGGGTCCTCGTTCTCTCTCTTTTAAAAAATATTTTTATTGATTTCAGAGAGAGGAAGGGAGAAAGAGAGAGATAGAAACATCAATGGTGAGAGAGAATCATTGATCAGCTGCCTCCTGCACGCACCCTACTGGGGATCAAGCCTGCAACCCAGGCATGTGCTCTTAACTGGAATCGAACCCGGGACCCCTCAGTCTACAGGCTGACGCTCTATCCATTGAGCCAAACCAGCTAGAGTTCTATCTCTCTTAGTAGGTAGGTAGGTAGATAGGTAGGTAGATAGACAGAAAATCAGATATATAGGGGTGGGGGAAATTCTGTGCCAAATAAATCCACAATGTAGTAACACAGAATGTAAGCAAGGTAAACAGGACTGAAGAAAGACACCCAGAATTATTATGCAAACAAAAGAAGTGGATTTTAAACAGATATGGGTATTTAAAACATATTTGGGATGTTTTCTAAAGGTCAATTAACAGTGGAAAATTTAGTTGTACTGTGGAAAAAGGGAAAAATGTCAAGAGAATGTTGTGCCAATGTTCTCCAGATTCCTAAAGAACTTTCATCAGAGGACTAGTAGGAGTTAAAAATATGATATAGATTTCTGACGTGGCCACACAATTACTTGCTAAACAGGATGCATCCTGTTATCCAAATAACTGACAAGAGCACAGTGGGAAAGACCACAGTGGATAAGCAAATGTCAGTCACGTGCTTTCTCTCTGAAATTCTATATTTATGAAGAGGCAGTAGGATAACAAAAAATGCCATGAACTTGGACGGATATTGCAATTGAAATTAAATACATAAACATGAAGTTTAATTTGGCCCATAGAATGGATTGTGACTTTGGCAAATTATCCTTCTTCTGTGATTAAATAAAGGCCTAATAATAATAATTTAGCTGTGTTACCCACTCCTATCCCTTGAGCACTGTAAACTGTTTCATTCCCAGTCTTGTAAGAGAGCATGAATAAAACTTGGATTCATCAGAAATAATCTCATTTTCATGTGCCATGACTACTCAGTAAGGTAGATATATGGATGGGTGGATGGATGGTTGGATGGGTGGATGGATGTGCTGATAAGAGAATTAAAAAGAGGGGTGGGAGGTAAATTGTTTTATTTGAGAATGCATGTGTGCACTTAAAAGTGGACGAGATGATGGCTAACTAACCAGATTCACAAACCTCCTTCCTTTTAGGTGTAAAGAATCAGAAGACTCAGTCTGCATTGCAACAATTATATATAATCTTGAGCAAGTTACTTAAATTTTACCTATTTTAGTTTCCATTTGTTAAATGATACTGACAAAGCCATCAGCACCATTATACAAAATACTAGAGGCCCAAGGCCCGAAATTCGTGCAAGATTGGGCCTCGCTTCCCCCGGCTGCCAGCACTGGCATCCCTCAGGCACCGGAGACCTGGGCTTCCCTTGTAGCCCTACTCATCTAATCTAATTAGCATATTACGCTTTTATTATTATAGATTATCTCAGACTGTGGTAAGGATAACATGGATGTGGAGGTCGTTTTTTTTGGTTTGTTTTGTTTTTAACTCCTACTCTCCCAGATATCATTATCCCTACAGTTAATATTTGGAAATAAAACCTAACATATCATCAACTGATGAGAATTAGGTGCTGGAAACATAGCTCACAAGGCTGTAAATGTGCGTGTGTCTGTTTATGTGTGTTTCTCTACTTCAGTTCCATTCTGCCAACAAAACCTGGAAGGAAACACCAAAGAGCAGCAGGAGCAAGGGCAACAACACAACCTCAAGGGAAACATGAAACCTTGCGCTGCCCTGAATTCACACCATGAACAGACCTGTAGATTTGCTGGACATCTTAAAGCCCACTGCTTTAGTACAAATATTAATACTCCATGAAAATAAATATTTTATTTAATTTATAAACAGAAACAAAGATAATCCTTCCAGGTCCTCTGTTATGAGCTGAATTATTTCCCCTTTAGATTCATAAATTGAAGCCGGAACTCCCAGTCCCTCAGAAGGTGACCATATTCGGAGAAAGATGATTATGTTAAAATGAAGCTAAGATGGGCCTTAATCCGATCTGACAGGTGTCCTGATAAGGAGAGACACGTTTAGCCCCGCCGGTGTGGCTCAGTGGTTGAGCATCGATCTATGAAGCAGGAGGTCCGGGTGGGGGTGAAAAAGGGGAAGGGAAATATAGTCTGTAATATTGTGTTAAGTTTGCACAGTGACAAGTGATTACTAGACTCACCGTGGTGATGCCATTGTTAAGGCATACATGCGGAATCATTATATTTTACACCTGAAACTGATATGATATTGTATGCCATCTATACTTAAATTAAAGAAATATTGGCAATAAATAAATGTAGTTTAAGAGCACACACTTCTCATATTACCTGTTTGGTTAACAGGAGTCTCCTGAGAATCAAAGTCAAGGTCAGAGTTGTCATCTCACTGGCACAGAACAGGAAACAGAGTCCCACATCTAATGAGCTCTGGAAACCTAACACCCAATTAACACCTCAGGGTTCCAGGCATTCCCCCTCCCCCCTCCGTGGGGAGGAGCCTAATGATAGACCCCTCCCTGGGAAGGGGGAGGGGGAGGGAGAACTTGCCTTTAGCAGTAGAAAAGCTTTGGGGAAATCTAGCAAGCCTAGGAGGTTTGGGAGGTGAGGTGGGGAATTTACAGAAAACAATGTCAAGCTAGAGAATTATTCAATACACTTTGCAAATTAGGCTCTATGTATGGGAAATAGCCACTCAAATGCTCATGCATCCATACCTTCCGTAAAAAACAAACTAATACACATTCTGCACACTCAACAACATTAATAATAGGACAGCACGGACTGGGTGCATAATGGATGCTCCATATGTAATGTGGAATGTAGGACAGAGCTCTACTCTGCATCATTTCTTCCTCCCAGTATTCTATGCATTGTGGTAAAAAAAGTTTCCTGGGTAAATACATTCATAACTTCACCCACTCAGATTGTGAGAAGTTTTATGTGGCCCCAGTGGATTCTTAGGCCACTCAAAAGTAGATCCAATGATCCCTTTAATCTTCTTCCTGTCAATCAGAACATGCCAGTTTTATGTGCAATGACAAACTCAAGAGCAATTACTACAAAAATATAATAGAAGTGGACAGGAGAGGTGATGAACTAAGTGTTTGCATGGGTGGGAGTTAGGGGAGAAGATCTGCTTTTTTGTGTACTATCTGTTTCCTCTCAATTGCAGTGTGTTTGAGGAGAGAGACAAAATTTAGGGAAATTGATCACTAACATGAAAGATTTTCAGAGATTCAAGAAGGGAACCAGGTTTCTAAAAAGGTTTCTAAAAGGTTTCCGTGAACAATAAAAATATCGATTTCACTTTCTCATATTATGGAGTGATTACATTAAAAGAAGTAAATTGCTTTTCAATTGTCTTTGGTTGTGAGATCCAGGGTTCTTTGAAAGTAACCATGTACTGAGATAAAAGGTGGATACAGCTCAGCTTTGTAAATTATTTATGAGAGAGAGAGAGAGAGAGAGAGAGAGAGAGAGAGAGAGAGAGAGAGAGAGAGAGAGAGAGAATATGAATGAATCACCTGGCAGTTGGGGAACATTGGGGGAGTACTGGGGAGAATGGATGGGATGCTGATGGAGTTGTGGTGGTGAACTTGAATCACCTATAGTAACATTTTTTAAATGGCCAGTCTTTGTTATCAGGTAGAAGAAAAATTCTGGCAAGAAGCAAAGCTACGAGCAAAGCTATGGATCTGTCTTCTGATTATAGCAGGGGTGGGGAATGCCCGGCCTGCGGGCCGTATAAGAACCACAACATCATTTGGTCTGTTGCTGCTAAGGCACCAGGGGTGAGTTCACTAAATGTTTGACCGAACATAGCAGGCTGATTTTTAAGTTGCTAATTTTGTGTGGCCCGAAAATGATGCTATAAATATCCAAGTGACCCTTGGCAGCAAAAAGGTTCCCCACCTCTGGTCTACAGGAACCACCTTGGCCAGGACTGGGACTTGGGAGAAACAGATGTTTTGAGCAGCACTTCTGCAAGTCTGGGTCCACAGACCTCTGGGAACCTCTGAGCACCTCCCCGGGCATCAGGAGGTCAAAGTCATGTCCCTTCTCTTCTGCGCTCACACTGGTTTGACTATAAAATAAGTCATGGGTGCATAATGCACTATGTTACTTTATAACTAGAAGTTTTACCTCTTAATAAATTTTAAAGCGTATAAAGGTATCCTGTGACCAAAAATTTTGAGAACCACTTATCTACATTTAATACAATTTATACCATAATAAAGTTTATTTTTAAAAAAGACCGTAATGTCAATACTGTAACTTTAGCTGCTGATCTGGAAAAATATTATAGGGTTCACATCACAAAACCCAGGTTCGGACGTTTCTGTGTATAAGCAGGATCAAGTCAAATGCATCTGGCTTCTATTTGAGGCCATTTTTACAAAGGGGGACATGAACTCCTTTTCCTCTGAAACTTCGTAAATATCAAATGCAATGCTGTATGTCAAACAGGAGCACAAAGCTCGCATATTCCAGGGGTCTCCCCCAAAGGTGCTTCTTTGAAGCCAACTTAATAATTTGCACATGAAAGCCATTCTTCTGAGATGCTGGGCATTCACCTCAAATCGCAGGTAAATATTATCTCAGGTTATTAGAAAGCCCTGGAAATTGTGCAAGATGACTAGAGGGAAAAGGCAGGCACACAGATTCACATGTGTGCTCAGCGCAGTGTAAACTTAATGATCAACAGAATCATGTGTAAAAGCACAGACTTCCGGGCCCAGGTAGCAATTCGGGGGTGGCGTCCAAACAACTGCATGTCAAAAAGTCGCCAGGTGATGCTCATATTTTTGGCTCAGCCACCACGTTTTGAGAATCATTCACTTAAATCGCAACACAATATATTGCTGGGATTTTTTTAAATGCTAAATTATTCTTCATGGAAATGTTTTATTTGATAACAGCAAATGGTTCCAATTGTTTCTGTTAGGAATAATCAATTTGAGGCTCCAGAGATTTTTATAGGGACTTTCAAGCATTCATATTCTAATTCTAAGGCATTTAATTTATGTAGAGTCCAGAAGGCATGGCTCAGTGGTTGAGCGTCAATCTATGAACCAGGAGGACACGGTTCAATTCCCAGTCAGGGCACATGCCCAGGTTGCAGGCTCAATCCCCAGCATGGGGTGTGCAGGAGACAGCTGATCAATGATTCTCTCTCATCATTGATGTTTCTATCTCTCTCCCCATCTCCCTTCCTCTCTGAAATAAATAAAAGTATTTTTTTTTAAAAAAAGAGAAAACTCTTCTCTTTAAAAAAATTTTATATAGAAATGCAGTCATTCATGTTTGTCTACATAGATCATTGTGCAATCCAGTCAACAAATATTTAGAGTGTTCCCACTGTGTGCCCAGCACACGGCTTCTCATCCCATGCTCTTGTAAAGGACAGAGCAGATTTCCACACAAGCAGGAAGGCTGTTCTTATAGAGTTAAATATCAAGCCACAGTTACCTGCTTATCCAGATCCAAGGTGCCTGGGATATTCAATGACAGAGACCCTTCCCCACCCCTAACTTCTACTCTCGCTACTGAAAGTTGCTGAAAATACTAATCTGCCCCAGGCATCATCATTGTGTGCTCATGCGAAGGTTAAAGAGAATCATAGTCAAAAATTGCACTCATACATATACAGGATCTTGGTGATTGATACAGCAATATAATCAGGATAAATGAGTATTAGTCTCCATTTTTTAAAAAATAAAGACCTATCAACACTTAAAAATATTCTTATCTGAGCATGTAGTTATTTTAGTTGCTATAACTTCAACTAAAATTCAACCTTCTATTTTTGACATCTTTGCCTGTTTTGGCAAAGAAAGCATTGAACATAAAGAGCTATTAGCTGTCTTGCTGCGGTTGATCTGTAAGGCACTCTGAATATACAATTTCCATAGAGTTGCTAATTGTTCTTCACTTGAAAATTCATTCTGAGAATGAGAGGCACAGGGTAATGTAAACTTCACCCAGGCATGGGCTACTGCTCTGCTTAGCATGCACATTATTATTCAGTCATAATGAACACACTTGGAAAATAAAGTGTTGACAGCACTCTTGTTCAAATATATAGCATATGTTTACAGTCTCACACATCGAGGTACACACATAATTATAATATGAGTGTGAGAGAAATTGCCGGGGCCATTCAAGGAGCCATGCTCATTCTGATTGAAAAGTGCTACTGTCCAATTCAGACGGGTGAGACCATGGGGTGGCAACACAGTCAAATGCCTATCAGACATGGCCAGGCTGATTAAATAATGAGGCAAAATGCAAAAAAAAAAAAAATTGTTGCTGTTTGGATAGAACTTCGAGCAGCTAATGGAAATCAGGATACTCACCGGTTTTCCTTATCACAGCCAAAGGAATAATGCATTATTGTAGGCAATAATAGCTCAAAAGCACAAGGCCACCTTTTACCAAACCAAGTGACCACTGGGGGAGAATAATTATTTCTACTTGTTAGAGATGTGCTTTTAGATGGATGTAGAGAAAGATAATAATGTGATGTTAGGTTGCGTTTGTTTTTCTTCTCTCCATTCGTGTTAGGGAATAATTCCTGCATCGTGTGTGAATATAGAGGAATCACACTTATTTCTAAGCATCGTGTAACATGAATTTCAAGGGGCATTTAAATTAGGGTCATTTGTCTCCTAAAGCACAGTACACCGTTCCTTAGAGGAAATGTATGTCCTGAAATGTTAAAATCAAGACTCATAGTAAATAAGAGTTTACTCTGTAAATGATATGACTTTCAAAGTACTCATTTTAGTTGGGGAAGGGGGTAAACAAAGGGAAAAAACACTCTAACAATATTCTTTTAAGGATGACTCGTATGAGATCAGGTCAAGAGTTAGCGGGAAAAGTTGAATGAGACAGAGAAAGAGATGGAGGAGAAAGAAAGCTGGGAACCTATAGAACCACCCTGTGCTATGTGCTGTTTAGTTAATTAAATGCACTTCTTCATCCTCACACTCCAAGGCCATTTTCCTTATTCTCATCTTTAAATTTTTTTAAATTAAATGTATTGGGGGTGACATTGGTCAACATGACCATATAGGTTTCAGGTCCTTATTCTCGTTTTATCATTGGGGAATGTGAAGCACACAGTAGTTAAGTAACTTGTTCAAGACACATAAGTTAGTGAAAAGCAGAACCATGTAGTTTTGGTCCTGGACTCCAAAGCTGTGTGTGTGTGTACATTTCTTTATAATTATTCTTTTTCTCCATTTCAAATAAATAATTATGCTATATTTTTCTCCTGCCTTTTGTTGGTGACTCCTTGGAAGTGGGGAAAAAATCTATGCTCAAAGTCTGGGGAAAAGGAAACAGAAGGAACCCTGTTGAGAACCGGTCCGTTGGGAGCTTCCTGACATCGCAAGACAACAGACGAACAGGTATTGGACTCAAGGATGCCTGACAGCAGCCCATTCATTTCCAATCCCTTGCTTTCCTTTCCAAAGTCCCCAATCTATTTATAGACAGCTTTGCTTCCTGTCTTTGTAACACCTTCCAAATTCACACCCTGATCTGTGTCCTTGGGAGTTACTCCTCCTAAAGAGTCAACTCGTGAATTCACCAAACAGATGAACACCGTTAGGTGGTAGAAGGACGTTGCTATGTCCCTAGGTTTCCGTGACACCTGACAGATGGAGCAGATGCCCACAGGTGACCCAGCGTTTAAACAATCGTTGGCTGTGCAACTGAAACCTCGGGGATGCAGTGCGCTCATTCACAAGGAGGAACTATTCAAGGATTCATAATTTGGATTCAATGGGGTTCATTATTTCTTTTGTGAGCCTACATAAGCCTCGTTAATAGTAATGGCTATTATATGGAGACACACGCTGGAGATTGGCATCTAGGGGTGCCGAGATAATGCTGTGGCTTGGGACAGGAAGATGGCTCCAAAGGTCTCATTTAAGGTATTATGTACTTTTTATTTCCAAAGGCTAATTACTGCCATTGAACTCTGCCATTAATACCTTCCGTGACAATTTCAAGGATAAAGAGGGAGAAACAACAGCTGCATTAGGTTAGAAGGCACTGCGTGAGCTATCGCCCGTGGGCAGCGGGCTCCCCTGGTTAGTCTTGCCTTGCCATCCACATCATGGAACAGTAGACAGAACATAGATTTCGAAGTCACTTAGTTCTCCATCTCAACACCGGCTTTAAGATTTAAACATCATGCGACATTAGGCAAATAACTCTACTTCTCTTAGCTTCTCTTAGCTTACATCACCACAGAAATAAGACTATCTCATGGATTCAGTGTGAGATGTACATTAACTAGAAGGATGTCTGTTAACTGACAATAGTCGGTATGCAAGGTGCAGGTCTAAGTCTAGGGAGAGCAGATGGAGGTCTTGATTCAACGAACATCATTTTATTTCTACATGCATTTAGTTCTTATGAAACACACACAGGCACACGTTAAGTCCCAGGCACTACCTATACATAAATATATGGCACAGCTCTGTCTACGCCAGGAGCAGGGTTTGTGATGATGCCTCGGGAAATGCCTCCGGAGATGGAGCACATGGGGCCACGTGGACCTGCATGGCCCGCAGCACACTGCCGAAGCTTCACATTTATCAACGTTAGCTGTTTGTACCTAAGACACTGTTTGACAGGAGGGTTAGGCTATTTTAAAATATTTGAAATTCATTGTTCTGCATACCCTCAATCCCTAGGACTGAGCCGAACAGGAATACCTGAGCCCCACATGCAATGTCATTTATAAATCGAGTCCTTGCCTTCCGGAGAGTTGGTGGAGTTAGTTTCACTGAATCTTTACACCCAAGAGTTGCACTTCTGTGACCTACATTAAGGAATGTTAGGAACGAAAAGCCCTATAGAACACCTCGCTGCAATATTCGACAGCTAAGTTGAGGATGCTGCTCACAGCGCTGCCTAGTGTCCTGCAGAGAGAGGACGCTAAGGTGAAAACGCTCCCCACACTAACGTAGCAACCAAGTTTCTCAAGATGAGTTCGTTTATTTTATCGGATGGATACACCATTTGTACTACTGATCAGCTTTTGAACTTCACATTGGACAGCTGCAAGCTGAGGGTCAAATTGTAGACATTTAAACTCCTGGGAATTCTATAATGGCGAATGTACAGGAATTCTCCTGTGCAACTTGTATTTAGCTAAAGGACCGGCTATGAGGGTTTTCCATTTTCACAACTTTGCCCCAGACGACTCCTCATTCATGGAGTCCCGTCATTGTTTCCATGTTATGTTTTCATTTGATTTTCAAAAAAATATGTATTTTCATCTGTGGTAAGCTTGAACATGCTGATGTAAATATGGGAACCTTGCTTCTGAGATATGCAAACGCATGCCCACCATATGTATATGGTAATTGCAACTGCAAATGTTCTATTTATAATTCTACCTCTTTCATCAAGGAACCGGGTCAGCTCTAAAACTGATAAGAAAGCTGGTGCTCACTGTGACTCTTGACTGCCCTGGGAAATTGCATGTATTGTGTGCCCGCGCTCCACCTCCCCTCTGTCTCTTCCTGCTACCTCTCCTCGGAGTCCATTGGAGACAAAGGCTGAGACCCAGCCACCGAGTGGCCTCAATCTCTGGTTCCAACAGTGGGCCCTATATTAATGAACCTAATAACCATCAATAGAAGAGGTTAGCATCCTTTCAAATGAACAAGTGGGAATAGCAGTATATCTTACAGACCCTATGAAAGTGAGTGATGGGAGGACATTTTTGAAGGTGTACAAGGTACAGGCGCTAATGTATACGCCCTGTTGTCAAAATATCCTTTCTCTGCCTAAACTCTAAGAGACCAACATATTTGGTACCAAGATGGCACCTGAGAGATTTAGAAAAGTGATATGTGTGAAGAAGCAAGACAGTTTGTTGAATTACATACATTTCATAGTTCTTTTTTTAAAGATTTTTTAAAAAATCCTCACCTGATATGTTTTTCATTAATTCTAGAAAGAGAGGAAGGGAGAGGGGAGAGGGAGAGCGAGAAGGAGAGGAACATCAATTGGTTGCCTTCTGCATGCATGACTACCTGTTATCAGATACTGTACTATATACCTTCTATGTATAAACTCATATAAAGGCCTTAAGCCCTTGTTTCCCATGTCTGCAGTGGGGCTATGGTTACATACCCAGCTGCCTGAGATCAGACCGGCCAATCTGAATCCAGAACTCCTGCTCTTAACCATGTACTACAACAACCATTTCTGAGTCGGGTGTTTTCATTCTCAACTGTCTCACCGGGAGTTGGCTGTTCATCCTTGTGAATCAGAGATGCTTGGGAAAAAAATCTATTGTGCTGAGCGTGCCAGCAAGGATTTCCAATAAGTCCACTAATGAAAATATCTAAAAAAACATGCTTTATTTTTTAATGAGAAGGTAATCAATTAATGAATGAATTAATTCAAAACGTATGTCAATTACACGACTAACTAAGCCAAAAGCCAAAATGCAATAAGGATACTCATACGTCATTTTAATATCTACAAAACTCTTCTATGAATCTGTTCCATAACATACACAGAGTAGCTCCCTCTTTTTTTGCAAGGGATCTGTTGTAAGAAACCACAGTGGGGGCCTAAAACAATGAATAGCAGCAAACCCTACAGGTACTATGCTTTTTCTTATATCTGCATCCCTATGATAAAGTGTAACTTATAAAGTAGGCAATTTCACAGATAGAATATTTGTTCTTACCATTGATCCTATTCACCACATATATTTTTTCTTCCCTTATTAACACATTTCAGACCAGTAGTTTTATTGCTAGCTTTACCCAGTGGCCAGATAAGTTTCTATTGAACGAATACAAAAAAAACACACCACACACACAAAAAAACAAAAACGTTTTACATAAATGCTAAAGGCACGCTTTAAAATGAAATACCCATTGCATTTTGAAGTTATTTATTACATGTTCTTACAAGCTAATATCTTTTTAAAGTATGATACTTTGTAAAACACTGTGTAATAACACAAAACAAGAGAATTCTCGTGATCCGCCCACAATGTGTTAAGAACTTTAACCTTTTCATGTAAAGGAAGCACCTTATGGCTTCTCATATAAACTCATATAAGCACCATATGGCATAGCCAAATGACCAGCGTCACTACCCTTGCACTTGGGGCCTTTATTAAGTCCAGTGAGGATGACTTGAACATAAGCGCTGTGATACTGCAACAGTTGTCCTGATAACCAACATGACTACTGACTAAGGACCGGCTGCATATAGAGAGTGCGAATACGCTGGACAAAGGGATGGTTCATGCCCTGGAAGGGACTCAATAGCATAGGACTTCATTACACTACACAAAACTGTGCCATTTAGAACTTAAAGTTGTTTATTTCTGGAATTTTCCATTTAATATTTCGGGACCATGCTTGACTGCAGGTAGCTAAAACCTTGGAAAATGAAACCATCAAAAAGCAGGACTATTGTACACAAGGGATAGTAACTACACCAAAGGGTGGTAATGAATCATTCTGTAATCCACAGCGGTGACTACAAAAGACTGCTTAAAAACAATGCTTAGTTAAATTTGGATTATGCAGAACCAGGAGCAAAGAGGACTGTTTACCATAAGAAAAAGAAATGTGGCCGAGGCCGGTTTGGCTCAGTGGATAGAGCGTCGGCCTGCCGACTGAAAGGTCCCGGGTTCGATTCTGGTCAAGGGCATGTACCTGGGTTGAGGGCACATCCCCTGTGGGGGATGTGCGGGGGGCGGCTGATCGATGTTTCTCTCATCGATGTTTCTGACTCTATCTCTCTCCCTTCCTCTCTGTAAAAAATCAATAAAAATATTTTACAAAAAGAAAAAGAAATGTGAATAGTAAAAGTAAATATTATATTAACATGGAGTATTTGCCCAGGTGATGCCTGTTTAAATTAGCTAAAATCAGAAGGGGAAAATACACATAATTGTACATATACACATATGCATTTTCAAATGAGAAATATAATTTTATTACATTCAAATGCATATAATCTTTAGATGCAAGTTAACCAACTATTGCTAAGACACACGGTCAATCTGAGAACAGGAGTAAAATTCTTTGTAATTGGCACATTATGTCATTGACCTTTGCAAACACGGCAACTCTGTTGCCTATTTGTCAATGCGCTCTTGAAAAGTGTTTGAAACTAGCTTATTTCTCTTATGCCAAAAGGAATGTGAGTTGAGAGGCCTGCCTTGACCTTTGGAATTCTGGATTCATCACTCACAAACCTTTGGAGACACTTGCTTCGGGCTTCGAATGTGTATTGAGGACTGAGTGAACCTTTTATTCCATAACAATAAACCATAAGCCCTTTCTTGGTCCTGGTAAAATAGTGTCCAGATTTAAAATAGCAACTAAAGTAAGAGCTGGTACTATATCATTCCTTTCTCCGCGGACCATTAAGAGTTTTCTGGCTACAATTTTGTCTAGTTAAGAAAAGTGGTCTCTAGGTATTGAAAGGCAAGAGAACAAAACCAAACCAAATCCTAAATGTCATCCTCATCGAAATTCCTGATGTTATCCTTTTTTTAAAATTTATTTTATTTTTGAAAGTATTATAACTGTCCCCTTCCCCCCTCTCCCACCCCAACCCAGGCCTTCACTGCACTGTCTGTATCCATGGGTTATGCATATATGCATACAAGTTCTTTGGTTAATCCTAACACAGCTTGAGTAGTCCTGTCACAATAAATACATCATTTAATGAAGCATGCTTTTTTTGTGTATTTGATCATACCAATTAGGAATGGAAAGATATATAGATTAGTAATGTCTCACTTAAAATGAAAAAAGAAAGTTGAAATAATGAAAACTTTAATATATATATATATATATATATATATATATATATATATATATATATATTGATTTCAGAGAAAAAGGGAGAGGTAGAGAGATACAGAAACATAAGTGATGAGAGGGACTCATTGATTGGCTGTCTCCTTAACACTCCATACTGGGGATTAAGCCTGCAACCCGGGCAAGTGCCCTGATGGGGAATCAAATCGTGACCCCCTGGTTCATAGGTCAATGCTCAACCACTAAGCCACGCAGGCTGGGCTGCAGTTATCATTAGTTTATTCTGAGTAGCATGATTCTTTCCCTCCCCAAAAGGGATCTGACCTCCTGACCATCTTTGAATCCCTGGAACTGAACACAAGTCTTAGTGTATTATTGGTATTCAAGATGTGCTTGTAGAATTATCAGATGATTGAATGCACTAAAATCACAGAATTTAAGCCCGATTGTCACCTGAGGCTTTTCAGGGATAAAAATGTGAGCTTTCAGCTTCTAGTGCAATAATTGTAATGTCAGGACACAACTCCAAGGTTAGACCCCACACCAAGCCCAGAGCGAGTGGTCCAGATAGGAAACAGCACTGAGAGGCTGCCCTTCTGGAAATATTTTGAATTTCTTAACATTAATATCAACCATCCAGCCATCTTTTGCATTAAAACCCACGGCCCCGGGGAAGGGATAATTATGGATGGATGGGGCATGAGATGACATTATTGATGAGGATGCTCCAACATTCTGCAGGCTAACTTGGGAAGACTCAAAAGCAGAGCCGTTGTGCCTTAAACAAGCATGATAAGTGTGAACGCAGGATATAGCTCTCCTATTTGGAATGCATGAGCAAGCTTTAAGATGTTTATGGATGACACTGAACTAGAAAAGTACAGTCATCATATGATTTCATATGAAATAAATGAACCTACACATTTTCATTAAATTCCCGTTAAACCCAAGTACAGCTTTATGTAGATGAATTCTGAGTGGAGAAGTTTAGTAGTGATGAGTGGCTGTGGCATGTCGCTGAAAATATACAGGGGCAAAGTAGGCTTATAGTTGTTCATATGAAAAATAATAACATGTTTGATGAATAATAATAATACAAGAATAAATTCTGTGTTTTTACGTACTTATAACTGTAAACCTACTTTTGCCCCACCCTGTATAATGAAGATCCAGGGATAAAAGTATATACTAGTAGTCAGGTAGGCTATAATACGGCAAACAAATATTCAGATTGATAACTTTATTCTTCCATATATATTTATTTATTTAATATATATATATATATATATATATATATATATATATATATATATATATATATATATATAAAATATTTCAGAGAGGAAGGGCAAGGGAGAGAGAGATAGAAACATCAATGATGAGCGAGAATCACTGATCGGCTGCCTCCTGCATGCCCCCTTCTGGGGATCGAACCTGCAACCTGGGCATGTGCCCTGACTGGGAATTGAACCGTGACCTCCTGGTGCACAGGTTGATGCTCCACCACTAAACCACACTGGTTGGGCTTCCATATATATTTTAAAAGCTGTTCCTGGATTTTAGCAATGTAGCATCAAGACTGGAAACAGACATTTAAATGTCCTCACCTTCATCTTTTCCCAGATCAGGGAATTCATACTTGGATACCTTTGATCAGAGAGGAAGGAAAGATACTCATTTTTCTTAGACAGTGACATAATTTTCTTTCCAGATCTATTTCCTATGAGTTCAACTATTCCTTTTTCTCTTTGATTCTATTGTTAACAACTACTGGGCACCTAGCATATGTCAGTCACTTCATTGCGGACTAAAGCCACATAAGTAATCAAGACACATCTTTACTCCTCCAGTGGACTGTGGTGGATGAATACATGAAATACAGCATCATAGATACATGTTAATCTGTATAGAAGATAGTGGAGAACATGGGTCATTGTTCTTTCAAGGGGGAACCTCAGGAGGGTGAGACGGTAGGTGTTGTGATGGTTCTCAGCACAAGCTCTGGAATCATACTTCCTGGGTTCAAATCCTAGACCCACCACATAGTCGCTGCATCCCCCCAAAGAAACAAATCCTCCTAGTGACTCAGTGCCTTTATCTCTAAAATGGGGGCAATAGTAAAACTTACCTCAGAGGTATATGGTGTAAAGAAGTATATGTATATACTCTCTATATATATATATAGACTTAAAGCAGTGTCCATTGCATTGTAAATACTTAAAATAGGTTAGCTCTAATTTTGTATATTTCCCTGGTAAGAGAAGAAAAACGGCACTTCTGAATTATAAGCAATGAGAGAACCATGGAGTTGTAAGGCATTCAGATAAACAGTTATTTGGTGCTGAAAATGAAAACAATAACTACCGACATGTATCGAACATTTAACACTGTCACACACCGTGCCATGTTCCGTTGCTTCATTTAATTCTCACAACTAGGGCTAGTAGAGAAGGTTTGCCAAAACATCACTGACTTTTTAACAAGAGGGAAAACACTGGATTTCTCACAATTCTGTCAGGGAGAGGATTATGCGGTTGGCAAGAGTAATGTGAGAAATCATTTAGAATGGGAACGGTGGCTGCCTCCCAAGTAGGCCTGTTCAAGTAGGAATGGATCATCACTCTATTGGTATTTAATGAAGATGGATCCAGTTCATTAGAAGGCTATTGTCTTGCTGAGTGGGATGGGCTAGTGTGAAGTCCAGAGCTTCCCCACTCAGGACTGCCACCAGCGGTCCTCCTTTGCTGATCACTTCCAACGTCCTGCTCTGTCTCTAAATAAAGACTGAATTAAAAATTCATTTAGGGCCTAGCCAGTTGGGATCAGTGGACGGAGCTAGAGCCTCAGCCTGCAGACTGAAGAGTCTTGGGTTCGATTCCAGTCAAGGGCATGTACCTCGGTGGCAGGGTTGATCCCCAGCCCTGTGTGGGAGGCAGCCAATCAATGTGTCTCTCTCACATCGATGTTTCTCTGTCTCTCCCCCTCCCTTCCACTCTCTCTATAAATCTATTGAAAAAATATCTTCGGGTGAGGATTAACCACCACCACAAAAATTCATGTAGGAACATATGAAGAACTCCAGGGTTGTCTAATTCCCTTGTCAATGTTCTTAACTACTAACTAATATTATCTTTTATTACATTACTAGAGGCCCGGTGCACGAAATTCATGCAAAGGGGGGGGGGGGAGGCAGGGGGAAGGTCCCTCAGCCCGGCCTGCACCCTCTTGCTGGTTCCTAACCACTCGCCTGCCTGCCTGCCTAATCACCCCTAACCACTCTGCCTGACTGATGCCCCTAACCGCCTCTGCCTTGGATCCCACACCCAGGACCTGGGCTTCCCTCCCTCTGGCCGGCCGCAGGCATCTGGGACCAGGACCATGGGTGGCTTCCCTGCCTCTGGGCCAGGCCCCAGCTTTATCTGGAAGGACTTCAGATATCTGGAAGACGTCAATCCAGTCTAATTAGCATATTACCCTTTTATTAGTATAGATTGTATTATTTTAAAGTGGGTTTAAAATTTGGATGCAGACTGGGGTCACCTTCTCTGGGAGATTCTGTAACCTACCAATGCCCAGGCGCCATTTCCCTATATTCTGAATTAGTAGTTGGTGGTGCGGCCCAGGAACTGGTGTTTTTAAAGCCTTTTGGGTAATTATAATGTTTACTCAAAATAAAACCATTGTTATGCTGGAGCAGTGATTTTCCAGGTGCAATCAATGAGTTGTCTTCATGAAATTTGAATTTTTAGCTAGCATATTTATGCAGGTATAACTTTATAAATTTTTAAATGGATTTTAGAGAGAGGAAAAGAGAGGTAGAAACATCTCAATGATGAGAGAGTATCATTGATCTGCTGCCTCCTGCATGCCTCCTACGGGGAACAGAGTCCACAACCCGGATATGTGCCCTGACCGGGAATCAAACCGTTATCTCCTAGTTTATGGGTCAATGCTCAACCACTTAGCCACTGGCCGAGTGACACAGTGTAACTTTAAAACATGGTTCTGGACTTACAGTTCTCAAAGACTTGGGGCTAAAGGACAGCAAGGAGCTCTTTACCATGGCATGTTTTGTGTGTGGAAAAGAGCTTGGATTTGTTCCCGAGGACAAACGGAAACCGTTGAAGGACACTAGGACATGCTCAGGTTGATGTTTGAGAAAGAATCAAATTGGCCAGTTTGATATACAGTTCAGCTGAGAGATGCGGTGTCTCAAAGTGGGACATCAGAGACCAAACACCATCTTTCTGTTTACTGCCATATCTGATCCCACCCCCACCCCTGTCCCTCAATACACACACCATTTTTCAGACCTTGGACAATCCATAGAAGCTGCAGAAGACAGTGACAAGCAAACACGTTATGGTCAAATGTTTCAAGAATACATTTTTTAAAAATCACAGCATTTCAGTGTGGAAACAGGATCCACGATATCATCTATTTTCAAACCCTCCATAAAGGTAGAGCTTTCTTCACAATACCTGTACGGCAAGCATCTCAAACTCACGGCCCGCGGGCCGCATGCCTTGTTTATTTGGCCTGGGTTAGCCTTGGAGTTTGACATGCTTGCTGTTCGGGGACCTAGATATCCTCTCCCAACTAATCAAGCATTAGGTGTAAGCTGCAATTTCTACGCTGTAAACTGCTTACCTCCCTAAGTAAAAATGCTTCTACGGACACTGAACCCAGGAGTCCTGAGTCGGAGACTGAACATCTAATAGTGTTTCCTTTTATCAAGGGTACACCTGTTCCTAATTGCTTTCTTTATTTCGATTTATTTGTAGCCTGGAGAAATTCAGGGAGGATTAATTACAGGAGTTAATGTTTCCATTTGAAAGGAGATGATACCCTGTAAGCACTAAATATTATTAAATTTAATGGAATTAAATTGGTCTAAAAGAGACAAATGGTACAATTCCGTATTTCATTGATGCCCTGGAAAACTACAACACCCCACATTGCGTCATCATGATAAAGTAATGGTTTTTTTTATTTTTTAATTCCCCAGGAAATATAAGAGAATTTCATTGAGTGTATTTCTCACTGATGCACAGATCCATGTAGCTGTAGACGAGGTGATAAGGAATGAATTCATTGCTGTTATCCCAAATGGCACTTATTTTACAATATACATTATTTCCATGTTCTTACCAATCATTTTGGAGCTGAAGTAGTTAGTTCATTGGGGAGAAGAATGCCATAAAATTGCAAGTATTTACCCCATGCAGTGAGGTATTAATGAGATGCCTCCTCCCTCCCCCCCCCCCACTTCTGTTGGCATCTTTGACTGAAGGAGGTAGGTATATATCCCTGTTTTCTGTGCTGTTCTACTTCACAGAACCAGAGGCTCTGGGCCTTGGCCACATCTCTAAGAACTGCAAATAAGCCCCCTCATGCTGGTGTTAGTGAACAATACATATGAGGAGTAATATTAAAATATCAGGTGTCCCGCCAGCTTGGCTCAGTGGTTGAGCACCAAGCTATGCACCAGGAGGTCACGGTTCGATTCCCGGTCAGGGCACATGCCCAGGTTCCGAGCTCGATCCCTGTGCAGGAGGCGGCCAATCAATGGTTCTCTCTCATCATTGATGTTTCCCTCTTTCTCTCTCCCTTCCTCTCTGAAATCAATAAAAATAAAAATAAAAATAAAAATAAAAATAAGGTAATGGCCAATCTACCATTAAGCTTGGAATAAAAACATGGAATACATTTGCTTGGTATTCTCTTTTTGACAATCACAGGCGAACAAAATCCTTCAAGTGTCCAAAGATCACCATCTCCAAGGGGTTTTCCTCCTCCAAGATGTTTTCATTTTGAAGGGATTTTGTAGAAAAGAGGCAGGACTGCTGAATCGAGGTGAAGCATGAAGTAGGTTGTTTGTGTATTGGGCTCTGAGGTCTAGGTACCACCGTGTGTGTGACCGTAAGCCATTTGCTCACCGGAAAATGGGATAATGCTAGTTCAGTTCTCCTTGGGGTTGTTGGTGAAGACTGCGTGAGATCATATGCATAGAACGTTTAGCATTGTGCCAGCTACTTAGTAAGCAATGAGTAAATGTTAGCCATTATAGTATTACCTGCCGCTGGACCATACAAACATTTCCTCCGTCACTGGGAAAAAAGGAAGCCAAGACAGATGAGGGAAGCAACAAAGGTCTCGTGCAGGGGGAGGACTGATCGGCTGGCTCTTTAGATTCTGGGTTCCCCTATTCCTGGAAGTGAGCTTTGGAATCTTTCTTCAAGATGTTGTATTGGTATTGAATCCAGAACGATGAAGGGTTAAAAAAAATGTTCCCATTCATCATAACAATTTAACTTGTTTCTAATAGCAGTTAAGTCACACACATGAATTCAGGGGATGTTAACCAACAAAATATGGCTTCCCCACCTCAAGGAGAAAAGGCACTTTTGGTTTGTGGGTTGTTGTTGTTTTTTTAATTTTTAAAAGTATGTTTTTATTGACTTTTTAAAGAGAGAGGAAGGGAGAGGGAGAGAGAGATGGAAATATCGATGAGAGAGAACATCGGTTGGCCGCCTCTTACACGCCCCTCACTGGGGATTGATTCTGAAATCCGGGCATATGCCCTGACCGGGAATGAAACTGGTGACCTCTTCATACATGGGTCCATGCTCAACCACTGAGCCACACTGGCAAGGAGAAAAAACGTTTTTTGGGGAAAAAGTTTATTGTTACTTCATCCCCCTCTCATATACAAAAAGATTTCTGAGTCTTCTAGATTTATGAAGGTATAGATGTGTAGACATCATTCTAAATTCAAATAAACTATCTTTGGAGATGGGGAAGTATTATTTCCCTCCTTTGCAGATATGAGTCTGACAGTTAAATTTAATTCATGCCATCATTGGGTACATTTCCATCAGGTGATTTTTATGGGGATGTTTGAAGAATCCAGCTACTTATTTCATAATGTGACATTATAATTTATTAGCATTCCAATTAAAAACATAATTTATCTATAACCTTCAAGCTTACTATTTATATTGCACTTTTCTAGTAGCGAATAAATCATTTGTAATTGACTTTAATACCAAAAAGCTAAATACCAAGCCCCACCATAATCAGAAAATGATGGGCTAGGCAAATAGATTGCCTCTCCTGCTACATATAAAGTGAGAGAAAGAGGCTAGAGGTTGAGCAATTTGGAGAAAGATGTAAAACCACGTCATTAATACCTGTCACTAACCAAATATCTGCCATTTCCGGGGACATACACATGAGAAACATGAGTTGTTACCATGCATAGATAAGAAGCTGAGACGCAAAAGAGTTTGAGAAGCTTGGGCAAGAGCATAGAGACTCAAGTGATGGGATCGGGATTCAATCAGATCTTCTCTTCCAAACGGAAATAAAAGAGGCCTGTTCCCTTGCTGGACATAGCTTCCTATGAATTCACTAATTTTACCGCATCACAATCATAAGCATTAAAGAGAAAACACATGTCAGCCTCTAAGTGCTATTTCCTGGAAATTCATAGATTGCTTGTGTGTTGTTGTTGTTGTTTTTCAAATGAGGAATATATTAAAAATAAGACACATAACTCTTCTCTCCTTTTACATCTTTCTCATGCCCAACAGTGCACATCAACTTAAATGAGTCACTGCAGGATCCCTCATACTGTTCTCCTTACGCCATCTAATATTTATTTGCACATGAAAGATCTCATTACTGGCTTGAATTGGCTTCTGAATATGTGTGCTCCTCACCAGGGCCAGAGTTTACATCCTCGCTGGGGCAAGCTGTGCTAATGGCTTGTTTTACCTTTAAAAAAAAAGGCCCAGAGCTGGGGCTGGATCCCTAAAATCTCTGTGGGTCTGATGTCACACGGCGGGTTCAACATCAATTTCTGGGCAAGAAGATACCACATGGAACACACCCAGAGAGGCCCTCGGCTCTGTCTTTGCCTATCTTTCAGGAATTACAAATTCAAGCTTTAAGGAGGCTCAGATCTTAAGGAAGAGCAAAACAAACACATGCAAAATGGTAATCATAAAAATAATATCAGGAACAACACTAACAAGAAACATGTGGGAAGATATGGGAATCACAGCTAAGTATATTAATAGTGTATCATTTTACAGGCCCACAGAATTCAATCATGTTGACCTTGACAAAGAAAAATATATAGTAATTTTACAGTAATGTGACACTGTTTTCAAATAGTTATGTCATAACCTGCAAGAAAAAGAAGCCGTTGAGGCAGACTGCATTCATCTTTGCTTCTCATTTTATTCATGTGCACAAGACAGTTGTGGTTGTATGGTGACTTTCCAGAGAGGTGACCTAGAAATATGGCTCATGCCTTTTATTATTATTTTTTCTTTTTCAGGAAGTTAAGATTTCTTCAAAGAGTGCCTTCAAATAGCTCTGGCTTTGACTCAAAGTGATTTTAATTTAAATAACAGAAATTAAAACAAAGAGTCATACTCTCCTTGAAACACTTCCTTTTTCTTCTCTTTTTAAACTTAATTTAAAATTTTGAGAGAGAGAGAAAAGGAGAGGGAAGGAGAGATAAAAACATTGATGAAAGAGCAACATCTATTGGCTGCCTCCTGCATACCCCCTACTGGGGATCAAGCCTGCAACCCGGACATATGCCCTGACTGGCAATTAAACAAGTGACCTTTAGGTTCATGGTTGATGATCAACCACTGAACCACACTGGCCGGGGTCTTCTTTTTTCTTGACGCCCAGATTATTTCACTTTCCAGGCTCCCACACATAGGTTTATTTCCATAGAGACATGCTGAATACAAAGGGCTGAAATAATAACTGAAATGAGTAAATGTTAACATAAAATAATAGAACATTTTAATAAGAATATTTTTTCTTGAACATTAACTTACCAGACACTGAATAACTGCACAATTAATAAGCATAACGCAAATAAACCTATTTTTCTTGTTCCCTGAAAGCCAAATATTTCCTCTTGTGCACACCAAACAAGTCAATGCAAGACTAATGCTGTGGCAATTGGCTGCTAAAATATTCGCTGCTAGTATTAGTGGAGAGAAATGGTGCACCTGCGTGTAAGAAGGCAACATGATGATAGTAATTATGCATTAGCAAACATTGTAGTTTGCTATTAATAATTATGTATAACAGGATACTGTAAAAATTAAGTTACAGAATTTTTTTAAAAACATTTCTTACATACCGTTATATTGGCTGGGCTGCAAAAATATTCATTGTGGGCCACATGTGAGTTTGACATGCTTGCTCTAGACCAGCGGTTCTCAACCCGTGGGTCGCGACCCCTTTGGCAGTTGAACGACCCTTTCACAGGGGTCGCCTAAGACCATCCTTCATATCAGATATTTACATTACAATTCATAACAGTAGCAACATTACAGTTATGAAGTAGCAACGAAAATAATTTGATGGTTGGGTCACAACATGAGGAACTGTATTTAAAGGGGCAGAGGGTTGAGAACCTCTGCTCTAGACACTTCAGAAAGATCAAGTTCAAGGAATCTCTTCTATCCTTTCATTTGGGATTCAGGATAGGTGTCTACAGATCGAGTTCATGTCAATATGGTACAGAGCTTTCGATACAGTGGCCATTCTACTCTGAGTCAACACTAGTTGCTCACATGAACACCAAAATGGATTTATTCAGACACACAAGGTACTCATTAGATGTTTCCTGAAAGGCTGTTTATTTTATTTTCTATGTATTGTGTTGAGTTTGGAAAAACATCAATATAATTGAGACACAGCCCCCTTTTCTCCTATCTCATCATCTAATGGAGATGGTAGAACCATAAATAACACTATTTAATAAAATTATATCACATGGCGTATTATGGTGCCCCTGGCTGAACGTCGAGGTTTCATTTATAGAAGTGAATGCCTGATCTGAGTCTCCAAGCAACAGAAGAGTTAGGTGAGAACCGCGGAAAATGGAATCAATGATGGTACCAACTAAAGAAGTGCGTGAAGTTACCAAAGCGTGGGGAGGAAGACTCTAAGTAGACAGGAGGAGACACTCAACATAAGCAGCACAGCATCATGGGAAGGAGCAGGTGCTCTGACATCAGGCAGGACTGGGTTTGCATCCCAGGGTCAATGTGTATGAAGTGTGTGTCTTTGGGAACTAATCATCTCCTTCAACAGATGAGAACCATGAAGGCTTTGAGAGCATTGCTCATCAGCTCGGAAAAGCACTGTGAGGTCCCATGGAGACAATAAGTGTAAAGCATGAAATGCCCCATATCCCAGCACCGGAGTGCCCGGGAGATGTTTGCAGCACTCAGCTGAAAGGCAAAGAGGAACAAGAAGGGAGTTAAAGAGGCTGACTGTTGATTAGCATAGAGTCTGTCATTCTTGCTGGCTTTGCATTAAAATATTAAACAAAACACCTCTCTTCTAAGGGTTCTCAATTCTTTCTTAACACTGTTGGAAGAGGGGCCGTGGATATGCCAAACAGCAGCTGAGTATTACCTGATTAGTTGTGTCACCTTTTCCAAATTAGTTAAGTCTTCCCTCCTCCTTTTAAAACAGGAGTAATGTCAGTGATTAATTTATTAGGTGTTGTGAGGATTAAATTAATTAAATGCATGGGAAGGACTTATTAAAAGACACTGATATCTACGAATGCACAATAAATAGGAGCAACGTGCCACAGTGGCTCTGATTTCCTCATCTCCTAAACAAGACTTCCCAGATTCAGGGAGTCTGTCAATAATCCCCAAACAGAAATTAAAGTGAAAAGTAAAAATATACCTATATTGTATATAACATGTAGAATTAAAGTCGTACCCATGATAAAGGGAAGACAAAAGAAAATGTGGCCTGCCCCAGCTGGTGTTGCTCAGTGGATAGAGCTTCAGCCTGCAGACTGAAGGGTCCCAGGTTCGATTCCGGTCAAGGGGAGATGCCCGGGTGGCAGGCTCGGTCCCCAGGGAGGGGCGTGCAGGAGGCAGCCGGTCAGTGATTCTCTGTCATGACTGAAGTTTCTATTTCTCTATCTCTCTCCCTTCCTCTCTGAAATCAATAAAAATATATTAAAAATAGAAAGGAAATGTGGTCCAAAATCTAAGAAAATAGGTTCAAAGAGACTGCAAGTTCATCAGATTTATTACAACGGAGGATGGGATATTGTTGTCCATTAGGGAAAAATCTGGCTTTTGAGTCTGACAATCTGGGTTTGAATTGAGCCTTTACGCCTATAAACTGTGTGATATTAGCAATTGCTTGAGCTTGCTGAGCCTCTTTTAGATTGTTTTTAAAGAAGACATGCGAACACCCCACTGGGAGGACCCTGGTGGAGATGAAATGCAATAGGACATGAGAAATGTGCTCTGTGACTGCTGATAAAATTTGCATCTAAGTGGTCACAAAGTCAATTTCTCCATTAACATGTGTCCCTGCTTAGAGAAAGGCAGCAGGTGGCAGGGAACTCAGGCTTCCATCAGTCCTGCCAAAAAGCCAATTTCATTGTGTGCCTAGACCTAGATGCATGTTCAAAGTCAGGGATTCACATTTATCCACCCTGACATACCATCAGTCTTACCCCCAAAGGTCACCTAAACTCACAGGCAATGTTGGGCTTTGGGAAGCTCTCCACTCAAAGGTTAGCTGTGAAGTCTGTTTGTTTAAGAGTTGAGAACTGGAGCCCTCGCTGGGTTGGCTCAATGGTTAGAACATCGGCCTGTGGACTGAAGGGTCACGGGCATGTGCCTAGGTTGCAGGCTCCATCCTCGACCCTGGTGGGGTATGTGCGGGGGCAACCAACCAATGTTTCTCTTTCACATCAATGTTTCTCTATGTCTCTCTCCCTGCCACTCTCTGAAAGTCAATGGTAAAAATATCCGCAGGTGAGGATTAACCAAAAAAGAAAAGAAAAAAGAGTTAACTGGAGGAGGAGGCACAGAGAAGAGAAGAAAGTTGAGAAGGCCTCACACCTTCTTTAGGAATCCCAAACTCGGGGAGTCATCTGCCAAGGCGGAGACACTAGCTTCAAGGAAAATAGCTATTCCAGGACACTGAGGAGAAATTAGCAACAACCAGCTGGTGTGAAGCGAAGAGAAATATGCTGTTCAAAGGTGGAGGAGCAAGCTGTTTACAGAGAACCAGCTTCCCAACAGCTTTCTCAGGCTCCGTGGATTCTTTTGTTTTGTTTTGTTGTTTCATTATTTCCTTCTATTTTTCTCCTCCACCCTTTGGAAGGCTGGAGAATGAATGGCTGTAAAATG
This sequence comes from Myotis daubentonii, assembly GCF_963259705.1. Lineage (NCBI taxonomy): Eukaryota > Metazoa > Chordata > Mammalia > Chiroptera > Vespertilionidae > Myotis > Myotis daubentonii. The sequence goes on along the minus strand of NC_081854.1, from coordinate 50,118,776 downwards.
TGAAAAGAAATGTGTCGGAGTCAAAGAAAGCTTTGTGATTTCACTTCATTTTAATAAATCGCAGGCAGAATGGATTCCGGCATCTTCAAAATTACTGTCAAAGGCATCTACAAATTTGAGACCATTTCCCTGCTTTAAAGCGTCTACCACCTACAGTGCAGCCCTACTCCCCCCCTCCCCTACATACACACACGAAAGATGAATCTTCCTCCCATACAAACGGCTGCCTCACTGTTTGGGGGAAGATTGCAAGGGGTTCTCCCTGTTACTGGGTAGAAGCTTCATCTATTTAATATGACCTATTCTTCTTTCTTTCTTTTTTTAAATTTTTTTATTCAAACTGGCCTCATCCAGTATCCTGACTCACATACCTCTCTCTCCCTTGCACGTCCACACTCTTAATCATTAAGCCCTGAGAACAATGAGGTTCTGATCAGCAATAAATAATCGCAGGAACAAAGTCTCAGGTCTCTTGAGCACAGAGTTTTGGCCAAACCAGAGATAATATCCAGGCTTCAGTTGTGTTTCATCTCCAGACCAGCCCCACCTATGATGGCCTTGTGCTACCAGACAAAGCAACCCCATGGCTGACATCAGGACCAGACTCAATGATCAAGGACTACCTATCCTAGCACTGGCCAATCAGTAAAGACCCTGATCCTGACCGTGACCATGGTGAATGATTTTCCCCCGATATAACCCACCCCCTAGAAGCCATCAGGAGCCAGGTCTTTGAGCATTAAGCTCACCTGTATCTCCGGGAGGGGACCACTTCCTCAACCTCTAACACTTTCTTTGCTGCAAGCTCCTGTTCATGTCTTTTTTTTCTTTTTCTGTTTGTCTTACAATTTATGTCTCTTTTATCCATTCATGTGACTTACAGTCCTTGGTATAAAATAGACATTCAGTAAATACATGATTGGATGAATGAACATATTTCAATATGTAATGCCAGGAATTCGTCATATTAGCAGACGCCATAAGGTAGTCAGATGCTTATACATCCATATAGAACAGTGGTCTCAGCCCAGGATACACAGGAAAAGTACCTGTTAGGCTGTTTGGGCTTTGATGCTTTAGGCAAATGGACCCTGTGAGTACGGTAACATCTCTAGTGATAGTTTTGGTTCTTTTGGTCTAACATCTATCCAAAAATAAACAAACTGCTGAAGAGCCCACAGAAAGTTTGAACATGATTGGGAACTCTCTCTTTAATCTATGGTAAGTGAAAATTGTAACTACAAGAAATTGTGGAAAACATTAGAATGGGAAATTGTACCCTTATGGTGCCTAGTAGAATCCTAAAGAAAGCATTGCTTTCAATATTTTTATTTATAGTATTCCTAGACAGAAAATTTAGGGAGAAAACAAGATAAATTTCAGAATCAGGTATGTCAGTACTTGAGTTAAAGTTTCAATAGCTGATGCTTGTCTAAGCTTCTATTCTCTCCCCTGGGGTAAATATAGGTATCAATATACTTATTGATTAGGAAACTGAGGTTTGAAAGGTACACTCATTGGAACACAATCAGCCTATAATACATATTAGTTTTCTTCCATCTTTCCCCCTCATACACATTAGCCCTCTTGATCCTGAAGGCAGATAAAATTTAGGGGGAACAAGAATTATTCAGGTTTTCTTTGCCACTAAGTAACTTGTCTAAGGGGACACAGATTATAAAACTATACGCAGATTCTAAGTCTCCACAATTTGGCCTCTTCATAAGTATTTGCTAAACCAAATCACAATACTTCTTATCTTGGCTGGTGCAAAACAAATTTGTGTGAAAAACTGAGAGAGAAGTGATTGATGATTTATGTGAAATCTGTAATCAGACTGTAGGGTAACCAAGATTGAGCCGATCTGATTAACCTGTTCCCCAGGTAAGTGCTCAACTCTCCTATTTACTGGGAGGAAGATTCCACTGTGGTTGAGGCAGAATGTTTCCACTAGTTTATCAAGTATTCTCTAGCTGAGGGATTTGAAACAGCTCTTTGCATCTCCAAGTCAAGAATTTCAAGACTGCTCATAAACATTATCACAAATGGTATCAAAACAACTCCAAACTGTTATTGATTCTCTATACATGAATACTATTGTAGATATTACTTCTAAATTGAACTATAGATGGCTTGAGTATGATTATTATTTCATGGTTTATAAGAAAATAAGGCAAATATGACTTCTCTGTAAGATACTGAAGTGTTATTTTTAATACTTAAATGGCTGGAATATAAACTGTATCAAATGTTTCCAGGAAAATGCTGATCATTCCCCAAGCACATATTTTTGTAACTGTACCATTCAGAGATAGATTCCGCTGCGTGAGAGTCAGCTAGATTAAACAAACAGCTATGGAGTTTCTATTATTGTCTGGAGGAGTTACACACAGGGGTGATGAAGGAAATATGGCCCCTGTCTTCAAGGGATTCTTATTCTGGGTTGAATTCTTTCATCCTGGGATATTAGAAGTCCACAGAAAATAAAAACAAAATGGAAGTCAAGTGTGAGGTAGTGTAAATCTGGAAGAAAGCGTACACATCTTTCCTCTAGATGAACTAACACACTCCTTTGCAGACTGAATATATGAATGTGCTTCCCCCCGCATTCTACATATTTGCTTCAAATCATTCTCTACAAAAGCTTTATTCGTGACTCTAGAGTACTGTAAGTTATGTCTATGATTAAAATAAATGTCAAACAATGTTAAAAATGTGTTTAAATTTCAACATGGGATTGCTATTGGTCAATTTACACAAGGCTGTTATGTCTCTGTTATGAAATAATAGATGCTACAGAGAAATGAAAATAATCCAAGGACATGTCCAGCGGATGGGATTTATACTAGAAGGAGTCAGTCAGGCGAACTACATGGTTGAGAGCACGGGGCTCCTGATCACATGTAGTTATCAGTCTCCATTAACTCTTCCCTGACCACACATCCATCCCGGCGCCCTAGTCATTAAGGACCCCAGGCTCATAATGGCAACATCATAGAAAATCGAATGCACATCAACCGGTTGGTAATTACCAACTAAACTAGACTTGATGGCACCAAATTGGAGGAAGATCTGAGAAGATTTTTGCATGGAGCAGACACTATAAAGACTAACATAAAATGGGAAGATGATAATCAATGTATTCAAAGGTTGGCGGAAGCCTGCCTGTAAGAATTAGCTTCAGAACATTTCTGATCTCTTGCTTCCCTGGTGATCCTGATCAAGTCATTTTAGGTTTAAAAAAATTCATGACATTGGAAGAAACATTCAATGTCACTTAGCACACAGTTAAAACTTAGTATCTTGTACAATCTCTCTCCACCAATAGACACCCTATTCATCCGTTACTCAGTATGTATCCCCAGTATGTGACCAGAACTGGGGCTCCCAATGGCAGAGAATCAGTGCAGTGCTAACTGAAAGAATCAGCAGTCACCAAATGCCTATGTTTAAGCCCTCTCAAGAATATGCTAAAGACAAGCCTATGTTCTAATTGTTCAGTGCTGTCTTTTTTTAAAGTTCTCTTTCACCAATATTATTGACAAAAAGTGGGGCAGGAGAGTATATTCCTCCCTTGGGAGAAGTTGCAGAGGAGTCAATGTTTTCAAAAATAATCTTCTGTACAGAGTGATATAATGCATGTTGGAAAAATCATTTGCTATGTTGATTTTATAGTATATCTCTAATTCAGAGATCCACAAACTAGGTCAGCATGTTAAAAGTTCTCATTCCTGAACTAGCCAGTTTGGCTCAGTGGATAGAGCATCAGCCTGCAGACTGAAGGGTCCCAGGTTCCATTCTGGTCAAGGGCACATGCCCAGGATGTGGGCTCCATCTCCAGTAGGGGGCGTGCAGGAGGCAGCCGATCAATGATTCTCTCTCATCATTGATGTTTCTCTCTCTCTCTCCCTCTCCCTTCCTATCTGAAATCAATAAAAAATATATTTTAAAAAATTCTCATTCCTCCCAACAAAGGAAAATGTAAGTAACTGATGGCTTCTATGGTCAACACCGGGAAACTCTGTTTCATGAGGCACCTACCGATACCTCACAGGATGATGCACTTGGGTATATGTTGGAGTTAAGACATATTAAGCTCCATAAGCCATAGCCTCACACTTGTACTTCCTGTGCCATGGTTTCCTGCAGCAGGTATTGCCTGAATAATCCTGAAATCAAGACAACCAAGACCTGTAAATGCAGGTGTAGCATAATTACTGATAGAGCACCCTCTGTCTACAGAAGGTGAGCCCAGCACACTCCCTGGTAAGTGATCAGACTGCAGTATAAGGCAAGACCTTTTGATCCCAAATGGATTTTCTCCCCCTTCTCTGACTTCTGCGTTGAGAGAAGTTTCTAGTGATAAGACAAGCAGTAGAATATTTTTTAGCTGAGAAGCAACACTTCATAAGGAAAATCCCTTTAGGGAAATACTGCAGGCGGGTAGCAGATTTCCCTCTATTTAGTAAATGTGCGTAGAAGTTCAATACTTGTTTGTTGAGTGAATCAATGTTGAAAAGATTAAATGACCTGAGTGCAGAGTACTATGGGGATTGTGACTGGGTGTCTATTTCCCCCTATTACTTTGGATTCTAATGGCATTAGTGCCAAAAAAATGACAATATAAAGAAATATACATTGAGATGTAAGACTAGCTTTCTCCTTATTTTCCTCCCTAACACCATTCAACTCTCAACTATTGTTCTTTATATCTTTAAGCCACTAACACTCCACACTCTACTCTTTGGCTAATAAGAATGATAAATATTTGAAAGAGATCTTCCTTTACACAAGACATTTTGCTAAGCAATACACATAGTTTGTTTAATCCTCTCAATACACCTATGAGAGTTCCCATATTGTCTTCTTTACATAGTTAAGAAATATGGACCTCAAAGAAGTAAATTGTCTTTGTAGAAACACTGGGGTTCAATATCAAAGGTCCTGCTTACTTTCCCCACGGAGTCTCACAATTTCTTATACTAAAGCTAAAATCCTGAAAGAACTTCTAAACCACCATTATTCTTTAACCACAGCAGCTTTATAGGATGTTAGCAATTCCGATCACGCCTCTTGCTCCTCCTTTTCTCTTGACTCATTTAAAGGGATATGATTTCCCAATGAGCCACTGGGCTAAGCAGTAGAATACTGCAGGTCCCCTTGCCAAAAGGAAATGCAATTCCAATTTAATAATGGAAGTCGATGGGAAAATGGGATTTGCTCCACAGGAATTTGCCAACTTTGCTGGAATTCATGCAATGCATCGGCTGGTAGAAAGCTTTGATTGTAGAGAAATAGAAATAACCCTAAGTCATTTACTGGATATTATTAGATGTCCAGAAGGCATTGGCCATGTCTCCTTGCTCATCACTGTAGCTTCTACAGCAGAGTTCTTTAGAGGTGATGTTTAATAACTGCCTAAGGAAATGAAACTTTTTGTTGAGATTTGTAAAAAGTATTCTCATTATTAACTTGAGTTAAATAATAAATACATAAACTGTAATTTCTGCATGAGTTTATTGCATAGAAAGAAAATACCCAGACCACAGATGAAGAATATCACAGGAGAATTCCTTTAGTTAATTAAAAAAATATGTAGATTTTGAGCTTCCTCACAGTGGTAAGAGCTGAAGAGAAAATGGTGAACACCAAGAAAATAATAACGTACAGTTTGCTTTTCCACATTTAAACCAAATGAAAGAGTTCTGTAGTAAGAGAAGTTAAATCCATTCATTTATAATAACATCATTAAGATTAAGAATAATTATATCCAGCCCTAGCTGGGTTTCTCAGTGGTTAGAGCACTGGCCTGCAGACAGAAGAGTCCCAGATTCAATTCCAGTCAGGGACATACAGGAGGCAGCCAATCAGTGATTCTCTATCATCATTGATGTTTCTCTCTCTCTCTCCCTCTTCCTTTCTCTCTGAAATCAATAAAAATATATTTTTAAAAAAGAATAATTGTATCTAATTACTTAAGTTTAATTTATTAGGATTCAAATAAACACTATTAAACTTTAAGAAACAATTAAAATGTGTTTAGCTTTCATATAAATTTCCACATGCACCTTAATAACTAGCTTATCAATAACAGTACTAACCGTGTGAATTAGTTGCTAAGAAAAGTATACATACAAACGCACATCCTTTAACGATAAATATCTATACACTGAAAGTTAAAAACAACAGATCGAATTTGATCCCATGCCTTGCAAGTCTGCATTGCACCACAGAAGTGTTGTCTGTTTGTTTTTAAAACAGGCAACATAGTCTTTGGAAAAACAGAAGTCTCGCAGAGCAAAATCTTAAGGTAAACTTAGAGAAAGTGTCTGGAATTGACGCAAATAATCACTAGACTCCAAAAAAAAATTCACCTTGGAAAACGGAGAGAGAGGAGGTAAATTTGCATGGTGTTTTATTATATTCTTTAACGTTTTCCAATTTCCAAACAGCAGGCCCAAGGTAATGCAAATTCTCCTTTATGGGGGCAAATTAAGCCTAGTTTGCATAAGCACAAAGCGGTATCTATTTTTACAGGAAAAATACCAACTCCCTGAACAGTGTTTTTATGATGCTTCTTAACAAGTTTGTACTTCCTTGGCAAGAAGAAGTTATTTTACTTCTCAAGGATAAAACAGAAAGAGAAAAAGAATTAAAAAGATAAGTAAAATGCTCAATTCTGTGCAACTCCTTCCAATTTCAATAGTGCTTTTATGGGTATTGATTTTCTTTACCCTTTACCCACAGAGAGGAACTTAAGTGCTTGAGGCAGGAGGTCCAGACTGCCGGGGTTTGAAGGGCCCTTAAAGCTATACACGGCATGATTATCCACATTGTGTCTCTAATCCGCTTTCATCCTCCTTGTGGTCAAAACAATCCCTCTTCCTAGGTCAGTACTCATGCGAATGCGTGGGCAGCAGGCAACGCGTGCGTTTAACACAATGTGGATGCTCTGCTGAACGCAGCAGGTGTACCTGGGTGACAGTATTTCTCACTGATCTGCCAGGCAGATTATATGTTAATGTAATATTACTTGGCAAATCATTTCAGCAGAAGCAAGTTAGTGGCAGTGGTTATATATTCAAAATTAGGTTTAAGCCAATTGATTCTTAATTACACAATCAGAGACTCAAGAGATCAAAGTTAATAGTCCTTTCTCCTCCCCTTAGACACACGCACGCGCGTGCACACACACACACACACACACACACACACTCCCTTTGAAAGGTTCTAGCTGCTCTCAGGAATCAAAGCATAGCCCAGCAGTATTTGTCTAAGAATAAAGCTTCAAATGTCTAAGCAAGACCACCTACAGTCTAGCTGATTGTTCCCTTCAAGGAAGCCAGGAAGAATGTCGATTTCAGAGCCAGAAGCAGCCAGAACGTACAATGGAAAAGAAACACATTGAAAACCCTCCCTATCTGTCAGGTTCCCTGTCTCTGTGAAAAGGACATCAGTTCATGTGCCTTCCAGAGACTCCAAACTATTTAAGTAGCCATTCAGCTCAGGTACAAAAGACGCGTGTGTAGGATTTAAGAATGGAAATCACCCCGGCCCGTTTGGCTCAGTGGATAGAGCGTCGGCCTATGGACCAAAGGGTCCAGGGTTCAATTCCAGTCAAGAGCAGGTACCTTGGTTGTAGGCTCCTAACTGCCCCGGGCCCTGGTCAGGGTGCATGCAGGAAGTAACCAATCAACGTGTTTCTCTCACATCGATATTTCTCTCTGTCTTTCCCTCTCTCTTACATTCTATCTAAAATCAATGGAAACATATCCTTGGGTGGGGATTAAAAAAAAAGAATGGAAATGACATTACCGATATAAATATGCATGAAGAACTTTATATAGGTGGTATATGAATACATACAAACACACACACACACATGTTCATTTGCTCTGTTTCAGACACATGGACTTTCTGAACATGACAACTTTTCTTGTAACTCAGATCCTTTGCAACTGGTCTTTTCTCAATGCATGTAATACTCTGCCCAAGAAATTCACATGGCTAGTTATCACCCTTCAGGTTACAGATGGCCGGTCACCCCACCTCTGCTGACATATATATGATTTCAGAGAGGAAGGGAGAGGGAGAGATAGAAACATCAATGATGAGAGAGAATCATTGATCAGCTGCCTCCTGCATGCCCCACACTGGGGATCGAGCCCACAACCCAGGCATGTGCCCTGACCAGGGATCGAACCCTGACCTCCTGATTCATAGGTTAATGCTTAACCACCGAGCCATACCAGCTGGGCCTGACCACTATATTGAAAGGCATTTGCTCTCCCATCTCCCATCCATCCTCATCATATCTTTTCCTTCATCGCTATAATCCCAGAACCCAGTCCAGTGTCCGCCTTGTAGTAGACACTCAATACAATGGGTTGTTGTTATTAGGCGCTCTACTCGATAGGGAATTCTTCTTGGGTAACTGATAGTAACACGTGCTAGAACATAACGGTGCCCCGACTCTATTACAGGTTGTCCCCGGGACTGAGTGTGGTGTGCAGGCATAAAACAGTCTCTGTCCTCAAACACCTCATGTCTTGTGGGAAAGGAAGGTAAGTAAATTGAGCAGACTGTGGTTCTAGCTGGGAAAGCACAGGGGACTAGGAAAAGCAAGCTAGTCTGCATGAGGCAGGGGTCCCTCTGGAGGCTGGTGATAGCTCAGACGGGCCCTCGGAGGTTGAGCTGAAGAAAGATTGCTTGGTAGTGCTCTCCCATTCAAAGAGGAGCGCGTGCGCAGGCCTGAAGTTCTGAGAGTTCTTTGATATATCTGAAAGTTCAATTTATCTGAGTATGGTGATAGGTGGGAAAGCAGCTAATCAAAGCTGAGCTATATCAGTATAAGAAGATGATCTTGTCACATCCATCCGTAACAGCAACACAATAAAATTGTACGTTTTTTAAAATATATTTTATTGATTTTTTAGAGAGGAAGGGAGAGAGATAGAGAGTTAGAAACATCGACGAGAGAGAAACATCGATCAGCTGCCTCCTGCACACTCCCTACTGGGGATGTGCCCACAACCCAGGTACATGCCCTTGACCGGAATCGAACCTGGGACCTTTCTGTCCGCAGGCCGACGCTCTATCCACTGAGTCAAACCGGTTTCAGCTAAAATTGTACATTTTATAAGTTAAGTCAAGCTCTGTCAATCAGCCAAAGACCGTTGCTGTGTACTGACCATTCCACAGAGATGCAAAGCAAAACACAAAATACAACAAGAGCATGGAGGTTAAGAGCATGAGCTCTGGCCTGGCTGGTGTGCTCAGTGGTTGAGTGCAGACCTATCAACCAGAAGGTTGAGGTTTGATTCGGGGTCAGGACACATGCCTCAGCTCGATCCCCAGTAGGGGGCATGCAGGAGGCAGCCAATCAATGATTCTTTCTCATCATTGATGTTTCTATCTCTCCCCTCTCCCATCCTCTCTGAAATCAATGATATATATATATATATATATATATATATATATATATATATATATATATATATATATATATATATATATATATATATATATATAAAAACCTGGGCCATGGAGACAAACACTTGACATGAATCTCAGTTTTCCATTCAATCTCTCTAAGGTCACCTCTCTGGAGAGTAACAAGCTCAACCTCAGTTCCTTCACCTGCGATACAGACTGTCAGTAATCTTCAAAGGAACCTTAGGAAGCAAGGTAATACGATAAAATGATCTGCACAAAGAAGTGTCATATGATGCTCAGAAATACCCATTGTCCCTCTCCTGCAAGCCCTCAGTGCTGTCTGCACATCGGAGGTTATCTGCTAAGATCAGTATTTCAGAGACAACTGGCCTCGCTCCTCAGTAGTGTGACACAGAAGGCCCTGCCTGATCCGAGGGTGACCATGTCTCTCCATCTCCAGTCACGAGAACCCCCAGGCCATTCCCTGGACCACAGCCTTAACCGCAGCTTGAAATCCCCAGGCACAACCTCTTCACAACTTTTCACATTCACATGCGCCTGCTCTTTCTGTCTGAAGTCCTTTCTCACATTTGTTCCGCTCTTGATTTTCCTTCAAAAGTCAACTCGATTCTCACTTGCTCCTGAAATCCTTCTGTGTCCCCTGCACCTGCCGCTTCTGCCTGGACTCTGTGCCTGTCCAGGGGACTCTCCCTCGTGGGAAAAGCCAGGGTCTGCTGTAATGATTGGTTTCTATTTCCACATGCCTGGCTGCCAAGACCACTCACAGAATCGGGGATGCCCAGTACATAATGAAAATATAGGAAAAAAAGGCAGGAAAAAATGTGTCATTTGGGTACTAAAATATAAGTCATTTCCTGTCTTCGGTGTATCTCTTCTGCTTATGTGCATATTCCTTTGTCTCATGGGATTTCAATGATTAAAAAACACACAACTTAAAGATAGTGACAGCAGAGCATTCATGCAGGTATGGCGCCCTTCACAGGGACCTGTGTGAGTCCACAGCTTGCCTGTGCAAGAAGCCAGCCCAGACCCTCTGGGACCTGAATTCTTAGGGCTCATGGCCACATCACCTATTTGTGTTTTCTGTAGTCAGCACAGAGCCTGTCACATTGTAACACTCAATAAATGTTGACTGAAGATTTTTCTGGATAGTGCAGCATGGGGTATTGACCCCATAACCTCCTGCTCAAAAACAGTGTTGGAAGAAGCACAGCATAAATGACGGAAAGAATGAGTGAATTTCTGCAAATCAGAGCTGTTACCCTTTTTTATTCAACGTGCTTGCCTGTTTCCCTCCCTTCCTCCTCCCTTCCTCCCTTCCTTCCTTCCTTCCTCTGTCATCCCTCACCAATCACCATCTTGACTGGCTGGAGCCTCTTGGTCAAGCTGAGCAGTATTCTTCATACTCTTCAGAAATTATTGCCAGAGATCTCTCGCTAGTTTTAAGATCATTCACGTCACTTTCCTCTCTTTCCCTTCACCGTATTCTCTGAGGATCAACATTCCTTAAATTTCTAAGGCAAAAGTTCTAAGAAAATCAGAGCAGCATCTCAGACAGGCTCCTGCTTCACTAAAGTTCCTTCCCCTCAAAGTAAACAGAATCATCTCTTAAAAAAATTGAATTGGCCCAGCCGGTGTGGCTCAGTGGTTGAGCATTGACTTATGAACCTGGAGGTCATGTTTCGATTCCTGGGCAGGCACATGCCCGGGTTGTGGGCTCGGTCCCCAGTGTGGGGCGTGCAGGAGGCAGCTGATTAATGATTCTCTCTCATCATTGATGTTCTCTCTCCCTCTCCCTTCCTCTCTGAAACCAATAAAAATATTTTTTTTAAAAAAAAGATGAATTGGATAATGTTACTCTGGCACTCAGAATCTCCAGGGGCAGCCAATCCCCATCACACCTTTCCCAGTGGAATCCCTTTGGAGGTGTATGAGGGTCCACCCCTGCAGCACTCCCCCCGCCCCTCCTCTGTCTCACTCAAGATGATCAGGCCAGAGTTTTCCCTTCCTTTTCCTTAGACCTGCCCAGCCCCACCCCTCTTGGGGAAGAGTTTTCACTCTTCGGATGTTACCTCTTCACAGAGGAATCCTCTGCTTACCTTAATTTCATCTCAACCCCCCGTACACAGAGCACTTACATATATAAGTAGAGTTCTCTTCCATTCCCATGTCATTGCCTGTTTCACTCTTAAATCACGTTAGGCAAGACCACCTGGTGCACTTGTGCATCCCTATGCCTAGAATGGTGCCCAGCAAAGAACAGAAACTCACTAAACATGCGCTAAAGTTGTTAAAAGTGGGGAAGGTGCAAATACTAAGTAGGCATGTCTGTGTGAGCGGGCTCGGCCCTGAGTCTTCACTAAGATATAACCATGACTGTGCCCACTCAGCATTTCCTGTTCCCACCATGTGATGCCCAGGGATCCGCTGTTTGAAGAGTGCTGAGTGCGTCCCCATAAGCCCAGTCAGTCCCCGGCTCCCGGCCTAAAGCGCTGTTCCTAATACTGTTGGACTTAATGGGCTTAAACTTAAAATTGGTACTTCACTCCTTTCCTTCTAAAATTGAACTGCGCTGTTTAAAAGTGTGCTGTTTCTCCTGTTTTTGTGAGAAAAGTATGGCATCAGAGGGCAAAATGGAACACTGGTATAAAATTGTGTAAAATAAAAGTAAGCTTTCCTCCACGTCCACCTCCCAACCCTGCCCGAGGCAGTAATTGATAACTTCCCCATGTGCATTTCCCCAGACATTTTCTATAGACATGGATGTTAGCGCGAATATAGCATTTCCTCTCTTTGTGAAAATGGAAGGAAGGGAGCCCTGCATCTCACTACACTGGAAACTGGTTCCTCCCCCGAATGAAAAGCAAAGTAGAGACCAGGAAGGGAATTGGGGCTGGGGGAGGCAGCCACAGGCAGCTGGGCCCTAGTACACACCTCCCTCCATGTCACTGCTAAGCCAACATGACCCTCAGGGGGAAATTGACACCAGGATCTAAAATGCTAAATTATGTTGCTTACATATCCACACCATCTATTATATTTTTTGTCTTTAAATTGATTTTTCACTTAAAGTTATTTCAAAAGAAAACTTTATATCACTACTATAACAGAAAACCTATATCATATGCCATAAATAAATGTAATCATAGAAATGTATTAAATGAAAGCAAAGCCATGTTATTACATTCTGTCTAGATTCAGTAGTCTGCCAAAGACTCTAAGAAAAACAGGGGGGAGGGGAAGCTCAGGGAGGTGTTAATCTCTCTCTTTAACACTAAAGACGACAATAAACTTAGACTTTCTTCTACATTGTGATAAGGACTGAAAGAAAAAGGAAGAAGGGATGAATTGGGAAATAACAGACTACCCAATTCCTAACGTTTTTCCCAAGCTCCCACAGTTTCTGAAATTCAAGGAACCAAATATTCCAGTGATGTTAATTGATTTTGTTGTTGTTATTTCTTTGAGAGCCTTCTAACGAATCAGATGTAAATAAATACTTAGAAACCCACTTTTGAATTGGCTTAAAATCTTTCTGTCTTCCTTATCTGTACCAAACAAGAGGCAGCCAATGTCAACACAATTAAACCCTTGGACATGTTCTCTCTAGAAAGTCCTTCAAACCTCACCATTTACAATGAGCTCAGGCTTAGGGGAACAAGATACTTGGCTGCAGTCCTAGCTCAAGTCTTGACTAGATCTGTTGCTTTGGGCAAATCGCTGCCCTCTCTGGACCTCAGTTGCCCCAAATATACATACAATGCATCCAGCATCTCCCTCTCTCCTCTCTATGAAACACCATCAATGCTCTCTCCTGGATGAAGTCTTATCCTTCCAGATGGTTCACTGACTAGCTTTCTATTACTAACGGAAAACCTAGACTAATATCTAGTTAGTTAGACATTAATAAAGGAATGGAGCAAAGGGAATGGGTCATCATTAACCATCATAAACTAGGGAGCACAAGCCTGTTTGTTTCAGTAGGAACCTACAGCTTCACATGCTCCCCAGGGAACCAGCAGTCCATTCCCACTGATTTCTAGGGGGAGGGACAGAACAATAAAGGGAAAATTCTGCTCCTGGGCACATGTCCAGTAGACGGCCCAGGAGACAGCAAGATGTTGCTGGGGGGCGGGGGGGGGGGGCGCTCTTCTATGTTGAGGCATGCACAGTAGGAACTAAGAAGGCAATCATAAGGGGGCGTGTCTAGCCGGAGAAAAGGATTGGATTGGAAAAGTGACACAGGACCCTGGAAGATCTAGGAAATTGATTGGTTAGAGCAGTGGTTCTCAACCTTCCTAATGCCGCGACCCTTTAATACAGTTCCTCATGTTGTGGTGACCCCCAATTTCATTGTTACAAATTGAGCATGATTAAAGCATAGTGATTAATCACAAAAACAATATGTAATTATATATGTGTTTTCCGATGGTCTTAGGCGGCCCCTGTGAAAGGGTCATTCGACCCCCAAAGGGGTCGCACCCAACAGGTGGAGAACCGCTGGGTTAGAGGGAGGATTCAGCACCAACCCACTAAAGCTGGGGAAGTTGATTTGTTAGTTTGAAAGGGTACCTGGTCCTTCCCCAGCCCAAGATAATATATCCCACACTTAACAAACATCTCTCTCTCTCTCTCTCTCTCTCTCTCTCTCTCTCTCTCTCTCTCTCTCTCTCGTGCTTGCCCTACTCACTCATGTGTTCTCTATATGCCAGCCATGTGGCCCTAGCAGCTGCTTAGGGTCCAGTGGACATGCAGACTCCAAGTGTAGAACTGGGTACAGCAATGAGGAGCATCCAGGAACTGAAGCTAAGGCAGCCAGATGGGGATAAAGGCTGCACTGGACTAGCTTTGAGATGAGCTAATCCAATGACACAGAACTGCTGGACCCCAGGAGGCTACTAGACTCTTATGGCTGCTATGGAGAGAGAACACATGTGTGCATAGGTAAGCACATGTTACCTAGCAAGAAAGAGAGAGAGCGAGCTTGCTAAACTTGGACTATGTTATTTTGGGCTTGAGAAGACCAGTTGCTTTTTCAAAATAACCAATCACCTTGCCAATCTTTCGCGGGCTGTTCTCGGCCCTCCCTTAACCAATCCATTTCCTTGATCTTCCGGAGTTTTGCGTCCCTTAACCAATTAAAGCCTTTCCCAGGCTAGGCTCCGCCCCTTATGGTCATCATCTTGGCTGCCATTGCACATGCCTCATAGTAGGAGCACCTCTCCCTGAGCTATCTTGACCTCTATTGGGCATGCTCCCAGTAGAGGAATTTCTCCTGCTGTTTTCATTCCTCTCTGGGTAACGGCCAGTAATGATCCTTCCTGCCAGCTTCCAGGATTAGGTCCCAGGGGCAGAGGATGCAGTGGTCCCATGGGGAGTGTGTGAAGCTGTAGCTCCCTAATGAAGCAGGCTCATTGCCCCATTCAGTGCCCTAGTTTATTATGCGTAATAATGTCTGATTCCCTTTGCTCCCTTCCATTATTAACATCTAGCTACCTATGCTAACAGATGGATTGATTTTTTTTTTTTTTGGTAAATTACACAAACAATAAAATCCAAATTCCTTAGAGTGGTCTACCCGGCCTGCATATTCTGGCTCCTACCTCAGAAGAAAGTCTTTCGGTTCCTCATCTCCTTCCTTCCCACCTGTCTACCTCAAAGCCTTTGCTCCTACTGTTCTTCATGCATCAACACCCCCACCCCCAACTCCCCACATCTGTTGCTCTTTCTATGACTTTTGAGGTTGAGGGCAAGAACGTTCAAAACATATGTAAAAAAAAGAAACATGTTCAAATGGCCATCACAGTCTAATGAAATGTTCAAAATGGCCCATTGATGACCTGACTGATGACCTGATCATCTAAAGTAGACTCCCCACTCTCTACAATTTGCTATTTTCCATCACCACCCTGTTTGTTTCAATCTCAGGCAACTTCCCATTCTGACGCTTAATTTATTAATGCGCTTACATTCTCATAGGAAAGGCAAGATCCAAAGCAAGTCATCTTTCCCTAAAGGCTAGAAACACTGTGATATGAGGCTTATGGGATCCCTGGCACCAGCACAAGGCCTGGCACAGCGCAGTTCACTCAGGTTTATTAAATGTCTCCAGGAAAAGACACATCGGTGACTCCTAAAGTTCCTAACAGCAAGGTATCCCAAGTCCAGGATCTGCTACCCAATTTCTGAAAAGCCATGATTCTTAAAAACCTCAACAAAAAATTATAACCTGAGCTCACATCAGGTGGGTGCCTCGCAAAGGAACTCCTCTCTCCTGCGCCCAAATAAACTCAATTCTGAGCAAAAAGAACAAAAGTAAGGACTAAAGCACATACAAACACAGGATCATCTTACAGCTGATTGCCTGGCTGACAAAACCTGCTGACAAGGACAGAGCTGAGCTTAGTGCACTTCCTGGGAGCATTGTGACTGCGCATTCCCAACCAGGTACACTCATTTGCAAGGAGGGCACTTTCATGAAGATGGGCCATAAGGTATGTTAATTCTTTCATCTGTGGTGGCTCTTTAGCATAACACGTATGGAGAACGCATCCTTGTGAATCCTCCTTCTGTTTACACCTGAATCCTAAGAGCTAATTGTGCTGGGAACACCTTATGCCTCGATCACAAATATGACACGATGAAAGAGTGAGCAAAATTGGCTTCTTGCGACGAAAAGCCATGTTTTCGAGAGTCAAGAAACATTATCAATTAAAAGTCATGTTCATTGGCTTTATCGCACAGGGCCTTATGAGGGTGGGCCTCTTAGTTGAAAATGTTGCTTTTAAAAGAATATAAAACAGTGCTTTAGTCCATGTATTTCTTAAGCTTCTTTCCTACAGACACAAGGTGGTAGCAATTTGAGATCAAACCAACTTGCATACTGATATAATTTGGCAATAAGAAAGAGTGTGGTCTCATATGTGGAATCTAATGGACAAAATAAACTGATGAACAAAATGGACATAGAAGCACAGAACAGACTGTGGACTCTCAGAGGAAAGGCAGGGGATGGTGGGTGGGTAGGAAGAGATCAACCAAAGAACTTGTATGCATATATGCATAACCCACGGGCACAGACAATAGGGTGGTGAAGGCCTGAGGTGGGGGTGGGGTGGAGGTGGGCTAGAAGAGGTCAATGTGGAGAAAACGGAGACATATGTAATACTTTCAGCAAGAACGATTTTTAGAAAGTGTGGTTATTTGGGGAAAAACACACACACATAACATGTACCTAAATACTCAACTATATAGTGAACTTATCATCATAAAATCTATGCCCAAATAAGAATACTAAAAAATACATCGAGTCAAACCGTTAAATTAAATTAATCAAATTAAGTTAAAAATATAGAAAAAACATTGAGCCATTATTAACCTTTAAGATAGAGGCAGAGTGAAGGCTGGCATTCTAAAACCACCACCCTGTGAAAAGCTAGACTCTTTATAGCCATTATATCATCTATTAATCAAAGCAATCAGGCAAACACCTAAGGACATTTTTACTTTAGAGAAAACTGAGTCTTAGACAGAATCAAATACTAACCCAAATCAGACAAGTAGTGAAGAATAGACTCGCTGAAACACCCCACATAGGGTTGACTTCAAACAGTGTATACGTTTTATTTTTGTCTTTCTACCACATTCCCTCCCAACATGTTAATACTGATCATTTCTAACCTAATAAGAAACCTCATCCTCTGGTTACAATATCTATATTACTCCTATCACAGCTGGATTGGAACAGAGAGCAAGCCTTTAAAGCCGGCGGTTCTTTAACTAGAATAAGGGTTATTTCAAGGACAGTTTCATGCAGATTCCTGTGATCAGCCCTAGGAATTCTTGCACATGGTCCAGAAATTACTTTGTGAGAAACACTTATCTAAGTTATATATGTCTCTGAAGGTTTTTCTCTTCTTTTATTGACTCTGGACTATTGAGTTATCTGTCATAGTCTCCCTTCCTACTCTTATATACCACAGATTCACAGTTTATGCCATTATGCCCATTTTAATGATGATACAGGTTATCTCAAAAGATGAGAGACCTGCCCGGCTAGCGTGGTTCAGTGGTTGAATGTCGACCTATGAACCAGGAGGTCAAGGTTTGATTCCCGGTCAGGACACATGCCCGGGTTGTGGGCTCAATCCCTAGTGTGGGGCATGCAGGAGGCAGCCAATCAATGATTCTCTCTCATCACCGATGTTTCTATCTCTCTTCCCCTCTCCCTTCCTCTCTGATATCTATATCTATATGTATATCTATATCTATATCTATATCTATATCTATATCTATATCTATATCTATATCTATCTGCTGAGAGACCTGGAGCATGTAAAGGTCTTAGTTGCATTTCAAGTCCTATTTTATTAGGCTGTGATCATGGCAAACTCCATCCCCAAATCTTGACTCTCCTTTCTGTTTTAAGCAGAATGTGAAATAAAATAACACCATCCAATGAGCAGACACACCGACAGACGAGCCTAGCTTTTGGAGTAAAAACGATCATTTAGCATTATCTGAATAGAATTTCTGCAGCTTAATTCAATAAATGAGGCATCGCTTTAGACTCCGAGCATAACAAACTCTCATTTGCACTGACTGGATTCATAAATTCATGCTGTTAAAAACGTGTTTCTGTCAGGAGTCTCCCTCATTCCAATTCTGAGCGGCAGGAGGGAGCTTGCCCCTCACAAGCATCAACTATCATTAGCGCATTTCCTCTAGTGCTGCTCCAGAAGACTGCATGAAGCCTGCAGTGCTGCCCGCTCACCTCAAACAGGTTCTCGCTTCACACAAGGGGGGGCACCTCCCCATATCCCTGCACCACCAATTGACAAGATTTTCTTGGCAGAATATTACAGGAGACTCTTAAGAGTCCAAGATTCTTTTTTTAAAAAATAAATACATTTTATTGTATTCATTTATTTTTTGTTAATACCCAAGGATGATGTTTTCCCATTGATTTTAAGAGAGAGTGGAAGGGAGGGAGGGGGAAGGAGAGAGAGAGAAAGAGAGAGAGAGAGAGAGAGAGAAAAGGGAAGGGAAGGGAAGGGAAGGGAAGGGAAGGGAAGGGAAGGGAAGGGAAGGGAAGGGAAGGGAAGAGAAACATCAATGTGAGAGAGGCACATTGATTGGTTGCCTCCCATAAGTGCTCCAACCAGGGCCAGAGATCGAGCCAGCAACTGAGGTATGTGCCTTTGACCGGAATCGAACCGAGGACCCTTCAGTCTGCAGTCTGATGCTCTAACTACTAAGGCAAACGAGCTAGGGCAAGAGTCCAAGATTCTTGAGAAACACAGATCTAGGGATTGGATTTATACACACACCAAGGAGAACCAACCTTCCCAGGCAGAGTTAAATATTTATGGAGAAAGAAAACTGAATGTGATTGAATTGCTGTGTTGCGCAACAGTGATACTAACCACTCACAATGAACAGACTTCCTATGGGCAGAGTGAAAGGTAGGATAGGAGAATTGACATCTGACAGGAGAGTCCTCAGAACTTAGGGAAGGTAACCAGACACAAACCCAGGAAATCACTAGGGCACATGAACTTCAGCAGCAGACCCAGCGCTGAGTGGATTTATGGGTAGATGAATCTCCCATTGAGGCCTTGAGATGTTAAAACAGAACTCCATCTGTGCGATGCGGTGGGATAAAACATAACTGTGGGTCAGGAGGCTAGATTTCATAACACAGGGTGGTCCCTTCTCAAACCATAGAAGAAGCATAGGTTAAAATCAGGAGTCTGTGTGCTTTTGTTCAAGTTACCTACTGCTCTGAGTCACTGCTAAATGAGACATGTAATCTCATACACTGTTTTGGGTAATGGAGCTATTGTGTGTCTTAGCATGTAGCAGGTTCCATTTTATTTGAAGTACATCAAAGAACACCCACAGTGCAGAGAAGTCATACCTGGGTATCTCTATAGACTATTAAATGACCTCTGCTATCTTTCTCAGCTCTAACAGACTATAATTTGTAAATGTTAGACAATAATCCAGTTATGATGTCATAGCTATATCTATAGCTGTCTCTATAGCTTTATCTATGTAGATATAGATAATGGTTTGCAAAGACTTCTGAGCATCCACATATATTGGACCACTGTGGGGGAATGTGCATATAATATAATTCCTGATCCCATTCTACGATATGCTGTGATCTCTAAGTGCAATGGCATTAATATAAAATGCTATATGAAAGTACCATCCTAGCTTCTGATATAAGGATGAGAGTGGCTTGGTTTGGGGTGGGATAGTATTGGCATCGTGTATTATTCCTGATGGCAATGACAGGTTGTTGAAGCAGTGAAGAGAGTGATGCCAAGTACAACCAGATAGCTACAGTGTACGTGCTTCCTCCACCCTGTTAGCAAGAAAGTGCCCTTTTCCTGAGAACATATTTGTGTGTGTGTGTTTCATTAATATCTTGTTTGTTAGTTTGTTTTTAATTGGGCCTGGTTCTTTCAATGGTCCATATATCCCTCTACATGATATATGATTGAACTGTCAGCAAAATTACCACCCAGTCAGGACTAATCAGAATCTTCCCAGGAATAACATAGAGTGCAAGCTGATAATGGACCTCACTCTTCTTACTGACTTTTGAGTTTCAAGAAAAAGTTAAGCCTGCAGGTGTCAGCAACCACCTGACCTAGGTGCTTAGCAAAAGCATTCTACATAATAACCTCCTCTTTGAGGAAAGCAGAAATGGCACCTGGCAAAGGATACAGAGCTCTGTCAAGATCATATGAGCCTTTGCACAGATGTGGAACTGATTTAGGAAATGCCCACACTAGCGTACACCAAATAGGTGATTATATATCTATTCAGACTCCTGAACAATATGTATGTGACTCCTTAGTGCTCTGCCCACCTGGCCTTCACATCACAGCACCCAGGGCCCAATAAAGCCACATGCACAGAGATACAGAGGAATTATCCACAGGTTGCTAAGAAACCTGGCGTGCAGTCCATTAAAATTGTATCAGGAAACTAAATAAACCCAGAGACATAATTTCCTGCATGATGGTCTTGAGAAAAGACACACAACTTCTCAGTCTCCAGTTAGACACTAAATTGCCCTCAGATTTATCATTTGTAAGCTGATGTCCAACCACTCTACAGTTAACAGTTTCCCCAATGCCCTCATTGCAAATATTGGAGCTGGACCTTAGCTCCCATTTCCTTTCTTAGTCTTGTCTATCAGGTTTGCCTAATTCTCAGACTTGCCATTTGTGAGTCACTAACTCGGTGTTGAAACCAAAGTAAGCAATTCGCATGTATTAACCATCACAGGCATTTTATGGTGTCGGTATAATTAGTCTCATTTCGGATGAAATAGCTGGAGGTTGAGAGAGAGTAAGTGACTTGGCCAGTGCAGCTAGTCGCGTGCCTTGCTGGAACTTCAATATCACAGTTCAAGAGGCTATGAACAGCACAACTCCAGAAAGAAATGCATTCATGAAATGAGAAAAATCTATTCGGCTTTCCGTTAAAGAGAGTTTGGAAAAAGGATGAGGGGATATGCTGTGCTCACAATAGCCACCCATTGGATAGCTGACCATTTTACTAAGTGGACACAGTCACAGACACAGAGATCCCTCTCTGTACCAGGCTGGTGCTGCCATGAGAATAAGGGTGGGTACCAACCTGTGTCAAGATGAGGGGTCTCAGTATGCAATAGCATCAGCTTCCTTCTGTTAAACCTGGCAATTCAAGGTACACATGGCTCGCAAAAATCAAGAACTCACGTGGGAAAGAGTTGTAATATGGCCCATGAAATCCACAACACCCAGTCCTGAAAGTTTCCAACCACTCAGAACATGACGTGGCCCTGTTATGGTTGGTATCACAGCTTTTGGGAAGTTTGAGGGTATACTCAAAAGAAAGGAAATTGCATGATATTCTCAGTGCTTTCCTTTTACACTTCCAAAGCTCACAAAATAACTTAAATAGTATAGAAAATGTAGAAGCCATGTCACAGCAAAGTATTCTCTGCACCTTATTTTTCAATGTTTTAAGTGGTACCTTTTTTAAAAATAATATATTTTTATTGATTTCAGAGGGGAAGGGAGAGGGAGAGAGAGAGAGAGAGATAGAAACATCAATGATGAGATAGAATCGCTGATTGGCTGCCTCCTATACTCCCCACACTGGGGATTGAGCATGCAACCTGGGCATGTGCCCTGACCAGGAATTGAACTGTAACCTTCTGGTTGAGGATTATACTCAACCGCTGAGCAACATTGGCCAGGCCTATGTGGTACCTTTTTTAAGGGGGGTAACTCTAGGAGGGATGCCATCCAAGGTGATAATGTCCAGCAGAGCTGAGATGGGAGTGAGAGCACTCAATCCCAAGTGCATCTGTTTGGGCAGATGGCAAAGTGACTGAATTTCTCCAAGTCTCCCAGTCCTCAGTGCCCCATCAGTGCATTGATTCTGTGATAAGAACATATGGAAGGTTTTTTTGGGGGGAAAAAAGTTCTGTCTTTTTACCCTGGGTGTGTTGACAAAAAGGCTATGATTATTTCTGACATGACCTTAAGAGTAATGAATGGATGCTCGCAGGATGACTCTCTTTATAGGAAGAAAGATGTGTATGACCTGAAAATAATAAAAGATGTCAAGTATATTGAAGTGTGCTACAAAGAATGCCATTTTATTCTCAGAGGGACAGGAGGCAATCTCAGGAAGCCATAAATCTTTTTGTCTTCCTTTAGATCATCAAGGTGCTGTGATGGTCTCTGAAATTGCATAGAAAGTGTCATTGATATTTAAAAAAAGAAAGAAAGAAAGAAAGAGTGGAAAAAAGGGGAAAGGCTGCTCAGCATTTTGACTCTGGAAATTCCAAGTAGAAAAGGCATACTGGTGTAGTGTTTATTGTCAGACATGGAATGCTAGGGTAGGGAAAAAAATGGGGCCATGAACATGAGACTGGGCTCAAGTTCAAGTGCAACCTGATATCCAGGTAAGTGTGTCCCCTGCTCCTCAGGGTTCCTGTCTATCAAATGATGGCAATGACCTTCTCCCATGGGAAGTCTGGTGTATGCCATCAGCCAAGCATAAGTACTGGTATGTAGCTGGGGACTGGTAAGAATCACTAACGTTGAAAATAATAAGTGGACAAAATGAAGAAAAAAGGTCAACTAACATGAATACAGTAGACTGGAAACAATACCCATCGTTTGTTTGATACATGAAAGTTGGAAAAAAAAGCATACTTTCAATGCAGGGAAGGGTAGTATTAGCAATAATTGAATTAAAAAATTCATTCATACATTCACTCATTCATTCATACAGTGCTCCAAATTGGTGGGAAAAATAGATCTGGCCCTGCACTGATGAAGCTTTCCTTTTCAGGATGTTACTTCTGCTTATAGGGGCAGTGACAGGCTCTGGGAGACTGATTTCCTGAAGGGCACAAAGCTGGTAAGTGGAAGAAAGAGAACATCTAGCCAGTGTCATGTGACTCCCATAAGTCCCTGTGTTTACCCAGCTCCACTGGGCACATGACTGTAAAATGAAGGGGCTCCACATCAACCGAAGGACTTGTATGCATGCATATGAGCACTACCAATGGACACAGACAGTAGGGGGGTGAGGGCATGTGCTGGGGGGTGGATGCGGCCGGGGAGAGGTCAACAGGGGAAAAGGAAACGCATGTAACACTTTAAACGATAAAGAATTTAAATTACAAAAAGCGAAGGGGCTCCAGCAGGAATCTGGGCTATATAGACCCAAAGGAGATTTGACACATGGGTTCAAAGAGCTGTAGGCTTCTCTTCTCTTCTTCTTAATCCTCACCTGAGGATATTTTTTCCATTGATTTTGAGAGAGAGTGGAAGGGAGGGGGAGAGAGAGAGAAACATCCATGTGAGAGAGACACACCGATTGGTTGCCTCCCACAGCCACCCTGACTAGGGCCAGGGATCAAGCCTGCAACCAGGTATGTGCCCTGATTCAAACCTGAGACCCTTCATCCACAGGATGATGCTCTAACCATGGAGCAGCCCGCTAGGGCTGTAGGTTTCTCTTAAGGAACGCAGATGAGAAGTTACATAACCATCACTGAAGGAAGTGAGTCAGTCTACCCCGGGGTCTGAGAGAAGTAATCCCTTGTCCAAGTTACCTCCTGGGGCTGCACAGCTCACCCTGTGCCTCAGACTTGGAAAAGCACTGCAGAGAGAGTGTTGTACTGGAACATTTGCCCTTCAAAACCTGCTTCAGCCTTTTACTAGCTGTGCCAACTCGGGAGGTTCTTACCATAGTTTGTAAAACAGGAATGGAAATCATTCTGCAAATATTTCTGTAGCAATACATACATAATAAGCCCTCTGGGTTTCATGGCTATATTTCAGTAGCAGGTAGTCTATTTCAATAATCCAGATTGGTTTTTGGTTTTATAGCAGATCCAGGCCTTAATATCTCATCTCTCTCTCTCTCTCTCTCTCTCTCTCTCTCTCTCTCTCTCTCTCTCTCTCTCTCTCTCTCTCTCTCTCTCCCCCATGCCTCAATCTCCACACCTCCCCAACCCTCTACCACAGGCTGCACAGCTTCTGAGCCTTCTGCCGATAACCTGGAAATCCACCACCACTTGTGAACATTGAGACTTCCAGGTTTGAGCTTTGGGAACGGGGTTAGGAGCAGAGCTGTTGTCAAGCCATCACCATTTCAAGATCTGAATGTGCTGCTGCCTAAGATTCAATGGATTTCTCATGGACTCCTGTGAACCTTTGGCTATCCTGCCACTGCTTCCACTTAAGCCAGTGGAAAGCCTTTTACTTTATCAGCCAAAATTCCTAGAGAGAAACAGGACTGAGAACGAGAGCTTATAGTCCAGTGATAGCGACACTGAGAACAGAACAGCATAAATCCATGGCATCGTGGACATTGACGGAGACCTTAATCGCAATCAAAGTTAGCAGAGAATGAGCAGCTAAACAGTTTTTTAAGCATATCCCTTGCTATCCATGGTAACTTGCTTTTATCATCAGGGGTGGGGGATGGGGGTGCATTCAGCAAACAATCCAAATACACCTAAAAAATGCACACTGATCCATTGGAGAAAACATTCTGGAATGTAGGCATCCGGCATCAATATCTGTTTCCAGAGTGCCTATAGCGGGTGCAGGCAATGGGTTCTTGAACTGCATAATAAAAGAAGCCAGAATTCTAACAAAGGGCACACAGCAGCGGACTGCAGGCAACTTTTGTCTAAGCTCGCTGCTGTGGGCTTCAGATAAGTCACTTAAATTATTTTCAGGGATTCTTCTCTCTCCTCCTACTCGGCAGCAGGTCAGCTGCTGAGAGATGCTGGGATGCTGCCCCTTCAGGGCTGAGAGAGCACTTTATTTGCTTTTGATGCTCCAGCCCCAAGCAGTTTCTAGGGCAGTGGTTCTCAACCTTCCTAATGCCGCGACCCTTTAATACAGTTCCTCATGTTGTGGTGACCCCCAATTTCATTGTTACAAATGGAACATAATTAAAGCCTAGTGATTAATCACAAAAACAATATGTAATTATATATGTGTTTTCCGATGGTCTTAGGCGACCTCTGTGAAAGGGTCATTCGACCCCCAAAGGGGTCGTGACCCACAGGTTGAGAACCGCTGTTCCTAGAGCATAATAAATGCTCAATGATGTCCGGGGAAGTCACAACACATAGCAAGAGGCAGCAAGTTGGGGAGGAGAAATCTTGGAAATCATTGGTGGGAAGATTCCAAAATAAGGGGTATTATTCTACATTTTTCTAAGACCAATAACCTCAAAGACCTCTCCCAACAACTTCAAAGAGAAAGGCCTCCTCCTTAAGAGGTGTCTTTAAAATACATGTCGCCCTGGAGAGTGTGGCTCTGTTGGTTGGGTGTCATCCCGTGCACCGAAAGATTGTTGGTTTGAGTCCCGATCAGGGCACATGCCCAGGTTGTGGGTTCTATCCCCAGTCGGGGTGCCTGCAGGAGGCAACCAATCAATGTCACACTCTCAAATCAATGTTTCTCTCTCACATCAATGTTTTTCTCCCTCTCCCTTCCTTTACCTCTAAAATCAATAAAAGCATGTCCTCGGGTGAGGATTAAAACAAAAAACATGATGTCATAAATTGTCCATGAGAAATTCTTACCTATGAAAAAGGCAAGTTTGAGGTTAAGGGCAAATGAAATCAGTTCAAATGTAACACATGTTATGAAATATTTCAAAGTCTGAGACTAAATAATACAGCTTGGGAGAAAAATACCCAGAAATTCTCATTAAAAAAATGTTGGGCCCTAGCCGGTTTGGCTCAGTGAATAGAGCGTCAGCCTGCGTCCCAGGTTCGATTCTGGTCAAGGGCACATGCCTGAGTTGTGGGCTAGATCCCCAGTGGGGGGGAGGGGGTGGGCGTGCAGGAGGCAACCAATAAATGATTCTCTCTCATCATTGATGTTTCTATTTCTCTCTCCCTCTCCCTTCCTCTCTGCAATCAATAAAACTCTTTTTTTAAAAATGTTGGGAGGGGAAGTGAATAGATCTACAAGTTTCCTTACATGTAAGTTAAGGGTGTGGAAATGAAGAATAATTTTGAAGACCATGCCCATCCATGACAATGCCATTGGGCATCTGAACTGTTAGCTTCCAATACTAGATTCATCATGTCTGAAATGTGGGTTCATGGACAAACTGCATTTATTGGCTCATCTTTTTTCTTCATAACACAACACATAGGTTCTTATAGGCTTAGTAAAAAGATTGCCACATGCCTGGCTCCAGTGAGCATTCAGTACATAGGATAGCTCCAGCATCTCTTAGTTATCTTTCTTACTATATTTGTTATTGCTTTCATTGTCATTGCAGCACAGAATCATGTCACATGTGCCCAGAACATTAAACAGATTCTCCCACTGACATCCACGCTCTGTTCAAGTCCAGAATCAATAGATTTAGAATGTCTTTCTCCTTTGGCAAGGAAGCCATTCTATCTTTACAAGGGCCAACATTTTCTTCTAATCGTCTATTCAAACCGGAATACAACTTCACAAGATAGGCCAAAATGTTAGTGAGCATATCAGCCTTGCAGTTCTGGAGCACAGTGTTCGCATTATATGTGTGTGTGAGAATTTCTCTCTGCACAAATCACACTTCCCTCGACCCATATAGCAAAAGGGTTAAGATCTGTCTTCTGACAATTTGTGCAGAGACAAGTTACCCATTGATAGTTTTGTTGCTGCTGTTACTGCTATTGCTGCTGAAGGTGGAGGCCCTGGGGGTGGGGTTATGTTTTTATATGGCAAACACATTAGACAAATAAAAAGACTTGAAGATGTTGCTTCAAATTAGTGTTCTGAAATGGAATAGTTCTCATTGGCTTGGAATCAGCCATCCCCTATCAATTTTCAATTTTTCTTCATGGCAAAATTAGGAGACCCAAGCTTACTGCCGATTACGGCACAGCAGGCTCTGGGTGGGGTCTTTTACATGCATTGGTCCCATTTTACAGATAAGGAAACTGACCTTCAGCTACCTGCACAAGCTCAACCCTCTTGTAAGTGAACCAAATTCAGATATTTTTGGCTCAAAGCCTGTGCTGTTCCCACTAGACTGCCCCTTTGCAGTGGCAGCTACAAAGGGCTACTTAGAGCTGATTTTACTTTTAACAAAGAAAGGAAATTGCGTTCTCTGTGTGTGGAGCTGTAACACACATGCTGCTTTCCCCTCTAAAAGCCTCCTTGCCTCCCTCCTGCCAACCTTTACCTTTTAATCCTTGTTTGAGTCTGCAAAGCAGAGAACTGCAGGCAAATATTTATTCATGAAATGAGCCATTTCCCCCATTTCCAACCCATATGAAACTGTTCTAGTTTCTCCTCAAACTTTTTAAAGCAATTTGCTTTTGGACTGGAAAAAAAAAAGCAGAGACAAAGAAAGAATCCCAGCCCAGAGCCAGAGGCAGAAATGATAGGCCCACTGCCATGAACCTCAGCTACTGACAACACACATTTCAGATACTGAAGATGAGACATCAGATAGGACTTTCAGAATTGGGGTGAAGGTCTTCCCTTGCCCCCTGTGGCTGAAGGAACATGAGCAGCGAGGAAAGTGAAATCTAGAAGCATTAGAAAGGCCCAGTTCCAGATAGAGTTTGTCACTGAATGAAAGGTTTTTCTATTGACTAGAAAAATGAAAACCTGTACTTACAGAGCAACATTTACTCTAGATAAAGATCAACAAATACTTCTCATGGTGCCTCCTCCCTGCCATCACTCACAGGGGCCAGACATCACTAATTGATCAAGGCACTTGGTCTTGCTGGGCCAGGATTCCTTTCAGCATCCTTAAGACCATGACAATCCAACCAGCCTCCATCGATCAATTGGAATAGGCACAAAGAAAGAAAACCTGGGTACCAGCACAAACATACAAGACAGGGAATCTGGATGGCTTTTTTGTTTGTTTTTCTTTTTCTTTTTTAATTTACCCTCAGGTTTTTCAGTAATATCAGCCACTGTTCTTTTTTTTTGTTTCACAGGTGATGGAAGATTCACCAAAACGCAGGTAGGATACCAATCATGTAATGTTGGGCAAGTTACTTTAACTCTTTTCCTCATGTGTTGAATTGTTACCATCATAATGGTAATATCCCACCTCGGTGTAATTATTAGTTGACTGTTTGGTTATTTATTTTTAAGGATAATGCGAGTATTTATAAAACCCTTAAAACCAGTTTCTACAATCTACAAACCCCAAGTGATCTATGATCAATAGTGTTTTTATAAGTAAAGATTAGTTGGAACACAGGTACCCCATGCATTGGCATGATGTCTATGGTTACTTTCACTCTACAGTGACAAAGCTGGCATGGCCCACAGAACCTGTGATACTTATTATAGGGCCCTTCCTGGGAAAAACATTGCCAGCTCCTGGCTTACGCCTAGATTACATGCATGTCTGCTAAAGCATAATATCAGAGAATTATACAGTGCAGACATTCTCTCCTCTCATCTATAAAACATCTAAAAGAACATCATCAACAATCACAAGTTAGAATCAGGAAGCTCTCAGTTCAAAACCAAGTTCTGCAATTTACCAGCAAGGTGACCTTGAACAGGTTGCTTGGTCTGTCTGTGGCTCAGCCCCTCATCTGCACAGTAAGTAGGGATAATGATGTTGCCGATGCCAAAGATTAAATGAGAGAATACTTCCAAAATAGTTAAGAGTCCCTGGCATATGGAAAGCAGTAAAGAAGTATTAGCTGTTATGAGTTATGCCTCTTGGCAACAGAGCCAAACTGATCTACATGCCTTTAACAGTGAAATAAGAAAATGCTGAAAATTGTCTAATGAGGAACGCAAATCATAACCAAGAGTATCATGTCCGCTACGACTATATCAACATGTGATCACAGTCAAGGACACTGCCCTTATTGATCAGCTGTCGCAGCATTTTCTTTTCTAACGTTATTTTTATTGTTTATACGATTATACATGTCCCCATTTGACCCAGCTTTGCCCTGCAACTGTAACAAATGTATTCAATATTGCTCTTCTCAAACTGTATATTCTCAAGAAGGTTGATATTTCTCAGTTCCGTGGCTTCTATGTTGTTGGCCTGCAGGGTTCTAAAGCTGAACATGGGGGATCAAAAACTCATCCTCACTTAAGGGGCACAGAGAGCAAGCCTCTAGAATACTGTATGGAGTCAGGTGTCTATCTCTAAATGTAAGAGGGACACAGAGAAATCTACCCACTCTTCTCATCAATTAAGATTGGGGGCGGGGGAGCCTTTAAAGAATACAGATTTTGAGCTGAACCTTTAAAAAGGATGTATATTCGGATGGTGGTGTGTATGTGTGTGTGTGTGTGGGTGCGGGGAAGGCAGAGATGAGAAAAGCATTCCAGGCAGAAGTGGCAGCATAAAGACGGCCTGAGAAGGAACAGAATCAAGAATCTCAGGTTAGAATTAATTTGGAATCAGAAAATGAAAGTCCTGCCTGTCCTGCGTGGCTCAGTGGTTGTGTCAGCCTATGAGACCTATCAACCAGGAGGTCAAGGTTCAGTTCCTGGTCAGGGCACATGCCCAGTTGCAGGCTGGACCCCAGTATGGGGCCTGCAGGAGGCGGCCAATCAGTGGTTCTCTCTCATCATTGATGCTTCTCTCTCCCCCTCTTCCTTCCTCTCTGAAATCAATAAAAATGTTTTTTAAGCCCTAGCTGGTTTGGCTCAGTGGATGGAGCGTCAGCCTGCGGACTGAAAGGTCCCAGGTTCGATTCCAGTCAAGGGCATGTACCTTGGTTGCAGGCACATCCCCAGTAGTGGGTGTGCAGGAGGCAGCTGATTGATGTTTCTCTCTCATCAATGTTTCTAACTCTCTATCCCTCTCCCTTCCTCTCAGTAAAAAACCAATAAAATATATATATTTTTAAAAAATGTTTTTTAAAAAAGCAAAGAAAATGGAAGAACTTGTCTGTCTTATTACGGTTGTTTGATTACCTTGGTTGGTACAAAGAACATAAATTCTCTTCATAACCCCTTTCTTTTCTTTCCTTCCCTTTCCTTCTCCTTCTCTTCTTTCTCCCCTCCCTCCTCCTCCTGCCTGAGCATGCTGCTGGCTTTCATGAAGAGAGGCAATATCTTTTCTTGTTTCCTTTTTCTTGTCCATGGGCCCTCATCTTGGAGACTAATGATGGGTACCTGGTAAGTGCTTAATAATATGTGTTGAATAACTAAATCTCCAAATTCACTTCTTATATAAAAATTACACGGAGCATTTACAGTAAATCACCACAATGTAACAGCACAAGCACTTCCTGGGAAGGCAAGCTGCCTGAGTAATAGTCCTCTCTCCTCCCCAGCTGGGGGAGCTTAGGCGATCTCTACATTCTGCGCTTTACCTTCCGGACCAGCAGGAAGAGGATAGATAGATAATAATAATAATAATAATAATAATAATAATACCCTCTTCTTGGACTTGTTGGAAAGACTTGATAAATTCATGCGCACTAAGCATTGCCAAATGCCAAATCCACAGTGATCACTCAATAGGCACGAGCCATCCTGATTTGCAGATAGAACACTAGCAATTTGAACTCTCTCTACATGATCCTAGAGGCTGGTTACATAATAGGAATGAATGAATTTGTGAAGATAGTCCCAGGAACTCTGAATCTGAGCCTAGAGAGAGAGAGAGAAAAAAAATAGTGCGACTAAAACAGTTTATGAGTGAGCCCAGACCTTCTCTGTTAGTAAAGGACATTTCTATAAAACGATTTATATGTTGTCATAAAAGTATTGCCTCTGTGTTTTTAATATTCATTTTTACTATCAAATAAATCCTCTACATGAAAATATACATATAACCCATAAAAAGTTAAAGAAGAATACTAAAAGGAACATTCATTAATCAATCAGAAAAAAAATAAAACAATCTTAATTTGAAGCCTCAAATTTGACCCTAGCTCACCCAGCGTGGCTCAGTGGTTGAGCGTTGACCAATGAACCAGGAGGTCAGGGTTCAGTTCCCAGTCAGGGCACATGCCTGGGTTACGGAGGGCTCAATCCTGAGTGTGGGGGGTGCAGGAGGCAG
Organism: Myotis daubentonii; assembly: GCF_963259705.1. Lineage (NCBI taxonomy): Eukaryota > Metazoa > Chordata > Mammalia > Chiroptera > Vespertilionidae > Myotis > Myotis daubentonii. The sequence continues at coordinate 50,087,759 of NC_081854.1, read as the reverse complement.
CCAATCAATGATTCACTCTCATCATTGAAGTTTCTAGCTCTCTTTCCCTTTCCCTCTCTGAAATCGATAAAAAAATATAAAAGAAAATATGACCCTATGCTACAGCATGCCCTCTCTCACCAGTAATGGTAACCAGTACCTTATTTATGTGTTGAATATGCTGTTCTTTTCATTGGAGTTCAGCCCTACATATACTTCTGTGACTGGCTTTTTGCTCAATGATGTTTTTGAGATTCACCCATGCTATTGCTTAAGTTGCAGTTCATTCATTTTTACCAAATTCTAATAAGACGGTGCCAAACCTATCCATTCTAAATTAGATGAAAAATCGGGTAACTTTCACCTTATGCTAGCATTTCAAATGATGCCGACTTGTGTTTTTTACTTGAACTCTAGTGCCCATGACTAAGAGACAGTTTATAGTGCATTTGGCTCGGAGTAAAATTGTGAGGTAATAGATGTAGCTACTGCATCAATGTCCCCATTTTCCAAGATAGTATTGAGTTGTTTTATGAAAGTTTTATGAGTTCACACACGATCTGTAAGTTATAAGCACTTATTTTGCTCAACAACTTCAATACTTGATATTGTTCAACTTTTAATTTTTGCACTTTGTTGGGTTTAATTTTTACACAATACCACTCAACTGTATTTTAATTTGCATGATAATTAGTGAGCTCAGTACCTTTCCATATGTTTCAGGGTAACATGTGTTTCTTTTGCTGCATATTTTGCCCATTGTATTTGTCTTTTACTTATTAATTTTAATTCTTTGTTGCATATTCTGATAGAAATCCTTGGACAGTGATATGCAGCATATTCTTCCACACCCCCCCCCCATTCACTACTTTATGATGCCTAAACCAAAGTTCTTGATTTAGGTAGTAAAAATTAATGATCTTTCCCTTTAAAGTTTATATTACTTGTTTCTTGCTTAATAAATACTTTCATACCAAAATTATATAAAGACATTCTCTTATATGTCTTTGAAAACATATACCTTTCATATTTTGAGGGTTCATCCATCTGAAGTTGATTTTTTTGTATATGGTAGAGGATAGAAAAGCAGTTTTATATGGATAATTAATTGTCCCTGAGACACTTATTGACTAGTCTTTCATCACTGACCTGTAATGCTATTTCTGTTGCACATCGTTTCAGTGTATACACAGTACCTCTCTGGACCCTTTAATCCAGTTCTACTGTCTACCTGGCTATCACTAAGCCAGTACTACAATGGCTATTCCTTTTACAATGTGTCTTGAAATATAGTAGTGCAACCACCCACACCTTCATTTCAAGAATGCTACTTTTCAAATGTAGAGTTTCTTCATGATTTCTGTTCTATCCCCTGTGAATGAGAAGCCCAAAATCCCTTTGCAGGGGAGGTTTGCAATTTAAATGTTTGGGAGTTAAAGCCACGAGACATTCTAGCTCTGCACTGACCAATACTACAGCCACTACACACATGTAGCCAATTAAATGTATATTCATCAAAGTTACATACAATTAAATATCCGGTTGGTCGCACCAATTCCATTTCAAGAGGGCAGTGACCACAGTGGCTGGGGCTACCATATTGAAAAACATAGGTCTAGAACACCCCCATCACACGGAGGGTTTTATCCGAGAGGACTGTCTTAGGCTCTCAATCCAGAACCATCCAAGAAAGTTAGTTTATTCCCTTTTGAAGAAAACATCAAAGCGATAAACCCAGTAGGGTCTGATATTCAGTATTTTTCTTCCTCATCTTCTATATAACCTTACTTTTCATTTCTTGAAAAGCTCCACGTCTAAGGTCTGTGTTGTTGAATGTAATTATCCTCTGCCCACCAGATGCAGAGCTGAAAAATAAAGGTGCCCTGAGTAGAAATATCATCATGGCCCCAAGAGCAGGTTGGACCACGGTGTTCCCCTCCGTGGCTTTCTCTCCCATTTTCACCCTTTTCTCATTTGAATCTCCCAGGTCACTTGCAGGAAGAGATGTCTCTTCTAGTATGTGCCTGGTAATAAGAAACTCTTTATCTTCTTAGACACTTTACTGCCTTGAAACAGCTATACAAGGCAGTACAGTCTACTACAGTGGAGCCTTGACTTACGAGTGTCCTGACTAACGAGTTTTTCTAGATACGAGTCGTCTCTCGGCCGATTTTTTTTTTTTCTGTTCATCAGATTATTTATTCACTTGATTCTTAGATTCACTTGTTGATAGATGCATATTTGTTGTTCATAATTTGTATCTTTACCTTTTTCTTCCACTTCCTCTTCTTAAAGGATACCTTTCAGCATTTCATATAATCCTGGTTTGGTGGTGATGAACTCCTTTAGCTTTTCCTTATCTGTGAAGCTCTTTATCTGACCTTCAATTCTGAATGATAGCTTTGTTGGATAAAGTAATCTTGGTTGTAGGTTCTTGGTATTCATCACTTTGAATATTTCTTGCCACTCCCTTCTGGCCTGCAAAGTTTCTGTTGAGAAATCAGCTGACAGTCGTATGGGTATTCCCTTGTAGGTAACTGAGTTTCTTTCTCTTGCTGCTTTTAAGATTCTCTCTTTATCTTTTGCTCTTGACATTTTAATTATGATGTGTCTTGGTGTGGTCCTCTTTGGATTCCTTTTGTTTGGGGTTCTCCGCGATTCTTGGACCTGTAGGTCCATTTCTTTCACCAGGTGGGGGAAGTTTTCTGTCATTATTTCTTCAAATAGGTTTTCAATATCTTGCCCTATAATTCTGATGTTGGTACGCTTGAAGCTATCCCAGAGGCTCCTTACACTATCCTCGCATTTTTGGATTCTTTTTTCATTTTGCTTTTCCGGTTGGATGTTTTTTGCTTCCTCGCATTTCAAATCATTGACTTGATTCTTGCGCTCCTCTGGTCTGCTGTCGGGCGTCTGTATAATATTCGTTATTTCAGTCCGTGTGTGCTTAATTTCTAGTTGGTTCCCCAATATAAGATCGAGGGTCTTATTAGTTTTCATGTAGATCTCATTAAGTTTATCGGCAGCTTCTAAACAGTTCTTGAGAGACCTTAAAAGTGTGGTTCTGAACTCTATTTCTTCCATTGACAATTTTGTCCTGTTTCTTTGTCTCCGCATTTTGTTATGCTTCCTTGGTGCACCCCCTAGTGGTCTTTGTTCGCAGTCTTATAGATAAATCTTGATTGTTGTAGCTAATTCCAGGGAGGGTTTGACCTCCAGGCCAAGTGGCTATGAGAATCAGCTGTGTCAGCAGTGAGAGAACTTCTGTCCTCTAGGGAGGTGCTAATCTAGCCTTTGCCTGAGGCTATCCGGCAAATGCCTCTGTGCAGGGCTTGGGCGGGGCGGGTCGCACAGGATAAACAGGGTGGGCCGGAGAGAGCAGTTATGGCGGCTCTCAGTCCTGTCCCAAGGGGCTCTGCCTCTCTGAGTCCCAGCACCCGCTGCAAAGCTCGGAGAGAAAGCTGCACTCGCTCTGACCGAAGCCAGACAGTCCCGCTTCTCCCGTTTGAGTCTGGGTCCCTAAAGACTCGCCCGGATCTGGTGCTCAGAGTCTGGGACTCCCTCCCGATTGAAAACAACAACCGCGCCCTCCGCCGCCAGCCCGCTCCGCGCACTCCGCACCTCAGAATTTGACTTCAGCACTGCGCCTCCTCTGAGTGTCCGTATGCGTTTCTCTTTCCTCCTAGTTGTAGGACTTCCACTCAGCCAGCGTTCCTGTGGTTCTGGGTGATGTCCCTTCCGTTTTTTGGTTTCACTTTTGAAGTAGTTGTTCAAAGCAGCAAACTCCGGTGTTAACCTATGCCACCATCTTGGTTCTCTCTCGGCCGATTTTTTGCTTTGAGTTGCGAGCTAAAATTCGGGTTACGAGCCAGCTTCAGATACCCCACCGCTAGTTGGCGCAGCAAACGTCACAGTGAACGCCACAACATCAGCCCAGCATTCAATTCACTGTAATGGTGAAAATTTATTTGACATACAAGTAATTTGAGTTACGAGCTCGGTCACGGAACAAATTAAACTCGTAAGTCAAGGCCCCACTGTCTATACTTACTGTTAATAACGGCAGAAAGAACATACACTCTTTGGAGTGTTCAAGTAGCCAGATTCGTTCCAAGATGAGTCACTCTCACTAAGCCCCAAGTCAGCAAACAAAAGCCTCCCTAACTTTCTATGTTCCGATCTCTCAGAAAAGGAAGTGAGGAAAGTCTAAGTCCACCAAGAAGCACTTGCCTGATCAACACACGTTGCCTAACTGGCTCCAAGACCTCCCTGTCCTCCATGTAAGAAAAGCAATCCTGCTTGAGCCAATCATCCAAGGCCCCGCATAACCGCCTTGTCCCTGCTCACTTGAGTCTATAAAACCCTCTCGCACCGTACAGCTCCGCGGGGCTCCTTTCTACCTGCTAAGGGTGGATGCTGCCTGGTTGATGAGTCACTGAATAAGCCAGTAAGAGCTTTCAAGTGGACTCAGTTGAATTTTGTTCTTTCACAGGGACTTACAGAAGTGTTTTCCGACACATCCCTGGAGTGATGAGAACAGAATCTGACTAAGAACGGGAGACGTGTTCAAAATGAGCCCTCATCGCAACAAGGTGAGGATATGACTCTACAGAGCAAGGTGGTGCATCCGCGTGGGCAGGAGGCAGGGAGCCCAGGCCTGTGAGAAAGTAGCCGAGAGACTCCGAATAGGTCCTGTAGGAGATCCTGGGTTCTGTGGGCCACATAGTGAATGTGTTTGCCCGGAAAGGCCATTGATAATTAAAAGGGTCAAGAAGGGGCATCCATATATAAAATACTGGGAATTTGCCTAAGCAGCTTTTAAAAAAATTTTAGTATTCAATAATAGTTGACCTTCAATATTATTCTGTATTAGTTTCACGTGTACAGCACTGTCGGTAGACAATCATATACTTTACCAAGTGTTCCCCTTCGGTATTTCCAGTACCCACCTGGCACCATGCATAGCTAGTACAATATTATTGACTATATTCCCGATGCTGTACTTCCCATCCCCAGGACTGTCTTGTGACTTCAGGTTTGTAGTTCTTAATCCCTTCACCTTTCTCACCCAGCCTCCTGACCCCCATCCTTCTGGCATCTTTTCTAACTCCTAATTTGTGACTGAATCTTCAGAGACAAAGCTCAGGTAGGCTGGCCTATCATTCTCAACTACAATGGAAAATAATAAGACGGGTGGGGAACCTTTTTTTTTTCTGCCAAAGTCCGTTTGGATATTTATAACATCATTTGTGGGCCATACAAAATTATCAACTTAGAAATTAGCCTGCCATATTTGGTCAGACATTTTTTAAATATATTTTATTATTGATTTCAGGGAGGGACAGAGAGAGGAAGAGAGTGAGAGAGGGAGAAGGGGAGAGGGAGAGAGGGAGAGAGAGAGAGAGGGACAGAGGGACAGAGGGACAGAGGGACAGAGGGACAGAGGGAGAGAGGGAGGAACATCAATGATGATCCACACTGGGGATCGAGCCCACAACCCAGGCATGTGCCCTGACCAGGAATTGAAGCTTTACCACAGGATCATAGGTCGATGCTCAACCACTGAGCCATACAGGCCAGAATGGTCAAACATTTAATTAACTCACGCCTAATGCCTTGGCAGGGCCAGACCAAATGATTTCAAGGGCCTTATACAGCCCACAGGCCCGATGTTCCCCATCCCTGTAATAGGGAATGATGCCCTAAGACTGGGCTTTTAAACAAGTACCTCCGGCTCCCAGCTCCCAGGGAGTTAAACAAAATGTGTTCCATAGGAGGAAGGTGTGCCCATTGTATTAACCTACTCCTGGGACTAATGTCTAATGGAGAGTTTAAAGGAGAATGTGTAAGGGATTAAAAAGGTATTGGGTTTTCACCATGAGTCCACCCAGCGGGGAGATATCTTCACTTAACCCTCACAATAACCCTCGGAGGTAAGGATGAGTACCGCCATTCAGCAAGGGAGGAAACTGAAGCTTAGCCAGTACACAGCGGGGGCAGATTCACATATGGGCCAGGCCTGGTCTGTGGTCTCATACTTCTCTCTGTACAATCTGATGACAAAAACATGAATCTACCTCCTCTGATCATTATAATCAGCCCGGTATTCAGGATTGGCAAAAAGACTCAGTTTCTGACAATTGTTCACCCTTGTCTAGTTTTTGTTTGGATATTAATGCTTATACTAGTGGCTACCATTTACTAAGTGTTAACTTTGTTTCGGGCACTTTTTAGAGATTGTCTCATTTAATTTCCTCAATTATCTTATGAGGTGATGCAATAACCTCATACTTTTCGAGTAGGAAAGTCTAGTTCAGTCAGTTGCCTAGACCAGTGGATCTCAACCTTCCGGCCCTTTAAATACAGTTCCTCATGTTGTGACCCAACCATAAAATAATTTTCATTGCTACTTCATAACTGTCATGTTGCTACTGTTGTGGATTGTAATATAAATATCTGATATGCAGGATGGTTTTAGGCGACCCCTGTGAAAGGGTCGTTCGACCACCAAAGGGGTCGCGACCCACAGGTTGAGAACCAGTGGCCTAGACTGACATTTGTGGTCAATGGCCCAAGCCTGTCTAACTTCATCATGTGAAGAGCCCAGCTTGTGACCAACTTACTTTATATTTATTCTTGGAGAACAAGGCTGTTCAATTAAAACGATGATCAGGAGATTTGGGCCATTGCTGTTCTTGATTCACTGTTTCTCTGAAATTTTATTCTTAAAGGCAAAGGGAAATTGAAACATAAGATGTTACATTAAAAAGCAAAACAAAACACCTAACTCCAAATCACCTAACTCTCAAAACACCTTCTGTGCCCCCAGCACAGAAACATCTGTGCTAATTTTTTCAAAATATATTTTTACTTATTTAAGAGAGGAAGGAAGGAGAGCGAGAGAGATAGAAACATCAATATTGAGAGAAAATCACTGATCAGCTGCCTCCTGCATGCCTCCTACTGGGGATCAAATCCACAACCCTGTGCCCTGATTGGGAATGGAACCATGACCTCCTAGTTCATAGGTTGATGCTCAACCACTGAGCCACACCAGCTGGCTGTGCTAAAATTTTAACTAGTGGTTCCAGGAAGAAGTATCTTCCAAAGAGAGAACTCCCCAAAGCAGAGCCATAGATAGTCAGGGGTAGGATTGGTATGCAAGGCAACTAATTACCTAGTGACATATACAAAATGTGACTTTTAGCCTTGATTAAACAGGTGCTCTTTACACCAAGCTCTGCATTTTAATTGTAAGTCTATTTAATGCCAGTGTAAAACCATTTCTGATAACAGGCAGCAGTTACAGACAATCTGGCTGCATCCCCTGGCTGTCTTCATGAGCTCCATGTACAAACAAACAGAAGTCCCTCGTGTTCAGATGATAGAGTCTCTGCTAATAAATAAACACAGTCTGGCCAGCGTGGCTCAGTGGTTGAGTGTCAACCTATGAACCAGGAGGTCACGGTTCGATTCCAGGTCAGGGCACATCCCGGCTTGTGGGCTCCATCCCCAGTGTGGGGCGTGCAGGACGTGGCCGATCAATGATTCTCTCTCATCATTGATGTTTCTATCTCTCTCTCCCTCTCCCTTCCTCTCTGAAATAAATTAATTAATTAATGGATAGATAGATAGATAGATAGATAGATAGATAAATGCAAAGACTGAATTACAGGTAAAAACCAGTTTACTGTGTTTGTTTTAACATTTAGATGCGAAGTTTTCAGTTCATATTTGATATTTAGCCCAACAGTTTGGCTCAGTGGATAGAGCAGCCGTGGGCAAACTATGGCCTGCGGGCCGGATCCGGCCCGTTTGAAATGAATAATACTAAAAAAAAAAAAAAAAAGATCGTACCCTTTTATGTAATGATGTTTACTTTGAATTTATATTAGTTCACACAAACACTCCATCCATGCTTTTGTTCCGGCCCTCCGGTCCAGTTTAAGAACCCATTGTGGCCCTCGAGTCAAAAAGTTTGCCCGCCCTGGGATAGAGCGTCGGCCTGCGGACTGAAGGGTCCCGGGTTCGATTCTGGTCAAGGGCATGTACCTGGGTTCCGGGCACATCCCCAGTAGGAGGTGTGCAGGATGCAGCTGATCAATGTTTCTCTCTCATCGATGTTTCTGACTCTCTATCCCTCTCCCTTCCTCTCTGTAAAAAATCAATAAAATATATTTAAAAAATATTTTGTTGTCAATCCAAATATGCAACAAAAGGCTGCTGGGAGAACGTTTGCTGACAATGTTTAGTGCTGTGGCTCAAGCCCCTTTAAAATTGTGAAATGTTATCCAGGAAATCCCAATTTTAGGCTGAGTAGCGACAAAGAAAAGCTGCTGAGGCCAGTGATATTCACATTGGAGATCGCTGCATCAATATAATTAAATTCCAAAAGGAATTGCCCTTTTTTTTGGCAAGGAAAAGAATAAAAGGGTCAGAGTTTAGATAAGACTTGGAGAGAGCTCCTAAAAACACTCTAGCAATTTTGCTTCCGTCGGTATCTGGGCTCACAGACAAGTTCCTTCGGCTATGGGAGCCCTGCAAGAAGCCACACCCTTCTGCAAACCCTGGGGAGAGAATTGGAACCGACACTAATCCTAACACCAAAGTCAAGAAGAAAGATACACCGACAGGAGAAAAATGAGAGGGACATGGAAACCATAATTTCACATGTTCGTACTCTTCTCACAGGGTTGCTACATGCTATTGATGCATTGTTGTTTTTATCTTTTTATGTTTTATTTATTTTGAGAGTCTGTTTATTGAAGCTGGGGACAGCGAAACAAGGGCTTAGGATGAGGACCAACAGGAGAGCTGACGGAGCTGCTCTGGCTCACTGAAATCAGAGGAAAGGGGGCCTCGGAGTCAGGTTCAGGGGTGAGGCTGGGATGAGCTGCCCAGCTGTGGGGTCCCTTAGAGTTTAGGAGATGCGTATCTGTGGGGGAAGCAGAGGGAGAAGAAGAGAGGAAGAAGAGGGGGAAGAAGAGAGAGTGCCCTGATGCGTTCCTGTTTTTAGACAAAGATGATTCAAAATCTTCCAGATCCATCAATACCAGGATGGCTTGAAACGAACAGCTTTCCCTACACAGGGAGGATGATGGGTGGCAAAGTGCTGCTGCTGGAGTCTGGGCGGCAGCTCTGATGGAATGGTGAACTAATTCCCAAGATGTGGGAGATGCTGAGATCCCCAGCCAATTTACCCGCTGCCTTAGAGAAGGCAGAGCCTCCCGCCCCCGGGGGGGCCATAGACGCATCCGGAGAGAACACCAGTGCCAAGGGCCTCATTCCAACCTCTTGGAACATCCTGTTCAGAGATGGGCTGGTGGGGCCCAAGCTCCAGTTCCTGTCGCTACTCATCAGCAGCGCGTGCAGACCACCATCCTCAGCTCCTAGGACCGATTCTGCAGGGGATGGGAATGACTGGATGGCACGAGGGCCCAGGGAATGAAAGCATGGGCTTGTTCCTATGCCTTCTTCTGTGTTCCTGTGCAAACCAGTCAGCGCTCTGTAAACATTAATTGAGACTTTCCCATAATCCATTGAGATTCGGCGAAGGGTACACTTTTCTTTGCTGCCTGGGTGAACCTTAGGATCCTAATGATGCTACGCGATTTGTCCCAGGGATGTGTTTTGCCTCTGGGACAACCCAGAGTGCAGGCTCCCTGGATTCTTCTTCTCATGCCCTGAGAAAAGTAAATGTCACATGCCACGTAGAAGCCAGCTCACCAGAGATAGGCAAGCATGGGTCCCACCCTACACCTCAGAATGCTGGGTCTCTGACTGTGAGTGGTTCATGCAACCTCTTTATTAGAAGATTAACCGGTAGGTAGTATAATGTTCCCATTTTAAAGATAAGGAGACCCGAGTTCGATGGTCAGCACCGAGTTTGGCACAGCACGGAAGTTGTCATTAGGTTCCCACTGTGTGGGTGTTGTTGCGAGCTATTGTTACAACAGGTGAGGAGGAGGGTCACGAACCACAAATGCCATGCATTATGTTTATGAACTTACCTATCATTTGCCAGATCCTTTAGCAAGTAATTCACCTATTTTAGCTCCATTTCTCTTACCATCCTGATAATGTGGAAGGTATTCCCATTTTACAGACAGGGAAAGCTGAGTCAGGCGTGAAGGTGCACAGTAGCTGAGTAATCTTAAACAGAGTCAGGATTTGACGCCTGGCCTCTGAGACTTCACCAATAACATGCCTTCACTAACAGTACTCATTTATAATCACATACGCACGGCCTAAACCAACTTGGCAGGTTCAGATTTCCAGTTTCCCACGACCAGCCGGAGTTAGCATCTCTGAGTCGCTTTGGGTAAACAGGGGAGGGAGGGAAGGAAACACACATCGATTAAGGCACCGCCATCTGCCTGGCGGAGGGTGAGGACTTCCGTGTGCTCGTCTGTACTACAGACTGCGTTAACTTCTGCACTCATTTCCCGAAAGAAACCCAACGACGCAGGAGCACTGGTGATCGCAACCTCCCACGTGCTCAGAAACACCTCATGCATATGTGGAAAGCCTCGATTTAGATGGGCAATGACATGACTTCGAACTCCTGTAGCACTGGGGAAGTTTACAAGATGCTTCACATATTTCACTTGCTTGGCACTTAGAACATTTGCAGGCAGATGGAGGCTATATCGGCATCTATTTTGCAGATGAGCATGATAGAGTTTCTGAGAGACTAAGAATTCCGCCCAAGGCAACACACATTAGAGACCAAGGTGGTGATCAAGCCCTTTCAAAGTTTTACCTTGGGAGTTATCCGAGATCTCCCTCCCTCCTCCCTCCCTCCCTTCTCCCTCCCTCCTCTTGCGATCAATGTTGCTGGGCACATTGGAACCATCCTTGGGGAAAAGCAGCACATATCACAGTCCCATCCTATTCCCTTCCACAGTCTCAGGGAAGTCCTACTTGACTTGCAGCAAACAGATCTGTTGGAAGGGTAACTCCAGGTCCAAGGGCAGATTTTAAAAAATGAATCAAGCTTCACAAAAGGAGATTACTGGTGTGAAATCACACCGGCTCCCCTGTTCCTGGTCAAGGCCCCGTGGGTGAAGTTTTCTCAAAGGGGAAGGAGGCCTAGTGTTCACACACAGAAGAGGCTCTGCTCTGTAAGACACAGCCGGCCCTTCCTGGGAAAGACGATCATGAATGACATCACGTCCCAGCACTGAGCCTGCCCACAGCTCCGCTAAAGAAGAAAAGGAAAAACACAAGAAAACAACTCAACACACTTTTTAAAAATATATATATTTTATTGATTTTTTACAGAGAAGAAGGGAGAGGGATAGAGAGTTAGAAATATCAGATGAGAGAGAAACATAGATCAGCTGCCTCCTGTACATCTGGGATGTGCTTGTAACCAAGGTACATGCCCTTGACCAGAATCAAACCTGGGACCTCTCGGTCCGCAGGCCGACGCTCTATCCACTGAGCCAAACCGGTTAGGGCTCAAAATACTTTTTTAAAGAGATTATGGAAAACAACTCCCCCCCCCCAAAAAAAAATAAAGATCATCTAATTTTAAGAATGAAGATGGGCTTGTGCTGGGGTTTTGATATTCCTTTTACCTTATCCATGTCTCAAGCATCATTCAGATAAATTGAAACAGAATAGCTTCTTCTAGGCAGACAGAGTCTCTACAATATTTAATAGTATGTTTTCTCATTCTTGTTCAATCAAAATTAACAGATGTGTGAAAAAGAAAGATGGCCTGGCTCCGTGGTTGAGTGTCAAACTGTGAACCAGGAGGTCACGGTTCAATAACTGTTCAGGGCACATGCCCGGGCTGTGGACTCCATCACGAGTGGGGGGGCGTGCAGGAGGCAGCCAGTCAATAATTCTCGCTCACCATTGATGTTTCTATCTCTCTCTCTCTCCCTCTCCTCTCTGAAATCAATAAAAATATATTTAAAAAAGAAGGAAAGGAGGAGGTAAAAGTTTTTTCAATCACAAGCTTTCATCTCTCCTGCCCAACGTGGTGGATATAATCCATTCACGCTTGGTCCTCTCATCCACTAAACCTCCAAAACGAATTCAGAAAATCTTCAGATGGCTCCGACTGATCCTAATCCTACGCGAAGGTTTCCTGTGTTCTTTAATCATGCTGAAAAGATAGGCCGGCCAGGCAGCTTTAAAGACATATGTCTCCTACACCTGGAGACAAAGAAAAATAAACCTAATCCATCCTTGCAGATAAATTCATCAAAACGCAAGGCCTGTGGAAATGTTGACCAGTGTGTTCTCTATTTCTTAGTTCAGAATATCTGAACAAGAAGGGACCTGACAGATCATCCAACCCAATCCCCAGAAGCAGAGATAAAAATAAGAGCATCATGGCTGTGGTGGAATCCAGAGTGGAAGAACCAGGCCTTCTAATTGCATGACAGAGTCCTTTGCTGCCACCGCGGGGAGAGGCAAATACGGCACATGGGGGCAATTTGTGCCTCCATCAGAGGACGGCTGCACTAAAAATGCCTGGCAATCGGGGCCAAGTGAGCAAAGGCATGCTCTAGCATCTCCCCTTCTTAAAGGAGCATTAGCACAGTCCTGGGAGACAGAACCCAGCCCATTTCAGAATGCTTATCTGCAATAGCTTTTACTTGGGAAAATATGAAGTCATAGAATATTAATCGATTACTATATTTCCTAAAGCTGTAGCAGCTTTCATTCTAAAATCCAAAATTATCCCACAAACACGGACCTAGATAGGATGATCGCCAGGAAGTAGGGTGTGGAATGCAAATGCAAGTGTGTAGTTAACCAGATTCAGGGCTGACAGCGCCTCAGCAACAACATAACCCATAGTTGAAGGTGGAATCGTGTGGCCCCACGAGGAATTGGGCTCCCTCCTCTTTGATTTCGGGGTGCGTCACCTGAGAACCACCGCTGCCAAGTCACTGCAGCTCGGCAGCTCCAGCATTGAGCGTCTGCCCCCTGGCCCCCTGGTGGTCAGTGGACATCATAGTGACCAGTCAGGTGGTGGGACGTAGCATATTTGCCTTTTATATATATACTAGAGGCCCGGTGCACAAAAATTTGTGCACTCGGGGAGGGAGGGGGGGTCCCTCAGCCCGGCCTGTGCCCTCTCCCAGTCTGGGAACCCTCGGGAGATAACGACCTGCTGGCTTAGGCCTGCTCCCGGGTGGCAGAGGGCAGGCCCAATCCCTAGGTGCAGCCCCTGGTCGGGCTCAGAGCAGGGCCATTTGGGGAGTTGGGGCACCACCCCATGTCATGCACAGAGCAGGGAGGATCAGGAGGTTGCAATGCCACCCTCAGTCACACTCAGGGTAGGGCCGATTGGGGGATTGGGGCACCACCCCCTGTCACACTCAAGGCAGGGTTGATGGGGAGGTTGCGGTGCAATCCCCTGTCACGCACAGAGCAGGGCCAATCAGGGGGTTGGGGCGCTGGCCCCTGTCACTCACAGAGCAGAGCCCATCAGAGGGGTTGGGGCGCCGCCACACTCACACTCAGGGCAGGGCCGAAGGGGAGGTTATGGCTCTACCCCATCACACACAGAGCAGGACCCGTGGGGGGGGGGCGGGGGGGGAGGGGGTTGGGGCACCGCACCCTGTCACACACAGAGCAGGGCCGATCAGGGGGTTGGGGCACTGCACCCTGTCACACACAGAGCCGCAGAGCGATCAGGGGGTTGGGCAGCTCCCCCCTATCAGGCACAGAGCAATGCTGATCAGGGGGTTGGGGCGCCTTCCCCTGTCCCGAACAGAGCAGGGCGGATAGGGAGGTTGTGGCCCCGGCCCCTGTCGCACACAGAGCCGCAGGGCGATCAGGGGGTTCAGGGGGTTTGGGCACTGCCCCCTGTCACACTGATGCCGGTGCCGGGAGGCCTCGCGGCTCCGCTGATCCCCGTGCACTGGGTGTGTGTGGGGGGGGAGTGTCCCTCAGCCCAGCCTGCCCCCTCTCACATACTGGGAGCCCTCAGGCGTTGACCCCCATCACCCTCCAATCGCAGGATCGGCCCCTTGCCCAGGCCTGATGCCTCTGGCCTAGGCGTTCGGCCCGGGCAGTGGGGACCCGCAGCTGCAGCGGCCCCACGATCGTGGGCTTCGCTTTAGGCCCAGGCAAGGGGCCCCTAGCTCCCGGGACTGCCAGCTTCGACCATGTCCAGCTCCCATCGCTGGCTCCACCCCTACTTCCTGCTATCACCGGCCAGGGCGGCAAAGGCACCTGATTCTCTGATCATGGCTGGGGGGCAGGGCAAAGGCGGCCCCAGGGCCACCTTTGCCCTGCCCCCCGCTCTTAGCTCCCCCCTGGGTTTCTGATCACTGTCAGTGGCAGGGGGCTTCTTCCTGCTTTCCCTTTGGCCTCCCTGCATTGTGCCTACATATGCAAATTAACCGCCATCTTGTTGGCAGTTAACTGCCATCTCAGTTGGCAGTTAATTTGCATATAGCCCTGATTAGCCAATGAAAAGGGTAGCTCGTACGCCAATTACCATTTTTCTCTTTTATTAGTGTTGACTAGAGGCCCGGTGCACAAAAATTTGTGCACTCGGGTGGGGGGCGTTCCTCAGCCTGGCCTGTGCCCTCTCACAGTCTGGGACCCCTCGGGAGATAACGACCTGCTGGCTTAGGCCTGCTCCCAGGTGGCAGAGGGCAGGCCTAATCCCTAGGTGCAGCCCCTGGTCGGGCTCAGAGCAGGGCTGACTGGGGAGTTGGGGGCGCCGCCCCTGTCATGCACAGAGCAGGACAGATTGGGAGGTTGCGATGCCACCCTCAGTCTCACTCAGGGTAGGGCCAATTGGGGGGTTGGGGCACCGCCCCCTGTCACACTCAAGGCAGGGTCGATGGGGAGGTTGCGGCGCCGGCCCCTGTCACACACAGAGCAGGGCCAATCAGGGGGTTTGGGCACTGCCCCCTGTCACACACAGAGCACGGCCCATCAGGGGGGTTGGGGCTCCGTATCCTGTCACACAGAGAGCAGGGCTGATCAGGGGGTTGGGGAGCTCCCCCCAGTCACGCACAGAGCAGGGTCAATCAGGGGGTTGGGGAGCTCCCCCGTGTCACGCACAGAGCAGGGCCCATCAGGGGTTTGAGGAGCTCCCCCCTGTCACTCACAGAGTAGGGCCGATAGGGGAGTTGGGGCACTGCCCCCTGTCACACACAGAGCAGGGCGGATCAGGGGGTTGGGGCACCGCCCTCTATCACCCACAGAGCAGGGCCGATCAGGGGGTTGGGGCACCGCCACTGTCACACTCAGGGCAGGGCCGATGGGGAGGTTATGGCTCTACCCTGTCACACACAGAGCAGGGCCGATCAGGGGGTTGGGGCGCCGCACCCTGTCACATACAGAGCCGCAGGGCGATCAGGGGTTTGGGGAGCTCCCCCTAACAGGCACAGAGCAGGGCCGATCAGGGGGTTGGGGCGCCTTCCCCTGTCAGGAAGAGAGCAGGGCAGATAGGGAGGTTGTGGCCCGACCCCTGTCACACACAGATCCACAGGGCGATCAGGGGGTTTGTGCACTGCCCCCTGTCATGCTGATCCCGGTGCCGGGAGGCCTCGCGGCTCCGCTGATCCCAGTGCTGGGAGGCATATTACCCTTTTACTATATAGAATAGAGGCCTGGTGCATGAGTGGGGGCTGGCTGGTTTCCCCTGAAGGGTGTCCTGGATCAGGGTGGGGGTCCCCACTGGGGTGCCGGGCCAGCCTGGATGAGGGAATGATGGCTGTTTGCAGCTGGTCACACACCCTTCAGGGTGGGGGTCCCCACTGGGGTGCCTGGCCAGTCTGGGTGAGGGGCTGAGGGCTGTTTTCAGGCTGAGACTGAAGCTCCCAACTGCTCCTTTTTTTCTTTTTTCTTTTTTATTCTGGGCAAGCTTTAGCTCTGGCTCCAGCTCTGAGTCCTCTGCTACTGAAAGCAGGTATCTGGTTTGTTTGGGTTCTATAATCGAAACTCTGTATCAACTCCAGCTCTGAGATCCCAGCCTGCTGAAAGCTGGTTTCTGGGGTTTTGTTTAGCTTCTATATTTGTTACAATGTTTCAAACTGCAAACTCAGAGGCTGGAAAGGCAGGCGGGGAACGTTGCAGTCCTCCGTCACTGAAGCAAGCAAGCCTCATGTTCAGTTTAAGCTGCCTGGCTGCCGGCCGCCATCTTGGCTGGCAGTTAATTTGCATATCGCCCTGATTAACCAATGGGAAGGGTAGCGGTCGTACGCTAATTACCATGTTTCTCTTTTATTAGAATGGATAAATAGGCATAACCCATGGACACAGACAACAGTGTGGTGAAGGCTTTGGGTGGGCCAGGGGCTGATGAATGACAATTATTATTTTTATAACCATTATTACAGTTAACAATTGCATGGCATCACTATGTAATATTCTAAGCACAGTCTATTTCCTATCAACTCATTTAATGTTTTCAATGACTCTGGAAGGTTAAATGACTCCCCTAAAGTCATGTAATGGTAACTGCTGTTCACTGAGACTAGGGAATGATTTTGGAGTCATCAACATAAGCAAGGAGAAACACACAAATTTTACATGCAAGGGAATATGTCCAGGTTTGAAATTTAGAATAATGACTTGGATCAAACATAGAATGTTAGATTGGACAGCAGATGTGACCACCTACATGGAGAAGATTAACTCAGTTAGTCACCCGGCCCCAACCCTATGCTTAAAGAATACACTTAGGCCCTAGCCAGTTTTGCTCAATGGATAGAGTGTCAGCCTATGTACTGAACGGTCCCAGGTTTAATTCTGGTCAAGGGCACATGCCTGGGTTGCAGGCTTGATCCCCAGTAGGGGGCGTGCAGGAGGCAGCTGATCAATGAGTCTCTCTCATCATTGTTCTTTCTTTCCTTCTCCCTTCCTCTCTGAAATCAATAAAAGAAAATTTATAAAAGAAAATACTTAGGCCTTATCAAATAACAATATTTAATAAGGTCTGGATGGAATTTTCACTTCATCTTGTTGGCTTGGAATTTCTAGGTTAGGATGGAGAGTTGTATATCAACATTTGTGAGGATAATTTACAGCTTGGAATTCAGTTAAATCCATGGCGACAGGAGCAAAATACTGTGCATGTGTTTGTGTGGATGTGTGTGAGCATCAACCCGCTGCAAAGATTTCTTTTCAAAAAGTTGCCCCGTGGAGACAAATAGCCCGAGGTAAACACGCAAGCTATACATTCTGCTTTTGACTGCAGGCTTAACTTGTCAGCGATAATGATTTACATAGTGATGCTCTCTCTTGCTGTCTGGAAAGTTGCACTAGCTTCCAGCTATGTGTTCTGTTAAGAGTCATGAGGAGAGAAACCCTTCCTATGTCAAGCTGGTTTTATTGTCAGTTCTGTTCCAGGGGTGATGTGAAACCTGCGTAATGCAGGTGATCTGGAAGCAATGTTGCTGCGAAGATGAGTGGATATTATTTTTTAGAAAACAGGCAAACTGATTGCCCAACCGGCATGGCTCAGTAGTTGAGCATCGACCTGTGAATCAGGAGGTCATGGTTTGCTTCCCAGTCAGGGCACCTGCCCAGGTTTTGGGCTCGATCCCCAGTGTGGGGCATGTAGGAGACAGCCAATCAGTGATTCTCTCTCAACAATGATGTTTCCATCTCTCCCTCTCCTTTCCTCTCTGAATATATATATATATATATATATATATATATATATATATATATATATATATATGTGTGTGTGTGTGTGTGTGTGTATATATATATATATATATATATATATATATATATATATATATAATAAAAATAGGTCAATTTATTTTAAAGAGTGAATGCCACCCCACAATGGCATATTTCTACCTTGTTTCTTCACGGTGAATATTTATGTCATCCAGAGTCCTTGCTTATCTCAGCAAAGGCCCTGGCAAACAGTATGTCCCCAATAAATCCTGCTGAATAAATACATTCATCTACTTTTGTCCAATAATTTGTCAGCCCTTCAGAAGAACAAGTTAATCGTATTGATTTTGAAAGTAAAAAAGTGATTCATCTGTGGAATGTCCTATTGGTTTCTAAATTCTCTCGTGCGTGTGTGTGTTTGATAAAATATTATAATGTGAAGAACTTCAACTTTTTTATGAGACACTATACGTTAGGAAAGTTTAGGGGCAAAATTTAACGGCAACTATATTGATGTTTGAGATCTGATTCAGCAACTTCCAGCTGGCTGACCTTAGGCAAATTACATAGCATCATTAAATCTGTGTATGTCTACAAATTGAAATATATTACAGTGTGCACCTCTCATGGATTTTGTGAGCCTTAAATAAGCTATGCCAGTCCTGGCCGGGTAGCTCAGTTGGTTAAAGTGTCATCCCAAGAAGTCAAGGCTGCAGGTTCGATCTCTGGTCAGAGTAGGTACAGAAAGCAACCAATGAATGCACAAATAAGTGGAATGGAAAATTGCTGTTTCTCTCTTTCTCCCTTCCTTTCTCTCTCTAAAATCAAGAAATAAAAATTTTAAAAGAAAGATTTGCCGTGGTATTCATCTAAGAACATACCCATGGGCGAAGAACAGAAGGAAGAACCAAATAAAGTAAGAGAGAAGGCAGAAAGCAGCGTAGGTTTTGAAATGATCTCCTTCTGCGTTAGTCCCTTTTCCTGTCCTGGCCATTTGGGGATAGTGGCTGACTCATTCTGCACCTGACTTTATCCGTTAAGGGGCCACAGAGGTGATGTTAGTAGCCTTATCTCATGATTCGAGTGAAGGCTAAGTAAGATTTTTAATAACTTGAAAAGCACTAGGTAATTTAAAAGTCTTAATTCCCTTGGTCCTGACTATACATATTCAACTTACCAACTCTTTCTTGATCCAGTAGAATATAGATGAATTCATAGGACAAAAGTAGAAAACAACCTGGAGCCGTCTGTATGGCCATTTTAAAATGATTTAAAATGAATTTCATAGGCTACATTTTTCATACTAGAAATATAAATTCTAATAACATGGTTTGTTTCTTCTACTGTCTTAAAAGCCCACTCCATAATTTGTTCAGAGTTTGAGAGGATGTAAATTGTCCAAGGGCTTACCCATAATCCTTTCCCACTTCCCCACCTCCTCAGCAAACTTACATACTAAGTAAATTTAGGGCCGTGGCACCTAAGTATGAACTGTGTGATGATTTCATTTAAAGGATCATTATTAATCCTGGCCCGTGTGGCTCTGTTGGTTGAGTGTCGTCCCATGCACCAGGAGATTGCTAGTTTGCTTCCCAGTCAGAGCACATGCCCGGGATTATAAGCTAAATTATTATGCTCCATATATGATTGGAAGGAAAAGAACTATGATCTAGTTTCTAGCCCTAGTTGCAAGAGAAGTATATAACTTTAACAGCCAAACTGTGTTTCTGGAAAAATTTAGAAAGAAGAAAGGTCATCATGTTTGTTGGTTCTCTCATATTGTCCCAACTGCTGGCCTGGCCCTGCCAGCCACATTTATTCAGCAAAGACCACCTGTCAGAATCAGACACACCCCTTTTCAAAAGACCAGACCTGTGTGGTCAGAAATGTCCTAAACATGCGCATTGGCCCATCCATCCAGGGCTAAAACAAATTAGTTTGGGCCTCATGAAAATCTCTCCCTGGACCCCAAATCCACTCCATGTGGTTTTTCTGTTTTTTCTCTCTCTCATGGCTTCTGATCCTGTGTGCTTTTTAAATTCTGTGCTCCTATAAAAGTCTCACACTTGCTATGTTTTCTGGGTCAAGGCTCCTGTCTTATGTTGTATCATTTGTAACGTGACTTTCTGTAATTCGGGATTTCTGTCTTCCTCGCTACTTGTTGCTCAGCCCTATCCTTCATGTCTCTTCCATCCTGTCTCATCATCTAGATGCGACAGGGGTTGGTGGTTGGGGGTGAGCATGTCTATCTTTTATCTTTTTTAAAATATATTTTTATTGATTTCAGAGAGGAAGGGAGAGGGAGAGATAGATAGAAACCTCAATGATGAGTGAGAATCATGGATCAGCTGCCTCCTGCACGCCCCTAACTGGGGATCAAACCCACAACCTGGGCATGTGCCTTGACTGGGAATCGAACCATGACCTCCCGATTCATAGGTGGACACTCGACCACTGAGCCATGCCTGCTGGGCTCTTGGTGTTTTTATCTGGACTCCCAGCTTCTTTCTGCTTGTTTCCTCTAACCTGAGGGACTGAGGAGAAGCTGGGATCGTTGCAATGTTTTCCCCAAGGACTGGTCAGGATGTGGACTATGGTTTCAGCTGTAAAAAAAACACAAGACCTTTACGGGAGGACTCTAATGACAGGAAGAACAGAGGAGAAAAGAGAAACAGTGGCCGTGATCAATAGGACCAGCCATTGCAAATGTCTAATGATTTTGGAAAACACCTCGCGAGGCTGATTATAAATGTTCCTGCAAAGGCAGGGACATAATCAGAGGATGAGTCCTGTCAAAACAACACTGCTCTGAGGGAGAAATAATAGGACACACACACACACACACACACACAGGCACACACACACAGGCACACACACACAGGCACACAAGAGCGAGACAAAAGGCAAGCTGCAATGAGACATTTATTTATACTTTCAGGTTCCCAGAAGCACATGAAAAAATATAAAAGCAAAGAAAACTCCACTATAAATAGCCCTGCCACATCCCAAATCAAGGCTCCGAGTGGCTAGGGAGTCGGACTTGGTTTGAGGAGTTACAGGATTTAGTCATTTGTAATGGCCACGTTCGCTCCTTCACCAAATCACATTTCCTCGGAGAATCTGCTAAAGAAAAGGGCTGGGAGTTCTTCTCTGTGGCAAAGGGCATGACCAGGACTGTCCTGAGGAAAGCCACCATGATAAGAGCTAGGAAGGAAGAGGGGAGGCAGAGAGGCACATATCCATTTGGAAAAGGACCCTGGGAGATGGAAGAGGCACGGGGAAGTTGCTGCAGGGAGCGGTGTGAGAGATCCACTCTCAAGCATCTGGGACGTTGTCCACCAGCTCGGCTCCCTTGTGTCCTGGGACTTGGCACTAAACCACCCAGCATTAACGTGATTAGTCTGAGAAACTGGAGAGCGCAAGCCTTCTGCCTTCTTTACGTTCCTGTCTGTGTGTAGGGGGCTTCTGGTTCATTCCACTACATTCGGCCACCCTCCTTGCTGCTGCTCTGGTGATTCTCCATTTAAGAGGAACCCACAAAGTCGCCCAGTTGTGGCCAAAGCTTCTGGAACGAAGTTATGGCCACCGCTCAGAGTAGTTAAGAATTATACTCAAATCAGAGAAAAGCCAGAATCATCTCCCCGTACTCACCTAACCAGTGAGCATTTATGTTGGTCCAACGTGTCAATTTTCCTGTCTGCAAAATGGAGACGATAACGCCATAAATATGTTGAAAGCACAGAGCAAGGTACCTGGAGTGCACCATAAAAATATTCCCCTCGTCTTGGCCAGTTTTATCCAGTGGTTAGAGCGTCAGCCCACAGACCAAAGGGTGGCGGGTTCGATTCCCGGTCAAGGGCTTGTACCTTGGTTACAGGTTCACCAGCTCAGTTTCCACGTGTCCAGGGTCCCCAGCCCCGGCAGGAAGCAACCAATCGACGTGTCTCCCTCACATAGATATTTCTCTGCCCCCCCCCCCCCCCCCACACACACACACCTTCCTCCCTTCCACTTTCTCTAGAAATCAATGGAAAAACTATCCTGGGATGAGGATTTTTAAAAAATTCTCCTCCTGCTGTCCCTTCTTCGGTATCATTTTTGTCTTACTTCATCATCATATTCATTTTAAATATAGACTCTAAAATGAGAGAGCAAAGGAGACGATACCGTGCTAGGCCCTGTATTTAGAGACCACTCCACAAAGGATCACTTCGGCCATGGCACTGGCCCTGCTCAGGCCAGACTGTGAGAGTTCCATCCCCCAGAGATAAAAGTCACCACAGGCAGGTGCCCCTGAGACATTTTCCTTCTGTCAAAAGCAGTGGTTCTTAACCTTCTGGCCCTTTAAATACAGTTCCTCATGTTGTGACCCAACCATAAAATTATTTTCATGGCTACTTCATAACTGTCATGTTGCCACTGTTATGAATCGCCATGTAAATATCTGATATGCAGGATGGTGTTAGGCGACCCCTGTGAAAGGGTCGTTCACCCGCCAAAGGTGTCGCGACCCACAGGTTGAGAACCGCTGGTCAAAGGGATTACATCCACCTCTGACTCTGAGGAGCATGCGGAGAAGTCACTGCAGTGGCCTCGCCATTAGACAGGCAGCTTGAGTAGATCTCACCCAACCACATACACTATAGTCAGACACCATACCCTGGGTCACTTCAGTGAGTCTTTTCTTATCTGCAAGTTGGGGTGGCAGCCCAGCTCACTGAGCACCGCCCACATGGGGTTCCAAGGAGATGAGATGTTGCCATGGTTACTGGAACAGGCTCTGGAATCCCCACGCCCAGGCTTGCCCCCTGGCTTCACCTTTTATGCTTCGTCATTTTCCTATCATCTCTAATGCAAATAACTCTTCCCTCCAGGGCTGCTCTCCTGATCTGGCCATGGGAATCACACTCATCAGAGGATTGCTAGGAGAACTGAACAAGCAAACTTGATAAGGTATCCACTCTATAGTAAACATGTAATGGATCTAATCAGTTTATTTTGGTTACTTAAGATCTCCTTTCTCGCCCCCCGCCCCCATCACTTTCATGTCCCTGGAAAATGCCATCAATTTCATGGTCTTCACCCTACATTCAAGGCAATGAAGATCTATGCCACTCAAGTGGGCTTTTTAGGATTAAAGAGAAACAAATATATGCAGGTCGTGTTTTACTCCCTGCTGTTTCCCCCAGTATTTCTCAGCCCTCTGATCAGGCTCATCTGGATTCCGCTATTGTTTCCTGCAGAAGCCCAGTGACATTTAAAATATATATATATAATTGATATATAATTGATTTCAGAGAGGAAGGGAGAGGGAGATAGAGATAGGAACATCAATGATGAGAGAATCATTGATTGGCTGCCCCCTGCACGCCCCATTTTGACCAGAATCAAACCCGGGACCCTTCCGTCTGCAGGCTGACACTCTACCCACTGAGCCAAACCAGCTAGGGCCCCAGTGACATTTGATACTTTGCAAATTTCAGAGCATCCCTGCCCTTCGTGGTAAATGCATGCAGGAGAAAAAGAAAAAAAAAGGAAGTTCATGGATCTGAGCAGGGAACAGTTCCTGTGAGCTGACTTGCCTCCACCATCCTCTGCAATAGACTGGAGTTCCCTCTGCAAATTGATGTCACAGCCTGTGGTGCCCTACACCTGCCACACGGGGTTCAAATGAGATAAGCAGCTTGGCATCTACCAAAAACCTTGCCCGGGGCTCTTCCAAACACCAGGGCCCATGACCCCTTCCTTTGAGTGGTTTTCAAAACACACTCAGCCTGGATCCAGAGAGCAAAAAGCATGATTCAAGCTCTCCTGGAATTCACTGGCGACAGATTGATTTCTTTAAAAATGTACGTGTTTATTTCAATGCTTTACTACACACAGGAGACATTACTAAAATGCAGCTTCTGATTGCCTAGGTCAGGGACGTGGGGAGTGAACGAAATTCTGCATTTCTAACTATACTTGCCAGCTGCTGCTGCTGCTGGCGTGCAGACCCTCACTTTGAATAATACCCAGAGTATTATTCTCCTCCCAGAGTAACATCGACACGTTCTGAAAAGTGAGGTGAGGAAGCCAGTGCTGATGAGAAAAGATATCACATCTTTACTGAAGACCTGGATCACTGAATGTTGACAAGACGTCTGCACTGTATTCAAAATCCATATACATTTAGCTGGAAACAGGAGGCCACATGACCACATGATGCCAAAGTGTGTGGGTGTGTAGGTATGTATGGGGGTGAATTTAACTAAAATGGAGCTCTAGCTGGTTTGGCTCAGTGGATAGAGTGTCGGCCTGTGGACTGAAGGGTCCTGGGTTCCATTCCGGTCAAGGGCACATGCCCAGGTTGCGGGCTTGATCCCTGGTAAGCGGCGTGCAGGAGGCAACCGATCAATGATTCTCTCATCATTGATGTTTCTCTCTCTCTCTTCCTCTCTGAAATCAATAAAAATATATATATAAAAAATAAGTGCAACGGAAATTATATGTATAGATAAAAAATGCTGACATGTAAAAGAAATGACTGTTTTGAAAACATGCATAGCCCGGCCAATACTGTAACACTTTTATCTTTCTGAAATAACATAATTCCATAAATAACTTTTCTAGGTTATTCTCATGTATTGAAAGGTTACAAGCAACATGTAGGATAATGAGATTAAAGTTTCCAAAGATAGTTTCCAGGCAAAAAATAAAATCTCCACTTCTGGTTACTACATGGCCAACCCCATGATGATGAAAGTTGTTTAACATGCCTTTAGCGGTACAGCAGGGCTGTGGCCATTCTTTCTCTCTTCACAATCTCATAGAAAGATGAAATGTCCCAGCACTTTAATTTATTAATTGATGGGGTTGGCCATCCAACTGCATATTACAGGTGTAGTTTAAAAAAAAAGATTCTATTTGCCAAATGGATTTCACATTAAATCATTAAATAATGGACCCCATGAATTTGCCATGTAGATGGCATTGATTTTTAAGAAAATTGAACAATATGCCACTGTCACTTATTTTACTCTCATCTTATAATGTTTTTGAATGAAATTAGAGCCTATTCTAGAAAATAAATGGCAAAAAAATGATAAAGAGAAGAGACCTGCTAATCTAATCACATATATTGGAAGAAAGTTTTAATAGATTCATATATTTTCTTACAGGTTCCCCTTTATTGATTTGTGGTACAGTTATTAATATGAATCGATATCAGGAATTAACTCCTTATTTTGTTTTTAATGTGGGTTAAGTGAATATCATTTATTCATTAGATATAATCGCACCTTTGGGTTTTTTTTATGATCTTTGTTATTTTCAATTGGGGGGTATTTTTACACCAAAATCAGTATGTAGTGGTTATGAATATAATTAGGATTCTGCTTACATTAATTTTTAAGAATCAAGAAATTTGGCACTACGTGTGTGGGTAATTAAAAAATAGCAGAATAGTGAAAATTGTTGAATATGGATGATCCTGGTGAGGGGTGCATGGAGGTTCATTATTACTGTAAATATTTGAACATATACATTTTTCATGCGTACACACATATCTTAATAGATATGTGCCAGGTACCCGGTTCATATCTTTCTTGCATTTTTAAATCATATCTATATACATTTTATAAGTTGCTTCTGATATTTAGTCAGTTACCATCTGAATTATAATTATCATAAATCTTAATAATCTGTAACCATTCACACTAATCTGCCACGTGACATCGCAATGCAAGTCTTTCAAGATGGGCAGCATTGGCTTGCCCAGTTCTTCCCTGTGAGCTTCGGCTTCCAATTTGTGACAGGAATCAGTTCTCTATTTCCCTTTGCCTTCCTACTGACTACCTTATTGCCATTGATTCCTAAAATAAGGTTACGTAATCCCCCAGAAACATTTGGCTTCAGGTTAGAAAAACATCTGCCTCAAGGAGATGACCCTAAGAGACCTGGCAAAAAAAAAATGCAAGGCTCTTCTTCCGAGAAGTCTGCATGGATTTAGTTCTTGGGGTATCTACAGAGGTAAGTGCGGGTTATCTACACTCTCACCTGTTCCACGGTAGGGAATGAGGTGAACAGGGTGAGGGTCTGGGCTGCAGACAGACCTGGTTAGGCAATGACTGGGGATGTACTTACGTAGAACCTCAGCTAATAGACTGTGTTCCTGCACACATGTGTGCATGTATGTATGTGTGTGTGTGTGTGTGTGTGTATTTCCGCTGACTTACAAGACTATAATATTATTCCATTTATTTATATCAGCATGAAAGATTTCCAGCAGCTCTGGGATGCCTGCTGTTTTGAAGTGGGGACATCGGCAAGAGGCAGACAACCCCAGTTGCCGGGCCAGATTGAGACACACGATGCTGACTTGCATTCCTGCCAGACTGTTGGTGCACAAGGCTCCATCGGAGCAGGCGGAAGCCTCACGGACCTGACAGTGAATTGTTCTCGCATGGCCGAAGGTCCAATTTGGCTGTGGCTGCGTCGCCCAGTGCTCCTCACATGCAAACGGCCAGCAAAAATAATGGCATGTCAAGTGCAATTTTCTTGCCGGCTGCTGACACCGTAAACGGTAATAGAGTGTAATTATGTGGCATCCCGTGTCCTTCATACTAAGCACCACCCAGACGATTTCCAAGTTACAGGCAAGCGGGGAGGTTAGAAGGTCAAATTTAAAGAGAGAAAATGAGTCAGTGCCTTGGAGGGAGAGGATTATAAATAGATGTGGCATCACCAGCGAGAAAACACTATCCAAATAAGGAACTGCTCAGGCCCAGGTAGGAGGGAAGATGAGGGGAACAGAGCAGAGGAGTTTATGAGAGAGAGAGAGAGAGAGAGAGGATTTGTGACAGATCTCTGACCACCTGGACAGCGAACCAGTTTTCCCCACATCCAGCAGTCAGGGGAGCTGAGGATCACACAACTACAGAGCGAGAGATAAGGAACCCGGACCAAAAATTGAGAGATGTTACACACATTTTTTAATATGGCTTGCCTCTCCTCCATTCCATAGGGATTTGTGTCTTCAATATAGTTCTGTAACTCACTATAGTACAGAGGGGCCTTGACTTATGAGTGTCCCGACTAACGAGTTTTTTGAGATACCAGCTGTCTCTCGGCCAATTTTTTGCATTGAGTAGAGTAATTTGAGTTAACGAGCTCCTTAACGAGCTCGGTCTCTGAACGAATTAAACTCGTAAGTCAAGGCCCCACTGTAGTAGTAAGTGAAGACTTGTGGCCAAGAGAAGCTGTGTCACTTTCTCTTTTGGCCACTTTGTAGCAGAGACAGAAGAACCCAGATCTCCAGGGGAGCCTGCCTAGCTTCCCGCTGTCATTCAAAAGATCCCACCCCTAGTTCTCCGTCTTCAGGTTAGCCGAGCCTCCGCACATGTGATTTCCTCCGTTGGTAACTCTCTCTCTTTCCCTCCCTGCATCCTGGTTCACCTGGTGATGGCTTCTTGGCGCACAGGTATTGCCTTAGAGGAGATGCCACCACCACACAGGACAGCTTCCTCCTTATATGTGCGCCCAGAGAACTATGTTCCTTCATTTCAGAGGACTTATCTCTGTTTTCACCTGTTTTTTCTCATTCTTCTTAAAATATGTTTTTATTGCTTTCAGGGAGGAAGGGAGAGGGAGCGAGAGATAGAAAACATCGATTGGCTGCCCCCTGCACATCCCCACTGGGGATGGAGCCCCAACCCAGGAATCGAACCGGCGACCTCCTAGTGCATGGGATGATGCTCAACCACTGAGCCACACCAGCCAGGCTCGTGATTATGTTTTTAATATTGGTCTCCTTGTAGCTCATTAGTTCCAAGACTGAGGGCATGCATTTATTTGCTCAGACCTACAGATCCATAGGTAATAGTAATGCTTAGCAAACAGTAGGTGCTCAATAAATATCTGTGGAATGACTTGATGCTGATACCATAAACGGTAATAGAGTGTAATTATGTGGCATCCCGTGTCCCAGTGCAGGGCTCTCAGATGGCATCAAGCTGTCCCTATTAAAGAGTCCATGCACATTGTATCACGATGACACTATTTTTGGTCTTGGTTTCAAGGTTTATAAGAAACCATATGGGTTTTCTCTCTCTGTCTTTGCTAAGAGCCGAACAAATAGGCACATAGGGTGAAGGGTCCCGTGCACCATCTTCTCTGCCAGTGTTGGCAGAGACAGTCAGCACTGGAGGTCTGGGGCCACGTGGAATGCTAAGCATTGACATGTTTGTGGACAGGCTCTGAACCACCTTGGTTCCAGAGGCCTGGAGGCAGGGATGGAGTCTGTTTGGCTGGCATTTGTTTTGCAGAAATTTAGAAAGAAGATTCCTGGTGCACTGTGGGCCGTAAGCACGAGCATTTGTTTGCAGCTGGATTAGAAGCTCTCAGAATCCCCATCTTGCACTGCTTTCTGCCACTGAAGGGGAGGCCTCCACAGAGAGGAGCCTGCAGCCTCCACACACAGTTGTTTTTAGTATTTTTTAAAAAGATATTCCTATTGATTTCAGAGGAAGGAAGAGGGAGAGAGAGAGAAAAACATCAATGATGAGAGAGAATCATTGATGGGCTGCCTCCTGCACTGTCGCCCGCTGGGGTTCGAGCCCACAACCCGGGCATGTGCCCTAATAGGGAATCGAACCATGACCTCCTGGTGACCTCCTGGTTCATAGGTTGACGCTCAACCACTGAGCCATGCTGGCCAGGCCAGAGAGTTGTTTTAATAAGTGCACTTGTCCACCATCACTGACTCAAAGAACATCTTTTACATTCAATATATAGAAACAATGCTTGAGCTACCCAGCTGGTCTATAAAATACCATGATGAAAGGGAGAGCAGGAAAGCAATGCATTGGCCTCTTTATTGAAAAATGCTGTTTGTACTAAATCTGGCAGAATTAATATTACGTTTGTAAATTCCTCCATTACTTAGGTGAATTATTAATTCATTGTTCGTGCAAAATATTTACTGAGCACTTCCCGTATGCAGTCTGTCGTCTAAGACCTGGGGATATATAGTGAAGAAAAAAGGAAACCAAAAATAATTGATCTTTGTGGAATTTGCATTCTAGTAAAAGACAAGTCATAAACGAGATAAAGAATAGAGTATGTGAGATAATGGTAATCTTGAAGGACAAAAAGTATAGTCCAAGGACATGAAATATTAGAGATGGGACAGTTACAGTTCACACAGAATGGGACAGGGAAGGCTCTGTTGAATATGATTTTCAGCTGCTTCTTTTTTTCTCCTTTATTTTATTTATTTATTTTTGTTTTATTGTTTTCATTTTCAAATAAATTTTTTATTGTTGGTCATACTACAGATATTTCCCATTCCCCCCTCCTTCCAGCCTCTATCCATCCACCCCTAGGTCTTCACCACCCTATTGCCCGTGTCCATGGTCTATGCATATCCTATATAATAAAAGGCTAATATGCAAATCGACCGAACAGTGGACTGACCCATCGCGATGACATGCACTGACCACCAGGAGACAGATGCTCAATGCAGGAGCTGCCCCCTGGTGGCCAGTGCACTCCCACAGGGGGAGTGCTGCTCAGCCAGAAGCCAGGCTTACGGCTGGTGAGTGCAGCAGTGGTGGCTCCCAGATTGCGAGAGGGTGCAGGCAGGGCTGAGGGACCCCCTCCAAGTGCATGAATTTCGTGCACCGGGCCTCTAGTAAGTAGTTCTTGGGTTTATCTCTTCTCCTTCCCTCAACCTCACATTGAGGTATGTCAGTCTGTTACATGCCCCCCTGCTTCAGGTCTTATTTTGTTGGTCAATTCATTTTGTTCATTATATTCCAATTAAATAATGGGCTGAAGACCTGAATAGACATTTCTCCAAAGAGGACATACAAATGTCCAAGGGACATATGAAAAAATGCTCAAAGTAACTATTCTTCAGAAAAATGCAAATTAAAATCACAATGAGCTATCACATCACACCTGTCAGAATGGCCATCATCAAAAAATCAACAAAGAACAAGTGCTGGTGAGGATGTGGAGAAAAGGGAACATTAGTTCACTGCTGGTGGGAATGCAGATTGGTGCAACCAGTATGGAAAACAATATGGAGTTTCCTCAAAAATTAAAAATGGGACATTCATTTGACACAGTGATCCCACTTCTGGGAATATATCCTAACAACCCCAAAACACCAATCAGAAAGAATATATGTACTCCTATGTTCACAGCAGCATTATTTACAACTAGAGGCCCAGTGCACAAATTTGTGCACAGGTAGGATCCCTTGGCCTGGTCAGCGATCGGGGCTGATCAGCGCCAAGGAAGGTTGGCCAGGGGGAGGGGCTGCGGGAGGTTGGCCAGCGGGGGTAAGGGCTGTGGGAGATTGGCTGTGGGAACGCACTGACCACCAGGGGGCAGCTCCTGAATTGAGCATCTGCCACCTGATGGTCAGTGTGCGTCATAGCAACCAGTCAACAGGTTGTTCGGTTGCTTAGGCTTTTATATATACAGATAGCTAAGATTTGGATATAGCCCAAGTGCCATCAGTAGAAGAATGGATAGAAAAGCTGTCAGGCATTTACACGATGGAATACTATGCAGCCGTAACAAAATAGGGATCTCTTATGCTTTGGCACCGCATGGATAGGCCTGGAAAATATTATGCTTAGTGAAATAAGTCAAACTGAGAAAGACAAATATCATATGATCTCACTTATTTGTGGAATCAACTTCATTTTAATTCAACAGGAAATATATGGGCTTACACTGCTTCTGACTCAGGGGATCCTCAGTAGTCCTACCCGGTCCCTGTAACATTACATAAACCTTTCTGTACAACTAGGGCACCTAACTTCCCACTCCACCCCACCAAGCTAACTGGTGTCACCCTTCAGTACACACCTAAAAATCCCTTCACCTAAGTCACCTAAAAGGGCTCTTATTTGGGCTCCCAGAGTCTTGGGCTTACTTAGTGCTGTCATTGTCAGTTTGTCCACCACTCCAACCCACACACACACACACACACACACACACACACTTGTATAATTAATACAATAATTAATTACTTATAGACAATATGCATACATTCTTTTATTTATTCTTATATACTCTTATTTATCCAGTTTGGATAACTCTTTTTTAAAAATATATTTTTATTGATTTCAGAAAGGAAGGGAGAGAAAGGGAGAGGGAGAAACATCAATGATGAGAGAGAATCATTGATCAGCTTCCTCCTACACGTCCCCTACTGGGGATGGAGCCCGCAACCTGGGCATGTGCCCTTGACTGAAATGGAACCTGGGACCCTTCAGTCCGCAGGCCAACACTCTATCCACTGAGCCAAACCGGCTAGGGCCAAGTTGGATAACTCTTGAAGAGTTTTAGTAATTTTCCCTAAAGTTAAGAGCCAGAAAGTAGCCAAGCCAATATTCAAATCTCTGGAGAGTGCATCTCTAAGGCCAAGCTCTATCTCTGCATCCAGCTGCCTACTGATATAGTAAACATAGACAATGGTGGTGTAAGGCAAGCATGTCAAGCTCAAAGTCTAACACAGGCCAAATAAATGAGGCATGCAGCCCATGGGCCATGAGTTTGACATGCTTCGTGTAAGGGGATAGGTGGAGAGTCAATCACTCCAACACTGCTCTGCCCTTGAGCTTGAACTCCGTCAGCCAGGCCCAAGGCCCTCACCATGGTGACTGGCAGGAGGGTCTTTCAAAGAGCAGGTGTGGTGAGGAGTAACAAAAGCTCCTCAGCCAGCTCCTGAGGAGAGGAGAGGAGAGGCGATGCAGTGGTTTGGGGTGGGATGTGGAAGAATGTGCACAGAGCTAAAACGCCACAAAGCCCCAGTGGGCGTCCTGACACGGATCATCCCCACACTCAGCCTGCCTTGTAATCAGGAGCGGTCCCTGATGTGTATTTTTGGCTTTTCTACAATCCCAGATCCTTAAAGGCTAAACTGGAATAATTCAGGAGCAATTCCCCTTAAAGGAGAAATAGGTATGATTGGCAATGTTTGTGGAAACATTCTTCAGAAAATAGACTTAACTCTGAATTTGCAATTGTTTGGGAAATGGCCAGGGAAGGGGGCAGGACAAGTTAATTAATAGAAACAGTCATCAAGACGCAGGAGCATGTCAGCTCTTTCAAAGTCCTGGGGGGTCGTTAGCTACCTTTCTGTCACTCAAAAAAACATGAATTTCTTGAGTGTTACTGAGTCACAAAGGTGCCGAATGCCTCTATTACCTTATTTCAAGAAAGGAGGTGGGATTAGTCCAGATTCTATGAGTCCAAAACAAAATCCAATATAATTACTTTTTCTATTCAGACCAAAGTGGAAAGTTCTTTGGGCAGGGCATGTTTGTTTATTTATATTATACAAGATGCCATCAGTGTGATACACTTCCATAAAGAGTTAACTAATAGAAATGGGCAGGCGATATCTATCAATGATGCAGGTATGAAATTACCCAGAATTTCACATGGTACGAAACGACTCGCCGTGCAGCTGGCTAAAGCAGTTCTAAATAACCAGAAAGTAAGAATGTAAGGATTCTGCATCTATGTTTAATTTGTTATTATTTTTAGAGAGAGAAGGGAGAGGGAGAAAGAGAGAAACATCGATGTGAGAGTGAAACATCAATCCGCTGCCTCCTGCACGCCCCCTACTGGGGATGGAGCCAGCAACCCAGGCATGTGCCCTGACTGAGAATGGAACAGGCAACCATTAGGTGCATGGACAGTGCCCAATCGACTGAGCCACACAGGCCAGGGCTATGCTCAATAACTCTTAAGTTCAAATTACAGTTTAAACACATGGCAGCTAGTTACTAAGGTATAACAGAATAGGGTGGGTAAAATCATGGCCCTGGGGATCTCCAACCGGATTCAAACTCAGATCACTCACTAGCTCTGTGATCTTGGTTTGCTTTATTAATCCATCTAGGTCTCAGGTCCCACACTTAGAAAAAATAAACCCCAAACCTGGTTCTGGTCAAGAAGCCCATATTCAAAACCCACTGGGAAGAAGTGTTTCAGAACTCAGAATTTGTCACATTTAGAAGCATGTTAAGATGTAAAAACTGTTCAGTAAGTAACACCCTCAGCAGGGTCTGGGGCGCACCCTGTTATCAAACACATTAACATTTCTGCTGGGAAATACATAAACAGGCACAGTAATGGGATGCATTATGACTCGAAACAGCTAGCTCCCAGCCAGTTCTGCTACCTGAGTTTATACCAAGCATGCAAAAACAAAATCTTTTAGAGATTTTTGCCTTATGGACTTATGAAATAAAGGTATACACGTGTACACATAACACATAGAGCGAGGGGGAAGGAATTA
Organism: Myotis daubentonii; assembly: GCF_963259705.1. Lineage (NCBI taxonomy): Eukaryota > Metazoa > Chordata > Mammalia > Chiroptera > Vespertilionidae > Myotis > Myotis daubentonii. The sequence goes on along the minus strand of NC_081854.1, from coordinate 50,054,860 downwards.
CTGTTAGAATAGGATTTTGTCCACAAAGTGCTTTTCTGAGAGCACTCAACACTGGTTTAGAAAACACCCAATACTGGCCAGAAGGTGAGGTCCTGGAAGACAGGGATCACTGCTTTGCTCATTGATTCCCCCCAACCCCCCCATGGATATGCCTAAGAGAGTGCTGGCCACGTAGAGAGGGCTCAGTAAATAGTCTTTGGATGATTCGCAGCTCCTCACCCAGGCTTCCTCTGTCCAGGTGGAACTATAGGAAATGAGACAACAATCCCTGAAGAGGCTCGCTTTGCTTTGCCAGGCAGAAGCAGGAAAGCCAGCAGAAGTTCCCAGAGGAACAGAGAGTTAACTTTACGTTTCAAAGATCCACCTTTACTTCCCTTCCTGTTTTTTATTTTCCTTTCAAACCTTGCATTTGGGAAACAAATAACATTGGCATGATTCACTTACGAATCTGACTTATCAGGGCAATCAGCCATTGCCAGGCTCATCATTGGAATTCTACCGGCGATGATGGTGTGTGTCAAAATGAACAGGAGCTTATGAACGGCTCTGAGGAATAAACATGTTCAGTCTGCAGCGACCCCCGTGTGACCATGGAGAGCAGGCAGCCCTGATCCGCACAAGAAACACTTGTCTAACCCGCCAACAACAGCAGCACAAATGCACACCCCGTCTAACACGTGCAGGCACGCATGCCACAATATTCCAATTTTGCTTCTATAGATTTCATCCCATCTGACGATGAATGAACCAGGTTCTATTGCCAAGTTTACTGAATCACAGTACGTACGGAGCACCGTTCAGCATCCCTGCGAGGAGTTTCCCTTTCTGAATCCTAGGTTAATGATTGACACAAATAACAAACAAAAGGAGAAAACTCTACCTGAAATTGGAGAAACATGGCCTCAAAATAAAATGAAACAAACAAAAAAAACCCCAACATTTTAGGAATCAAGGCGATATGATATACATTCAAACTGAGCAAAACAGGCACTGGAAGTTAGAGGTTTGGCGTACAGACACCTTGTATGAAACGAGAAAGACTGTGTGTGTGTGTGTGTGTGTGTGTGTGTGTGTGTATTACACAAGGGCTATTGTATCTATGGTGGGATGGAAGGCCTGGGAGAGAAGAACTTTCCCCAGAAGAGCAGCGTGTCTACATTTACAACTGTTGCCAGGAGATCCTTCCTATTCCCAAAGAAACCAAGAGGTAAACTCACTAACCATGGGGCAGAAAGTACTCACAGTGAAGTGTGTCAGCAACCGTGACACGTCTGCCCTTAAGAGCTAAAGGCAAGGAACCGACCGTGAACTTGGGAATCTTAAAAAACGAAAGCTTACCCGGCCAACAAGAATCGGTTCCGGTCCAGAAAACTCCTCCAGGACAAACATTTGATTCCAAACCCAGCCTCGTTTGGAGCGGTTCAAGATCCGCTGTTCCTCACTCAGCCTGTTTAGTTCCAAACGGGATCCACTCGTCAGAACTGGAGACGGAGTCGTCGGAGCCGTGTCCACGCAGGCGGGGAGAGTAATCCATAATATTATTAATGGAGTCCAGAGATCCAAGAGCGCTTCCGAGAGCCGTTCTGGCATGGTCCCACCGGTTAAGCAGATGAGCACGAAAATGAGACAATTACTCGTTTCGCCTCCGGTCCGCAGCCATCCAATTCATCATGCAGGGCGGAGCGTTTACTCACGGGGCCGCCACGTGTTCACAGCACAGCAGGCAGACACCATCTAAACAGGGTTTCTAAGACCAACATCCATTGGCTTGCCTTTTCATTGAAATTGCCTGCAAAAAGCAAAAAGGGAGGAAGAGACAAGTCCACTGAGACAGGGTTTTCCAACGAAATCACTGCTTTCAAACAAAATCAGGTGAATGAGCCACACCAGGCATTTCCTAAAAGTCTCCAGTTAAGAAAGTCGATCTGAGGAATGGAAGCAAGTGGGCTAACGGGTCCTTTCGTTTTTTTAAGCTTTATTTCGTTTTTGTGTTCATATTTTATCTGGGTTACTTATAAAAAACTGCTTCATGGACAGTCATAGAAATTTGCTTTTCCTTCTCTTTCTTTCTTCCTCCCTCCCTTCTTTCCACTCTCTTTTCTTAAATTTTTTTTTTAAAAAATTTTCTAATGTAACCTGGGGCGCATGCTAATGAAGCCATCTTATATTCTTATGGAGGTTGCAAACCTTTATTTTTTTCTTTCTTCCTTCTTCTCCTCTGCCTTTCCCTCTTTTTCTCTTTCTTTCTTTCTTTTCCAGTTTAAAGGTGGGTTCTAGTTCATTTTATGCTGAACTATGTGAGGAAACTGGCCTTCACTAGTGGTTGTTGTTTTTTTTAATTTATGAATGAGAATGGAAAGGGAAATTTCCCCAATTTTTACTGTCTTAGCTGCCACAACCCATCAGAAGGGACCGTCTAGTTGGGTCACAGAATGCAATTCTCCACCAGGATGCAAATAACCAGGGAATAAAATTAGAATGGTCCCACAGAGAAAGCCGGCATGTCCAGCGCGTATGCGGTAATCAGGACAGTGCCAGGACTCCCATTCGGAATGCACAGTTAAACAGGAGATTTCAATTATGAAAAGCTCCTTGGGGAGTAGGATATGGTAAAAATACAATTTTCAGTGGAGGAGATTCAGAAACGGATGGGCGAAAAAAATACCCATTACCTCAGGTGTCAAATACATTTTTTTGCTTACCTTTAGCGTGGCAAAACGTATTTCTCCCCTCTCAAAAAAATATATATATTTTTTAAAGAAATAATGCTCACTGCAGATCCCAGACAGGAGCCTTGCTGAATTCAATTAAGTGGGAAAATGATTTCTCAGGATGCCACTGGGAACAATTCCGCAGGCAACCCTTCAACCTCTAGGTGCCTGGTTCTATTCTGCCTCAGAATGGAAAAGCAAGAAAGTGGTTGCCATGAGCTGGGCTGGCTGTGGGCTGGGTGAGGCCAGCTGCCAGGAGCACGCCCAGCTTCTGCTGCCCACACAGGCAGCGTCTGATCTCACATGACAGCCAGTGGCATCGCCCTGCCTGTCACATGTTGCCAGGGCTCAGCTCTGTCCCTAGGACTCTGTACCTCAAAAGCGGCTCCACCCCCAGGAGTGAACACAGGGGCCACTGCCAGCAGCAGCTGTTTTGGAAACTGAGGAAAAGCTTGCAATAGGGAACTGACTCAGAGCAATGCCCACCACCTTCCATAGAGCTGCAGCACTCAGGGACACTCAGCCCCCCTTGAACTTTATTTTTAAATATATTTTAAAATACATTTTTATTGATTTTTTAATATATTTTTAAAATGTACTTTTATTGATTTCAGAGAGAGGAAGGGAAAGGGAGAGAAATAGAAACATCAATGATGAGAGAGAATCATTGACATGCTGCCTCCTGCACGCCCCCTACTGGGGATGAAGCCCACAACCTGGGCATGTGCCCTGACAGGGAATAGAACCATGACCTCCTGGTTCATAGGTCAAAGCTCACCCACTGGCGAGTTCAGAAAGGACACAATAATGGTTCCTACCCAGAGGATGAAAAGATCACCATCCTTGTGAAACCATTAGGAAAAGCTGGAATGGACTATTTTCAAATTGTGCCAAATACTCTGCAGGTGTACTCTGGCATCTTCTGTGTTAATGATGCTGGGACAGGGATATGTCATCCCACTGAAACTCAGGACAGACGCTTCTTTGATGGAGACCATCAAGCAGCACTCAGGATGACCTGTGACATGACCAGTGTGCTGCCTGAACTCGCCAGGCTCAGGGAACAAGTAGTCATCGGCCCTGGAGCAATTTCATAGAATGGCATGGCTTCATTAGTCTGAATGAAAGGATTAATACGTAGATACAGGGCCCCAAATACTACCCACGAACACAATACCTTTCGGTCAGAGTAAGCTCACTAAGGCTTTGTACTGTTTTGTTCAAAACTGAGGCACAGAAGAATGAAGGGACTTGCCCAAAGAATAGCTCCGATAAGAAGCAGGTCACTATTTCAATCTAGGTAATCGAACTCCAAAATTCTCTTTCCTCCTCCTCTCATTATATAAATATCTGCTGAGCATATATTGAGTGTCCAATACTGGAAATGGAAAGGCAAATAGGTCAGAGAGCTTATCTTCAGGGACCGAAGAGTCTAAAGGGTAAAGACTAAGAGATAAATACAACATCTAGGGCAACATAATCTGAGAACAGTTAGGGGAAGAGAGTGATGAGTATGCCACTCATCTTGGCAGCATCACAGAAGGCTTCCTGGGGGCAGTGTCCTCTACATGTTGAGAAGTGACTTCCCAACTGGGGAGGGGTAGATGTGAAAGGACATTTAAGTCAAGCCATGGGCAGTCCAGACTACTGACTAGTCCAGGAGCTCTGGATGAGCCAGCACCTAGGGTAGTGTCCCAATCATGACTCACTAGCTCATCCAGTCCATGATCATGGCACCTTCTCCCTACCCACCAAGTTCATCCTAGTCACAGCTGCTATGGAGTACATGTCTGTAGGGTCCCTTCTTCTCTGCCAATTCTCTGTGAAGAGAAAGGTATGTTTCTGGTGTTTTTAAAAAATATTTTTACAGAGAGGAAGAGAAAGTTAGAAACATCAGTGAAAGAGAAACATTGATCAGCTGCCTCCTGCACACTCCCTACTGGGGATGTGCCTGCAACCAAGGTGCATGCCCTTGACTGGAATCAAACCTGGGACCCTTCAGCCCACAGGCCAATGCTCTATCCACTGAGCCAAACCGATTAGGGTGAGAAAGGCATGTTTGATTTCTCCTAAGCTTTGAGAATAAAAATACATACCCTCCCACAGAGAGGGAGTGGGAGACAGACAAGTGCTATTCCAATGCAGCCCCTCCTTTTTCAGAGAAAGGGGGAGTGACTTGGCCAACACCCGCAGTGGGTGGCAGAGCCCTGGCAGAGCTCCAGGAAGAAATCAGCCCAGCTCTGCAGAAACCCTTCTTCTTCTCTGTTGCTCACCCCCACCACCCCCCTGTGCGCGCTTCTAGACCTGAAATACTCCTACACCCCTCCTCCAGTGCTGCCACATTCTTGAATCACTTGTACCATTACTTTAAATTCTATTAAAATGCTTTCAGTTTTTAAAGTATTTACTTAAAGCCCACCCAGCCTGGCTCACTGGTTGAGGTTCGACCTATGAACCAGGAGGTCACGGTTCGATTCTTGGTCAGGGCACATGCCCGGGTTGAGGCGTGCAGGAGGCAGCTGATTGGTGATTCTCATTATTGATGTTTCTATCTCTCATTCCCTCTCCCTTCCTCTCTGAAATCAATAAAAATATTTTAAAAATTGACTTAAAAATGGAAAGCCAATATTATTTTCTACGAAATAATTAAAGTGAACACTTAGAAAACATTTGGTGAATATCCCATCATCAAGACGGACTAAACACACTCACGCACACACACTTTCCTAATATGTGCAAATATGGTAAGTCATCAACACAGACTATACACAAATATATATCTACACATGTTAGATGTAACACACATGTATGTATTTATACCTACTCTTCAAAATAGCCCTAGTATTATTATGACTTTATTATCATTCCCATTTTAGAGAAAAGCAGACTGAAGCACAGAGAAATTGCTATGTAAAGCAATATTTTATTTTCCCTGAGCTAGACAATGTCAAAGTCTCAGTCGTCTCTCTCTTTGTTAAAAAGGAAGCAGTTAGAGGCAAGGGTGTGCTGTTCAATAAGTAACAAGTAGCTCTGGAAAAGGAAGCTAGGAGAATGTCTGATGTCTGAGTTCCATGCTACCAATATCTCCGCTATGACCAAAGCCAAGCTTAGCATGACCGTTAACCAGCTCCAGGGCAGTTCCTCAACTTTTTAGCAATCAGCTCTGAGGCGTCCAGTAAGAGCTACCTCAGGACACCATTGGGGGGGGGTGCATCTCAAACTTCAATCTACATCCAAGGCACCTGTAACTCTAGCTAACATGCAGATTCTGAGCCAGTGAATTGAGGGCGGGGCCTGGAATTCTGCACTTCCAACCATCTCTGCTGGGATGCAGATGCTACCATCTGGGATTTGAGGACCACCATCTGCAAAGCCAGGGGTTCTCGAGAATAAGACAGCTCTCCATTCAGATCCCCTCCTTGAGATGACTTGAAGGAGTCCATGATGATATGGGAAATGCACTTCCTGCTCAGTGTCATTTGAAGCCGTGCCCATAACCTACTATCACTCATTATACGGGACCACACGCATATATCAGAAACCCTGCACTGAAGTGTATGAATACACAGGGGTTTGTATGATGTCATAATATTCCTCCCCCACTTTATATCAGCACTGGGAGTGACACGGGAATCCTGTCCCCCTGGCTGGTGTGTCCATATACACATTCATTTTTTTTTCTTTTTTAAAATGTATTTTCATTGATTTCAGAGACAAAGGGAGAGGGTGAGGGAGATAGAAACATCAATGATGAGAGAGAATCATTGGTCAGCTGCCTCTTACACACACCCTACTGGGGATGGAGCCCGCAACCCAGGCATGTGCCCTGACTGGAAATTGAACCATGACCTCCTGGTTCATAGGTGGACGCTCAACCACTGAACCACACCGGCCAGGCTGCATATGCATTTTATAGGAGGTGGTGAGACTTGGCCTTCCCTTCAGTGAAGTCTGTCACTTGGAGAGAAATGGGATTCTCGGTGACAATGAGAGCCACACTGTTTATATGCTTGCACCTCTGCCACGGGCAGGGCTAATAGTATCCTCTCTGATGATCAGAAAACAGTTGTGTAAGAATTCTTGAGATGCCATTGAATGTTATGGCACTGTTATCAGAATTAATAAACATTCTGAATAGCAACTGCTACACCAGCTGCTGAACTCTATGCAAGGATGAAGAAATTGTGCAAGGTTGTAAAGCTTGGGTAAAAAAAATCAATTTATTTTTAGATTTTCTAACCACAATATGTATGTCTGGCCAAGCAATCCACTTTATTATAATGCTGCTACATTGATTTACACCCAGAGAGTGAGATGAAGAGATTTCATAGTCTCTCTGGAATTCCTACAAATAAAAAAGGGTTTGGAATTCCCCCATAAGAAGGTAGTTCTCCTCTTGGGTAAACTACCTGCAATCCAACTTTTCATTCACACTCAGTTTCAAGACAGTTCTAATGTCAACCTGGATCTCGGTCTCCTGACCCCAACATCCGATCAAGGTGAACTTGGCCAGTCCTCAAATACGTTAAGTCATTACCCAGAAACATAGTGCACCATCGATTTTGTAAACAGCCTAAAGTTCCAAACGCTGAGCCACACACCGAGAGGTGACGTCTACAATAAAAATGGGCTTTTACAGACACTTTAGGATTCAATCCAGCAGATGATTGTGGTTGACAGGAAATTATGCTTTTATGATCCACTGGGCTTAGTGGCCACAATATTTCATGGTGGCAAAAATGACACACAGGACCAGAGAGTTTCTATTAAAAATGTTTCTGACCTTGAATTTAGAGCCATTAGCAGGCTGTTTCAAAACAGGTAAATGCACACTGAATTCAAAGTGGTATTTCAGGAACGCGGGGGATGCGAGTCAGCGTGTGGCCCAGTGCACTTCACGCCAGGCGCTGGAGGACTGGAGCTGAACGGGTAGAAATGGTTTTGGGATCTTGGAGAGGAGTGTGATACATGCATGTGTCCAAATATAAGTCATTCAAGAGAACCGCCTTCCCTAAAGCCTTCAGAATTCCCCAACCAGATTCCCCGGGCAGAATAGCATCCACAATGTTTCCTGCACACACACATAAACATGTGTTTGTTTGTTTGCTTATCTCTCCCCTCAGCCGCAACCTTTCTGATTATCTCTTCTTGGCATTAGACCATCTACTAGTACTTATCCAGCTGTGCCTATGCACCCAAAGGCATATCATTTGCCAAAATAATACTGGCCAAATCCACTTTGCTCTCTTATTGACATGCTCCTTTTTTTCTACCAGAAGCTTTAGTTTCTTTAAGTTCTCTAACGATTGGTTATTTTGGCAGAAATAAATGAATAAATAAATAAATGCCTTCTCCTCTTTTTCCCAAGAAGGAGTCAGAGCTTCTCTATCAGTTACAGACATTTCAGGATGGGGAGATGAGGTCCGTGACAAGTCAAGGAGGTCAAAATAAGACCCCCTTTTATAGAGTTACTAGAGGCTCAGTGCACAAATTCATGCACAGGCGGGGTCCCGCTGGCCTGCCCAATCAGGGCCAGGCTGGCCATGGGGAAGGGCCGCAGGCAGTTGGCCAACCGGCCCACCCCCCCTCCCCTGGTTGAACTCCCGGTCAAAGGGACAATTTGCATATTAGGCTTTTATTATATAGGATAGAGCCAGGCCTTTATTTATAAAAACTTTCTTAAATGATAAGGTTAGTGAAGCTATTGAAAGTAAGTCTGTGGTATTGGACTTGCTTAAAGCAAAGCTGCATGGAGATCATCTCAGAAAGATGAGTGGAGGCCCTGGCTGGGTAGCTCAGTTGGTTAGAGCATCGTCCAGATACACCAAGGTTGTGGGTTCAATTCCCACTAAGGACACATACAAGAATCAAGAATCAACCAATGAATGCATAAATAAGGGGAACAACAGATATCTCTCTCTCTCTCTCTCTCTCTCTCTCTCTCTCTCTCTCTCTCTCCCCCTTCCCTTTCTCTCTCTAAAAATCAATCAATAAGTAAAAATGAGTGGAAGTTTGACACTCACTAAAGATAGGTAGTGCCAGGAAGCCATTTCTCAAGTCTCATTTAAATCCCTCCTTCTTCATTTAAAGGCCACATCCTTTGCTGTCTCTGTATCACTTGTTTACAATGCACTAGTTAGTGATGGAATGCATGAAAACATTTTGTACTGGCCATTTGTCGGAGGAGGTCATGGAGAGAACGTTACCACCAGTGGACCCTTCAGCTGGACTGGGGCAGTCGGAGGAGGCTCTTTACCCCTTCTGGTCCTTGGAATGTAAGTTCTGCCCACTGTTCCTCCACTAGGAGCTACTTCAAGAACGCAGCTTGGAGAGAGCAATGTATAATTGAGACCAGGTGGACTGAATATGGAACTGAACCCATTGAGGCCTCTATGTAAACCAGTGGTTCTCATCCTTGGCTGCACATTAGAATCACCTGGGAATCTTTTTAAAATCCTGATTTCTGGGCCTCATCCTCCAGAAATTCTGTTTCTTTGTTATGGGGTGGGGCCACAACATTAGTAACAAAGAAACAGAATTTCTGGAGGATGAGGCCCAGAAATCAGGATTTTAAAAAGATTGCCAGGTGATTCTAATGTGCAGCCAAGGTTGAGAACCACTGAAACTTTTTATTTTTTTATTTTACTGATATTTTACAGAGAGGAAGGGAGAGGGATAGAGAGTCAGAAACATCGATGAGAGAGAAACATAGATCAGCTGCCTCCTGCACACCCCCGACTGGGGATATGCCCGCAACCAAGGTACATGCCCTTGACTGGAATCGGACCTGGTACCCTTTGGTCCACAGGCCGACGCTCTATCCACTGAGCCAAACCGGTCAGGGCTAGAACCACTGAAACTTTTAAGATTCTCTCAGGAGGGTGCAGAGAGGAACTTGTCTGTGGTTGCCCAAGTCAAGCCTCCTATGTAAGTTCCCTTGATTATTAAAGTACCGCCTACCAATGTGGAATAGTTGGCCCCTTTCTCCAGTCTCTCCTTGCCCTCGAATTTCACCTGGAGAACTGCCAACTTTGCAAGCCAGCAAGCCACCAAAACCCTTTAAATCACAGCCACCAATAGGAATCAATCATATGCTTACCATCTTTATAACACAGATGAACCGTGGGGAGCTCCAAGGCACAGTGGTTAAGAACATTGACGCTGGAGTAATCTGAATCATAGTTCTATCATTCATAATGTAAATGGCAAATTAATTTCAAAATGTGGCAGATAAGGAAACTGAAGCTCTGTGTTTAATAATACCTAACTGGGAGGATTACAGAAAAAAAAATTATACAAGAGAAGATATGTAAAACTCTTTGTCAATGTGGCAATAATAGTTAGTTTTTATGGAATGCTTCATGTGCTTCACAACGAATTTTAACTGATTTTATGAAACTATTTTATTTCAATTTCTTGCTGTGCACATCACTGGGGGAAACTGCAGTGTTCTGTGTAGACAGGTAATAAATAAAATAACCTTTTTTTCCAACCCTTGATTTTAAAATAAATGGCCTGGACCCAGTTGGATATAAATAAAACGGCATTTCATAAGTAGCTTTCCCTACCTGCAGCTAACATACAATTAATGCCTCCAAGTAGCTTTATTAGGCCTCTAAAAGGTTGCAGTTTTACCCACCCACCCCCACTCAACCCAGTCTCCCTTTGCAATAGATGCCATGGCATTGGCCAGTGGTTCTCAACCTTCTGGCCCTTTAAATACAGTTCCTCATGTTGTGACCCAATTATAAAATTATTTTCGTTGCTACTTCATTACTGTAATGTTGCTACTGTTATGAATCGTCATGTAAATATCTGATATGCAGGATGGTCTTAGTCGACCCCTGTGAAAAGGCCGTTCGACCGCCAAAGGGGTCGCGACCCACAGGTTGAGAACCGCTGGCATTGGCTATCATTATTTTCTCCTGAGAGGTTACAGTGCAAGAAATGCACTTCCACATCAGAGAAGATTCCCTTTCAGCCGAGTTGTAACCACTCATTAGAAAACATGAGCCGGTACTTTTCTTCTACAAGAAAAATCCCACTGCATTTCACAGTCGTCTATACGTTCCTGAGATGGGGGCAAGCAGGGAGTCCCTGGTAACGCAGAGAGGAGGCCAAAGTGATACCTAAACACTTCTCACGAGGGAGCTCAGTAAAGCTAATGCCAGTTAGAGATCTGGTTCAGACAGTGTCTGCTTCCAAAAATACTCAACAAACTTCCGCTGTGCATGTTAAGGAATTTTAGCACCACTGAGGATAGAAACTAGAAGCTTTCCCTTCTTGCTTATTTATGAAAGGTGGAAATGGTTAAATCAGTTCCATCACACAACCAGGCGCACGGAGTCTGCAATACTGAGACGGAAAAGCAGCCGAGTGTAAGAAGTCAAGATCCTGCCAATGAGATTACGCTGCGTGGTAACCACCTTACAAGTGCACTTTCCTGTCTTTCTCTCATGTCTCAGACTTCATAGCTTAAATGCCACCCCCGGACGCTGTTCCCATGAACTCCGGACACAGATGATGGGGTAGACAGTCGGATAGAGAGCAAGCAATCATTTAACAAAAATAGCATCGAGATGTCACAGGGAATGTATAGTTCATGAAAATTAACTAAATTGCTAGTTTCTAGAAAGGGTAGACTAGCTCCAGCTACAAAATGTTAGTGAAACTCAAAGACAAGTATACTTTACTACAATAAAAACACATAGAACTTTTTTCATATTCATGAGCATCCTCATTTTGAAGATGGGCCTATTTGGATGCAGTAAAGTTGAATTCTGTTTGTCAGGCTGAAATGGCAATACACTAGTAGAGAATGGCGTGTGCCCTTGTAATTGTTATATCAAATTTTGGAGATGAAGTTGCATATACGAGAAAGAAAGCATTCCCTTGTGATATTTATATCATTCCCCATCTACATATTTTGTTATTCATGTCACATCAGAAATCAAATAATCATATTTTATGCATTAATCTACCTAGAAAGAAACAATGCCTGGAAAATATTGCTCTTACTGCTAATGGAGCATGAATATACTTTGATGATATTCTCAGTTATATACATAGAAAGGATTAAAAAGATTCTGTTTTCTATTCCTTTACAAGATATTCAATTTGCTTAAAATATCAGTAAACACATCCACAAAAGCATCTTACAATGGAATACACATACACACACATATTTTTTTTTTCCTGTGTGTATATGTGAGAGCCAGGTACCCGGCTGATTAAAAGCAATATACAGGAGCACAGAGTAACTGTCTTCTAAGACACTCAGACTTGTTCACGAGGGGAATATAAACTGTTTCATTTAAATTAAAAAATATATTAAAGGGAGAAGGAGATGAGCAAGTTTTTCTTGGTGATTTTTTAAACTTTCCCAGGATAGAAAGGTAACCACACTGAGTAACACATGTAACACTTCCATAACCAGAGCATTTTTCCCCAATAAAATATAACTTTGCATCACATGCAGTTTAATAGCATGCTTGATGTAAGTCTAGTTTTGGAGGCATTCTCGTTTTTACAAAGCTGACTTGTGTCACTTTTATATCCCATAGCATTTAAAAATGATTTCAAAGGGGAAAAAATACGCTTTGTGCAACGTGAATAAAACTGATTTCAAAAGAGAGAGAGACTCTAAAAATAAACTCAGGGCGATTTATGAAACTTGTGTAGAGAAAACGGAGGTAGACCATCACAATATTGGACTTTGGATATGACTGCGTCCTGCCCTGCCTTTTATTGAGAAGGCACCGTCTTTGCTCATTGTTAATGCATCAAATAAATGTTTACTGAGCACTAACTCTGTGCTAAGCCCTCGTCCAACCATCATTCTAACGTCTGCAGTTGTCTTTGGCAGTAAAGGTAAGGAAGGCTAGAAGATTCTAAATAAAACTGTTATTCTTTTACAATGCTTTTCCAAAGAGACACCCGGAAATCACAACTCTGTACTTGTACCTACTAATACAACTTAAAAAAAGACTTATAAAAGCAAGAAGGGGGTGGTGATATTTACATAAGGAATAGCACTTGTAGATAGGAACAGGATACTGTATTGGTCCTGGTGACTTGTCATGAAGTGGCGATGGAGATTCAGTTCATGGTAACATAGGGGAGACACAGCTGCCTTGCATCTCTTGAACTTACTTCTTTTCTGACCTTTTGAAGTTGCCAGGTTCAACTCATTTTCTGCTCACGGTTACACCTGACGCGGATTCCGAGGCAGGAACCAACCGTTCAGCAGAAATCAACTACTTAGCAACTTGCATGGGATGAAATGAGATGGGACTAACAGCTCTTGGGTGAATTCAACCCCACTAAATCAGATCCATCAAAACAGTATTCTGTTTCACAAGTATATACATGACTGAGGTCTCGCCGCACCACACACAAATGTACTGTTTTTAAAAGACTGGCTGACATATAAATTCAAGAGCCTGGGGGGCCAGGCAAATGACCTAAGGCAGGTGAAATGGCCAAAGGAATATGATAAAAATCTCATACTTGAACCAATAAATGAGTTCGTTATAGGGACATGTTTTCAAGTTTTTTCTGGCAAGTGTGCGTGAGTGTGTGTGTGTGTGTGTGTGTGTGTGTGTGTGTGTGCGCGCTGTGACTTCATTCTATGCTCCATAGCAGGTGTATAATACACCAAAGTTCAGAGCTGCTTCCCAAACAAAAAAGCCAAGTTAATCCATTTCAGCCGTGAATGCCAACAGTGCCGAAAACAAAGAGAAAACTGCATTTTTTCCTGCCTCTCTGCATAGCGGTATGAGAAATATCAAATGACTGAAGCCAGGAGCAGCACTCGCACGGGATTTCCGTGGGAGTCCTGGGACCTTCTAGTGCATTGCTAATTAAAAGGCTGCTCTGCTTTTGCTTGCTCCTGAGTTTGTCAAACGCAAACCGCTGCTGATGGGCCGGAAAAGTGTTGTTGAAAATATAAATGAAACGTCATTCTACCCCTGAGAAGCTTCTGGTTTTGCGTGGACCATTTGCTCCACTGGAATGTCAAGGAAGCTATAAGGAGTGCCACCTTGAGTAGAAAAATAAAGATGCTTATTTTTCTTTAGAGCGTTGAAGTACTTACAATATGTTTTTCTGAACAGCTGAGGTATGGAGTCTAAACTTTCCTATCTGGGCTTGTTCCTTTTCCCTCGCCAATAACCAGCGGAAGGAACCTAGAAGCAAAGCCCAGAGGCGCAATTTCTTGAACAGAATCATTATACCCTCATTCTGTGGAGTCTCCTAGTTTTTGCTCCAACAATCGGATGCTCTCTGGGAACCAGGAGCACCAGACCTTAAATACTTTACAAGGAAACGTCGCGTCAGGAGTGCATGCATAGAACAGCCTTTCAAAATACTTTCTCAAGTGGCCTATTCCATTCTGCTGAGCATGTTTTAGGGAATGTTTTTTACATCCAGCATACCACCGATGGCTACTTAAAGTGTACTCATTGCTAAATTCAGGGGTGGCTTTGGACAACTGCTGCCTTGACCAGAGTTCTGCATGATACTCCCATAGAGTTATTTCCCAGGGTAAAGACTCCCTTCCCTTTAGAGCTGATGTGTGCAGAGCAGGCACCCGGAGCTGCTCTTCGAGTGAGGGCTGCTGCCAAACTGTTCTGCAGCTAAATTTCTAAGACCCTCCAGAGCTCCCGAAAATCCATGCCCGGTATCCAAACTGTAGCCCCCCAAATGCTAGCTTCTTGAGTGGAGAGGGGTACCTATCTGGAATCTTGAGAGTTTTAGGAGATTGTAGATTGAGAATGGAATGAAACCAAAGCATTTCATTGTAATAGTAACACTAATTGCAGGGGGGAAAGAGATTTAAAAGTTGGAATGAAGGCATCACTTCACAAATTTCGGAAAACATGAGCCCGTGTCCCCCAAACATCTAGCCCATGTGTGATGGTCAGGGGATGCCCTGCCACTCCTTTGGGCACATGGGGGGCAGAGTAAGGAAGATGGGCAGCCCTGCAGGGAGGGAGCCCCAGAGTTGCCCGGCAGCCTCTTCTCTGTTTTCACAACAGATTTTTTTCCCCCTCAACTCTGAGCCCTTTTCAGGGCCCAGAAATAACATCTCAAAGGTGATTTAAAATCCCGCAACTGCTCCAGGTTGGAATGGCTATGTGACGGGGCGCTTCCCATCTGCGGGAGCAGATTTACAAAATATTAGGATTCATAGTATTATTTAATAAGAGGGATAGCCCTCCAATTTCTTTCAGCTACAGAGCTTGGGGAAGTGGAAAAACATGTCTGGACGTGATAATTACGGAGAACTCCCTTGGAGTGGAGAAGAAAATGTAACCCTTAGAGAACATTCTTCAATGGTACCAGATCTCTCAGTAGAGAAACTCCTCTCTCTCTCTCTCTCTCTCTCTCTCTCTCTCTCTCTCTCTCTCTCTCTCTCTCTCTCTCTGACACACACGCACACGCAGACACACAGACACACTCCAGATGAACCCCCTGCAAAGTGGACACAGCTGGTGAAGGCAAAGGCAGCAGCCAGGCAGGGATCTCAGTTGTGTCTGGCGTGAAGGATGGGGCTCATTTTGCATGCAGCGAGGTACAGCCGCGAGGCGAGGGTGAACGGATGGAAAATCCCACTCTCCAATCCCACATAAATATCTCTTTCCCACGTCTACTTTTCCAGTTGAAAGGCTCCTATAATGAAGCCGGAGGTGACAGCCCAGGGGGGGGCTGCTAACCATGGAGATGGCCCTCAGGAGTGTTGTAAAGGGGACCGGCGCTTCTCCAGGGCCCCGACCAACCCCAGTCCCTCCTCTGGGCTCAGCGACAGTACCCGGAGCCCCAGGGCAGTGCCCTTGCCTACCTCCTTGGCGGGCGTCCCCTCCTTCCCACGGCCAGCCCACAAGTCCTGGGGAGCCGGCGAAGAAAGCAGCCCAGCCGGCTGAGCTCATTAGCAGCTCTGGCGCTAAAGGAGTGAGGGCTCCTCTCCAGCCTCTTAAAGAGGAAACTCTTGTGGAATCTTCAGGAAAAGGGTGGTAAAGTTGAAAGGACCCAGTCTCCCTCCGGTTCGCTCTATGCTAAGCTCCAGCCTTTCATTGGAGCCGAAGTGAGCAGCTGCCAGCCCGGGGTTCCATTACAGACTAATGTTGTGCGTTTGCAACAATCAACAATTAATGTTGTTTGATTTCTTACATTTAGCAACCCAAGCAAACAGCTGCTCTCTCAGCTAGCGGAGGCAGAGGGCTGGTCCTTCGCTCGCCACCGGCTCTGTGCCTACGGGGAAGGGTCCATCAGAAGGAAACTTTGAGATTTCGGCCACACTGGGGAGGAGGCGGGGGGAGCTTTGGTCTCGGGGAGGGAAAAGGCGGAGGAAAATGTAGATACCTGTTGGCATCACCGCTGGCGGGGGCAGGTCTTCGCCGTCTCCAGCCTCGGCTAGAGCCCGGGAGACCCGGCGCAGGTCCCTGAGGAACCTGTTACGCAGAACCCAGGCGAGAGCCCTCTCTTCCTCGGGGTCCTGCGAGGGGTGCCGCCCGCCCCCCAAGGGCTGGTGGGTGGGAGCCGCGAGATGACAGAAAGCGCAGCTGCAGGTTCTGCAGGCGCTGGGAGAGGAGGGGGTGGGGGAACCGAGACGTCCCTGGCTCCGGGGGCCTCGGCGAGCTCAGAGTCGCCGGCTGAGAACGGACGCTGCCTGGGGGTCCTGCCGGGGTGCGGGGCAGCGGCTCGGAGTCTGCAGAGCCGCGGGGCGGCGCGGGATCCCGCAAGTTTGCAGCCGGCGCCGCGCCTCCGGGCTGGAGCAGCCACTTGTGGGAAAGCCTGGCGCGGGGGTTTGGGGCTGCAGGGTCGCGATCGGCGGCGGCACCGAGGGGTCGCCCTCCCTCTCTGGGCGGGGAGGGATGCAGCCAGCCTGCGGGAGGGCACCCCGGCGCCTCCTTCCCTCGCCGGCGCGCACACGCCTCGTCCTCGGCGGCAGGTGCTCCCCAGCCCCGCGCGGCCCCCGCAGTGAAGGCGCGCGGCCGCCGCTGCGCCCGCTCGGGTCCGGAAGCGGCGGAATTCGCCCGGCGATCGCGAGGAGGGAGACCGGCCGGACAACCGGGGGGGACTCAGCCCGCTCGCTCCTCTCCAGGATCTACGCTCTCGGCGGTTGGCAAAATATCGTCACGCCACATTCGGAGGCGCCCCCTGGGCTGCGCATCTCCGGGAAGGAGACGCCGCTCAGCCCGGCGCCTGGGCTGGGCACCCGCATCCAGCATCGGAGCGGAAGGAGGCGCGCAAGGTGTCCAAGGTGTGGGAAGGGGCAGGGGCATTCCTAAAAGAAGCGTCCCTCCTGGATCCTCGGGGCGTGGAGGGGAAAATAAAAGGGGGGGGGGCGGTTACTTACTTGGGCTGGCTCCGCGCTGGCGAATGTCAAGCCGCTTGGTTCACAAATGGCTGGAGGGACTCGGGGTCGGCTCCCGAGTGCGGCGAGTGGCGAGCAGTCCCCGCGCGCTGGGCAGGCGCCTCCGGATCCCGTTCATGCCGGTGGGAGCCGCGGGGCGGGCGCGCTGGGCTCCGGGTGTCCGCGGCCCCAAGTGCGGCGGCCGGGCGGGCGCTCCCGTCTGTGCGCCAAGCCGCCCACCGGCCGCGGCGGCGGAGCTGCCAGGCGGCAGGGAGGTGCCCGAGCAATCCACGGATTCGGGGCTGAGCGCTCCGGCGTGCGAGCCCGCCCGCCTGCCAAATGCAACTGTGAAGTGATGTGGAAAAGTGAGCCGGGTGCCTCCCCTGATGGATCTCATTGGGCAGCGCGCGGAGGCAGGTCTGCCACTTGGAAATTCGTGGAAGCGGCCCCCCTCCCCGCCCCCTCCCTGCCCGCCCCCTGCGCTGGCGCGCGCGGGCTCCCCGGCTCCCCCCCCTTCCCAAGTGGGCACCCAACTTTGAGCTCCTCGCCCCCGAGCGCGCCCCGCGCGCCTCCGCCGCCCGAGAAGGCAGCGGGCAGAGAGGCGCCCTTCCGTGCGGGGCGCGCAGCCCGCGGAGGACCGCGCTGGCGGGTAGGAGGGCCCCCGGACGCTAAAGGAGGCAGAGGAGGTACCCAAGAGCTCGCTCTCTCCAGGCTTACCGGAGTTCTGCGGCTGGCGGTCGCTCCGGAAGCGTCTCCGTGGCCCACAGCTGCTTTCCCTGGGAGGAAGAGGGCGCACGGGGCAATGGGGTGCGCGCGCGTGGGCAGCCCACCTCCTCCTTATTCCAAGACCCTTTTGCGGACAGGGGGGTGTGTTTGTAAGACCGCTGCCTTCTACCCAGACAATATGGGTTTAGAGGCTGCGTAGTGTGGTCCTGTGGGGGGAGCGCATTCCTCATACCCCTGGCTTCTACTCCTTTGGGGAGCTGAGATGAGGGAGAGCAGCAGGGTGTGCAATAAGATGTGAAAAGGAGAGCAGACCTTGCTTGGCTATAAAGGGGGGCGTTTCTAAAGGTCTTCTCAATGTGTCCTGGCCTCCAGATCTCTGCTTAGGCGCCATGCATTCAGCCCCCCACAGCTTCCACCAAGGCCCCACCCCCACACCCGCACCCCTGTTTCCACCAAGAGATGCCCTGTCTGCGGCCCCTTCGAGGCCTCTGGTGGAGTCCACTCTGATCTTGAGAAAGGGCCACCCGCAGTAGAGCCAGTGTAAGAAGAGGGGGTCATGAACTAGGAAGCCCAGTTTCTTTCTCATCACGGAGGCTAACACATAGAAATCCATCATCCACTGTGATCATCTTTTAATAAAATTGTTGAAACATAGGATGCATTAATTCTTACTTTTTTGTGTAACTCCCTCCATAGAGCAGCTCGATTTAGTCCATCCCCTGTGCACTAGGAAGGGGGGAGTGGCTAAAGGTCTTCTCTTGTGTCCTGGCCTCCAGATCTCCTGTTAGGCACCATGCCCTCCCACCCCCAGCTCCCACCAAGCCCCCCCAGAAGTGAGCTCCGAGGAAGGCTTTTGCCATCTGGGGACAGAGCCCAAACAGATGGAGAAAAGAGTGCGGAGGACCAGACGCAAGGTCTATAGAGCTTGCCCTGTCTGACTCAAATGAATGAGAGCGAGTGAGCAGCATGAGAACACAGACACGAGATGCTTATAATATAGATGCAGATTTGACATTGTGTGTGTGTGTGTGTGTGTGTGTGTGTGTGTGTGCCGCATCTAGCATCCCATCGTGGAATGTTGAGAAGAATATTGACTGTAGGTCTAATATTTGTCTGTTTCACATTCTAGCCGTCATGGGCAAGATACTGCTATTTCAGAGAGGAAGAACTGAGGAGAGCCAGGAGGTACCTGCCACCAGCACCAGGCAGTCACTATGTAACGGTTCTTTGCTTAGACTCTGTGTGCTAACAGAGGATTCTGGACTTGGCTGATTCTGTCTTGAAAAAAATAAAATAAAAAAGGAACAGCGGTCACACCTCAGTCACAATATGACTTCTGCTGAGCAGGCAGCCCCAAGTGGACAAAGAGATCCCACCTTGGGTTGGATTTCATTTTCACGTTAAACAAATGGTCTGAACCTTCCCTCGGGGTACCTTCTTACATCAGTGAGAACTAAAGAAAAGCTTGCATTCCTGAAGGCTGGGGACTGTCACAATCTGGAATAGCAAACTGCCCCTAAAAGGAAGCCAGAATGGTAGGGATAGACATGATTGCAAATCTCATTTTCTTAAAGGCAAAACAACACTATTTGGACAGAGTGAAGAGAGTGAGAATCCAATGGCTTTTGGTACCTGGGGTTAGGATGAAGATGGATTGACTCACCTTGTCCACATTCACTCCCAGAGCAGCTATATCCACTGTCATTGGATCTTGGCCAAATGGAATTGACGGTAGCCCTCTCTCCACTGTTCATCTCCGCTCCAAGCGCTGCAGTAGGAGTTTCCTACAAATTTCCTCCTGATTCTTCAGAGAGGTCTGGGTGATGAAGCAGTATGAAAGAGGATTAGGATAATGTTATAAAGCCCTAGAAAGATATTTCTAAAAGAATCAGGGATGCCGAAAGACAAGGCATTTGCCTCTCTCACAATTCCACCCACTCTTACTAGGATGCTAGTAATGTCACAGTGGTGAGAGCCTAATCTCTTAAGGAAGTGTTTTCCAGTCAACATCCTTTCCAGGGTTGGTTACAGACTTCCAGCAGGAAGAGGGGTGTGTTACAGAGGCTTTGGGGAATGGGCACTGACATTGCACGAGTTATGGAGCATTTAGGGAAGGGAGGGGGTAATAACTGATAGGGCAGGAGTATAATCAGAGAAGGGATGGGGCGGGGGGGGGGGGGTAGAGAGGACTACATTCAGACTACCCATGCACAGAGTGGGATGAGACGGGGGTTCTCCCGCCTGGGTTTTGGTGACGAACAGACAATTTTGCAGAGGAATCCACAGCAAATGAATAAGATGGAGAGAGAATCCATGTAGTAAAAGACATTTTACTTTTTCACTGTGGGTGGGACTTTTGATTTTGGCTGAGGTATACAGTAAACCAAATGTCTGGCTAGTTGGAGAGTAAGGAGTCACATGGCTTACAGGAAGCAGCGCCCTGGAAGGTGTAAAAAAGCTAGGAAGACTCCAACTTCTATAGGTTGAGCAGGGACTGATGGTAGAAGAGAACGTATCAATTATTTGCTGCATTAAATTTGAAGTTATCTTATTTTCATTCTTCAGTGTATACATCCTTCAAAGCTAAAACCATCTAACTAAAAAATTCCCACAACAAAATGTATTGGCTGTTGTATGGTTATTGAGAACTTTAAGATTGATTAGTTGCTTTTAAATGTAGATTAACTCACTCATTCATTCATTCATTCATTCACTGAATGCCTTCTAACAGTAAAAAGTTGAGGAGTTTGGATTCTGCGAATGAAGGGATTTCATGTGATATTTGCCAAGGGTATTTGAAAATAAGAGTTAAAATAAAAACCTGAAGAATCTAAACTATGAAGATGGCCAAAACATAAGTGTTACACCAATGAATATGTACTCTTTTCCAGAAATTAACAGTTCTTTTTTTCACACTTTATGTTACGTAATCCTAATGAAGAAATCTAACAACCACCATGTCTATTTTCTTGGGCGGGGGGTGGGGGGGGGGGGTGGGAGTAAGTATTATATAACAACTTGTGCATTAGGCAAAAGAAACTTTAAAATTTTATTTTCAATTCCAATACTGGAGCATAAATTATAGGGATAAAAAATTAGGAAAGCAGTTTAAAGAAGTCTGTCAATGTTTAAGTAAATTTAGGAGCTGTTTATTTTTTTAAGACTTTTTTTTAAACCCCGTATCCTCTCCTTCCCCCCAAATCATGAAAATATATGACGGTGCTCAAGTTACATGAATGTGAGCGATCACGGTGGCTGTCAAGATGTGGGCTCTGGACCAGGTCCCGCCTCTCTATTCTCAGGGGATTGGCTAGAAATTCAAATTCTCATGCCTTGAACTGGGGCGGGGCTCAGAAATCTGGGTTATTCATAAATGATCCAGGGGACTCTGTGGCTCAAGTTTAAGAACTACTGCCTTAGGTATTATTTTTTCCTTTTCCTTCTCTTTTTCAGGTGATATCTATCTATATATCTATGAGAAAAATACATTCGTGCCCTGGGGGAGTCCCTCAGTTGGGTCTGTGCCCTCTTACAGTCCGGGAGCCCTCCAGTGATGTCTGATTGCCACTGCCAGCATATGGTTGAGCGGCACTCCCCCTGTAGGAGCACACTGACCACCAGGGGGCAGCTCCTGCATTGAGCGTCTGCCCCCTGGTGGTCAGTGTGCGTCATAGGGAACAGTCATTCCTCCATTCGGTCGATTTGCATATTACCCTTTTATTATATAGGATTTATTGTTTTTGTCCTGGAATATTCTGAAACAGAATACTATCTTTAATAAAAAAGAAAAGAAAAGCATATGCACACTAAACTTATCTTGTGATTACTTCACCAATTTTATTACGGGATTTGAAAACTAAACTGATTCTTGAGAAGTGGTTATGGATTCCTGGGCTGAAATCACCAGTGAGCTTGCCATTCTGAGTTGTATTTCTCTACATCTCTTGGCTGCGGGTTTTACCTGTCCCTGAAATTAGGGCCTGGATCTCTTAATATTGACTGTAATTACTAATCTTGAGCTGGCCATTATATTTTCAGTAAATGGAGGTATAAACTCTTTTGTGAAAACCACATCTGTGCTGAGAGCCTTTTGGAGAGGTTTTCAAAATGGCATTATCTCCCATCTTCCCAGGTGCTGGGAAAGAGATAAGCTCCAATTCAGCTTCTGAACAGAAACTGAGGCGTGGAGTGGGGTGGGCAGTAGATACATTTAAGGGAACTGGTACAAAGCTATCAAATATGCCAGCCCACTGGTTTATTTTGTGGACTACCCACTTAGCATTTTCTTTTTCTTTCTTTTTTTTTTTTCTGAAAGAGAAGAGCAACTTGATTAAAATTCCAGACGATTCTTGGTTTAACATGGGAGCCATGAAGAGGGAAAAGAAATTAAAATAGTTCAGGGTACATGCCTGGGTTGCAGACTTGACCCCCAGTGGGGGGGGGGGTGTAGGAGGCAGCCTATAAATGACTCTCATCATTGATGTTTCTATCTCTCTCCCTTCCTTCCTGAAATGAATAAAAAAATATATATATTTTTTTAAAAGAGGAATAAAGGGGAACCTTTCTTCCCATCACCTGAAATACTACACGTTTCATCTATCAGATTGTATCCAATATTAAAACATCATAGCGATATGTAATTGATCGAAGTCTGATTTGGAAGATGGCCAGCATTTGCAATTTGCATACTTACACTATCACATCATCACACGTGTATAGGGGTATCCAGATGCCTAGGGGGAAAGACCCATCCGCGCCTCCTATTTTGCCTAAAATAGAGTTTCTAGCTCTGATCAAGCGGGTGATCCGAGGGAAGACTGCTCTGTGCGCATCCAACAAAGGCTCCAAGAAGTTGAAAGGCAATCACATCCCTGAAATGTGAGCAGAATGTCTTTATTAGTCCGGGCTGCATAATGCTGTCGAAGGAGTTTTTTTGTTTGTTCATTTATTAGAGCGATGCTACCGCGTGGGAAACAGGCAGGGTGTTCAGGCTGCGGCTGCTGCCTGCACAGGCAGCCAGTCCGGGGGATGTGAATGTCAGGGCGCTTTTTCTTCTACCTCAAGTGCCCTCTAGCGTGCAATCGGGGCGCAGGTTGCTATGCAGAACGAGGTGGGAAGGAAAGAAAAAAAGAAAAAGAAAGAGCCTACCAATCGCTACCCTGATTCCTGAATCGCTCGGTTTTTCCTCCTCTCCTTCCTCAGAGGGGTCGTTTCCACAAAAGTGTTTGGCAAAACAAAAAAAGGTGCCGCTGCTTTTGCGTGGAAAACAAATCACTCCTTGGCTAAATGGGGAAACGCACGCTAATCCTTTCTCGGGGGTTGCCGCGCCACATTCATCATCATTTTCCAGAAGTTGCATACACTCTAGTCATCAGGCAAATCAAAAGAAGGTAAGTTGCTCCCTGGGAAGAAATTCCGTTTTGTTCCTCACTCACGGCAGCCCGGGCTAGAAGACATTTGATGCAAATTGATTAACCTCTCCGTGGGTTTTCAGCTGGTGTCTCCATAAAACTGCCTAATACTTCTTTTTTGCCTCAGGGGGGTGGTATGAGGCCTAATTGAGGTTTAGAAAACAATTTCCGTTCCTCTGATACAATCTGATAGACGGTTGAACCCGCCTTTCATCTTCTACCTACTAACGGGGTCTCCAATTTTCTTGGGGAGTCCGGAGGGGAAGGGTAGCCAGGATCTGTGTTTTCATAAACGTGCCATTACAACGGCTTTATTGGAAGTAGCGGGTGTGCTCCAGAGACGTGGAATGGAAGGAAATGGGAAAGAAAAATGTGCTTGCCTTCGCACACATGTCTGTGTGCGAATAAATATAGCTAACTAGTTAAGGTGAAATTCCTACAAGACATACATTTGGGCATATCCCCTTAAATTTTAACACAAGCTAACAATAACAGAAGGTGATTTTACTCACCCAAACACCACCCGGTTTCTGCAAGGGAAGCAGATAGCTGTAAACAAACTCCTATACTGTATTGGCATCCATTCAGGGGTGGTATATCTAAACACCTGTTAGGCAACAGAGAGATGTATTTATTAATGATCTGGTTAGTTTAGCAGCGGTTCTCAACTTGTGGGTCGCGACCCCTTTGGGGGTCGAGCGACCTTTTCACAGGGGTCGCCTAAGACCATCGGAAAACACATATATAATTACATATTGTCTTTGTGATTAATCACTATGCTTTCATTATGTTCAATTTGTAACAATGAAATTGGGGGTCACCACAACATGAGGAACTGTATTAAAGGGTCGCGGCATTAGGAAGGTTGAGAACCACTGGTCTACAGCACTGTGTTTTGCCAACACCCCCTAGCTATGAAGTTTTAAAGGGCAAGTAAAGAGGGAGGCAAGCTAACATTATAATATGCCCCATTCGTTTCTTTTCATACAGTGTCTCTTTAATTAGTAAGGCACTATGGGTGGAAAGGCTATTTATTGTTGGTGTCCTTTAAAGTATGAGAAACTGGAGGCTCAGAGAAGTGAAGTGATTTGCTCAAGGATAGAGTCAATAGGTTAAAGAATGAGATTTAGGCTCAGCATTTCCAACATTAAATCTAATCTAGTAACTATCTCTCAAGATTAAAATACTAGTAACTTACTATGACCTACTTTTATTAATTTTGATTTAAAAACATCTTTATTGTCGAAAGTATTACAGATGAATCCCATTTCACCCCCATGGATCCCTTCTAGCTTGCACCTGCCTCCCGCCCCAGGCCTTCCCCACACTATTGTCTGTGTAGACAAGTTATGCACATATGCATACCAGTTCTTTGGTTGATCTCTTCCCACCCACCACCCTCCCTCACCTTCATCATCTCACTGTAGAAGAGACTCATACATGGCAATTCAAAACGAACTAAACGTGGTATGTTTCAAAACAGAATCAGAATCCTTTAACTGCATGTGGTTTTGTAAATATGGACCCGATTGCATGGTAAGCCAACTAAATCAAACAGTCTTTCTTAAAAGCAAACAAGGTGATTGAGACTCAGTGTAACGAGCACTGTTCTGGCAACCCCTTGAGAATATGGAAACCAAATGGAACCCGAGGTCTTGTTTCTTTCCTCTGTGCTGGAGGCCAAGGTTGAGGCTCACTTCTGCTGTTACTATTTAGATCTGAATAGCCCTTCAACTATTCCCAAGTACATCCGCTCTCTCATTTGATCCTTGCAATCATCTGGTGAGGTGAGAAGAAGATACAGTTATTTCCTCGGTGTTACAGAGTTAGAAGCTTTTAGAGCCAAAGGGTCCTTAGAGATGGTCTAGTTCAACCTCTTCATTTTATGGGGAAAGAATTGGATGAGGCTCTTGACTCCTGAGCCTCAGGTTCCAGAACTAACTGCAGGCCAGGTTGTCACCTGTCCCTGCAAATACGGCTCAGGGACAACTCATTTAGCTCATAACCTGAGCAGTCTTCAAAATAGGAAGCCAGAAGAATGGGGGCTGGGGTGAGGGAGGAGAAGACAAAACCAAGTTCAGGCACTCAGATGCAAATTGATGCAGTCTAGAAACAACTCTTTCCTTTGCTGCTGAGATTACATTTGCTCCCTGCACCTAGTATCTACACGGTCTAATAATATGTCTTGTCTTGGTTGAATTATCTCAGTCCTCTGGAGTTTTGCTCACTAATGCAGCCCCAGAGACTCCGTCAGAGCAGGTCTTGTGTGCTATATATTTTTGAAGTGAGGCTTATTGGGACATCGTAGGAAGACGACAACATCAGAAAAAAATAATGATGCTAACGTACCCCGCCCCCTGTTACCTTCTGGTAGGAAACCCGGAGAGACCACTCATTTCCAATGAAGATGTGTACGACTGGCTCCTGCATTCTCCAGAACCGGCAAAAAAACAAGTGCATGTGTCTTACCAAAACGATGGAGCCTAATGAAAATTCTGGCTTTCT
This sequence comes from Myotis daubentonii, assembly GCF_963259705.1. Lineage (NCBI taxonomy): Eukaryota > Metazoa > Chordata > Mammalia > Chiroptera > Vespertilionidae > Myotis > Myotis daubentonii. The sequence goes on along the minus strand of NC_081854.1, from coordinate 50,029,151 downwards.
TCCCCAAATTATCTCATTGTGCCTGAGGAGGCGGCACCTTAATTTTCACCAGGTTGTACCCTCCCCTGAAATCATGTAAGGTGGATGGATGATCACTTTCCTGGAAGGAAACGTGAGGATAAGGAGCCCTGGCAGTTATGGGTATTCTTATTAGGGAATGTTTAGTACCCTCCTAGGCACCCCCCGGATTGACTGGCATCTGCTATCTCTTCTCCACAATAACCTCCTAATTGTTCAGATGGAGAAACTGTGAAGGGAAATGTATTTTCCTTCTCTAAATCCCAATTAGGCCCCTGTCCATCACTCCGCCTTTCTTTCATAGCACAATCTATTTGTCCCGCAGGCACCGGCCCAATGAAACCATTCTCGGGCTCTTGGACATGTTAACTCCCTGATCTGGGGGTAGGACACGTGATGCCTCTAAGTAAAAGCACAGCATTTGGAGTGGTCTCTATGTGGTTTCAAATCCTGGCTGAACACATGACTGGTTCTGTAGATTAGCCCAGCTCGCCAATTCACCAGTTTGATAACTACTCGGAGTCTCCTACACTCTTTGAGGATAAGGTCTTGTATGCTTTACTGGAATGTTTCACGCATAGGGTTGTTTTCTTAAAGGAGGCGATGAAAGAAACCATGTCTCAATCATGTTAGTTTCATCTCAAGTGGGTCCATGGGTACCTACCTAAAAAGAGCAGAGGGCCGGGGAACAGACCTTCGGAGAAATCCCTACGGCGAGGCTGCTCCTCTTAATCGTCTAAGCCTGTCTGGTGGCCACACAGGGCACTCGGCCAGCCCTCTAAATGGCATCTCCCACTGTTCTCCAGCACATTCTGAGCTCCCGGCAAACAAGCCGTTCACCTTCCAATCATCCCTTTCTCAACAGGTTTCACCTTGCACCCTCAATTGTATTCCTTCCTGAAGATGAAAACTGTGTTTTTTATGATTTTGTTTGCTCCCCCCTCCCCCCCACCTTAATAAGGGGCTAAAAGCAGCTCATGTTAAAAGGAAGCTGGCTTCAGTCTCATGATCTGATATCAAAATATAAATATTGTGCATTTAATGACCTAAAGGAGAATTAATGGGGTCTCAAGGCATAAATGAGAGAATAAAGGGCCAGGGCCAAGATCCTTCTGGAAGAAGCAAGCGCTCTCCCTCTGCTCTGGGGAAATGGACTCAGATGTCAGGTGTAGGTGAGGAGGGTGCTAGGACTCAGACAGGGGTAAGGACCTGCCTCCAGGCTTCACACCCGCATTCAGAACCTTTGGGAGGTGAGGCCTGGCCAACTGAGGGCTTCAAAGAAGCCACCTGCCCACAGTAGGTCAGGCCCACACTCATTCCCCTGTCGTGGACCTCTGCTGGGAATGCCCCATTTTCCCAATGATCCGGAAGCGATGGACCTTGGGGACTAACGCTTGGCCGGCCTTACAATGGGAAGGTCTCAGGGGAAGAAATCTGGACTCAGAAGTGCCTGGGCAAAGGCTGAGTAAGAGGGTGTGGCTCCTCCGGGACTTGCCTAGAACCTAAATTTGCATAGAAAGAGTACAGTTTATGGCCTACTTGGAGAAGCCTTGTGCTCAGACACTCCTTGGAATTGCCAGTAGGCGTGGCTCTACTCTGGGGATGCAGTTGAGATCAGTTTGTTGAGTAGACCCTCTCAGGATGCTTCTCAATGGATAGTGGACATTGTTTCTTTCATTCCAGATGGATCCCAGTATGACCTATGCTCTTCAGTCTTCACGCCTGTCCCCACCTATATACCTCTGCTATTCCTGCACACACCTGTAGCATGAGGCTGAACACCCTGCTCTATCACGTTAAGTTCATTTGTCAATCGCCCTTGCTGGAATCTGAGCTCCTCCAAAGCAGAGACTGTTACCATCCATACCTGTGTATCCCAAACCTCACCCCAAGCCTGATATAGTCAACATTCAGGAACTGTATTATTTAAGGTAATGAACAAACGACTAGGACTACAAAGATAACCACACTATTGTTGTCAACAGTTCGCTAGAAATAGACCCAGGTTTAGAGTTAGAAAAATCAGATGGCCCAGCAGACTGGTGTGGGGAACCCAACAAGCAGAACAGATTTCACTGGAAATGAGAGAGGGAGAGAAGAGGATGGCAAAGCAAAGTACAAAGCAACAAAACCAGAAAACTCGATCTTTTGGAGCCGAAAGAGAACAGTGAAGGTAACTCACAAAAAAAGCCTGAACAATTGATCCCTGTTCAGTCGGTAGGAGTATCTTCATTACATTACACTCCAGGGTTGTGGGGTTGATTCCCAGTCAAGTTGCAGTTTCAATCCTGGTTGAGGCGCCCTTTCTTAAATAAAATAAATCACTAAAAAAGTATGCTCCAGTTAGGATTTTAAAAAAGGGGGGAGAACAAACAATTGAAAAGAAATTAAAAATTCCTCCAACACAATGAGGAGCGAACATCAGGAAACAATTCAGATCCCAAGTGGCAATTTGCATAACAGTGGTGGAAATGGCCATTCTAATGATACCCCCAGGTATGAATGAGGATGCACTGGCCCTTTAGTGCCTCATAATTCAGCGCCTGAGTGTTTACAAAGCCATTGCCCTTCCAGGAAGTAAGTGAACCCTGAGGCAGAGGGCACTGTCTCTTTGGCCTTTAGACTCACCCAGGTCGCCCCTCCCCAAGATGAAACTCCAACATGAACTCCCAGAGAGCCAAGCGGCCTTTCCTCCAGAGCCAGAGCCAGAGCCAGAGCCAGAGTTTCCTCCAAGAACAGAAAGCACTGCTTTGTTCATTTCTCTTTGAATCCCCAGGAGCCCAGAAGAGATGCTCCATAAACTTTTGTTGATTTATCACCTCCTATCTGTGGTACAGCAAACCACAGGGTAAGTAGATGGTGTCCAGCACCCCAGTGTTTCAGATGAGGAAACCGGAAACAGCTAATCAGAGTAGAAGCCAGGGAACCAGCCTGGGATCTTTGAATACAGTGGCTTTTCCTGCTGTGCCTCACTGAGGTCTGAAAAGATCACCAAGGTCACATTGCTTATTAATGACTCCTTTTCTGCCCTGGCTGGTTCGTTCAGTGGTTAGAGCTTTGGCCCATAGATGGAAGGGTTGAAGGTTTGATTCCTGGTCAAGGGCATGTATCTTGGTTGCAGGCTCAATCCCTAGGCCTAAGGTTGGGGTGCATGTAGGAGGAAACCAATCCATGTGTCTCTTTTACATCAGTGTTTCTCTCTCCCTCCCCCTCCCCACCTCCTCCTCCCCTGCACTATCCCTAAAAAGAAAAAAAAAATCAATGGAAGAAGCTTTGTAAAAATCAAGGGCCAGGCTGAGGGCTTTGGGGTGGGTCTTGAGGACCTAATGTGTCCTTTCCCATTTTGAAGTGATGGGAAACAGGAGGGGCATTTAGAATCGGCATGTAAAAATCCATGTGTGTTCTCAGGGAGATGGAAGCCATGCGTTTCTGATTAATTTACACTTAAATCAACAAAGTGTTTTGGAAAAGATATGTGATGTTTGAGAAGCCTTTTAAAAGGAGCCTGATGAGACTTTAAAGCTTTTTTCCCCTTAAGAAGAGAAACTTATTTTTTCCCCAGGATTTTACACCCAAATGATGTCTCATTGATGAACAGAATCACATGGCTCTCAACCTCTCTCCCCTTCTCCCTACCTAGAGGTAGTTAACCTGTGCTCCTTTATATATTATTAGTATTTTTTTTCATCTATATGTCTATCTATTTATTTTGCCAGTGTAGCTTTTTTAAATTGATTTCAGAGATAGGAAGGGAAAGAGATGAAAACATCAATGATGAGAGAGAATCATTGATGGACTGCCTCCTGAACGCCCCCTACTGGGGCCTGCAACCAAGGTATGTGCCCTGACAGGGAATCGAACCATGACCTCCTGGTTCATAGGTCAAGTTCTACCACTGAGCCACACCATCTGAGCTGTTTATTTATTTTGCCAGTATAGCTTTTAACAGAACAGGCAGATATACTTGTGGAGGTTGTCAGAATATTGGATGTGATTTCTGCAGGACTACAAACACCTCAGAATGTTCTAGAACAATGAGGGGTAACTTACACAAGTTAAAGAAGATTTTTTGTGTGAAGAAAGGATATGTGAAGGGTGAGGGCAGGGGCTTGAAATGACTGGAGTCTTAATGTCGATAGACTAGACAGAATGGAAAGACAAACTGGATGGAGGGTTGAAGGTAACCAGAACTAATTGAACAACAAGGGTATACTGGCGTTTTTACAGAATGCTGTTCATGTAACCCTCCCAACTGTTCAGAGTTGCAGGTGCCATCCCCTCCATTTTTCAGTTAAAGAAGGGGAAACAGAGGAATTCCACCTTTGCTGGTTAACTCCTTAGGAGACCCCAGTGTTCGCCACACGGCAGGTGGTGCACCCCCGTGGTGATTTCTGGTGGAACAGACTTGGAAAAGAAATACCATTGGATCTCACGGTGGGAAAGTTATTTACTTTTCAATTCCCTTTCAACCTTATGATGATGTCGAAAGAGAACATTTCAGGAGCCTGCCTGTGCCAATCTCTCTAAGCAGAACGCTGGCCTGGGGCTCAGAGCCTGAAGCATATACGTCAAGTGCCTTGTTAGAAGGTTAAGAACATTGCATTCATTCATTTTATTTCCAAGTTTACCTTGTCTTTTTTGGCAAGTGAAAAATAATTGTTTTTAATTTTTAGGTATAAAGTTCCCTGTTAAAAAAGTGAGTTGATTAAAAGATTGTATCACACATTACTTAAAAAAGAAAGCCTACACATACTACACAAATGATTGTAGTTAGGAAAGAAGAAAACCCTTATTAAATCAACATCCTGTCAAAGTACTATTATTAAGTCAACTGTCCCCTTAAACTTGAAGATATATATACATGTAAAATATTATTCCTGAGATCAAAGTTTTTCTGCAATATTAAATGTTCCAGATCTCTTGAGTTTGATTTCCGATAAAATCAACTCTTAAAATTATAAATGTCAGGTCTGGGAGTTATAAAGAATTTAAATATAACCTGGTGGACATTGCAGAAATGCTTTTAGTCTTCAGGTACAAAGAGAATTACACTTTTGTATTTCTGTCTGCCATCTCCCACTAATATTTTGAAATCATAATTATCACCTTTCGTTAACATTGTCAACACAGGTTGATGACAATCCCACTGTAGTTTCGTGTGTTTTTCCCCTCAGGAAAGACTAAACAAAATAAATAAAATTTCCCAGTGTACAGATTTGGAACAAAGTGTGTGGGGGGAAAAAAAGCCCAGCCCATGTGGCTCAGTGGTTGAGCATTGACACATGGGGTCATGATTCCATTCCTGATCAGGGCACATGCCCAGGTTGTGGCTCAAGCTCCAGCAGGGGACATGCAGGGGGTGGCAGATCAATGATCATCATTGATATTTCTATCTCTCTCTCCTTCTCCCTCTCTGAAATCAATAAAAATATATTTTTTCAAAAAACACCAAAAAACTAGAACCTACTTCCACTTTTTGTTCCTATTTTATTTGGTTTATTACCCAGTTTCATATGGGGAGACATTGTAGTCCTCTTCAATGAGAGTTTATTTTTATTTTTTCCTTGCCAATGTAAAAGGAAGTCAACATATTGCTCATAAAATGTTAAAGTCTTTATGAACTGCTGATAGATATCAAGGAAAAGCTCTAAGGATTAAGAGGTGAAATTGGGGCAAAATATCCACTTCCTCTCAATATTATCTTCAGTAGCTTTATAGCAAATATTGCTGAAGAAAGAGAATATAAATCACTTTAGTCCCCCAGGACTTAATACTGAAGTACCATTTATGTGTTCCTTTTGTTTGAATTACTGACTAGCACTCTACTTCGGGAGGCAAAGAGAAAAAGAAAGAAAGGCTTTAAAAAAAAAGGAGAGAAAAAGAGATTAGAAAAATAGAAAAGAAAATTACTGAGCATAGTCTGGTCTCCTTTTGATCCTTGGGTTTCATGGTATGGCCAGGTCCTTGGGATTTTGGAAACGCCTATGGAGATATTCCCAGTTTTAAAACACACACACACACACACACACACACACACACACACACACACACACACCTCTTTTCAAGGCCAGATGCGATGCTCACAATTCTGGAAAGCATTTTGGGACTACACAAGTTGGGAGCTGGGAAATCCTAGGACAGCCCTGGCCAGGTAGCTCAGTTGATTAGAGCATTGTCCCCATACCCCAAGGTGTTGGGTTCAATCCCCAGCCAGGGCACATGCAAAAATCAACTAATGAATGCATATATAAGTAGAACAACAAACTGATGTTTCTCTCTCTCTCTCTCTCTCTCTCTCTCTCTCTCTCTCTCTCTCCTTCTTCTTCTTCTTCTCACCCCTCTCTCCCCACTCTGTCTTTCTTTCTCTTTTTCTCTCTCAAATAAGTAAATAATTTTTTTTTAAAGAAAGAAAATCGGGGACATATTCTGGGCCCAGTCACTTACTGGATACAGGGCCTTTAAAAAGTCAAGTAGCAGATGATCCAGTGTTGTTTTGATGTGTTTGTCTTTGAACAATGAGGTTCTGGTAGTCATCACTTGATAAATTGTAACAGGACCCTCCCGTTCTCTTCTCTCCCTGCCCTGTGAGTTTGTTCCTGCTGATGGAGTCAGTCAAGATGGGAGTGCTGATTTATCATCGCGGTCCTTCATCAGTGTCACTCGGCTCTCTATACAGAGCGTTCACGGTTTTCCTTCTGCATCACAGTGACTGGCCTCACTCCCCCTCACTGAACTCCCTGAGCCTCTCTCTTCTTCAGGAATTTGGCAGAAATAACCTGTGCCTCGCCTTTCTCATTAGACTGCAGTAAAAAGCTAATCATGTGAAATACATGTGACAAAACTGTGTCCACTACACACACATGCACAGGTATGATTTAGTGTGTGAATGTGTAAGATCAAAAGCAAGAAACTTCCTGTTTTTCTGACATTCGGAGGCTAACATGTTACCTGCCATTTTCCATCGCGATATTGCAGATAGAGAGGCTAGAGTCCGCGTGTCGGGGCTGACACCTCCTGGACCAGCAGACGTCCTTGTCTGGCTTGCCATTCCCTTTAAAAATCTCAGCGTGAGCATTTCTCATTAAGAGTGAAGGCATAATATGAGCGTTTAGCAATAACAATATTTAGTGTGTTTGATTAACCCACTAGAAGTCGTGTGTTATTAACATAAAAATAAGTGCAAGCATAAATACATCTACAGGACTGATCAGTTTCCTCGAGCATGCGTTAATTCTCACAGTGTTACCCCACTTAGTACCAGGCGCAGCTAATGCAGAGATGCCCTCAAAAGCTCAGTCAAGTGGCAGAGACAGACAATGCGAACATTGGATACACTGGCTTTTGGTACAATAATAGCTCTCAAGGGCGGCGGCAGAATGGATTGATAGAAACGGTGGGGGCTGAGGAGTCAGGGAGTATCCTTAGAGATGTCACTTAACCTCCCTGAACATCCTCGTTGCCTTCCAACCTCGGGAGTCACTTACCTTCTCTGACAGGTGTCAGGTGGGCTGGAATGTAGGATAGATGGGCGAATAGAAGGCAATGATGGTGGGTCATGTGCCCAGAGAGTTAAATGGACCAGCTCAGGGGGCCCTGTCTGTTAGACTGAGAAATTTGGACATAATCTTCCAAGCCTCTGGTGAAAAATATCCATTAAGTGTCCATATACTGGTTACCTCTATGATCACCATCCTATATAATAAAAAGGTAATATGCAAATTGACCCTAACAGCAGAATGACTGGGAACGACTGGTCACTATGACACACACTGACCACCAAGGGGGCAGATGCTCAATGCAGGAGCTGCCCCCTGGTGGTCAGTGCGCTCCCACAGGGGTAGCTCTGCTCAGCCACAAGCCAGGCTGCTAGCTGCCAGCACAGTGGTGGTGGTGGGAGCCTCTCCTGCCTCCTCAGCAGCGCTAAAGATGTCCAACTGCAGCTTAGGCCTGCTCCCCGCTGGCAAGTGGACATCCCCCAAGGGCTCCCGGGCTGCCAGAGGGATGTCTGAATGCCAGCTTAGGTCTGATCCCCTGGGGAGCAGGCCTAAGCAAGCAGGTGGACATCCCCTGAGAGGTCCCAGATGGCGAGAGGGCACAGGCTGGGCTGAGGGGACCCCCCCACCAGTGCACAAATTTTTGTGCACTGGGCCTCTAGTCTATAATAATAAAAACGAAATATGCTAATTAGACCAGACAGCTGAACAAGCTTTTGGACGTCCTTCCGGATGACCTTCTGGACGAAGCCAGGCTGCAAGAGCCTAGGCAGCTGCCGCAGCTGCGAGGGCCAAGCCCCTTGCACGAATTTCATGCATCGGGCCTCTAGTGTGAAAATATAGTCCTGGAGGTTGGGTGGAGGTGGGAGGTTGGTTAGATTGAATAACGGGCAATGGGAAGCATGAATATCCATTTAGAAGTAATTGTGATACTAACAAAACAACTGCAAACATAAAATAGCACTGTTTTAAGTGCTTTTAACTCATAAAACTCCTATGCGACAGGTATTATCATCCTTAGTTCACAGACCACAAGTGTGAGGTACAGAGGCGTTAAGTAACTTGCCCATGATCACACAACTAGTGTGACTTCAGAGATTCTACCCTTCGCCATTCTATTATACTGTAGTAAAAAGCTAATCATGTGAAATGCAAGTGACAAAACTGTGTCCAGGCTAGAAAACTGGAGGGCCTGAACCACGTGAAAACCTTGTAAAACGTGCTTCTTATTTGAGTGTACGCTTTGGACTTGCTATCTTTCTGCCTATTCTATTGTTATTTTTTCTTTCTTGAAGCCATGGCTCCAGTACAGGCCCTCTGAAGGCTATGAATTATTACTTGTTTTATTATGTTCTAATGGAGCCTACCCTACTGCCTGGCAAATAGCAGGTACTCACAACTGTTTACCGCATGCACCGCGGTGGTGGGGTGAGTGGCATCAGTAGGTTCTGTGTACATGCCACTGTAACAGATGCCTGACTGTGTATGGCCAAGTGGGCAGGCAGCAGCCTCCATTGCCTCTCCTTTTTCCAAATGGTTGCTCATTTCTTGTTTTTTAAATATATTTTTTATTGATTTCAGAGAGGAAGGGAGAAGGAGAGAGAGATAGAAACATCAATGATGAAAGAGAATCATTGATCGGCTGCCTCCTGCACGCCCCCCACTGAGGAGGGATCTAAGCAGCAACCTGGGCATGTGCCCTTGACCGGAATCAAACCCTGAACACTTCAGTCCTCAGGCTGAGGCTCTATCCACCAAGTCAAACCTGCTAGGGCTTGTTGCTCATTTCTTTAGCCTAGAATTTCTTCTTCACTTTCCCTTGCAGTTTACACAGACAGCAATGTGCCTGACCTCCAAGACCCAACTAGATAGCGAGGTGGCTGCTGTAAAGAGCCTTTGTTGCCTCTGTGCCTCCTTAGTCTCTCTGCCGTGCCTGCCATTTCTCATAGATATCTGATGTCTGTCCCCTCACACTGACTACAAATCTGGGAATCAGCAGCACGTTATTTAACCAAGTATGGACTACACAGGCAAGGCAGTCTGCAGTAGGGAAGATAAAGTGTATGAAAGGATTGTCAACATTTGGGGAACGATGAAAGATGGACAATGTCTACATTATAGGGATGGAGTAGCGATGAGCTTCGTCAAATGAAGTTTGGCCCCCTAGACTTTTATAAATAATAGAAGGAGTACCACATATATGAGGGTATAATTTTGACACAGTGTATCATTTCCTAATTCCTTTGCCAAATAAGCTTTGATGCTTCCCTTGGCTTGAAAGCCTGCTTCCTCGGGCTCCTAGGAATCCCGCCAGTGCACTTCCTCTAGGTGGCTTCCTGGATTTCCCCAACTCAAGGGGCACCGCTCCTCCTGTCCCAATGTAGCACAGTGTGCAGCACGCAGGAAATCCTTACTGTGGGCAGCCTGGTTCCCTGGCTGCAGCAGTCATAGCTGCCTCCCTGCCTAACATGACTCACTGTCTTAGCTAGCGCTGCTGTAACAAAATACCACTGACTGGGTGGCTTAAACAACGGACATTTATTTCTCACAGTTCTGAAGATTAGGCTATGCTCTAACCACTGAGCAACCAGCTAGGGGAAAACCAGTTAGATTTTAACCTGCATACAAGCAGATCCCCTAGATTCCTTTCTCCTCTGCATTGTCACACACAGTCTCATCTCCAAGATCAAGGTGCTAGAAGATTTGGTTCATGGTAAGGACTCTCTTCCTGGCTTGCAGATGGTCCCCATCTTGTAGAGTGCTCACAGGGTCTTTCCTGCAGAAGGGGAGGGGGAGGGGCATGGGATACAGGCTCTCACATCTCCTCCTCTTTGTATGAAGACAGTGATCCCGTTATGTGGGCACCGCCCTCATGACCTCATCTAAACCTAATGCCCTCCCAAAGGCCGCATCTCCAAATACCATCGCATTGGGAGTTAGGGCTTCAGTATGAATTTGGGGCGGGGAACATTCAGTCCATAGCATGTGTATGCTTCCTGGGGGTGGGGGGAATGCTCCTTCTATTTCCTGTGGCAATCGTGTATGCCTAGCACTTAGTAGGAGTGCAAGGAAGCTGAAGTAACTGGCTGATGCGTGGGAAAGAGCAAACCCGATGAACATGGGATCCAGTTTTGTAGAAACCAACAAATGGATTTGAAGTGAAGGGAGATTGACAGGGCCATTAGGTAAGTTAATTTGCTCTGAGATGTCATGTCATTCTTAGCTTTCCTGGCTTTCCTTCTGCGTGAACACCTTGGCTCACAGACAGACAAACAGACAGCTTTGGGGTGAATTCAATAATCGGTCAAGTGAGAACCCGATGAACATGGGATCCAGTTTTGTAGAAACCAACAAATGGAGTTTGAAGTGAAGGGAGATTGACAGGGCCATTAGGTAAGTTAATTTGCTCTGAGATGTCATGTCATTCTTAGCTTTCCTGGCTTTCCTTCTGCGTGAACACCTTGGCTCACAGACAGACAAACAGACAGCTTTGGGGTGAATTCAATAATCGGTCAAGTGAGAAGAACATCACCCAATGTGTCTGCAAAACCACTTTTACTTCAAGAATGATTATGAAAAGCCACAAGGAAGGCAGAGATAACACAGTTGAAACACAGACTTACTGATCAAAAGAGACACTAATATGTACTCCTTAAAAAAAAATTCCACATTTTTTCTGTTGTTGTTAATCCTCACCCAAAGATATTTTCCCCATTGAATTTCAGAGAGAGAAGAAAGGAGGGGGAGAGAGACAGGGAGAGAAACATATGTGTGTCCTTGACCAGAATCGAACCCGTGACCCTTCAGTCCACAGGGCTGTGCTCTAACCACTGAGTAACCAGCTCCTTCCTTTCTCCTCTGCATTGTCACACACAGTCTCATCTCCAGGACTCTCCCTTTGGGGCTCAGCTCTTTTGCAATAGTTTTCTTGCTTTTTGTTCTATAGCCTTCCTTTCCTTCTTACTCCTCTTATCTACTTTGGCAAGACAGTTTTTTCTCTAGATTTTAGAATTTTTTGCATCGCTCTTTTGTTCCCTTTTTTTCCCTTCGTTCATTTTTCTCTCTTTTTTTCAGAAAGATTTTCCTCCTCCAATAGGTGTTGTGGTCATGAGAACAGCAAGCTGTACAATTTGCTGAAGAGGAACTTCGTCCAACAAAGGCACAGTGGAATTTAGGCTTTAAGCCCCAATTTTTTAAAATTAAAAATATATTTTTAGCCCTGGTCGGTTTGGCTTGGTGGATAGAGCATCGGCCTGCAGACTGAAGGGTCCCAGGTTCAATTCTGGTCAAGGGCACATGCCTGGGTTGCGGCTCGATCCCCAGTGGGGGATGTACAGGAGGCAGCTGATCCGTGATTCTCTCTCATCATTGATGTGTCTATTTCTCTCCCCCTCTTCCTTCCTCTCTGAAATCAATAAAAATATTTAAAAAATACACACACACACACACACACACACACACACACACAGAGGCAGGGAGAGATAGAAACATCAATGATGAGAGAGAATCATTGATTGGCTGCCTCCTGCACGACCCCTACTGGGGATTGAGCCTATAACCCGGACATGTGCCCTGACCGGAAATGGAACCATGGCCTCCTGGGATGACTGGTATAGGAAGGTATGAAGGACACATCCTATCACTGAGTTGCATGACCCCCTGAGAGTTCAGTAGAATTATTACATAGAACTATGCTTGATGGCCTTCTGCATATGTAATCTGCTTCCCGAGCCTCAGTTTTCTCATCTGTAAAATGAGAATGATTTGGGGTGGCATCTGCCATTGCTGTCATGCCCAACCTGCTCTTCTGTCTCAGGAATGAATCAAGTACCTGAGAGGGAAAAACCAACTTCTTAGAGGAATCAGTGCTCTCATTCTTGCCTGCCTGTTTCAGGACAGTTGGGCATCTGCGGCTGTGACTCTAGAAGCAGTGGGGGTTTCTCTTTCTGTCCGTTGCATGGTTGCTGTGGGTGCAGCTTACCAGATTTTACCGTGCTGCGTTCATGCTTTTCCTCTTTTTAATGCCTATGGGTAGGTGGGTGAAAATGTTTGGATAGAAATACATGCATATTGCTCAGAGCCCTTAAAAATGTCTCCATTCCACCTCTCCTGACAGGTGGTCATTCTAAGCCATGCTCCTCCTCACAGCGAGGGAGGCTGCAGTCCACCTACCAGAAGTCTAGCTTGCACCTCTCTGTCTCTCTAGCCCCCATCTAGTCTCTCAGTAAGTTCAGATGATTTTTAGCATTTACCAAATATATCCATTCATACCACCTGCCATCGCTCTCTTTAATTGTTCACCATCCCTTGTCTGCATTATTATAAGAGCTCCCTAAGGGGGGTGCATGAACCCACTGTGCGAGACATTCTACCTGTCGAGTCACCTTTCGGAAATGCAAATCTGTCCCTGTGAATTGCACACCTGCTCCTCTTGGCCTTAACCCGCTCCATTCAAGATGCTCTTTGCATCCCTGCTGTGGTTGCCCTTTCCCCTGGTACACAGATTAGAATCCTTGTCATTTCCCACAAGACCCTGCATGTCTGGTTCCTACCCACCCGTCCTCCTCCTGCACCAACCCCTGCTTCCTCTCTGTGGTGGGGAATTCTGGCCTTTTCCCAGTTGCCCATGCACGCCTGGCTCTGTTTGCTCACATGGCCCCTCCACGGGGAGTTGGTGTCACTCATTCTTCAGATCTCAGTGCACGTCCTCGTTCTTCAGGAAAGCCTTCTATGAATCTGTCCCCATTTCCAGCAAATGGGATGCTTTCTGGGAAATGCTCTCAGACGACTGTCTCCTCTTTTACAGAGACATTGGCACTCAGATTCTGGCTCTGCCACATTCAACTCTGTCCTCTAGCCAACTCTGTGTTCAGTGTCTTTACTGGCAAAGTGGGAATGATGTTGTCCACCTTGGAGATGTGCTGTCGGGATCACTGGAGATAACAGAGGTAACGGTGGGCATGTGTTGGCTTTGTTTCAGTGGATCTGCATCTTCAGTGCACAGACAAGCATCTTTATACACACACACACACACACACACACACATGCACACGCATGCGTACCCACACACACTTCTCTTACTTTTCCAGAGACTGTGCCTAGAGACTGTTAGATGGCTTATTTCAAACTCAACCTTACATCTGAATTTAGAGGGAAGGGAAGAGGCATTGAAAAGCTTCATTGATTTCTTTCCATGTTATTTTTTTCTTTTCTTTACAATAGTGGTTAGCAGTGTAGACACTTCAACATTGCTGTCTGGGTTCAAGTTCCGACTGCACTGCCTCCTTGATGTGTGACCTTATATAGCTTATTTTTTGTGATTCCTCTTTAAAATGGAATAATAACAGGACTTAACACATAGTGTTGTAATTAAGGTTAATACATTAGAACCGTGTCTAGATGTAGTAAGTACTATGAGGCTTCTAACTAGCATTACAGATCAGCTTATCTTAAAAATACAGTGAATGTGGTCTTCTTTGCACAAGACAATGGTATTCTTAGTATTCAGAAAAGGTACTGGGGAAACAGTGAAAGAGAAAGCAAGCCAGCCCAGAAGTCACCTTTTTACGTTATTTATGTGTCATGTACATGGAAGTTAGGCAAGAGTGAAGAAATCCATTTGTTTTCTTCTCTATTATAAGTCAGCGTTTAGGGCCATGAATAGAATGAAACGAACACATTACACCAAAAACAATGGCTTTCTTTTCTATTCAATATATTTCTTCTGAAAAAGCTTCTGTATATATTTTAATATATAACTGAGGTCCTCAGACTATATTCACTGCAAAAGGATGGTTGGGAGAGGAGTGAGGGGGAGAAGGAACTATATATTGTCAAGTGCTAAGGAGTCCACAGGCAGGAAAACAAGAAGACGATCTTATTCATTTCTTTGAAAACACTGTGAGTTGTAGAAACTTACTTGGCCTTGTGGTAGAGATAAGAATCATATCTTACTCCCCACCCCCCCCTCCCTTTCCCAAGGACAGCATCATCTTCATTTCAGTCCATTGTTCCTGCCATATCCCTTAACGTTACTATTTTCCTGAGACAATTCCCATCTTGATCCTTAGCCAACTCTGCTGAATCAAAACCAACATTCCTTACAGAGAAACAGAACTTTGGCCATGCTTTCTGGACTGAGGAGATATGAATATGCCTCTTTCTGGAATGAACTTCCCTTTTCTCCCTGTCTGGCCAACTGACATTGTTTTTTTAAATATACTTCTATTGATTTTGGAGAGGAAGGGTGAAGGAGAAAGAAAAACATCAATGATGAGAGAATCACTGACCGGCTGCCTCCAGCAAGCCCCCTAATAGGGTTTGAGCCTACAATCCTAGCATGTGCCCTGACCAGACAATAGAACGGTGACCTCCTGGTTTATAGGACCAAGTTCAACCACTTAACCACCTTGGCTGGGCTTGGCCAGCTCTTATTGTTCAATGTTTAACTCAGATGTAATCTCTTCCAAGATGCTCCCCCTAACTGCCCTTAGTCCCCCAAGGAAGGAGTTCCATATAATCTGCTCTGCTCTAGTCATCAGGGAGGCTACCATCAGCTTGGCACTTACTGTGCTTATTGGGCGGCTGCCATCACTGCTGCTTGTAGAGTAAGGGTGGAGTGGCAGTGGAGAGAATAGATTTCTCCTGAGTAGAGACTGGTAGTTGGCTCTTCCAAGGGAATGTCCAGAGAAGGCCTGGTATTTAATAAAAGAAGCCTTCCCAAACCCTATTTTATCGCAAGCTGAGTTTGTCAGCCCTTTTTTCTTTTTTTTAAATCCTCACCTGAGGATATTTTTCCACTGATTTTTAGAGAGTGAAACGGAGAGAGGATGGGAGGAGAGAGAGAGAAAGGAGAGAGTCATCAATGTGAGAGACACATTGACACATTGATTTATTGCCTCCTACATGTGGCCTGACCTGGGCCAGGGATGGAGCCCGCAACCAAGGTACATACCTTTGACTGGCCATCAAATCCAAGACCTTTGGGTCCTCGGGGACCCACACTCTAATCACTGATCAAAACTGGCCAGGGCTCAGCCCTTTCTTGAGTTCACATTGCAGTTCCCCACCTCCGTCAGGGCTCTTAACCATTTTGGTCTCTGATACTCTGTCAATTCCTTGTGGCAGCACCTTCCTCTTCTTCATCTGTAAATCTCTGCTTCTGAGCAAAGGGCTTGACCAATAAGAGGTGCTCAACATAGACACCACGCCAGAACTAAATATGAAGGGATCAAGAATGTAGGGAAGCTGGAACTGCAGAAAAAAACGGGAGGTAGACACAGTCCTTGAAGCCCCCATCTTCCCAAGCCCCTCATCTGAAATATCCTGAGACATTTGATTCCCCCAAACCCTCAGGAATGCAGGAGGGAGCACTTGCACTTGGATGCTTGGATTGCTTTTACCACCTGCTGTCTGTGACCACACCTGTCAGAAAGCCTACAGGCCCTCAGAAGGAATCCTAAGCTCCCATCCACAAATGGGACTGCTCCCTCACAGACACACCCATTTCAACTAAATTTATAATTGGAAAGATCAGTGCAGAACCAAATCTGGCATGAACAACATGGGGAATGAAAGATGTAGGAAGGGGTTCTGTTTCTTAATGGAAACCCTGGCATTCCAGGGAGGACTGGCTTTTTCCATTCAGTGACATTGGTGGCATGGCCCCCTCTTCACTGTGAGAGGACAGTCACCGTATGACTGGGCTCAGAAGACCTCTTTGTCAAATACCCTGTGAGCTCTAAGTGCCATCCCATGTGCAGCTAAGTCTCTGAACGCTACCAATTTTTTTTTAAAAAATATTTGTATTGATTTCAGAGAGTAAGGGGGGAGAGAGAGAGAGAAAAAAAGAGAGGAAGAGACAGCGAGGGGGGGAGAGAGAGAGAGAGAGAGAGAGAGAGAGAGAGAGAGAGAGAGAGAGATCAGTGATGAGAGAGAATCATTGATTGGGTGCCTCCTGCATGCCCCACACTGGGGATTGGTCTGCACCCTGGGCAAGTGCCCAGACTGGGAATTGAACTGTGACCTCCTGGTTTATAGATGAACACTCAACCACTGAGCCACACCTGCCAGGCCATGCTAGCAACTCTTAAAAAGGTAGCAGGCTCATGCACATCTTAGCTTCTACAATCAACAGAACCAAATAATCTGGTGCTTGATAGTAAAATTATTTCAATTTTTCTATTTTGCTTCTGATTAAAGACAAAATGTGTTTTATTGCATCATTGATTTACATTGGAGATGTTTTAGAAACAGAAACTCTGAAAGAGTAATTTTTATACGTTAAGATAATGTTTAGTGGGAGACATTTTATTCAAAAGGGTAGTTATATATAATCCTGTGTAAATTCCCAAGTTAGTACTTTTTGCAAAACTATGGTAATTATGGCTATTAATAATATAATGGTTCATTGTGATAAATGTGAAACTTGGTTGTATATAAAGATGAGTTTATTTTCCCCATAATACTTGTTTTCATAATAACTCAAAAAGACACCCCAAACATTAAGGAGATTTTTACATTATTATATGCTCTAGATAAGGAAGAATACAGTTAATGTCTAAAGTCTTCAGAGGAGAATGTGTCTAAAGAAACAGACAAAACATTTATTAGTTTACGGGCTCAAAAATAGGAATTTCCCAAGTGTCGGAGTTTGTGGTCCCAAAGCTCTCTACCACTTCCCCATGCTCTGTGCACTCAGACACAGGAGGGCTGTTACATTTGAGAATTGGAGCCAATAATCATAACTTTGATAACGTTAACTTAACTGCAGCAGAACAAAATATTTTGTTGCCAACATATGCATCTAGTTTCTTTATTATGATCTCACACTCCAGTAGCTCATTCCAGAGAGGAAGTGACAGTCGCCGTACAACTAGACTCCAAGAAAATGCTTTCTTGAATACTTTAATAGAAGATGTTCTGTGAGTTTTTGCTTGAACTGTCTGAAGAATTCTCAGAACACCTTAAACACTTTCTTGGCGTCTATTAACGGAGTGTAAGCCAGGGAGCATGGAAAATGAATGCATCTATTAATAGACTGCCAGTTATCTGAGCACCTCGAGAAGTTGTATTTGTCTACAATTTTTACAAGAAAGCTTTTGCTAGAATTCCAGTGGACAGCCAAACCTACTAAAAGTATGGGGTTTGATGGTTTAAAGAGAAAGACTGGTATTTATTAATCACCTTGGCATGCCATACTCTTTATGTTCATGAATTCACCTAATTTTCAGTGTACTGGAATGAGATTATTGGTATTATTTCTGTTCTACAATGAGAAATTTTAGACTTTGAGAAGTTATGGAGTTTAAGTCCTATTGCTCATAAGTGACAGGTTGGGCCTTCAAACTCTTAACCATCTTTCTCCAAAATGCATAGCTTTTCTGCTAAAGTCTACTGTCACCCACAGACAAATATTTATTTAAAACAGTTGCTTGTCCTGTGGATTTTTTCCTTCCATTGTTGATGCAAATATATTCTGTAAAGAGAACTCTGTATTGCCCTGGTGCTTTGAGAGACACACTCTGTGTTTTGACCTTTAATATTTGCAAGTGTTTGGTTCATCAAGACCATTCTCAGCCTCTATGTCCAATGACCGTGCCATTTTCTCTGTACATTATTCAGGGCAGAGATTAATAAATCCATTCCAGGGATGCTTTTCGGAATCTCATTTTACTGAAATGGCATTTTACGGAAATGGCTTCCCCAGGGCTGCAATGGCTTCCTGTGACATTTATACTGCTGGTTGGGAGGCTTAGTCAAAGCAAGAACCTCAGAACCTGGGACCTACCAGCCTTAGTCCAAGAACAAGGATGAATATTATTGCACCTTATTTTGACACAGAACAAGCACCAGGGACCAAAGTTTAATTTCTAACAGGACCAGCTTTGTAATATGTAATCTCTATTAAGCTACCCATTTGACCCCTAAGAGACAGATAAAACCACTCCTAGGCCCCATCAGGAGAATTTGTGAGTTTTTGGGAAAGTTTCCTTCATCTTGATGCTATTCAGCAGGTCTTAAGGATTTTCCATCTGCTATGCAAGTAAAGCAAGAATATTCCTCTGCTTTAGGTAATGACAAAGGATGCCAAAAGTGATATAGTATCTCAGAAGTTGATTTCACCTTCATTTGAGCTTTCCATTCTAGAACAGAGTGGTTCATTTTCCTGGTTTAGACTAATATCATTAAACACTCTAATTGCAAACCAAGCGACTTCTGGCAGTCACTGATTTCTACATCAGTTACACATAAAGAGAGCAGATGGAAGCAGTTGCCACACGCACAAGCCCCCGTATTTTTCTCCGTTAGCATAAGCACCCATGGAATTTATGTTGCCTTATTTCACCACCTCCTGGATCTTACCCAGAGACACAGCTGTATGGCTACACCAGGATGAGCAGTATCTGTCATTTGCACAGGAACTTTCTCCAGTGCAGTAGGATCAGAACCTCAGACAGGGTAGCTCAGGGGGAGCATGGATGGTTATGGCAATGCCGACTACCTTGATGTTACTCTTTCTGACTTTCTGTATTTCCTGCAGCCTTTTCTTTTTATTGATGAGAGAGAGAGAGAGAGAGAGAGAGAGAGAGAGAGAGAGAGAGAGAGAGAGAGAGAAAGATTGGTTAGTTTTTAGGAATTAGCTCACGTGAAGGCTTAGTGAATTAAAAGGTGTAGCATTGGTCAACAGGCTGGAGACTCAGGGAAGAGTGTGGTTTTCACCCAAAGGCAGTCTGCTGACAGAATTCCTTCTTGTTCAGGGGAAGTCAGTCTTTGTTCTACTATGACCTTCAACTGATTGGACGAGGCCCACCCACATTGTGGAGAGCAATCTGCCTCAAGTCCACTGTTCAAATATTAATCTCATAAAAAAAATACCCTCACAGAAACATCTGGAAAAATGTTTGACCAAATATCTGGGCGCTGTGGCCCAGCCAAGTTGACAGATACAATGAACTATCATACCATCTAAATTTCTTCCCATGAGCTTATGATCAGGTGCCATAAGAAGGAAAGGCTAGATAGTGGTGGTTAGTATTTTAAATGTCTTTCATTTTAAAGAAAAATAGGGTCCTTTTAGAGACTATACAACTGTTTTTCAGGAAGATGCTTAAGCTCAACCTCTTAAATTAAGTCACAGTTGTATTGTTGCATTCCAAATATGCTTTTGTGTTTCTGACTTCCAGGGCTCATATATAGCACAAGAGCTCTATTGGTAGGGAGGAAACTATTTGGGTTTCTAGAGATAAAAAGAATGAGAAAATAGGAACTGATGTCTGGAGAGGGACTCCCTGGGTCTAGAAGTATGGATACTGATTACAGAATCACCCAGGGCAGGTAGCCATGCTAGTCTAGACCTAAAATCACCGGACTTCAACTACGGAAAACCACCAGTTGAAGGAGCCTTCAATTATGTAAGCCGAGGGTCATCCTATTCAAAGAGAGCAAAGATGAAAGGAATTTAACTGATGAGTAAATTCCCACATGTTCCAAGAAAACATCTGCCCTGGATTTGGATTACAGAGACTTCACTGTACTCAGATGAGCCACAGTGGTTAACAGTGGAAGACCCCATACAAGCGCCTAGCACGGGGCCTTGCACAGTAAGGATAACATCTGCTGTCCTATCAGCTGATAGTCCCAGAATCCTTCCTCTCTCTACACACTCAGCTTTAGTTAGGAGCCTGCCTGATGTTTCAACTCCTGGGGTTCTTAAATGATCCTTAGGCACTAAGAACAAAGAAGGGATATAAAGGTAAGACACTGAAACTACATTTTTACCAATTTAGCTGGTGGTCAATGTAATACACTTTTTTGGGGGAAAAGTATTGTAGCTTCCCTTGTTCAAGTGATGTGGAGAAGTTTTGAACCATGGCATCATTTCATCCACACAATAGCTGGCAAAACCTTTTTTCACTTCTCTCATTTTATAAATAAAACGGTGGGCTTAGGTGCTAAATAACTGAGTTGAGATCACTCGAGAAGTAGGTGGAAAAGTGTAGATTTAGATTTTGCATAGGTTTCAACATCTTAGTGACTTGGTCTGCTTCATTCAAAATAAGTCAAAATGATGCACAATTTTGAACGTGTGATTCTGCTATATCGCTGAAGATGTTACTTATCAGGGAAGGACATATATTTTTTTTCTTCCCTTATCACTGTAATAGAGTTTTGCACCAGTCTCTTGTGCCTGATTGTCTTATTTTCACTCAGCCTTTCTCCGAGTCCTCTGATAAGACAGTAAACGTGCATTAGATCGTACATTATGTGTCATCAGCACTCTTTTGTTCCTGTGGGAGTTCTCATTTTCTTCATCAACATCCCTTGCAGTTCAAAGTTTGGAATCGGGCTGTCAACAGGTGTAGAACAGTCATGGAAACCAAGGCCAAAAATATGCATTTAGAAATGACTCCATATAACTGACAAGAACACGTGCATCCAGGAATCACACCAATTTCAACGTTCAACCACTGGTCCATGGCTGATTGGGAGCACTTCACTGAGGACTTGATAAGATAAAAACAAGGGCATGGAAATTCCACACAGAGGCATGAAATTCCACCATGGCTATGAAGAGATGGGATCCATTCTTCTGAGAGACACAGCTTCTTTAAAGAGGAAGTTACACAGACTCTAAATAGATGTTTGCATTAGTAAGTACATTTTTAAGAATGTAATTGACCCCAGCCGATATGGCTCAGCAGTTGAGCGTCGACCTATGAACTGGGTCACGGTTTGATTCCTGGTTAGGGCACATGCCCAGGTTTGCAGGCTCTATCTCCAGTGTGGGGCGTGAAGGAGGTAGCCAATCAATGATTCTCTCTCATCATTGATATCTCTCTCTCCCTCTCTCTTCCTCTCTGAAATCAGTAAAAATATATATATTTTTTAAAAAATGTAACTGATAGGGTAGGTGGTAGATCATTTATTGTAGCTGGTGCTCCTCATCAGCATGCAGCACAGCCTCAGAGCACCTTTCAGAGATTTCTGTCTGGAATGATGATGCTCTTTAGGAATGCACTGGCATACTCCATATTAGATAAGAAACAAGTAAAAAAAAAAGCTTCAATGTCCTTTTCCAAATGGTTTTTGATGCTGTGTTCTATCATTACAGGGGAAAAAATGTGGCTTCTTGGCTGTTCTGGATCATGAAGTTACAGTGCTTGCTTTCATTCCAAAAGATGACATGCAAAGGATTGTTTACTTTAATTACAATGGATTATCTGCTTTATTTGTAAAAGAGGGCATTCAAAAGATTGTCCTTTATAGTATCAGAGGGCCTGGCAGAGGTAATCCATTTAGCCAACATGTCTGAGTCTTGACCCTGTGGTCAGTAGGGAGGTATTAAGATGGGGAAGAGGGAGCCAGGAAAGATTAAGTTCTTCCTTGTATTAGTCATTTATCCTCCATTCACCTTAAAGCCACAGGACAGGGACACACCTGGCTAGGAAATGCAGAGGTATGGAAGGACTCAAAGGCCAGGTTACCTTAAAACACATCTTTTGCTCAAGGCTCAGTGTGTGTAGTAAAGATAACCCTTAAATGTAAGAAATCCAACACAGATTTTGTTGTTGGCTCATCACATTTTAGCAGCAACTCTGGGCAAGGTTTATTGGAGAATTTTTAAAATTTAATTTTACAGCCCAGACCATTACTACCATTTTAGAGATTAGGCTTTGAGAGGTTAAATAATTCTTCCAAAGTCAGCTGTTAAATGGTGGAGTCAGGAACCCAAAATTTTATTGTTCCAAAGTGTATATTTGTTACTTTGTATTACTGCTTGTTTTCTCCTTTTATTATTAACTAGAGGCCTGATGCACAAAGATTCATGCAAGAATGGGCCTTCCTTACCCTGGCTGCTGGCACCACCTTCGCTCCGGTCCTGAGCTGCCTTCCCGCCTTCCCACACTGCCCAGAGCCTGGAGCAGCTGGGGCGGTGCTGACTGCCTGGGTCGGTGACATGGTGATGATGCAAGCATACCACCCTACCTCTGGCCCCTCATGCCAGCATATGCAAATTAACCTGCCATCTTTGTTGGGTTGATTTGCATGCTCACTCCTGATTGGCTGGTGGGCATCACGAAGGTATGGTCAATTTGCATCTTTCTCTTTTATTAGTGTAGACTGTTTTAAATTTGAAATGAAAAGAATTATAGATGCACAGAAATGTTCACAAATAGTACATAGAGTTCCCTCAGCTTCCCCAATGGTAACATCTTATGTAACTTATCAATATGCGAGCCAGGAAGTTGGCATAGGTATGATACTGTTAACTAGACTACAGACATCTGTCAGTTACTAATTTTTAAACTAATTTATATTGATATATATTTAAGTAAACAATATTACAACATTAGGACTTTATATTAAGGAACAAGCCTAGCAAAAGAATATTACAGGTAATTTACAATGAAGTCCTGCTTTAAAGCGTACACTAAACACTAAAAATGAATTTTCACTATGTGTCATTTCAGAGCCTTAAGCAAAGCAGGTCTTAACAAGTGTGGCCATGTGACATTAAATAGAAATAGTCACATCATGGATCCAATTTTCTCTTAAGAGCAAGTGTTCAATACATTCTTTAATATCAAGTGGTCGGTGTCAAGCTTGTTTTATCCCCAAGTTATAAAGTTCAGAAAGAAATATAAGAATCAATCTAAATGAAAATATAGTGAAATACAAGATGTATAGATGGATGGAAGGATTCTGAGCAGATTCTCTGAGCCACGCCCAGCAGAATAACAAGCACTCAGGGCTCTGTGCTCTGTGGCAGAAGCCTCCGGTGGATTAAAGGAAGTTGAATTTCTACTTTTCTTATCTCTTTCAATTGCCCCACCCAACAGGAATAACCAGCAAAACATTTCTCCTAGAATGAAAAAAATAGAGCTACTCAATTGATCTGGAAAAAAAAGGTGTATTAATTCACTTTGTTATCTTCCAAGAAATATCATTCACACCATAAACAAACAACAAACAAACAAACAAAGGGGTACGGGCATTGTGTATTGGCAGCACTGGTAAATATTTGCTATAGGATTTCTGCTATTGACTGAGAGATCCCTGTTAGTCAGTGGGTAATGTTTTTTAGGAAACACTTTCAAATAAATTGGCCCATAGTAATAGCACTCAGAGGAGAATGGGGGGTTTCTAAAGCACTCCTCACCCATCGGGAAATTTTTGAAGGATTGAGTGGATGTGTGGAGAAGTGAAGTTTCACTATATTGTCATCAATAAGGCTTAACAAGCTATTGACTTTTTGTTTTTATAGGAACAACAAGTCAAGCAGAAATGGGGGAGCGTGGGCTCTCTGTAGGGAGTACAATATTTCAGGCACCTATTTTTCAGTTTTCAGGGTACCCCCCCCATAGAGCTCTTTCATGTTTCTGAAATCAATTTTTTTCCTTTTGTCCTTCCTTCCTTCCTTCCTTCCTTCCTTCCTTCCTTCCTTCCTTCCTTCCTTCCTTCCTTCCTTCCTTCCTTCCTTCCATCATCCGTCCTGCACAACAATGATTTTGCTCATAGCCCTTGACATAGATTCTCCTTTGCTTAATGTATTGGTCAATTCCTCCTGATTATGGAGACTACTGTGAGGGTACATTGCACCGTATGTTCTCAGGACTGAGTAGTGGTTCACACACAGTTAAACTGTGGCAAAGCTGTTTTTGAGCAGATGAATCTAGAACAAAAATGAAGTAAAGGTTTCCTCCATGCCCTGTTGGCATCTGGATTCCAATGGCCTGGGTGCACCATGGTCTTGTTTTATGGCCTTTACATCTCTGTGGTCAGTTCTTTTCTGTCACTTGGGTCCCTGTGAATTTCTTCCTCTCATCTGGAATCTCAGAGCCCACACATGGACAGTCCCACACATTCATCTGGGAAAAGTGTGCAATAACAGTGTCTTGTAATAAGAAGACCATTGACCTGGTATCACGAGTCTTCAGCTCTAGTCCCCATGGGCAGTTCTCTTGAATATGGGCAGTTTTCTTAGCTGTAACATGTATTCAATGACGGTGCACATGTCACAGTCTTAGTGCAAAGATTAAATAATGTGATTCATGTTAACTGCCTAGCACTGAACCTGAGAAAATGTGAAGACTCGTCAAATATCACAAGTAGGGTCTCTTCCAAATGTCTCCCTTTTCCTTTTATTTTCTAATCTCTTGGGACAATCTCTCTTTCTTTGTAGCTCATTTTCTCCGTTTCCTTTTAGCAAACAAAAATTTCTAGAGTTCTGTAACTTTTTGCATCATAGGAATTTTAACAAACACTCTAAAAAATTATATGGAATCAAAAAAAAACTCTGAATAGCTTTAGCAATCCTGAGAAAGAACAAAGTTGGAGGGATCACAATACCAGATATCAAGTTATACTATAAAGCCACTGTACTCAAAACAGCCTAGTACTGGCACAAGAACAGGCATGTAGACCAATGGAACAGAACAGAGACCCCCAAAATCGACTCCAGCCATTATGCTCAATTAATATTTGACAAAGGAGGCAAGAGCATACAATGGAGTAAAGACAGTTTCTTCAATAAATGGTGCTGGGAAAATTAGACAGATACATGAAAAAAAAAGAGAAAGAAACTAAGCCAACTTACACCATACACAAGAATAAACTCAAAATGGATAAAAGACTTAAATGTAAGATGTGAAACAATAAAAATCTTAGAAGAAACCATAGGGATTTTAAGCTGATATTTTTAAGTATCATATTTTGGAGATGTTTTGTCATCAGTGGAGAAGACTGTACTTAATCTTGGAGGAAACCATCCTCAATGGCAGCATTTTAACTGGGATGCCTTTGCGTGGAGAGCCAGGTTGGTCTTTGAGATTTTCCTGACTCCATTATAATATACGTGGGAGACTGCTGTCAGCTCCTGCTCCTTTGTTACCCATTGGAAACATTTGGGGGGACTTTAAAATAGCCTGATTTCTAAGCCCCAGTGCAGACCAATTTACTGAGAATCTCTGGGTTTGGGCCACAGCAATGACAACTATAAAAAAACAAACCCCTCCTCCCCCAAAAAACTCCTCAGTGTTGATTCTAATAGCCACTAATATAAGTAAATGTTTCTTAATGATAGAGTATATTAGCAATATGAACTAGAATTGGGCAAACCACCCCAGTAATTACCTATGGAATCCATAAAGTATATTAATTTCTGAACATTAGAAAAATTTACTGACTAAAAATTTCTGAGCAGGGGGTTAGAGACAAATATCCTTTATAATAAAAGCCCAGCAGCCAAATGGCAGAATGATCAGAACAACCCTTCGACCAGTCATTATGATGCACACTGACCACCAGGGAGCAAACACTCAATGCAGGAGCTGCCCCCTGGTGGTCAGTGCACTCCCACTGCTTGGCTAACCAGGATGAGTGGTGCTTCCACAGAGGGACAATCCCTGCAGGCCACAGCCCCCCTCCCACCAGTGCACAAAGTCCATGCACGGGGCCTCTAGTGTTTAAATAAGCAGCTTGGCTAATTCATATGCACCATGAAGTTTGGTAGTCTAAAAATTCTGAAATTGCAGGCTCTGTTGGGTTTGTGACAAGCGACTTCTTTTTAAAAAGATAGAGTTTTTTTTAAAAAATTGATTTCAGAAAAGAAGCGAGAGGGAGAAAGAGATAAAAACTTCAACGATGAGAGAGAATCATTAATCAGCTGCCTCCTGCACACCCCCTACTGGGGATTGAGCCTGCAACCCCCTCAGGGCAGACCAGGAATCAAACCATGACCTCCTGGTTCATAGGTCAACACTCAACCACTGAGCCACACAGGCTGGGCACAAGTGACTTCTTAACACTGCTGATGGGTTGTTTATCTAATGCAGAGCTCCCTTTTCATTCTGGAGTCTGACTGCCCTCTGTCTTCAGGAAAGACTGGTACAGGACAGTCTGTCAGGGGCTTTGAAAGGTCTTATCCAGTACAAGTCTGTTGGGAACCAACTTTCTGAAAGTCCCCAACTTTGGATCTCTTGGGAGATTTTCTAAATATCAGTGAAATGCTCTGATTCGTTCCTTAACCCCTGCAGGGATCTGTTTTCTTATCTGTATGGTGCTGCTGCTCCCCTAAGACTTGAAGGGAGGGTGCAACCAAATAAATGTTCAGGGATTTTGGCACCTAGAAAACCCTTAATAAATCTTCATAAAGGTTTTCTTTTAGAATAACTGAAGTTGTTCATTAGTTGTTCCTTTCATTGAAAAGCACCCATAAGATTTCCCGAAAAGAATAAGTTTTGCACTGTGAAAAAAATTTAGTCATTTTTAAAGAGGCAAACACTTATGTATAAGCATGTGCCTATATGTATATTATATCACCACGTGTTTAAATATATATGCATACATAATTTTATGTACATTGGCATATTTGTACAAAACTATTCTTAAGTAATTTTATACATATTAATTTCAACTACAAGAAGAATAGAGTCTCACACACATGGCATTGACTAGAAATCTCATATTATTGGGGTATTTGTAAAGCCCATGTAAATTATCATTCAGTTTTATAGGTATGCAATGATGAATGAGAGCACAAATGTAGGAAGCCAGCTTAGATATGATTATCTGTGTCAGAATTCTGGCTGAATTACTTCTTCTTTTAAAAAAAAATGTTTTTTATTGATTTCAGAGAGGAAGAGAGAGGGTGAGAGAGTGATAGAAACATCAATGATGAGAATCATTGATCAGCTGCCTCCTGCATGTCCCCTACTGGGGATCGAGCCTGCAGCTGGGAATCGAATTACTTCTTAACTGTGGGATCTTGGGAAATTTACCTAACTTCTCTGGCTGTTTTCTACTCTGCAGACAGAGTTAATAATTGATTACCTAAATATGTCGTGGGATTTAAATGACATAACTGACATAACACATGTAAAATATTTGGCCATATATTACTGAAAACATCATAGGTACCCAGCACTCTGCTTTTATTAGGAAAACACTTAGCCAATGCCATGGAATAAAGAAAGCACTTACTGGTAATAATAGCATGTTCCGGGCTGAACTGTGTTCCCACAGATTTCATATATTGAAATCCTAACTCTCAGCAAGTCAGAATGTGGCTGTATTTGGAGACAGGGCTTTGAAGAGGTGATTTAGATAAAAAGAGGACCTTACAGTGATCCTAACCCAACCTGACAGATGTCCTTATAAGAAGCAAAAATGTGGATGCACAAAAAGACACTGGAAATGTGGGTTTCTTCTTACAGAGAAAAGGCCATAGGAGGACACCGTGAGAAGGTGGGCATCTACCAGCCAAGGGGCAGCATCATCAGAAGAAACCAAACCAGCAGACACCTTGACCTTGGACTTCAAACCTCCTGAACTGTGGACAAATCTCTCTCACTTCATCATGTTCTCATTTACATATTGTAAAGAATGCTATTTGAAAATGATCTGCTAGCTTTTCATCACAGTGACTTCAAGGCAATAACTTTTCTTACAGACACCATGGGCTTAAAATGTAATCTCTGGAGAAGGTGCTGGGAGTCATGCCCCTCATCAAGTAGTTATGGGAAAGTAGTTGCTCAGACCCTTGTATTCTGTATAATCACATCTGATGACTGATCAGACCTTTCCCCACATGAAGACTCTAAGCCCTGCCCAGCCAGCTTGGCTCAGTGGCTGAGTGCCGACCTATGCGCCAGGAGGTCACGGTTCGATTCCCGGTCAGGGCACAGGCTTGGGTTGTGGGCTCGATCCCCGGTGTGGGGTGTGCAGGAGGCAGCCATTCAGTGATTCTCTCTGGTCATTGATGTTTCTATCTCTCCCTCCCTCTCCCTTCCTCTCTGAAATAAATAAAAATACATTTCTTAAAACAAATGTATAGTCAGCATCAACTCTAACCTACACTGTATTTGCCATGTGGCAGAGGAGGACAAATTTCAGAGTATTAAGGGGAATGTTATTAATTCC
The DNA here is from genome assembly GCF_963259705.1 of Myotis daubentonii. Lineage (NCBI taxonomy): Eukaryota > Metazoa > Chordata > Mammalia > Chiroptera > Vespertilionidae > Myotis > Myotis daubentonii. Next base: position 50,000,718 of record NC_081854.1, on the reverse strand, counting down.
TTCAAGGTCTAGATAATTTCCCCTGTAATTCCAGCATCTTCAGCTGTCTCCAGCACAAGATACACATTCAAAATCTGTTGTTAATTAAGTGAAGGAAAAGATTCGGGGCAACATAGAATTTTCTGGAAAACAATCTTCAAGAGGTTTATACAATACCGAGGATGGGAGCCCATCCTGAAGGCAGATTCCTTGGGTTTAACATCTGACTCTGTCACTTACTGCAAGACCTTGGGGAAATTATGTAACTTTCTTTACCATGGGAATAATGATGGCTATTCCTCATAGCGTTTCAGGGGGATCAAATTCGATGACAGGTGGCAGGTGAATGAAAGAGTATATGACACATTGTGAACACTCGATACATTTCAACTTTTTCTAGGAGAAAGTACCTCTCTGCCTCTTTTTTTATACTGTCTTTTTACATCAGCCTCACAGAGCAATTCTATTGAGCCCAGTCCTAACCTTTCAGCAACAGAGTACGGACAACCCTTCTTCGGCTACAGACAAAACCCGTGTGCAGCAGGACAAGGACACATGCTACCCTGTTCCTGTGCTATCACCATGGCCGATGGCTTAGTTTAAAATGTTATCAAAAAGATGCCATTTTCAAAGCGGGCAATATTATTATGGCTATAACCCATTTAAAAATGGTTTAGTGGGGAAAGGGGGAAAAGCCTGGAAAAGATTATAGAGCAGTATATAATGATTAGAACACTATCAGATTTTAAAAATGTTACTTAACATTTGAAATCCAACACCCCTAAAGTCTTTCATGAAACCACAATCTCTCATTTCCTCCCTCCTTTTCTTCTTAAAAGAATTTCTCAATTTTTTTTTGGGGGGGGGGTGGAGAGGGGGAGGGAATAGTCTCACAAAATAGAGTTAAAAAGAAAAATCTATCAGCTCAATGCTTTTCCATTAAAAATATTCAAGAAAGTAGGAAGAGAAATGGACTCAGCGTGTTGGCAGAGAAGAAAAGCACCAATATGTGTAGGGCACATGTGTCTAAATTGGTGCCATAAAGTATGATAGGTACGCAAAGGAATTATTCCATATCTGACACATAACGTGTGCTTTAAAAAAACACAAACAACCCTAACCGGTTTGGCTCTGTGGATAGAGCATCGGCCTGCGGACTAAAGGGTCCCAGGTTCGATTCTGGTCAAGGGCATGTACCTTGGTTGCGGGCACATCCCCAGTAGGGGGTGTGCAGGAGGCAGCTGATCAATGTTTCTAACTATCCCTCTCCCTTCCACTCTGTAAAAAAACAATAAACTATATTAAAAACAAAACAAAAACAAACAAACAAAGGTATTTAATGGAGAGAAGTTCAGAAAGTCTCAGGCAAATAAACAAATACTTGCTTAGGCTCTATCTCCAGATGTTTTCATTTAATGGCCACTACTTTCCAACCTTGCCAAGTCACTAGAAAATACAGCCATATTTAGGAAGCTCTAAGTAAGCTCAGCTCTTCAAATTGCGTGTGCCTCAGAATTACCAGGAGGGCTTGTTAAATCACAGATGTCCAGGCCCAGCTCCCAGAGGTCCTGATTCACTCGGTCTTGAATGGAGACTGAGGGTTGGGCTTGGGCAAGCCCGCAGGTAAGGCGGCTGATGTTGGAGTGGGAACTGAACTTTGAGAACCACTGCTCTAGCCCCTACTGCTTTTCCCAAAGTGAGTAATTAGGTGCCAGGGTGACTGCTCCCGTGGCCTCCAGATATTCCCAGGGAGTCATGAAGCCTATGATAGTTACAACTGAAGACAAATCAACAATTTCCTAACAGGGTCAAGTAGCCCAACTTCCCTTTCACTGCTTCTCCTCTATCCGGCTGCTCAACCAGTTGCTCTCTAGAGAGAATGAAATTCAGCAAAGACACTTTGGACAAACTTTTCTCTGAGCATTGGGTAACCTTCTGGTCTTGGCTGGTGAGGTGACATCCCTCTGTCCTTGAGACATTGTGGGTGTCACATTATCCACAAGAAGGCTTGCATTTGTCTTAAGGACAACCCTCACAGGGGTCTGATGGGTGGTGGCCATCTGACCGCAAGGCACCCAGGAGGAGAGAGTTTGGGCAAAAGATTTTCCTCAGTAAAAGTCCTGCCCTAGTTGGAGGACTGCAGTTCTGAAAGAGACATGAAATTTACCCTTGCATTTGATTTCTGGAACAAATAAGCAGGCCCATCATAAAGGACTCATGGAGCAGTTAAGATGTTTTACTTGATGGAAATGACTTAGACATGGAGACCATTAAGTTATGCTGAAATATACCCTTATCTGACTTCACTAAAAATTCAGAAGTTAGGACTCCAAGCTTTGAAAAAAAACTAAATTTGATTTTCTGCCATTGGTAGTGACCAGCATCTATTTATATGTGGATACTCTATATAATAAATGTAGAGAGGAGATATAGAATTAAGATTAAAACCAGGTATCTCTGCAAAACTGAGTTTAAATTCTATCCCTGCTACTCTCCAGCACCATAAAACTGAATATGTCACTACACCTCTCTGAACTCCTATTTCTTTTCTTTTCTTTATATGTTTTCATTGACTTTAGAGAGAGAAGAAGAAAGAGGGGAGATGGAGAGAAACATCGATGTGAGAAACATCAATCCCCTGCCTCCTGTATGCCCCCTTCCGGGGGATCGAGCTTGTAATCTGGGTCTGTGCCCTGACCAGGAATCAAACCAGTGACCCTTTGGTGCACGGGTTAATGCCTAACCTACTGAACCAAATAGGCCAGGGCTAACTCCTATTTCTGATCTCTAAAATCGCAGTGATGACAATTAATACCTGGGCTGTTGTAAGGATTCTGAGCGATAACATAAGACAAGCATTTATCATGTATTATACTATACTAGAGGCCCAGTGCATGAATTCATGCACCAGTGGGATCCCTCGGCCTGGCCTGTGGGATTTGGCCGAAACCAGCTCTCCGACATCCCCCGAGGGGTCCTGGATTGTGAGAAGGCACAGGCCAGGCCGGGCCGAGGGACCCCACCAATGCATGATCGGGGCTGGGGAGGGATGCGGGAGGTTGGCCAGCCAGGGAGGGACTGCGGGAGGGCTCCAGGGCTTGTCCAGCCCATCTCGCTCAGTCCCAATCAGCCAGACCCCAGCAGCAAGCTAACCTACCTGTCACAGCGTCTGCCCCCGGTGGTCAATGCATGTCATAGCGAGTGCTTGAGTGGCCTTAGCATATCATTAGCATATTATGTTTTGATTGGTTGAACGGCTGACTGGACAACCAGACACTTAGCATATTGGGCTTTTATTATATAGGATGTAATATGTGATGCCATTGTTTAAATATACATGAGCAAGTAATATTCGTTTCATATACAAGTAAAGTATAATACAGGCAGTATTTTGAATGCATTGAGCCAATATGTAAGGGGATGTTTGGGGGAAAACATGGCTTTCTTCTCTAATTATTGAGTTGTAATGGAACAAAATAGTTTTCTTCTTAAGCACAGGGGTGGCGAGTGTCATGCATTGATTTAGTCAATCAGAGACACAAAGTGAGCAAATACACACAAGAGAGTGGCATACAGAATAGAGTGTCAGAAACAGCTTCCATTCCAAGAGACTCATTTTTCTAATGTGATAATTGCTATTTGTTTTATAGCCTTGCACATGGCATATCACCCCTGAAACTACTTCTCATTCTGCTTTTATATTAACCTCACTCTTCAATTCTTTATCGACCCTGGGCTAGACTATTTTCCTCTTCATAGCATCCATAGAAAAGCGAGTTCAAGTTTGCTTTAAAAGAAATTAAACTCAAAGTGATTCTCACGTTTTAAAAGGACCTTGTATGAGATTGCTAATAGCTGCTGTTAAGCCTGGAATCAGCCCTTCCCTAAGAGAGAAACAAAAGTGCAGGTTTAGTGTCATTTGATCAGAGATACTAATAGGATGACCAAGGAGTGCAGTGATAGAGCTGCTCAGTGGAGAAAGACCAGAGAGAACTGGTATACCCAGGTCTGCCATTTTTCCAGCTGAGTCAACTTGCATAAATTCTGAAACCTATCTGTCTCAGGTTCTGCATCTGCAAAATATGAATACCAATCCATATATTGTGCTATGTCAATTCCCTGAACATATTTTCTGAAGCACTTATATTAAAAAAAGGAAGAATGGACAAAGGAAAGGGAAGGGAAGGAGAAAGAAAGGTAGAGAATATGAATGGCAAATGTAGATGGACAAGGAAGCACATTATGTAGAGACAACAAACAGATTATTTTGAAGGACTTGGTAGCAGTATCCAGGAATTTTCCTTACCACACCCATGACTTGTACTTGGAGTTTCATGTTTTGGGCTCCCCATGAGATGCCCTTTAATGTCATCCACAGACAGCCATCAAAGCAAGGGAAGTGGCCATTGATTGAGTGCCTACAATATCCCAAGGATGAAGTCCAACTGTACTTCACCAACAGTTACCTTATGAGTTAGGCACTTTTGAACTCCAGTTTTACCAAGGGCAACCAAGTTGATAGGAAGTACCTGGGGTCACAGGATTGGGTAAAGGAAAATCCATGACTGTCAACTAATCTGGCTCCAACGTCTGTGTAGTGACTACCACCATTTTCTGTGCTGCACCTGCCAACCCTGGAATATCAAAAAATAATTCCACAGACCATGGCAATAGGTCGCTTCCATATCTCATAACAATGTGTACCCAGCAAGGTGTTAGAACTCGTATAAAAATATCTTATGAAAGAACATGCAACTCCTACTCACACTGAGTCCCTTTCAGACAGAACCACTTGCAGGAAGTTTATGGATCTGGTGACATTCTAGGCAATTAAGGCCTCAAAGAGCCCAGGAAGGATGCAGACGCTTTCAAAAATAATTTCCACTGTGGCAGAAATGCAAATTGGTCAAAGTTACAGTGTCACTCAGAAAGTTGGTGAGTCTTTTTAAGAATGACATTAAGCAGTGACAGACAATTGACAGGGACAGCCACTTCAACGGAGGGTGACAGAAGGACTTGGAAGTCTTAAGAAGAGGGGGGAGAATCCAGTGGGAGACATGAGTAATGAGGAATTGTTTTCTCTCTGTTCTTTCTCTCCTGTATTTTTAGATATAAGTGTCAATATGGTTTCTTTTCCGGTTTTTAATACAAGAACCTGCTTTTATATTTATCTTTTAAGATCTCAGAGAGTAATTACTGCTTTGCATTTCAACAAAACACCTTACAGAAATAAAGTAGCATTTATAAAATAGAACAGATGGTGCCATCTGCAAAATAGTGTGGAGAATTTGGAGGAAAAGTGGAGGTGACTGCATTTTTTTGCATCCATAACATGTCCCAAATAAAGAACTTTAGGGTATTTTTTTTTCTTGAAAGTTCTGAAGTCAGGAAATGTGCAGTTGGTTTCTCGTCATAAAGCTAAATGAGTGTGGATTAGCTTTTGACCAGATAATACTGGGACCTTAGATCTGGAAATAACATTCTGCTGGTGAATTTTATCAGTGTAGCACCTGGCACGCAGAGGGCCACATAAATAAAGAAATACAGTCTGAAAACACTATAAAAAGTGTTTGAAGGGAAGGCTATTTTGGAAAATCTAAGAAAGGTTATTGTACACATACTACACAGGGCTATAATAATTGTAAAATTAATAATCACACAGGTAGCCATTAAAATATCAATAGCTTATAATTAATAAAAAATAAAATCGTAAAGGCAATGCATTTTGTTAAAAATCAGAATTGCACTTGAAAGCGTAGCTGTTTAGAGTGAGACTTTCACTGCGGGCTCCATCAGTTGCAAAAGATGTAACCTTGGATAAACAGACATACCAAGTCTGCTATATAATTTAATATTTAAAATTTGAATAGCCTTCATATTTACTTTATAAGATCATTGGGATTATTAATAAAAACCATGTATATTTGTGTAGTTATATATCTACAATGCCTGACACATAATCAGTAAAAAAATAAAGTTTATTGCCGAAGCCGGTTTGGCTCAGTGGATAGAGCGTCGGCCTGTGGACTGAAAGGTCCTGGGTTCGATTCCGGTCAAGGGCATGTACCTGGGTTGCGGGCACATCCCCAGTGGGAGATGTGCAGGAGGCAGCTGATCGATGTTTCTCTCTCATCGATGTTTCTAACTCTCTATCTCTCTCCCTTCCTCTCTGTAAAATATCAATAAAATATCTTTAAAAAAAAAAATAAAGTTTATTATCATTGCTATTACTGATCTTTGCTCACATTCTAATATTCAGCAATTGGTGATTTATTGGAGAACATCAAGTTTACTATCTGATGGGGAAACTATTACTAAATTTTTCCCTTCAACACTTAACAATGTCCTTTGCAAACAATTGGATCTCAATAAGCATTAGTTTAATGATTAAACAACATATTTTTGATAATGGGAACAATATTTGACCTCCTTTTACTATCATTAGTAAATTTTTCAATGAGTTTGCATTACTATATTTAGAATGCCTTATATATTGAAAGCATAATGCTAGCTGAGTACCCATGAGTACATCATTTTCTCTCTAACTGCTTTCATTTACTGGGGCAAATGAATGGAGTGGATAAATAATGTGATTTATTTGAGAAACCTCTGATGAAAACTCAGTTATAAATCATCGGGCTTCATTTTTATTTAAATGTTTGGATTTTGAACATTAAAACTTCTTTATGAAAACCATTCCCTCTTAAGACCTTTTAAATATAACACCATTTAAAAAGATGGATTTCATAGTTCCATTGTAAGAAAAAACGCTATTATTCATTTTTACATGTAATCAAATTTTAGTAAAATATCTTTTACCAGATTAGGTATATTACACTGAATCCACTTTTCTTAATTGCAGCTTGTCACCTCACCATTGCCCGAAGACATTAAAAGTTCATTTTAGGCACAAAACACAATTCTTGCTGTATATTAAATTGATATAATAACGTATTTCTCCAGGTCCAACACACTGCACTCCCAAACGAAGCCCAATTAGTGTGACCAACATTCACCGTGAGCCTGGGATTTTCCCAGGGTTGGCTTCGGGTATTCTGCTAAACGAAATTCGCACATCCAGAGCCACCTCTTAGGCCTGGGCACACTGGGATCGATGGTACCCCTCACTGGGTATGCCAACCAATAATTCTCAGCTGGCGGGGATACTTGACAAGGTCTATAGACATTTTTGATTACCAAGACTTTGTGGGGAGGGGGATTGCCACTGGCATCTATGAATTAGAGGCCAGAGATACTGTTGAACATCCTACAAAGCACAGCACGGGCCTCACAACTAATAATTGGTCCAAAAGGTCAGTAGTGCTACTCCTGAGAAACCTTGATTCCAATCCCTTAACAGGGGTGGGGAACCTTTTTGCTGCCAAGGGCCATTTGGATATTTATAACATCATTTGCGGGCCATACAAAAGTATCAGCTTGAAAATTAGCCTGCTGCATTTGGTCAAACATGTAGTTAACTCGCTCCTAATGCCTTGGACAGACCAAATGGTTTTAGGGGCCCGCAGGCCAGATGTTCCCCACCTTTGCCTTAAAATGTTTGTTTGATGCACTAGCTTTTGGGCCTCCTTAACCAACATTTATCTCCATTCATTTTTTTCTCTTTTGAACATTTCTGTTTCAAGATGGGGATACTTATTTCCGAGGGGGGGAGAAATCTTTTGTGTTTTGGTACCTCCATACATGAAATCAGTCATCACTGTTTTAGTAATGAAACATCTGATTTTTACTCCAGCTTTTTTCATTAAACTAGTATCCCCTATGAGCCCAATAATAATAACTTCAGAAATGGATATATTAAAGCCTTGCAATCACCCAGCTCTCTTCACCCTGATAAAGACCTCCTGGTCCTATCTCCCTTATTCCCAAAGGTTGGCTTTCACTCTCCCTGCTGGAGGTCCAACTTGGCTCCCTAACTCACTCAGACAGTTATATTCCACATTGGAAACTAATTTGAAGAAACCCAAAACACAAAATCAAAAGACTATATCCACCCATATGTTCATGTTGGTGTTATTTATAATAGCCAAGACACCGAAACAGCCCAAGTGCCCATCAATAGATATATACGATGAAATATTACATGATCATAAAAAAGAACAAATCTTGCCATTTGTGACAACATGGATGGACCTAGAGGGAATTATGCTAAGTGAAATAAGTCAGTCAGAGAAAGAGAAATACCATGTGACTTCACTTTTATGTGGAATTTGAAGAACAATATAAATGAACACACAAAACAGAAACAGACTCATTGATACAGAGGAAAAGTTGATGGTTGCCAAAGGGGAGGGGACTGGGTGAAAAAGGTAAAATGATTGAGAAGTACAGATTGGTAGTAACAAAATAGTTATGGGGATGTAAACTACCGTAGAGGGAATATAGTCAATAATATTATAATAACTGTGTATGGTGCCAGCTGGGTACTGGAAATATATGATTGTAAAGTATATGATTGTCTTACCACTCTGATATACACCTGAAACTAATACAAAATAATATTAGATGCAAACTATAATTGAAAAAAAATCCACACAGATAATTATTCTATACTAGAGGCTGGCCCGGTGCACATAATTTGTGCCTGGGGGGAGGGTGTCCCTCAGCCCAGCCTGCACCCTCTCACAATCCGGGACTGCTGGCTCCTAATTGCTTACCTGCCTGCCTGCCTGATGCCCCTAACTGCTCCCCTGCCTGCCTGATTGCCCCTAACTGCCTCTGCTTCGGCCCCCGCCACCATGGCTTTGTTCAGAAGGACGTCCGGATGGATGTCCGGAAGACGTCTGGTCTAATTAGCATATTGCCCTTTTATTAGTATAGATGTATTCTATTTCCACTTAGTCCTCTAAATTTCCAGATCCAGAATGAGTATGGGAGATATTATGACACCCTACCCAGATTCCTCTTCAGGATCATAGCATCCATTTCCCATCTTCTGGGGACACTGACTACCACAGCTCACAGTTCTGTTTCCACTGGGCATTGTATCTGCCACAGATTATTTTTGGCTGATTTAGAGGTACACCCACTTTCACTCAACATGGTTAAATCTAAAGAGCAATCTTGCTTCTGAACTCCCTGTAGGATCGTCTGAAGCCTCAGTTGCAACTTGATTATCAGTCAGCTTCTCTCTCTGCCCAATTCGGCCTTCATCACTTTGTTATACGTTGAGAAATTCCCCAACAAATCTCTGCAGTCTCTTTGGATGAATATTTTCTAAGTTGCTCATGGACTCAGCCCCAAGATCATGCAAGTTGTCCTTTGTGGCTGAGCCTTAAATTTCACCTCCTCCTGCCCCATTGTCAAGAAGACGGAGTTTCACCTAGCACCTCTGCACCACGTGTTCATGTTGAAGAGGGAGACCAAGTGTCTGAAAGTCTTAAATAAAATTGGGTCTGTCTCACAGTGAAATCCACTCCACGCCTGGATATGAAAATGTAGGCTATCAGTCACACAGAACTGTGTTTGCATTCAGCCCAAACAGCAACTACAACAAAACCCAGAATGTAACGTCGCATCCATCTCTATTAGCACATCTGTCAAGCTAGAGTGGCACACAGTCCTTTGGAAGCTAATAGGAAGCATCAGCAATAGAAGAAAATGCTCAGTGCTACCCAGACAGGGCTCCTCCTATGTAATCAAACTCTACTTCTCTTCTGAAATTACCAGAGAACCAGGAAAACAGTCTGGTTAATGGAAGTCCAATAATCTATGCAGTAACAGTAAGTTTCATCCATACTGACTTTAAAAAAATTTTTTTTTGTTAATTTCAGAGAGGAAGGGAGAGGGAGGGAAAGATAAAAATATCAAGGATGAGAGAGAATCATTGATCAGCTGTTTCCTGCACACCCCCCTACTGGGAAGCAAGCCCACATCCCGGGCATGCGTCCTGACTGGGAATCAAACTGTGACCTCCTGGTTCACAGGTTGATGCTCAACCACTGAGCCACATAGGCCTGGCCACACTGACCTTTTAAGAAAATATAATATTCTTGTAAGTGGTTCGTCTTTAAAGTTATTATAGTGCCCCTGTGGCCAACTCCATGTTTTCCCACTTTTTTCCCACCCACCCAAGCACCTACCACCCTCGGTTATGAATCACAAGGCCCTTCCTGCCTTCCAATCTCCTGATTCTTGAAGCACAGACCTGATTTCTGCCAGACACATACGAACGGTTCTGTCTGTCCTTCCATCCATCATCCGGGAGACTTGACAAGGCAGGAGAACCAAATGCTCGATTTTTTTCCCTTTATCTTATTCTAAGGTGTCAAAAGTGGAATTAATGGGCCACAGAAAGGTGCTATTAAAGGAAAAATAAAAGGAGATAGAGGAAATGAAGTTCATGTTCCACAGACCAGGAATTTGCACCTGATGCACCTGAAAAAGGTAATAGTGACTCAAATGACCTAAACGCTCCTGGAAGAAAAAACTTCTGAAAACCAAAGTTGTGAATTACACGTGACCGTCCCCCCACTATTTCCTCTCTTGAAAAGTGGTTTCCTTCTGTGGGCACCACAGAAGGGGCATACATTCCCACTTCCATCAGAGCTGCGATACTGCAATTTCCTAGCCAAGTCATGGACCAGTCTTGTAAGTACAGGAACTAATTCATTAAAGAACCCCTTCCAATGTGCTCTGGACTGGTCACTACAATCAAGATTGACCCCATATTAAAATGGGAATTTTTTTTTTATCCTGAGGATATTTTTTCCATTGATTTTTAGAGAGCGTGAACGGGAGGGAGAGGTAGAGAGAGAAATATCAATGTGAGAGAGACACACATCAATTGGTTGCTTCCAGCATGCACCCTGACCAGGCAGGGAGCGAACCCACAACCCAGGTACACGCCCTTGACTGGGAATCGCACCTGTAATCCTTCAGTCTAGGGGCCAACGTTCTAACTACTCAGCAACACCAGCCAGGGCATACCCGGGGAATTTTAAGTTATGGAGGTGACTGAGGGTCGGCACAGAGAGGTCAATGCCATTGAAGGAAGAATTTATTTCCTTTGTCTCCTGATAGAAGAGGACATGCCACACCAGGTAGGGCCACAGGGGAAATGGCAGTTTGGGTGAGGAAGCAGCAGGAGTGAGGGAAAGCCAAGGCCAGAGGCTTTCTCAGGGTTTCCACAGGAAAGGCAAAGCCGCACAGGGCAAGCGGTTTAGGACTGGCTAGTTTAATTCCACAGGCGTTAGGGCATAGGGACTGTCCTCAGTTGCCTGATACCTGGCCCTGGGCTGCTCCAGAGCAGGGGAAATATTGGCTCAGTCTGAGATTTAAATGAGAAGGTGGGTGGGGCCAGGTGGGCGTGGCTTAGAGGTTGAGCTTCAACCTATGAACAAGGAGGTCATGGTTTGATTCCCAGTCAGTACACATGCCCGGGTTGTAGGCTTGATCCCCAGTGGGGGTGTGCAGGGGGCACCCCATCAATGATTCTCGCATCATTTATGTTTTTCTCTCTACCCTTCTCCCTTCCTCTCTGAAATAAAGAAAAAATATTTTTTAAAAAAAGAATGTGGGTGGAGGCACGACCATGAAGGGCCAGTCTGCACATGAAAGGTATGTTCCAGGCAAGTTGTCTCCCACCCCCAGAAATTAGCTAGAACTGAGGATAGGGGACAGTCTTGCCCTGCGTCTCTATGGCCTAAGGGGAGACATCAAAGCATCATAAGATATATAGAAAATGAAACAAAATACAATTAATATACCCCCAAACAACCATTTCGTTCTGGTCATTTAAGCACTGTACCTTCCTTAAAGCGTGCCAGGATTAAAGGGAACATTACTATTCTAGTTGGCATTAAAAAACATCTTTCCCTGGTTTTGGAAAAGAAGACAGCTCGTGGATAAGAGTGTACGAGGGTTCTTGCAGGCCATGGTTTCAGAGCGTGAGCTGGCTGTATAGGTCTAAGGGGAAAGCAATGAGTGTTCTGTATGCTTCCACGTTGTGTGTGTTTCTGAATCTCTGTAGACCCAGAGTAAGCACAGTGGGGGTCACGTAAACTAGTGACTACATTGTAGGGAAGTGGCTTTTCAAATTATTAGAGTGGTCAGTAGTATTTTCTTCTCTGTTAATAGGTTTAAAATTACTATTGTTTCAAATGTATTCTTTTCAGGCATGTGCTGTGTATATAAGATTGTGTGTATAAGTGTATTTGTGTGCAATTCAACTGCTCTATGGAAAGTTAGGGACCTAGCATATTCACACCCATAATTTACTAAAAGTTATAATGAAATGTCCTCTTGTGTGTTTTAGTTTGTTTTTGTTCTTAATTCATTTTTTGTTTTGTTTTGGGGACTGAATTAATTTCAGACTGGAGAGAAACATTACCAGGAAGGAAGACATGGGGCAAGACCAAATCCTGAGGATAGCATGTAGAATTTTCTATAAAATCAGAAAACAAAGATAGGGATGCTGAATACTCCATATTTATCAATCCACCAAATGTATAGTGAGTTCTACAATGTGCTAGAAAGTGATCTAGTTATTGGGAAGGATAACAATGAATAAGTTAGACCAAGACCCTGGTCCCTGTCTCTTCATGTGTACAAAGTACTGGGAGAGAGATACATTATAAATCTATCTACACATTATGCCTCATTGGCTTGTTTTATTTTATATGTGCACTTCTTTTATTCTACATGAGATGATGTCTTGCACCTTTTTGACTTTTTTAAAAAGATCATATTGCCTGCTGGATATAGGGATGCAGTAGAAAAAGTAGGAAAACCCAAAGAAAAACTATCCCAATAATGCAGGTGAAAGATTAAGGTGGCATGAAGTAGGTTGTTGTGAGTGAATGTGGTGAGTGGTGCGTAGATAGAGAATATTTTTGGAAGTTGGAACTTGCGGGTCTTATACTCTAAGGAGTCACTGAATTCTAAACACAAGGCAGGTCTTTGCAGGAGAAGAAAAAAGATAGGCAGTATAGGGAAGTATGGCTTTTTCTCACATTCAGTCCTCTGCTCAGCTCTGGGCAGGAGATGCAGGATTGTATCAATGTCACAGTTCCATGGATGCTAAGCAGTTACTGACAGTGACATGCATCCATTAGTAGGGAGGAGGCAGAAGCCCCAAAAGCAGCTACAGAGTGGGTGAACCGGGGAATCATAAAGATGAACCCTCCTCTCCCCCAACAGATGCCCAAGGGAGGTGACTTTGGAAATGTGGGTGTGATAGGGAGACCAACTCCTGAGACTAGAGCTGCATAAATTACCCAGGAAAAGAATACAGACCCTGATTACTGGAAACTAGAGGCTCAGTGCATGAAAATTCGTGCACTCAGGGGTCCTTCAGCCGGGCCTGCACCCTCTGGCAGCCTGGGAACCCTCGAGGGATGTCCACCTGCCAGCTTAGGCCCACACCCTGGGGGATCGGGCCTAAGCTGGCAGTCCAACATCCCTTAGCACTGCAGAGGAGGTGGGAGAGGCTCCCGCCACCGGCACTGCTATCGCAGCCGTCAGCCCAGCTTGTGGCTGAGTGGAGCTCCCCCTGTGGGAGCACACGGACCTCCAGGGGGCAGCTCCTGCATTGAGCGTCTGCCCCCTGGTGGTCAGTGCATGTCATAGTGACTGGTCATTCCCGGTGGTTCTGCCATTAGGGTCAATTTGCATATTAGCCTTTTATCATATAAGATGGCTCCTACTCTGCCCTGTTCACTTGTGTTTTCTTCTGTTTTATTCCTTGCCTGGTACACTGATGAGACTATTTCAGAACCTTTTACGGGTGTCCAGGTAGAAATAGAGGGCTGTCTGGTGACATAAGAACATGGAACAGAACTAATCAAAACACACACACTGATGAACTCCACTGGCCATTTCTTGGAAACTGGACAGAGACACGACGAGAAAGACCAAGGCACATCTTGGTGCTTAGAGCTAAGATAATATTATTGCAAAAAACAGACTTCCTGTCGTAAGAATGGAGGGACACTTCCCCATAACTGGCTTTTGCCTCTTGTGGCTGATATTCAGCATGGTATTATATAACAAGGTAACGGTTTTATGAACAAGTTGAGTGTCTGTGACCAGCCTGCCTATGAAATTAGTTTTGTCCCAAATGCCTGTTATTCCAGTTGTTAAATTACCTCACGTCATGCTTCAAGGCTTATGTAGTATACAACCATCAAAAGGAGCAACCCTGTGCATAGCATTAAAAGCCAGATATTCTCTGACGCTTCGGTAATGAACGACGGCCAAAACAAATCTGTGTTTGCTAAGGTCCTGGGCTGTCTCGATGGCCAAGTGAGCCCAGCTTGGGATAGACTGGCTTGCCAAGTGTCAGAACTGTGCTAACATTGTTGTTATTCTCCCTGAGTGAAGTATATAATGCCGTTTCCTCGAAAAGTATTATTGCCGGCGAGGATTACCATTACAATCTGTATAATGATTGCAGCACCAATAACCAAGTCCCCTTCATCAAATATTTACGTCACTCTGCGGGCTCTTTCAGCAAGGCTGATGCTAAAGGTGTTCCACGGGCTGTTTCATATGATCTTTGCTACCAGCTGAATGGCGAGTTCCTAGGTGGGATTTCTAAGCACTCAGGAGTGAGGGAGAGCAGGGGACCTGGGAAGATTTTGCTCACAGGCCCACGAGGATGAGCAGGAGTGCTCGCCTGGATGACAAGGCCGCCTGCTCCTTCGATCAACTGATTTGCCTACATTATAGAATCACCTGGGGTAGTTGCTCCTCGGTTTTGCATCCAGATGCATATCAAAATAGAAAGATAATATTCCATGACAGGGGAGAAAGGCATTGCAGAAATATGTGGTCGTGCCCTGGAGGGTGTGGATCAGTTGCTGGGGCATCATCCCATGCACTGGAAGGTTGCCGGTTCGAATCCTGGTCAGGACACCTGCCCAGGTTGCTGGCTTATCCTCAGTCGGGGGCATCCAGGAGGAAGCTGATCAATGTGTTCTCACATCAGTATCTCTCTCTGTCTCCTTTTCTCTCTCTAAAATCAATAAAAAATATTTAAAAAGTATTTCCATAGGATGGTCCAAATGGAAATATCTCTGTATCTCTGATACCACAAAGAATTTAAAAAATCCACTTGGAAGTCTGGAGCTCACTAGCTCAGCTATCTTGGAACTCAGGCATTGAAACCTGACTTGTGCTCTAACTTTACCAATAGCTTCATGGTTTGTCATAGATTTGCTGCTCTGGGGATTATAGGTAGATGGAGAGGGGAAGTGAAGACTTGTCAGAAGAGGTGGGAAGGGTATGCTGTAGTGGGTGTCAGAGGGGTTCTAATAGAACTGAGAGAAGCAGAGCCAAACTAGAAAACATTTCTAATTTTCCCAGGTTCAGTAAAAGAACCATATTATCGCCACATTGCATCCAGTGAGGACCTGGTGCAAATCTCTCTTGAGGAGAGTAATGCTTAAATATCTTCAGTATTATCCAGCTGGCGTGACTCAGTGGTTGAGCATTGACCTATGAACCAGGAGGTCATGGTTCAATTCCTGGTCAGGACATATGCCTGGGTTGAGGGCTTGATCCCTACTGTGGGGCGTACAGGAGGCAATCGATGGATGATTCTCTCTCATCATTGATGTTTCTCTCTCTCTCTCTCCTTCTCCCTTCCTCTCTGAAACCAGTAAAAATATATTTTTAAAAAATCTTAAGTATTTACTTTAGAAAGGGCGAGAGGGTTATGTGCATTCTTAGCATTAAATTAAAGTAGTGCCCGGCATAATATTAAAAAGTCCCCACCACAATTGTACGGTGAAGGCAACAGGCCATTAGCCTTCATTAGCAAACCAGGGCCTGAGCTTACCCTGCTTTCTGTCTGAATAGAAAGTCTGTGATACAGTTCACACCACTTAAACTGGACCCAGGTAATAAGCACATCTTAATTAAGATGCCCCGCTGGGGACCAATTTAATGCAATATATATAATAGGATTTCAATTCTCCTTTAGCATCTTTGTGCTAGATAATAGGGTTGGCTGCAGAAGCTTTATGTCACTAATTTAACAAACTGAATACAATCTCAGTATCTCAGCATGCGTAGTTTGAAAGCTCAGAGGAGGGAAAAAAGGAAGGAACATCAACTGTTTGAGAATGGTGTAAAGGGAATGGCTTTTAAATTCCTTTTCATCAGTGTCTCCTTTTTAGAAGCAACATCGGAGTGCCCTGTTGATGGTGCCAATTGATCTCGCCTCTCTTCGGGTAGGAGATCTGTTGTTCAGTTTTTCTTGAATTAAAGAGTGTTTTCCCCCCAAATTCCTTTTTGATCATTTTAAGGAGAAAGATTTGCCCTAGTGTCCCGATTTAAAGCATAATAAAGTATGCAACTAAGAAGTCTTTTATATTTCTTATTTTAGAATTATAACAAAGTTTCCCACACCCAAGTCTTGTTAATACTTTATGTTTTGGTTTTTATGACAACAGTATTGTTGTCAGTTTGACCAAAAGTCAGGCCACCATATGCTTATTCATCCATCCATTCATCTCCCCATTTGTCAATCTATCCATTCATCCATTTATCAAGTATCCATTAATTTGTTTATTCAGTCATTCATTTATTTCACAGTCTTTATTGAGCATCTACAAGATCTCAGACCCTTTAATAAATTTCTATATGTGACATGGCACCAGAGTTAAGTTAGGGTTTTTCAAACTGCTGACACGCCGAGCTCAAAAGGTTCGCCATCACTGGGCTAGGGTGAGGGGTAGGTATGAGGGGAGTTGACACATGATCCCAAGGTAGAATTGGTTGATAAATATAGTAAATGGTTGGGAGGTGACTTGAACCACTGAGAAAACACTGGGAGGTTATTGCAATTTAGAATTCTATATAAAATATTTTTAAAAATCTCTCTCCTAAAGTTAGCTTTAGTTTGGAATGATGTTATCTGTCTTCCAAGCTGTCAAGTTTTAGCTACAAAATAAAATATTCCCAACCCCCCCCCCCTCTCCTCTCTCTCCATCATCTATCCACCCACCCATCCATTCTATCTATCTATCTATCTATCTATCTATCTATCTATCTATCTATCTATCTATCATCTATTATCTATATATCTTTTATCTATCTATCTATCTATCTATCTATCTATCTATCTATCTATTATCTATCTATTGATCTATCTTTCTCTCATCTGTATATTATCTCATCTATCTGTTCTCTTTTTCTGCAGCACCTTAAGCTTTCTGCCATATTTCTTTGCCTCTTACCTCCCCTCCCCATTGCTATCCTGAACAGATTTTCAGGGCATCATCTTTTGGGAAGGGTAAGATCAAGAGCAATGGCAAGGAACTTTCACAGAAGTCACAAGAAGATAATTGTCCCATGAGTGAAGGCCCAGTGTATTAACTGAGAAAGCTAACTCCCCAGGGGTTTACATATTGATGAGCTTTAAAGAGACTTGTCTAAGTAACCTCTATCCACTTCATTTTGTTTGGCAGAGACTACAAGGAAGCTCATGGCAGCGAAGTGTAACAAATGGAAACCTTGATTTCAATTGCATCACATTCTTGGGAATCATGGTTGGTGAGGTAGATGGCTGTGCTCATTTCATTAAATATTTCACAATCAGGTGCATTTGTCTGGTTGTCTAACAACATGTAACAGAATATCTACCAATTATTGTATAATATTTTAAAAACCATTATATACTTTGAATTGAATCAGTGCATTTTGATTCCTTACCTCAAACTCATTAGCAGAAGTAAGAATGCAAATTAGTTATTTTTCTTAAATAGTTCTTTTAAGAAATATAACTAATTTGTGTTCTTCTGCTAATACAGATTATTATGACATAAACCAAGTGATTCCTGGGAAGTTATATTTTGCAAACAAATGTGGAAGAAAGGTATTAGCTTGTCAGAATGACTCTCAATTCTTTTTCAATATCTTAGGGAGCCAAAAATTATGAATGATAATCATATGCTTTTATACAGTATTTAAAACTTTGTAAATCATTTCATGTAAATTTTTACTGTTCATCCAAATGATCCATTTCTGAGGCCTAAATCATTACTTTCCTTTTGTTCATTAATAACTTCATACTAAGAAAATCTGGCACTGAGCAAATCATTAAGAGCTCAACTGTGAACATGTAAAATTTTGAACTTGGGCTTTTCCCCCTAAAATGTGACTTCAAGTGACAAAGTAAACTTTGTGCATTTGGAAGTCCATTTGTGAAATTTTTAAAAATATCTTTTTATTGATTTCAGAGAGGAAGGGAGACGGGGAGAGAGAGAGAAACATCAATGATGAGAGAGAATCATCCATCGATTGCCTCCTGTACGCCCCACACTAGGGATCAAGCCCTCAACCCAGGCATATGTCCTGACCAGGAATTGAACCATGACCTCCTGGTTCACAGGTTGACGCTCAACCACTGAGACACACTGGCCTGGCCACTTGTGAAATTTTAACAAATGATACAGTGGGGCCTTGACTTACAAGTGTCCCGACTAACGAGTGTTTTGAGATACCAGCTGTCTCTCAGCGGATTTTTTGCATTGAGTTGATAGAGTAATTTGAATTAACGAGATCCTTAACAAGTTCCTTAACGAGCTCAGTCTCGGAACGAATTAAACTCATAAGTCAAGGCCCCACTGTACTTTAATGTCTCCGTCTGTGGTCTGTGGGCATTCTTTAAAACCTTTCCCAATGACAGATAACAAAAATTAAAACCAACTATATCACCATTGCTAAAGCGCTTTTGAATGTTCAGCACACCATTCAGAGGCTATGCTGGGTGCTCATCATTACAGCTATCCTGCGGAATAGTACTGTTTTTACCTCCATTTAACTAACTAGAGGTTGAAGAGGTTAAGTGACTTGCCCAGGGTGATTTAATCTAGAGCCGATATCCCGCCCTGGTCAGGGAGGCTCAGATGCATATGAAACTCCCACTCTCACTGGTCTCCATGAAGTACTGGCCTGTAGGGCCTCATATATGCCATCTCAGACTTCTAAATTAACCCTAAGTCTACGTCCCCTCGCCTCCTGAGATTGCCTGGAAAACTGCTCTTCTATCACAGTCTGTACAGAAACCTGGAGGCCTTGTCCCGGAAACCTGAAATTCCCAGCAAACCTCAGCTCACTGTTATATCTTAAAGTTTTAGTTTGCTGAATTGTTTGTAACTTGTGTATCTGTCCTTTTTTAAAAAAATGCATTTATATTGATGTCAGAGAGGATGGTGTAGGGAGTGAGAAATAGAAACATCGATGATGAGAGAGAATCATAGATTGGCTGTCTCCTGCAAGCCACACACTGGGGATCGAACTTGCTATCTAGGCATGTGTCCTGACTGGGAATCAAATTGTGACCTCCTGGTTCATAGGTCAACGCTCAACCACTGAGCTATGCTGGCCAGGCTGTATCTGTCTTTTTAATTGGTTGCTGGTAGCTTGGGACAATAGCAACAACAACAATAAGACACCCTGTACCTCAAAGATACAATGGATTTATTGAAGGAATGAGGAGAATCTAGAAGCAACTGGAAATTATAGAAATTAAAGCTCGGTCTCTCTCTCTCTCTCTCTCTCTCTCTCTCTCTCTCTCTCTCCTCTTTCCTCTCTCATCTCTATCATAATAGTCTTTGGTCTATCTTCTTTCTGCTTTCCATAACTCTGGCCACCAAGGCTTAAATAAGAACATGACTGCTCCATGCCTGACTTGCCTTCTTCAAATCTATGACCACTATCATCTAATTGATTCAGGAACATTTTTTTTCTTTTAATACAAATTATTAAGAGAGTATGTGCCTATTTCTGTGTTCTCCATCCTATTTCACTGATTTCTGTCTACCCCTCCAACAATTCCACAGTCTTGTTTAGTGGAGCAATATAACAATTCTTGAAAGCGGGTAGACTGATTTCCTCCTACTTTATTCTTCCTTTAAAAAATGTTTTAGCTATTGCAGATCATTTGCCTTTCCAAATAAGTTTTAGAACAATCTTGTCTATATCTACAAAACAATCGTTTACAACTGGCCACTTTATTAGATTCCAGTGAGTTAGGGTGAAAAGAAAGAGCTAGATCTCAAAATCTCAGGCATGTATTACTTTTGTAGAATAGCCAATGAGATCATGGTCTCTGATGAGACTGTGTATGTTTTGGAGACTCTGGCCTTCTCTCCTGAAGATCACAGACTATTATTATAACATTATGGGAAGCCATAAAGTCGTATAGATTTTCTGGGCACTGATCTTCATTGAGTCAATCTTGCGATTTCAAAATATACTGAAAAAGTGGCTTGAATAACCATTTGAAGTGAGAGAGATGGAGCTATTCAGACCAGATACGAATCAGCTTATTGCTGAATGCAAGTTCACAGCAAGGCACAGACACTGGCTGACGTAGCTGCTGCCACACTATTTCAGACCTTAAACAATGTGTATCACTGAGCAATGCTTGTGTAAAAGTCTCTGGCCTTCTGGACACAGTAGAATTCTCTCCACTCTCCAGTCTCTTCACCAACGGCTGACCATCCTCCATGAATGCCTATTCCCCCCACCAAGCATTTACTTGGTAACTAAAATGCCATTCAATCTTGGATGCTCTCCTATTGACAATAACCAGTGGGCTGGCTCCAGAGCCCGTTCCTGATAGGAGGGACTGTAGCTGTCTTTGAGTTGCAAGGAGTCAAGGGGAAGCACTGATAGAAATGAAGACCATTAAAAGATGCCCATTAGCACTGTTCACTCGAGATAATTGAAGAGAGGTCTTAAGCTCCTGGGTTGAGATAGGGAAGTGAGAAAGGGCATCCTTACTGTGCACCAGAGAGAAGGGCCAGGGCAGGAGGTTCCTGCAAGTCAAGTGAGGATATGCTGGACCCACTGGATCTAATTAGCTCCTGATGCCAGATTCTTGGACAGAGCTGGCTTGGGCATCCTGTCACTGTGCAGATATGAAAAATCCACAGTAATATAAGATTTGGGTTTGGGGAGGTTGAGATTCCTCAGTACATCAGAGAGCTGTATTTGTTGGAGTCTCACTTCCTATGGATACGTTTAGCAAAGGGAAAAATTAAATTTTTATTTCACTCTTTAAATAAAAGTAGATAAGGTTACTATTTTCTACCCTAAAATTATATACAACTATTTTCTTCTATTTTTGTTTGTTTGTTTGTTATAGATTAGAAAACTCGATGGTCAAAGAATTTGAGTGGCTTATTCAAAATCCCAGGATTAGCTTGGGTAGTTCAAAACTATGCGTTTTATTGATTTATTTCTCCATGTTTTTCCCTTTAGGCATACCACCTAAAATTTAAAAAGAAAATGCAAACCAAGAAACAACAAACTTTCAATTTGGAAAAAATATATACAACAGGGAGTTCACAGACAATAATCTAAACATGTTCAAGTGATGGTCTATTGAAAAATTTAATCTTTTGAAGCTCAAAACGGTTTATATAATTTTTATTACATTTCCCACTGTGTCTGTGTTTGGTTGTCTCAAAATTGAACATAGGAAAAAGAATTTTCATTTTGTGTCTCTTTTTTTTTTTAATTCCCTCTCTACCAATAAGACACTGATATTTCGTGATTTTCTTTAAAAAAAAGGTTGGAATGAGTTATATAACTTTTTTTACAGGCAACATGAGACTTGAAATTCCTTTAATACATCACTAGTTGGGGAAAACAGAAAGAATAAGCCTCTCTGATGATTAAGCCAATCATCAAAACTTCAGTCAGAATTGACAGGGCCGGGGTGGGGGGATGGGAGGGTTTGACATTGGAAGGTGAGCGCCTATAGCTATTATGAAGGGCACTTACTATCCATAATCTGCTTGAATAAAGAATGCTTTTTTTTTCTTTTTTGGTTTCACCTTAGAATCAATTTATATTGCTTTTTGATTCCAGAGATATTAGAATATTAGTGTATTGAAAAGTAATTCAAAGTTTCCATTTCTAAGAAACCTATGGATTATACAGAATTGAGTGAAAAGGGAAGGAAGACCATTCTAAGGGGCATGAGATTCCTGTGTCTGGCCCCAGAGTACCTTTCTATTTTAAGTTCTACATGCCAACCTCAAGGTCTACGATGTCCATCAATGATCTTATTTCTATCAAATGAAGTTTTATCCAGATGCATATCAAATTTTATTGACACGTATATCAGAGCTTTGCCCTGCATCTCCCTCTTAATAATTTTCCTCACACTGAAACTGCTCCCCAGACCGGCCACTGTGGCTCAGTGGTTGAGCCTTGAGCTATGAAACAGGAGGTCATGGTTAGATTCTGGTCAAGGAGCATGCCTGGCTTGTGTGCTCGATCCCCAGAGGGGGTGTGCAGGAGGCAGCCGATGAATGATTCTCTCTCATTGTTGGCATTTATATCCCTCTCTCCCTCTCCCTTCCTCTCTCTGAAATCAGTAAATATAAATATTTTTTTAAAAAATAAATTGTTCCCTGATCTAAGCTTCTAAAGCTCTGTAATTCTTTCATATATTCTCTTGGTTCTGGAAATCTTTTCTGATTCTACTTGCTTCTTCTCTTGGAAAGTCTTTCATAAAGAGGTCTCATCTCTTGTCCTAATCTTTGTTTTCTCCGCATAAAGAAGTATGGTCTAATCTTTAATTTTTATAGATTTCACTTTCAAAGCACTTGCCATTTGTAGGTTACATGTTCACACTCTGACTCCCTCCCCCTTCTTATGCTAGCTTTTGGCTTTTGCTTCTGTTAACTGACATTTCATTTTTTCACATAGTGTTTCTACCTGCTGCCTCCTTCCATAGTTGTAGCATGCCTGTTTATGCAACTACTTGAATATTTATCAATTTTGCCCAATTTATAAAAACAGTGGACAACTGGAGAAAATAACTACAGGAGTGATAGGTGGAGTGTCATAAAAGTGTAATGAAATGAAAAAAAACATGATAGAAAATATTAAAATACATGTCAAAAGCAGTGCATGGCTAGGGTTAGCTGGACATGGATGAACTTAAGCCAGGTATTACTCTGATTTTGGAACAAAGGAACAAAATTAGGGAATTATATAAAAAGCTGATATTATATTATTGAAAATTGCATATAAAATAAAAGGTGATATCAGTGATATATTTTAGTTTTCTAGAAATATATTACCATAATTATTTGTAATTCTAATATTTATAATTTGCATTTTTGAATTTTGGCTGCATCTTTATAAAATTATTATTTACAAAGTGGGCAAATTTCTGCATTATTTAGCTGAGTTGATGAACATTATGATGACTCCTTGCCAGAATTTCTCACATTGAAAGTCTTTTGGATGTAGAACAAAGATATTCTTCTTTCTTTGTGTGTGTGTGTGTGTGTGTGTATGAGGGGGAGAGAGAAAGAGAGAGAGAGAGAGAGAGAGAGAGAGAGAGAGAGAGAGAGAGAGAGAGAAGGCTCTGAGATTAAGGTATCTCTAAAATCACATAATATAAAAACATAGACAACCTGAATTAAAATTTAATTTTGCCTTTATTTATTTATTTTGAATATATTTTTTATTGATTTCAGAGAAGAAGGGAGAGGGAGAAGGAGAGGGAGAGACAGAAACATCAATGATGAGAGAGAATCATTGATCGGCTGCCTCCTGCACACCCACACTGGGGATCGAACTAGTGACCTCTTGGTTCCTGGCTCGATGCTCAACAGCTGAGCCACACCCAGCTGGGCTAATTTTGCCTTTAAATCTAAAGGGTTTTTCCCCCCCTTATTTCTTTATTCTGTCTTGTATGAATATACTTAATGCAACCCTCTAAATTTGCGAACACCTTTCTATAAGATGCCAGGGAAGTCCTAATATAGCATGAAAGAGTTTAAGTGATATACAGTAACCTCTGATGATAAAAATGGATTGATAATTTGCTTTCCCCATCTCCTCACAGTATTTCCCTCACTCGGAACCCTTTCCCTCCCCTTCCTCCAAACACCGAAAATGTCATTAAATCCGCTCACAGAGTTCTCCTCTCTCCTCCTTCCCTTTCTGGCTCAGCGCGTTATTATGTAGATTACTTGAGTTGCTAAGTTTATTTCCACTTTCTCATCCCATACATACATTAATATTTGAATTCTCTACAATCGAAAAGGACAAGGTAGTTGATATATGATGGAAGGATCATTCTTCCATAGACATGAGGGAGGGGGATATTTCAAACATTCATAAGGCATCTGTGAAAGTCTCCTACAGATATTTGGATTTTGATTGAGGAGCCCTGCAAATGGAGAGTGAATACTCCCACTGTATCTTGCAGAACAAAATAAAATGATTACCTTAGTATATATTAGTAAAATGAATCAGGACAATGAATATTTGCCCTAAAGTGATCATTTCATCTCAGGCAGTTCTTTACTCTGTTGAGATCTAACACCTGTATGATGTTGTGGCATAGTTGAAAGCAAGGGTTAGACACATGTACAATGAGTTTTAAGTATCTTCCCAGAAGGAATCAGAGAAGGCAGCAATATTTTATCTCCTCTCAAGACTGAAGTACATCTCCTGAGTTGTGTCATGTTTAATGGGTATTTAACCTCATTAAACATTATAACCTTCTTCTTAAAAATCTGGGAAATAATGCCAACCTTGCAGTGTGAGTTAGGAGAATACATGGTTATGAAAGCATAGAGTAGATCCACAGTAACTCATATCCTTCACCTTTATCTTCAAATCTTAATGAAGCTTGTGCCTCCGATTTTCAAAGCTTCTTAACAAAAATGTCTTCATACAGAAAAATATGTCAACAGGTAAATAGAATGTCTTCCAGTATATACACGAATGCCTAATGAACTTTAGGAAATTGTTGCATAAGAAGTTTTTGGTAGCAGACAGAATCCAAGCAGGTGAACTGGCATCAACAGGGGTGAGGAACAGAAGGACAGATGCTAAGAAAAGGACAAAAGGACCGAAGAGGGAGTTTTCTCACCAACAGAGATCATTCACCAATAAGATTTAGGTGCTAAGAAAAGGCAAAAATGTGCTCCATGTGCTTCTAGGGGATTGGTTATTGCTGTCACTGTGACTTTGTTTTTTGTGTGTCCCCTGAGCATTCAATATGGTAGACCACCTTATAGATTTAGAGGTAGATCCATAAACTATTGAGTAGAAATCAGGACTTGGATAAACTATGCCTTATCCATTATAGATTTTAAAAAAGTGTGGGAAGGGGCTGTTAAATTATAATGCTGAATCATCAACCCCTGTTCATTTAGAAAGAAAATGGATTAAAAGCTCTCATTTTCCATGCTGGTGTAATAACTCCATAATTTGACATAACTAAGTGTCAGACATAAGCAAAAGGTCCTCATCATTCTTCTCCCTGCCTCCCAACCACCCTCACCAACACTGGAGCCTCTCTCTCACCCGGTCACCTGAATGAGAAATGCCAAGTCTCAGCACTCCTTCCTTGCTGTCATTGGTCCACATCCGATCAGGTGTTCCTTAAGCTCCTCCTACTTTTCTTTTTTTTTCTTTCTCCCCCCCCCCCCCCCCCCCCCCCCGATGCAAAAGCAGAAGGTCCTTTATTGAGTTAGCTAACCCGACCCGGGCCTCCAGTCGACGCAGCGACCGGAAAACCGAGTCCTCCTCCTACTTTTCTACCCCATTGCCACCCCCTTAGTTAATGACGCCCCTCCTGACAGATCAACAGCCTCTTCCTTGGGATGCCCACTTTCAGCTTCTGTCCCTCGCCCTTCTCCACTCTGAAGAGCCACCTTTCTGAAACCTAAATCCACACAACTCTTTTGCTTGAACCTCTTCCATGGCACCCAATGACAATGTACAATCTTAGATAGTTAGTTCTGTCACATGGCGACCTTTTGGGATTAATACAAGGCCACCCACTCCTGCAGCCTGCTTCCAGCCACGCTGGAGTGCTTGTCTGTCTTTTTCCAGCCACGATTTCTCAGGCTTCTGCACCTGCGCATGAGATGCATCCTCCTGGAATTCTCCCGGTCCTCTTGGGAAACAGATGCATTCCTATTTTAAAATCAGCTTGCTTAGTAGCTTACTCTTTTGTGAATTCTGTTTTCATTTGTTTAATCACATTTATTGGGACGACAATGGTTAGTGAAATGACCTAGGTCTCAAGTGTACATTTCTATGATACATCATCTGTGTATTGCATTGTGTGCCCACCACCCAAAGTCAAATCTTCTTCTGTCACCACGTATTACTTTTTAAAATTAGCTTATTTAATATCTTACTCTTTTGTCAATTCTTGAATGTTATCTCCTGCCACCAGCACCCCCATCCCCGCAACAGGACACCATAACCCTCCTTGAGGCGACACAGCGTAGCAATGAGGCACCTGGACTCCAGTCAGCTCAGTTTCTGATCGAGCCACGCCTTTTCACATTATTTCAGGCAGGTAAGTCTAACCCTCTGAACCCAGGTAGCCATCAGGAAAATAAGAATGATCCCAGTACACCTCCTCCATTAGGCTGATGGGAGCATCTGATGAGATTATATTTGTAAATGTTTATGCAGGGTGAGGCACAGATGATGTGCTTAATAAACCATTGCTCTTTTCACTATGATTACCAGACAACATAGGTCACTGTGACAAATGTTGGTAAGCACTCTGTGATAATGACTTGCTTGCATGCTCTTTCTTCTGTAGGTCTTCAAGTTCCTCTGAGGAAAGGAGCTACATTCCATTCATGTCTTCATTTCTGTACCTCTGGTCTCAGCACTGGTCTAGGACACAATGCTTTCTGAATGCATGAATACATTTTTCTAAAATAAGACTTTTTTTTTTTTTTCTTATGAGAGTCTCCTTCATTGGCATTTGCATCCCCCATGGGAAGGTGTTTCAGGCAGTGGTATTTTAGAACAACACAAAGATGCTGTCCTTCACAAAGACATTTCTTGGATGCCACACTGAGGTGAGAATACCCCAGGAACCCGTTTCCACAGCAGGTTGTTAGATTAAACAGGGATGCCCTTGGTTCTGGTTCGAAGGCCCAGGCAGAAGTCAGTTCATTGCCTGATAAGCTCTGTGAAGTTTACTGTCCTAATCATTACCCACAGGTATCTCCAAATGCAATAAAATCCAATTACCTTGACAACATCTACTAGTAAAAGGAGAATGACTAGTAACTAACTTATTTTTTCATCAAATACTTTGAAAAGGACTCCTTGCTATCTAGAAGTGAAACATATTTTAATTTATAAAAATAACACTTTGAAATAAAGAGGCTTGGAAAACCTAACTCACATTAGAAATACTTCTTCGACGTTTTCTTTATGAGAGTTACTAAAATTGAATTATTGCATGCAAGAACCGTAGAAGTATTCTTATGCTTTGAACCAGGAAGTGCAGCATGGAAATTATTAATTAATTAGGATATTGATTATTTAATAATAAACACATTAAGATGGAATTTATCTCATAGTTTTGGCAGAGTTATTAAGTGAGAAAATATGTGCAATTTGATCTAAAAGCACCTACTATACTATTTAGCATGTTAGGAGTCTGTATTTCCATGTTTTCTTTTGTCTTCTCTCCCTAAAGAGCAGCTTATCGTCCCTCTGAACCCAGTTTATTGGCCAATTGTAGATGCTCAATATTTTCTCCTGAATTGATATACATAAATACATATATTCATACATAACACTTTCCTATGGTCCTTCCCTCAAGGAACTTGAAATCTTAGAAATAGCATGTGAGCAAGTCATTATCCTATATAATAAAAGCCTAATATGCTAAGTGTCCAGTCATCTGGTCATCTGTTCAACCAATCAAAGCATAATATGCTAATGATATGCTAAGGCCACTCAACTATTGCTATGACATGCACTGACCACTAGGGGGAAGATAGTTGACCGGTCAACCAGTTGCTATGATGTGCAGTGACCACCAGAGTGCAGACGCTCTGACCAGTAGGTTAGCTTGCTGCTGGAGTCTGGCCGATTGGGACTGAGCGAGATGGTCCGGACACCCCCTGGAGCCCTCCCGCAGTCCCTCCCTGGCTGGCCAACCCTGCATCCCTTCCAGCCTCAATCATGCACCGGTGGGGCCCCTTGGTCTGGCCTGCGCCTTCTTGCAATTTGGGCTAAGGGCCCCCCCGCCCCAGTGCATGAATTTTGTGCACTGGGCCTCTAGTCTTATGATAACAACCATTTATTAAGCATACACACATTTGTTATATATAACTTATACATAATTTTTACTTGTAATAACTAATTATATATTAATATATTACTTATATATAATGTATATACTACATTGTTTATATATCATTGCTGATCATATCCATATAGATGGTACTCTTATAGGTATATAATTTATATAACTTTACTAATAATTATATATATAATCACACACACACACACACTCACACACATTGGTGGTGAGGTCCACTGAGAGAGTATGTATATATTCCCCAGAGTTGTAAAATGTTTCAACAGATCTAGGTTCCAAGATGTTGTCTTTTTCCTTCTTTCATTGTGCTGATTTTAGGGTTTGGCATTGTAATTATATTTTGAATGAAACTTTCCAGATTAAAAACTATTCCTATTTAACAAGCCGAGTTCCAGTACAGTACACATTTCATTATCATTGTCAAACATCAAATTACATTAAATCCCAGCTAATCTTCCATGACCTTGCCCGCCACATTGTTAGTGATCACAAAGTACACAAACGCAGAACATTCCTTTTAAAATATAGATAGCACATTAATAGAGAGGAGGGGCAAGACACAGCTTTCTCAGATGCCGCTAACTAAGGGCTCATGGGTGGCTGCCTTCTCACAAAAGCACTGGAGGTAAACCCAGTGGTCATAACTCAGGCATTGGGAAGGCACTTAGCTAGCTGCACATTTTTCAGACCGAATTGCATTTTGCAATCATTCTTATTATAGTAATTGGAACACTAATATTACTTAACGAGTGACCTGAGAGATGGAAATGTGTCAATCAAAGGGTTTTAAATGCTTTCAAAATTCTTTGCTCTTTGAACGGGGAAGGTCAGGAAGCACTAAATCACGGAGCTTTCTAATTTAATGGACCAATGCCCCATGAGGTAAGAATAATTATAACCACTTTACAGACTAAGAAAATCAAAGCATATAATGGACTGCACCAAAAATAACACTTCCTTTGTCTTGATTCCAAAACCTGTGTTTGAAATGGGGGTAAAGCAATAGGAAACTCACGTTTATTGAGCACTTATTATTTTTTATAATACATTTTTATTGATTTCAGAGAGGAAGGAAGAGGGAGAGAGAAACATAAATCATGACAGAGAATCATTCATCAGCTGCCTCTTGCACACCCCCTACTGGGAATTGAACCATGACCTCCTGGTTCATAGGTTGACACCCAATCACTGAGCCACACCAACAGGGTTGAGCATTTATTATTGATGCCAAAATACCATTCTTATCTTTCTTCTCCATGTTTGTGGGTATTATTATGCCCATTTCATAGCTGAAAATTCTGATAACTGTGATGAGCAAGGTAAGTAAGCCAAGGTCACATGGCAAATAAATGGTGGAGTCCACGTGTGTAGCCTTCCTTATTATTAAAACATTTTTTTCTTTAATGATATATCTGAACTCAGAAGTCTAAAGTAAGTTTTACTCAAATTCTTAATATGCATTACAACTCAAATCATCCCAGTGATTTAAATCTACACACTTGCCCTCAAAATATAACCTCCCTTCTCTAGTCTTTATAAGATGACTGAACAAGGCAAATCTACTCAAGCATCAGATTTTCTATGGACTAATCAGCAATGATGTCAGCTATTATTTATGGAGATTTTATTATGTGTCAATACTATAAAAAGCAGTACATACATACCTATACCTATACCTATATCTATATCTATATCTATATCTATATCTATATCTATATCTATCTATATATATTTTATTTAACCCAAGAAGAACCATGTGAGGGAGGCAGTGCAGAAGATAGAATCTAAAGATCCCCTGTTCTTCCACCTGAGAAACACATTATTAGACACCAACCTTGCTACTGCTGTGAAGGGGCTTTGTAAATAGAATCAAGTTACAAACTATAGATGGAATTAAGTTTACTAGTCATTGGATTTTAAAATAGGGATATATTCCTGGATCATCTGGGTAGTCCCAATGTAATCACATAAATGTGTAAAAGCAGAAGAAGAAGGCAGAGGAGACAAAACCAAAGGGGAAATAAGAGAAACTCAAGGCCTGAGAAGGGTTGGACCTGCTGTTGCTGGCTTTGAAGGTGGAGGCCAGAAACCACCTTCTTTTTTTTTAATATAATATATTTTATTGGTTTTTTACAGAGAGGAAGGGAGAGGGATAGAGAGCTAGAAACATTGATGAGGGAGAAACATCAATCAACTGCCTCCTGCACGCCCCACACTGGGGATGCGCCCGCAACCAAGGTACATGCTCTTGACCAGAATCAAACCTGGGACCCTTCGGTCCACAGGCCAACGCTCTATCCACTGAGCCAAACCAGTCAGGGCAGAAACCACCTTCTTACACACTGCAGTGAACTGCTCATCCCCCACCTCAGTCAACCATTTTGAAGACTTTGTTTATAAATCATATGATTAAAACTGTATTAATAGCATCCAGATACAACCTATTTCAAATCTCTAAAAAGAAAGGCTTTATTATCTCTATATATAAAAGCCTAAGCAACCATCACAACTGAACAGACGATCGAATAGGCTTTATGGGGCAACCAGGCCAGCAGTGGGGTTAGTGAAGGACGACCAAACGACTTAGCAGCAGGCTGAAAAGATGGTGGCGCCCACAGCCAATAATGAGGGGATATGCTAATTAACTGACACGCCCTCAAAGATGGTGGCACCCCAGCCAATAAGGAGGGAATATGCTAATTGACTGCCATGCCCACAAAGATGGCGGCACCCACAGCCAGAAGATGGCCAGCAGGGGAGGGCAGTTAGGGGTGACCAGGCCTGCAGGGAAGGGCAGTTGGGGGCGATAGGACGGGCAGGGGAGTGGTTAGGCATCGATTAGGCTGGCAGGGGAGTGGTTAGGGCATGATCAGGCTGGCAGGCAGAAGCAGTTAGGGGCAATCAGGCAGGCAGGCAGGCAAGCAGTTGGGAGCCAGCAGTCCCGGATTGTGAGAGGGATGTCCAACTGCCAGTTTAAGGATCGGGCCTAAACCGGCAGTAGGACATCCCCCAAGGGGTCCCAGATTGGAGAGGGTGCAGGCTGGGCTGAGGGACACCGCCCCCCCCCCATGCACAAATTTTGTGCACCGGGCCTCTAGTTATGTATAAAGAGCCTTTGGGCAATAACAGTAATGTATGATTCTATTTCAAATACTAATTTCATTTGAATACAAATATTTTGATGTTACATTTAAGGAAAACTCTTACAGGGTCATGTTTACTGTCCAAACAGACTCAAATAGTTATTATTTCCTTTCCTTTCTGTTAACAGTACTGTTAATACAATTTTCTCCACAGGTTGGTACACTTGAATTTTCATTTGAGAGATACAGAGAAAGAGATACTGATGCAAATTGGAAATGGAATGTAACAGGATATTTATACTGGTTTAAAATATTTCAACATTTATCCTGTGTCATTTTTAGCCAACCGATGAAAGGTAAAGACGTCGGAATTTTTCATTTCATAAAGCAGCATGCAGTGTTTGCTGTACTAGAAACAGTTAGTTCCTCTAAATTCTAAATATCCTGCTT
This sequence comes from Myotis daubentonii, assembly GCF_963259705.1. NCBI lineage: Eukaryota > Metazoa > Chordata > Mammalia > Chiroptera > Vespertilionidae > Myotis > Myotis daubentonii. The sequence continues at coordinate 49,969,110 of NC_081854.1, read as the reverse complement.
CATCCCATTTCCAATTTATGTCTGTGTTCCTCATGGCATTTCATAGGGTACAAATCGTTACGCAGAATTTTTTATTAATAATAATTTCAATGCTAACTAGGATGTGGCAAGGATTCACCATCTACTAAAAATTTCAATTCATTCTGTTTCCTGCACGTTACACTCATGAATAAGACAATAAGAATTAGCTGGAATTATGGGTAAGAGATGGCAGACAATAAATACAAAGAAAGTGTGTTTGATCATTAAACAAACATTAATTCAAAAATAAATATGAAGAAAAGGGCAGGTGTGTGCTAGGAGCAATGATACCTGCAGCGGGGGAGATGAGTTCGCTGCCATAGAAGAGCAGGGTGGACAGAACGCCAAAAACCCACTACCTGTTATAACTCCCCCTTAGCAAATGGCTTACTGAGCTTTGGAGTATTTAATTAATATGCTCAAAACTGCGCAGATGGGGTTAGAAGAGGTAAAACTGGAGGTCACGGTGTCAGCAAAGTTGAAGCTTTTAATCAATAAATCAATAAGATGGTTTGAAACATAAAATGCTGGCAAATCTATAATACTGTCAATGATAATTCACTCCAACACATTTCCCAGAAGCCTTTAATTACCAAAGATTAGTTGAATCTCTGCTGGTCAACTGTGCAGAGCGGTGCCAGGAACCTGAAGAGGCCTTTTCTCCTATTGGGAAGCCCACTGGGTAACTTGAAAGGGTCTGAGAGGGATCAGTCTGTCCAAGTGATAATTTGAGAAGAAAGGCCTCCTCCTTGAAGTGCAGAGAGTTGGTTCTCTCTCTGCGCCTTAGAGGCAAGTCCAGGGGGCAGGATTAAGTGACAGCAAAATGAAAAGGTCACGTGTATCCCAGCAATGATTCATCATTGCGGCCAAGTCAGCTCTCCCTGGTCAGACTGTGCTTTGATGTTGGCAAACGTCTCCCTCGTGGGAGAGGCAGAGGGAAAGGACAGGGGAATAGAGGGATAGCTTCAATTTCCAGGTCGAAGTAAGAAGTGAACGGCGCACTCCCTGTTATGCAGTTCTCTTCCTGGGAGCTGGAAATGTGTCTGTTGAGTGTGCATAAGCAGCTGAGAGCCTCCAAAATAGACTGGGAGGAATGCAGGAGCGGAAGCCAGCGAGCTCTGTGAGCCCTCGGGGAGAGCCAGGCTGCAGCTAGAAACGGGGCAGAGCTGATGGGAGTTTCCCAGGGGTTGTTTGCAGAATTGCTTTCTCTAGTGGAAGCTGGAGGGCGTGGCCCGGTTCCATGGTTCCCAAGGCACTCATTCCCCCAGCCGCTGAGAATGGGATCAGGTGACGCCTCCTGACTGCTTCACAGTTCACCTTCCCTCTTCCCCTCATCCTGCCCCCTTCAATCCTTCACCATTGTCCTTCCCCAAAAGCAACTCGCCAATGAGTTCACTTACATGCAGATCTCCTATCCAAGTCTATCTCCTGGGGAACCTGACCTAAGAAACACTATCCCGAGTGGAACTCAGAGTAACCATTTGCCTGGTACAGAGGGTTTTTCCCCCAATTTGGGACTTTCTTTGCTTAGACAGGAAGGGTACAAGGGCAGTTGTTCATTGCACCTTAAGGATACGCTTGTTATAGTCTTTGCAAATCCTGTCCACAGGTAGGGTGTACAATAGTATCATAGTCTATACTTCTCTACCTCCAGTGACTAGTCTCCATACCCTATTCCACTAGGACTCCCCCTTATCTACTACAACAATGTAGTAGACACAAAAATTCACTGAGGGTATGTGTCAATCCCTAACAACAATGATGCAATAGTCCTTATCTTCCCTACTTTTCCCACACTTTTTCAATTGTGCGGACATATTGCTCTTGCTCGTACTTTTTCTTTCCACTGGTATCATATTTCATTTCATTCCAGGTACAAGTTTTAATAATGTCTCCACTACAGTAAGAGGGTGGGTGGTTTCCAAGCCAAGCACTGTAACTACCATTGATTTATGCCAGTTCTAGAGAGATGCAACGAGAGCCATCACTTCACAGGTGCGGCTGTAACATGGCATAGCCTTTGTCAGCCGGGGTCCCTGGGTGACAGGGTTGAGCAGAGCCCCATGCTATAGGGTAAAAATGAACACAGGCATTAAGATGTGGGAAAGCGCTGAGGAGGTAATATTTTAATAAGACCAGTTTAGTTGGAAGCAGCCTTTCTGACATTGACAGCAAGAGCCATATTAGTTGAAAAACCACAGAAATGAGTCACACAAGAGGGAAGACTACAATAAAAAGGGGCTGCTAGATAAAATCGCTATAAACTTTAAATGGTTCTATCTATCTATCTATCTATCTATCTACCTACCTATCTATCTAATCTATCCCTCAAATCCAGATATGATACTGCCAATGGTGCACCTGTCCTTAATATGTGCTCACCATTTCCCCACACCTGCTTCTTCAAAGAGTGTTCATGTGCTCTTATAAGATTTCATGGCTGCAGAGGTTTAAATCCACCCCGAGAATGCAAAGCAAGTCATGACTTGTCATGGCTTCTAAAGAACCATCTGACATAAAACACCTTTCAGTGATTCCTGTCTGAGCGATACCTTTCCAAAATAAGGAACAAATGCAGTTTGTACCAAGGAGCGGAGCTGAGTGGTACCACACGGATTACCCAGCCCAGCCACCAAATTATTGATGTTGCAGAATTGAAGTCTGGTGCTGCCGAATTAAAGTCGTCAAGCTGTAGTTACATTTTTCAAGGACTTATAAAAATCCTTTTAACTTCCGTCATGGTTCTAGTAGTTAGCAGGGGCCTGAATTTGACTTTGAGCTTCACATTTGGAAAATCAAGGAATTCAAAGCAAATCTCAGCCAGAGTCCCTTCGCCTCCTGTGGCGCCTTCCTCAGACTAAAAATGGATCCTGTTTTTGAAAGCAAGCCCAGATTTCCTTAAAACATGTTCCAGTCTCTTGAAATTCACCCAGGGTGTATTTCAAAGGAAGGCTGTGCTTTTTTTCTCCGCACCCTCTTTTTGGAGTGTCCTCTTTGTAAGCATTGCCGTTTCCTTGTGTGGGTTCGCGCCACCCGTGCTGAGTACATGCCATGCCCATCATACACATTTCAACCAGGCTCCCCAGATGAATGGCAATCAGACTTTCCACTGGCCACACGTCAAAAGCAAGCTATTCAGGGTCAGCCTCCTTGAAAAGATCTGCCAACTGGTCTACTGGCCTCCTTAACATACTAGTGGAATTACAGTAATCGAAATACAGCATAGTGCAGCCAGTGTTGCTCAATGGTTGAGCACTGACATATGAACCAGGAGGTCACGGTTTGATTCCTGGTCAGGGCACATGCCCATGCTGGGGCTCCAGCCCGAGTAGGGGGCATGAAGGAGGCAGCTGATGGATGATTCTCTCTCATTGATGTTTCTATCTCTCTCTCCCTCCCCCTTCCTCTCTCTAAAATCAATCAAAACATATTTAAAAAAGCATAAAGGTCCATATCCTGGCATACATTTCCTTTCATTCCCTGTTTCTCACACCTTTTGAGGATCTTTCACACCTTCCATTCAAAATGGCCACTAACTAGAGATGGGCTTTCAGTATTAATATACTGTCCACTTCAGTCATTAGTTTCAAGATGTACTCATTCAAACAATCTATAAATACCAACCATTTTCTGGCAACTACGATACATTTCTTTGGTTTTGTTGAAGTGAGATGATTACTTCCTTATATCAGACACATACCTCCATGAATGCTTCTAAAATACCATTGCATCTGCATTTAGGGCAAATATACCGCATTTTTAACTCATATTGAGTATGCATTCCCCCCCAAAATGCCCTTGGATGCTTTAGATGAATGGCTGTTCACCTACATCTGGCTCATCTCAAAGAGATACATTTTATTTCTCTGGCTGCAAGTTTAGGGCTATACATGAATCTGTGTTAAAATTTAAGCACTTCAGTCTATCAAGATATGTTTTTTGTTTCTTGGTTTACTAACTATCCATTCCGACTTGAATAATCTCAGAAATCGGGTCTGTGTTCTCATTCAAGTCATTCGTCAAAATGTAGAATGGGAAAGATCTGAGCATCCAGTTCTTTGGCTTTTCACTGGCGTGAGCGTAGAGGCATCGGCCCTCTAATCAGCACCCTTTAGATATCCAGCTGTATCTCTAATATTTTTAAAACTTGCTTTGCATTGGTCTCTGCCAAAAAAGGTGATTTTGTGCTGCCACCATCAGAATGCTATGAAAAAAGTGATACTGCTCCTTTTTATACACGAGAACACTGAGGCTCAAAGAAGTGAAGTTACTTACAGCAAATCACATATGTTACGTAAGTTAAGAATCACTTCTGTAGGTTTTTCTCCTCCTGCTGTTTGCACCTGACACTCCAGCCATGCCTAGGTGCTTAGAGTCCCTCTCCACCCCAGGATTTTGGACAACTGTGCTTTGCACATTTTGCTTCCATTGTCTGGAGCGCTTGTCCCCTCCATCATGTTTTATTCACCAACATCCTTCTCCTCTGCCTTCGATGGGGACTCTAAGTCTTTTCTCCATGATCACAGAAGGAATAACCACGTATAACCCTTACAACATTGAGGCATATGTTGCTACTCATTTCACAGCTTAAAAAAAGGTATGGGATGCATTTCTTAAGATCACATGCATAACAATGGAGAGAGGCAATGCCTCCTGACACTTAGAGATAGTGCATCAAGAGCTGTGATAGAGCACTGAAACCAAACCCAACAATGCAGCATGGCTCACCAGAGGGGCTACGGTGGCCTCTTCTAGCTCATCTCAGATCTACCTTTTCCGTTGCTCACACATTATAACCACCGACCTTCCTATGATTCTTCAAAGAGGTCCAGCTTGCTCCCAGGTCAGGGTACAGGCCCTTGCTGCTTCCTCAGCCTGGCTGCTATGATTTCTTCTTTTCATGTGTGTCTGCTCAGTTGTCAGCCTCCAAGACCACTCAAGTTGAGCTGTTTCCTGAATTCCTAAGTAGCATTCCCATCACGTCACCCTGACCTCTGTTTAATTTCCTTCCCAGTGACCACAAATATCTTGCTCATTATGGGAGTGCACTGAATTCTCTGTGTCCTCTTCAAACACGAAAGCTTTTTTTAAATATATTTTTTATTTCAACGAGGAAGGGAGAGGGAGAGAGAGATAGAGATAGAAACATCAATGATGAGGAAGAATCATTCATTGGCTGCCTCCTGCACGCCCCCTACTAGGGATCGAGCCCCCAACCCAGGCATGTGCCCTTGACTGGGAATTGAACCTGGGACCCTTCTGTCTGAAGGCCTATACTCTATCCATTGAGCCAGAGCAACATGAAAGCTTTTTAAGGACAGGAACCGTGTCAATATTATTTGCTACCATATCTCTAGTATGTACATAGTGTCTAATGCCTATTTGCTGAATGAATGAAGAAGAGAGTTTTAAAGGAGCGTGGTTGGGCATCTATATCTCATAGAGAGGAAAGCAAAGCTTTTTAGAAGAGGAGGAATGATGATTAAAAGGTAAAGTAAGAAGTAACTAATTCAAACTATGGAGAATTCTAAACCATGAGGGATTTTGCCACCCCACTGCCATCCTAAACTATAGCACATTTGGCAATATCTGGAAACATTTCTTATTTGTGCAATTTGGGAAGGGTGCTACTGGTATAGAGGCCTACAATAGGCACACACAATATGCTACATATCCTACAATATGCACACATACCCATAAGACTGCATACCTAGAGAAAAGAATTATGTGCTACCTGTTGAGTTGGCTCTGACTGCTGGTGATCCTATGAATAAGTGATGTCCATAGTGTCTGGTCCTGCACAGCCCTGCTCAGCTCCTGTAGCCTCATGCTTACAAATTCTTTTATGGGATCATTCCGTCTCATGCTTGGTCTTCCTTTTTCCCTACTACCTTCCATTTTCCCAGAAAAGAATTACTTGCCCTAAAATGTCGATACCCATAGAGTGGTGAGCTTTCTTCAGCAACATTCTACCTCCCCAATCTTCAACAGGTCCCTCTTCTCTGTCTCTTCTCCCTCTTCTCCCAGATGCCCCTGATGTATTTTGACTCTGGGACACTTGAAGTTACTGAACTCCAAAGCTTCCCACCTCCCTTAGAGAACCAGGAATCAAAGGTCAGCCCTGCTCTGGCCTGAGACTCTGTAGCTCAGGCCTGGAAAGGGCTGAGGTCTCAACGTTGTATGATCAAGGAAGCAGGGCTGCCTGAGTAGGCACCACAGGTACCAGGACATGTTAAAGAGCACTCAGACCCAGGATGAGGGGACTCAGAAGTACAGGCCAAGAAAGCACTTAGACTTGTCTGAAGTTGATGCATAGAGTATAGTCTGTACTTCATCTGTCTGCTCACGTCTTTTTCAGTGAGTTCCACAACCCCCCAAAATTAGCATGGGCTCAATTCAACCAACTCAGCAGTGCATGAGTTTCAAGGGGCTTTCTTTTTGCCTTCTGATTAGACTTGCAGGAAGCCGACTTCAATGAGATTTTATAGTCTCTTGAAACCTGGGGACTTTCCATCCACACTTTTGTCTTGTAAAAACCCCAAGAAGCGTGTGTAACAAAAATTGATGAATTTCCATCAATTTAAACATCTTCATTTATAGCGGTTTGGGAGAAGATGCTGGGCACATTTCATTTCTAATAATTTAATTCTAATTCGTATTTATAACTACAGTCTACTTCCAATAAGTACACTGTTAAATGAGTAGAGAAATGTATTTATTGATTCACTCATGAGCAGCAGAACATCACGCATAAGGAGGTTGTTGAGATAGCTAAATAGATATGTACCCACACATTTTCTACATTTTTCTCACATTCTTTGATCATGATCCTTCTTTTTTTTATGTTTCATACTGTGATAACGACTCTTTTTAAATTGCTTTTTGTAATACATTTTGGGTAAGATTATTCACTTTTCTTTGTATTTTTTTTTATTTTATGCTCTGAGTGTTAGACCCTACAGAGAGCTACAAATTGAGAGAAACAAACATTTCAGAGAAAACAGACCTCCAGAGATTTGGAAAGAGTGAAGAATTGACAATTTGAAGGGCTTCAAGTATGCCAAGTGGCCATCACAGCTCATTCCACATTTCAGAAAGGAAAAAACAAATCAGAATTTGAAGACTTTGCAGAGCCTTTTGTTTGCAGAGAATGCTTGCATCGTGTGTTGACTATAATTATTGTTAAGATGCATTTTAAGAGCAGCTCAGCTCATCTCCCTACTCTCATTTATTATGAGAAAGATAATTTGAAGGTATCTCGGTTTTTAAGTGACAGTTGGTGGAATTAGGGGAGCTATGTGATATCATGAGGCTCGTCAGGGACAAAGCTGAGATGTGAGCCCCGGAGTCCTGGTACCTGTGTTCCTATTCCAGGGCATTTTGCACCACACCGCCCTTCCAAAGGTCATATTAGGAGAATAAAGAATGATTAGTAGCTCAAAAACAAAACCATTTCATTATTCTTTGAGACACTTTCTTCGAGAGCCTGGCTTGCTATAGAATGTGGGAATATCACAATGTACACAGGGTCTTAGAGAACACCCGCTTACATCACTCAGTTTCCTCAATGAAAAAATGATGTCCGGGATGCAGAAAAGCATTCAAATGCCACAGGGATGCACTTTCCCCATCTCAAACTTCCTTGAATAGCATTGTACCTTTTCCATGAGGAAAAATACTTCAAAGTGAATATGGATGGTGAACAAAAGTTAAATCTGTAAGATGAGCAACATGGATGATGCTTGTTTGTGAGCAGGTATGGATCTTTGATCTAAGAGTTTCTTCTCACTAGTTTTGTCTAGATTCAATAGAAAAAAAACTTCTGTGCCCTTTGCAGCTTCCTTTTGTGTTAAAATTTAGCACCTACAGTCTTATTGGGGCAGGACAGTAAGAAGCTAGGAGAAGTCCTGGGCACGTGGAATAGGGAAACTGAGACAAGAGAATTAAACTTGGCCGAACAGTTTCAACAACTCACTGGTACAGCCGGCTAGTGAATCACAAGGCCTTATCTTCCCAACTAAGGACACTTAAGGACAAATGAAATATGCCTTTCCTCCCTAACCGGAGAATACATAGCTTAGCTCACCCTGGTCAGGGAAAAGAAAGAACAGAGACCCAATTAATGCCATTTATGCCAGTTAAACCCAAAGACAGATGGAATCAGGAAACTAATAGCAAAAACTCCATTCAACCCAAGATAAAACAGGAAAGCAGACCAAGAAATAATCCCCATCTCCCCTCTAGGCTTATTTTGATGCATCAGCATATTAAAAATGCACCTGGAAAGATGATGAATATTCTGCTGAAACCCTCCCCTCAAGATTCTCCCGCACAAAAAATAAATAAATAAAAAGTCCTGAAGACAAAGACCTGGGGGTAGGGGGGTGGGGCTCACTCTCGAGCATGCCCATGCCCCTCCTTGGGCATGAACTTGTTACTTCCTCCAGCATTCTTTCTGTTGCTGGAACATGCCATGCGTGTCCCCAAGGGGTCTCTGCGCTTGATGGTGGCTGTATTTGGAATGACCTTCCCCATGACCTTTATAGTCTTGATTCCTTACTTTGAAGATTTCTGCTTAACGATTCCCTTTTTATGGAGGTCATACCAGACCACCATTTTTTTAAAATATATTTTATTGATTTTTTACAGAGAGGAAGGGAGAGAGATAGAGAGTTAGAAACATCGATAAGAGAGAAACATCGATCAGCTGCCTCCTGCACATCTCCTACTGGGGATGTGCCCGCAACCCAGGTACATGCCCTTGACCGGAATCGAACCTGGGACCTTTCAGTCCGCAGGCCGACGCTCTATCCACTGAGCCAAACCGGTTTCAGCCAGACCACCATTTTTAAAGTAGGTTTCCCACATACTTTCTCTTAGGTTACCCTGTAACTTTCCATTGCCTCCATAACATAAAATTAGAGAAATACTGGAAAATACTTAGGTTATAAAACACAAAAACTTAGAAAAACATATCTGTGATTTGTTCCATGGCATAAAAAAATTACTTTCAAAAAGCAGCCTGGCCCTGGCCAGTGTGGCTCAGTTGGTTGGACATCACCCTGGGCACAGAAGGGTTGCCAGTTGGATTCTCAGTCAGGGCACATGCCCGGTTTGCAGGCTCCACCCCCAATAGGGGGCATGCAGGAAGCAGTAAATGGATGTCTCTCTCTCCCTCTCTCTCTCTGTACCTCTCCCTTCCCTTCTCTCTAAACATCAATTTAAAAAATTGTTACAAAAAGGAGCCTAAGTACTAAATGATCTGCCTCATTATGTCTTAAATCACCCCAACATTCTTTTCATTCCACTGTTGTAAAGTTTACCACAACTAATAAGAATTCATTTAGGCAGGACCTGGACACCTCAGGACAGCTAACAGACTACTGGGCCTCACATTAATTTGTGATATTATTACCCAAGTAAAATGAAGTGGCGCATTTATGCTTAAAATCTGTGGGTAAAATAAGTGCAGGTGATGGATGAATAAAACATCACTGATCAAGCTGGCTGGCAGCTAGATTTTGGGTGACCCCCACTGGGTTAATTTGGTTCGGTGGTGTTTTTTCTCCCATCTTCTGATGTTGCTGGCACCGAGGTGGGAACGTGTATATTATGCATGGGAAAAACATGAGCAACAGGCATTTCAATACCTGGAACAGGTGACAAGTGTTGTTCAGCTGCGTTCAGGTTTTAGTTCGGAGACACAAAAACAACTCGCCATCCCCAGCCCCAGGGACAAGTGTCACTGACTCTTTAAAACACGGGTTCATCTCCATAGATGAGTGCCATTCCTTCTTACGTGTTCTAATTACGCTTGGGAAAAATGTACATGAGCTAGCTTTAAATATGTACAAGAGCTTGCACAAGATTCTTTTATGGGAGAGAATCTTGAACAATGGTTTTTGGTGCAGGAGGGAGAAGTGTAAATTTTAGTAAGTCAGGTGGCGCCGGCAGCTGAACAAATGATCAAATTAGTCATGTAAACCATGGTATATGTCTGTCACAGAAGAACAGTTTGGGTTCCTTCTCTCGCATGATGAGCAATTTGTATCTAAATATAACATAGCTCTTCCTTATGTTGATGTCCTTTAAGGGCTGTCGCTGGCTGCGTGGTACAGGGAGGAATAGAAACCAAAGCAAGACAGTTAGAGGTGGGGGATTCTTTCTCTTTATCGAGTTCCTTTTGTGCATCATTAAGCTTGAGTTAGTGATAATAAATAAATAAATAAATGAATAAATAAATAAATAAATAAATAAATAAAATGTCAATGCTGTTTCCTTTCATTCTGGAAAAACAATGTTTAAGTAATTTCAAATTGGAGACAAACAAGTCCTTTTCAGCCCTTTCTGTCCCTTCCCTGTTTTCGTTCTACCCTACAGAATCTTCTGCTTCTATTAACCCATGACCTAGTTAAAAAAAATAGTCTAGAAACACAAATGCAAGTTGATTTAATATGCCATCAGCTAATATCAATGTTATTCTTTGACTTATATCATAGCCCATGCCACACAGAAAAAAATGATTGAATTTCTTTTGTTGATGCCTTTAATGTAGACAAGACGAAAACAAGTGAATTTACTGTATTCTGACTAGTCTATATTTATAGCTCTTGACTTTTTTCCCTCCACTTTATGGGTTACCCAACCACTTGCATGTTAAATCTGGGTAAGCATGTTCTTGCCTCTCTACATGTGCATGTACTTTCCCCCTATGAGAAAGCCCCCCCTTTAACTTCTCTTGCCCCCTCCCTCAAACACGTCTACTCTTCGACTTTTGAATAAACCTACAATTAAAGAAACTGAGTTAATAATGAACTGTCTGCTCACAAAGAAAAGCCCATGCCAGATGGCTCCACAGGTGAGTTCTTCTTAACATTTATTTAAAAATGTTTTCATTTACATAAAAAATGAAGGAAATATTTTTTAGAAGAAAAAGAATAAGAAATAATAATTCTCAATTTTTTAAGGAAATCATATTTCCCTACTCCTTCTGAGGCCAACATTACCCTAATACAAAAATCAGAAAAACCCATCACATCTAAACTACAAATACAAGTCTCTAATGACATAAATGCAAACATCTGCAACAGATATATGCAAACAATGACAAGTGTTGGTAAGGAGGAGAGACAGGAGCCCTCATGCACTGCAGTTGAGAATGGTAAATGGTGCAGCCACTTTAAAAAATAGTTTGGTACTTTCTCCAAAAGTTAAACATGAATTCACCTATGACTCAACAATTCTTCACTCTTAAGCCCAGCCAGCATGAGCATCAACCTATGAACCAGGAGGTCATGGTTTGATTCCCATCAGGGCACATGTCCAGATTTCAGGCTCGATCCCCAGTATGGGGCTTCCAGGAGGCAGCAGATCAATGATTCACTCTCATCATCGATGTTTCTATCTCTTTCTCCCTCTTCCTTCCTCTTTGAAATCAATACGAATATATTTTTAAAATGTTTAAAAAACATATGTTCATACAAACACATGTATGCAAGTATTCATAGCAGTGTTATTCATGAGAGCTGAGAAGTAGAAATAACCCAAATGTCTACCAACTAATAACTAGACAGACAAAAATATGATATGTTCATAATATGTACTATGATTTGGCAATACAAATGAATAAACTATTGATCTATTCCTTAACATGGACGTACTTTAGAGACAAGCTAACGAAAAAAGTTGGATCATAAAAGACTACGTATTAGGTGATTTTATTATAAGAAATGTCCAGTAAGCACGTCAATATTTGTCTGTGGTTGGGGGAGAGAGTGATTATAGCCAGCAAAGAAGCATGAGTTACTGGTGGGGTTATGGAAATATTCTAAAACTAGATTATTGTTAGAGTTGCATAGTTCTATAAATATACACTAAAATTCAATTAATTATACATTTACAATGACTTAATTTTATGGTATTTTAATTACACCTCAGAAAGAAGCTAGAAATAGTCTTTCTTTTAATAAAAATGTACTGTGAATGAAACACACAAATACATTTTCAGCATGGCAAAAAAAATGCATGCTTTTTCATGAAATTATTTGTTAGAACTTTAAAGAAAAAAATGGATGTATTAAAAACAAAAGAATGCCCTGGCTGGCATGGCTCCGTGGTTAGAGTTTCAGCCCATATACCAAAGGGTCGCAGGCTCGATTCCAGGTCAAAGGCATGTACCTGGGTTTAGAGTTCCATCCTTGCCTGATGTTTCTCTCTCTCTCTTTCTCTCTCTCTTTTCTCTCCCCCCTCCTCCCTCCCTTCCACTCTCTCTAAAATATTCAATGGAAAGAATATCCTTAGGTAGGGATTAACAACAACAAAATAAAAGAATGGATACACACTCCCCAGCTCTCTATCAGCTTATATTTTTTGTTTTTAATCTGTTTCTGGGTCATCACACCTTGTTATTTCTTGCCTACCTTCATGATGAGGACAGATATACTTAGAATTGTGACTTACTTTAATAACACGATTACCAGGAGAAGCAGGTGACAGTAATGGATGTGAACCCTTTCTGATCACAGCACCTTGAGCTCTGTCCTATTAGAAAGTGGTTCTACACTAATGTCCTACACTTGATGATTTGAAAAGACATGTCTCTCAGGTTGCCATTATGTATAAATCTCATGGTTACAGGTACAGTGGAAAAGTTGTGGGTAAGTTGACAGAATAGGTTCAAGCTTTGAAGGACCACAGTTATGCAATGCATTTGGATACAAATGCTTAAATTCCCTGAGATTCGGTTGATTAGTATTTGCCAGTGGAGATGATAATGATGACTCCAAAGATTGTGATGGAAGATCATGTAAATTGCAACCAGTGACTATTATACATTGGAAACTCAATAAGTGGTTATATGTTTCCTTTCTTTTTGGTCTCTCTCTCTCTCTCTCTCTCTCTCTCTCTCTCTCTCTCTCACACACACACACACACACACATATAATCATTATTCTAATCATAAACTGAAAAATATGAATAGTGTTCTGAAAGATGGTAGGTAAGTTTTTATAAAATCCATTCTTAGATTGCAAGTTAAAAATTATACATACATGCAAACTAGGATCATTACAGAAATTAAATATGTAAATAATCAAGGGTGACATTTACAAATCATCTAAATGTTAATACTGCTTATTATTTATTTATTCATTCATTTATTTGTTTGGTTATTATATTAGTCAACTTTGCTGGAGTAATGGAGGTCTTAAAAAATCCTAGTGACTTATAACAACAAATATTTATTTCATATTCACGAGTTTGTGTGCATGTTTTTTTTTTTTTTTGCTTGTTTGTTTTTTTGCCTGAAGTAGACATGGGCCCAAGAAGCAGTCTCTATATCAAATCTGCTCACACGTCATTGGCCAAAGCATGTTCCCATGGGCGGGGCAGCCCTGTCCATCCACAGGAGATACTAAGAGACCATGGCAATGAAAGGGGAGAAATAGTGCTCTTATGGAAACCGAAGTGAACAGTTAGAATAGTTGGAAACAATACTGTAATCTATCACATTGCCTGTTATTTTTTTGTGATATTTAACAAACATTTTTATTGTGCTTACACTATACTTGGCACCGTTCAAAGCACTTTGAAATATTAATTTAGCCTTCATGACAGTCCTATGAGGTAGATACTATGACTATCGCCAGTGTACAGGTAAGAGTTCCGATAGAGTGGGGATTAGTGACACTGCCCAAGCTTGCTAATTTTGCAAGTGGCTGAGCTTCCCCTCTATCCTGGGCATCCTGACTTCAACGCCTCTGCTCTTTAGTGCCTTCCTAGTGCCAGCCACAGAGCCGGTGCACTGGAGTAGTAAGAGGGGATTTCTCTTCTCTTCTTTTTTTAAAAAATATATTTTATTGATTTTTTACAGAGAGGAAGGGAGAGGGATAGAGAGTTAGAAACATCCATGAGAGAGAAACATCCATCAGCTGCCTCCTGCACACCCCCTACTGGGGATGTGCCCGCAACCAAGGTACACGCCTGCCCTTGACCGGAATCAAACCTGGGACTCTTCAGTCCACAGGCCGACGCTCTAGCCACTAAGCCAATCTGGTCAGGGCTCTCTTCTCTTCTTTATCATTTTCTGTAGTTTCAGAATTCTTCATAGAGTTTTGTGTGCGTTCTTTATTTTATTACCGTTCCCAAATGAATGAAACAGTGAGTAGCATAAGAACATACAACATATTAAAATTTCTTACTTCTCGTCTCCAGGAGAAAACATTTTCCTTTGATCCAATGTTCTGCTCCCATTACACAGCCCCTTCTTTCCTCCAGAGCCTTGCAATATACACTATCCGAGGCAGCTTGGCCCTTTTCCCTTCTCTTACCAGCGTGGAAATTAACAAAGCTCTCATTCTCATTGTCCTGAAGAGATCCTGGAGCCTAACTTCCTAACACCAAGACCTGACAGACCTATAATTACATTGTGACAGGCCGGAGGCTTACGAAGAGTTAAGACAAATTCATTAAATAAGAGCATGCCTCTTGATGAGACACGGTGCAGCCCAATTCAAGAAATCGGGACTTCACACTGTGTTTGCTAATCTATATATTCTTCTTCTTGCTATTGTAGAAAGAATGTATTATTGCATACCGTTTCTTTTCTAGGAATATTACCACTTCACTCTCATCACTCTGACTCTCTGAAGGTGGAGCACTACGACGTTTAAATTAAAGTCATTTCACTCAGTGATATATTGGCTTCATTTTATTTGTAGCGATAACTCTAGATCAAGCATGATTATTTCCAAGGAGTGTCTCAACCCATCAGTGGTTTGATCCAGGTGCTTCCTACAAGAATGCTAGTATTTGTCCATCTCGAGAGACATGCTTCCCCCCAGTTAAATAATCCCTTTGGAGAAGTTAGATAAGTCATCACTATTCTCTACCTGTTTCCTTCTCTGTGAAATGGAGATAAACGTGTGCTTAGTTCACAGATTTTTTGTAATGCTATAATGTCTATGCAAGCATGCTGTATATAATTAAGCTCAAAAAATGATTGGCACACTGATGCTAATAGCAAAATAATATATTTTTTTTAACCCTCACCGGAGGATATTTTTTCCATTGCTTTTTAGAGAGCGTAAGGGGGAGTGGGGGGGAGAGAAACATTGATGTGAGAGAGAAACATTGATTAGTTGCCATGGATCGAACCTGAAACCGAGGTGCATGCCCTTGACCAGGAATTGAAACTGAGACCCTTCAGTTGAAGGGCCGATGCTCTACCCACTGAGCAAAACCAGCCAGGGCAATAATTATTGTTAATATTCATTGATTCCTTTACAGGGTAATAAGGAATAACTGGTTCAATGTCTTGACATTGCAACACATATTAACCGCATGCAACAGTCCTCTTAGAAACTCCTAGCTTTCTAAAACTAAACTATTTTGGCAACTTCTCTGTGCAATGTTCTTAGGGAGACACTGTGATAGAAATAATTATACATGTTCATTTCAGTGGTTGACTTTGCACTCTCATCATACCGCCAATTTCAGGTTTGCTTAGGACAATGAATTAAAATTCAACAGGATGAATAACTCAGCCTTTGCTCACTATACCAACCAATTTTCTCAGAATTTGATTATGCTTGAAATAAATGGATTGGAATAGTAGTCAAGAATCTGGTTGAGGCTGTATATAAAAGACATTTATATTATAATGAAGGTTCACTTTCTCTAGAAACCATAGCATGCTAAAATGCAGGGTGACATTAAAATATTGTTATTAACCATAACTCTGACTTGAATTCGCCGTTACATTACATAGGAACAATCAGAGGAGGATTAGAGGACGAGGTCCGACCCAAGCTTAATGACCACTAAGTAGGGTATGGGAACTTGTCGTGTGAGCAGCATGGGGCGAGGCAGACATTAATCTTGTTAAGTCATCAATCTTTTGAATTTTCCATTATTCTCATTTATGGCAACATTTTATACAGTTTTTTACTTAAAAAGGGCTTAGCAAATTGAAGTCTATATAAACTATTCTTTTCCTTTTATGAACCAGAGAACCATTAAACATTTTAAAAAGAGTATTTCTCTGGTTCTAATCCTCAAATTCATACCTGCTTTTTTACTTTACATTTTGAGTTTTGTGATCAGGCAAAAATATCCCTGTTCCTGTTAGAGAGGTAAGAATATCTATTAGTACTTAACTGATGAGTGAAATATAACTAATGATAACAATGCCTAATTATCAAGCCCCTTTGTAAACATTATTTCAACCTATAAAATATATATTTTTTTAAATCTTCATTTACTTGTCTATAAAATAAACTCATGTTAAAAGATTATTTGGCCCTAACTGGTTTGGCTCAGTGGATAGAGTGTCGGCCTGCGGACTCAAGGGTCCCAGGTTCGATTCCGGTCAAGGGCATGTACCTTGGTTGCGGGCACATCCCCAGTAGGGGGTGTGCAGGAGGCATCTGATCGCTGTTTCTAACTCTCTATCCCTCTCCCTTCCTCTCTGTAAAAAATCAATAAAATATATCTTTAAAAAAAAGATTATTTGAACTTCTCAAGGTCACAGAGTCAGTAGAAATAAAGGAATTGGGGTTGATCTTCCAGCTTTTTCCATAACCATACACATTTCCCCTAAGAAAAGTAGCATTTTTCCACTTTGTTTGTTTATTTTGTTCATCAGACTCATGGATATAGAAAATAGACTAATAGCTGTAAGAGGGGAGGGTGTTGGGGGCTGGCTGAGAAGGGAGAAGGGATTAAGCAAAGAAAAAAAGAAAGACTCATTGACACAGATGACAGAGGGGAGGGGTTGAGGGGAGCTAGAAGAAAGTAAAGGGAGGATAAATGGTGATGGAAGGAGACTTGACTTGGGGTGGTGAACACACAATACACTATACAGATGTATTATAGAATTGTACACCTGAAACCTATATACTTTTATTAACCAACTAGAGGCCTGGTGCAAGGAATTCGTGCACAAGTGGGATCCCTAGGTCTAGCCAGCGATCAGGGCAGATCAGGGCCTCCTGGCTGATGGCCTGGGCCTTCCTGCCAGCTGCCGGACGAGGGGAAGGACCACAGGTTGGTTGGCACGGGGAAGGACCAGGGGAGGTTGGCCGGCTGCGGGAAGTTGGCTGTGGGAGAGCACTGACCACCAGGGAGAAGCTCCTATGTTGAGCGTCTTCCCCCTGGTGGTCAGTACATGTCATAGCGGCTGGTCGTTCAGGTCGTTCCAATTGCTTAGGCTTTTATATATATAGAAGTCACCCCAATAAATTTAATAAAAAGGTGACATTTCTTAATATAATACTTAATACTCAATACCCCACTCAGTTTACTGTAGGAATTGTACACATTTAAAAATCAATTTCTCCAGTGTATTTCCAACAAGCATAGGGGGTCATGTTTCCTTTTTAACTGAACATAACAACATAAATTGTGCTGAGTGCCCTCAAAGAAGGCTGGAGAGCAAATACTCGTTGAACTCCTCTTGGAAATCAAAGGGAAAAGGTTATGTCTACAGTGTGTAGGTCTGTATTGAGTACTCCCTATTACATATCAGATTCGGTAAATAAAACCATGGCTACACTACTGAGGAAGCTAGAGACAAGGCAAGGATGTACATTAAAGGGAAAGATGTGTTGAATATCAGAGGAGAAAGATTTTGAAGGTTCAAAGAGGGTTGACTGGACAAGAGAATGATTAAGACAGAAAATTCAAGGCACCAAGATAACACACACAACCTCTGATATTCTTACTGTGGCCAGGAAGACTTTGGCCCCTGGTGGACACAGAGCCAATCAAAGTCTGAAGCCAACTAAATTTCTGAGGATGGGAGAAGGTAAGTGATATTACTTGGAAAACTAAAGAAACAACTCACTCTAAGGATTGCAGATAGGAGATGACCCAGCAAAAATGTAGTTAATTCATATTTGGCCAAATCTAGTGTCTAATGTGTATAATGAGAAGACATAATTTATATAAATTTTTATGTACTAGTATAAGGACTTAGAAGACAATTTCACACTACCTACAAAGAGTGTTTAATGTTTTCATTAAGCATCAATTGTGGGACTTGTCACAAGTCAAACAAGATTTTTACCTAATGCAGATTTCAAAAGGTTGATGGTCCCTATACATTAAAGTGAAATTCGAGACACTCAGAGTACATCGCTTTCATCTTGGTTTTCATCGTCTTTCACTTGTATTCAGTAGTTTACAGGCATGAGATCATAGAAATATTTAGAATTAATATGTGCAGACTAAGTTATGATATTGTCTAATGCTGCCTGATATTCATCAAAAAGTTCTTGTTATGTTTGAGATAAAGCTCGGGAACCCCAAAAGGCCTACAGGACGATACAGCATTTGTCCCAAGCTGGTGCCTCTAACTTCCCCTACAGGTCTCCCTGCCTCCATGCCATTCCCTAAGAGCATTAAGCTGTCCCTTCACAATAATTTTAAAAAATATTTCAGAAAGGAAGGAAGAGAGAGAGAGATAGAAATACCTATGATGGGAGAGATTACATTGATCAGCTGCCTTCTACCTGCCCCAAACTGGGGATCAAGCCGGGCATGTGCCCTGACTGGGAATCGAACCATGACCTCTTAGTTCATAGGTCAATGCTCAACCACTGAGCCACGCCAGCCAGGCCATAATTTTTAAAAATAAGCAATTTCTTTACTTTTGTCATATCTTTCCTACACTATCCACCGTCTCACATCTGCCATGAAAACACCACTGGTTCTTCAAGCCACAGATCAAGTATTACCTTTTTGCTGACACTCTGCTGATGCTTCCCACCTGCTCCACCCTGAATATTGTCCACATGACCCATCCTGTCCCAAAAAGGCCCTTGAGTGTCTCTCTAGTGTGACCCTGATGGTCACTCCCTTGCCTGGCTCCTTTGCTTGCCGCTGTCTCCCATGTCATAGTGAGGTCATTGAAGGCACGGTCTGTATTTTATAAAGTACTAAGCTCCAAGCCCTTGGGAATACACCCTAAAAGATGTGCAGTGTTTGTGGGCTCATGCAATGCCCACACGTCATTATTCCATACGTGAGGTAATTAGGGCGTAAGCTTGTTAAAAAGTATTGCCAGGGTTACAAGGCTGGGTTATGATACCTAACAGATGTTAAGTAGAAAGTTCTCAAAGATAATACACAAGTCTGTATTAAGAAAAATTATCTGTACAGGTGCAAACCAAGGAAGGGATTCCGAAAAGCAGTGGCTTCTATGTGGAACAGAAGTATAATCATCATTTGTAAAGCAAGCAACAAAACCATTGAGAAGCAACCAGTTCTTTCTCACCGAAAACTCCCTTAAGTATGGAAACAAGCATAAAAACACCTGCTCCATGGTCATTGTTTCTGGGTTGCCTTCTTCAAATGAAATCTCTCCCAATGAGCTCGCTAGGAAATCACAAAACAAATCTAGTTTAAAATTGCTACGAAAGATGCTACTTCATCGAAATGCGATGATGAGCTCTGTTCTTGTTGACACAATATAAACACTACCGAGAAATACAATAAGTTCAGTGAAATAAATCACAAAAATAGGTTGATTGGTGCTACAAAAGCAGCCTTTTCTTTATGGCAAAAAGGTGAATTATGCTGAGTTGATTCAGCTTTGCTCATCTTTGATTTTTAGGATGGGTATATATTTCAGATGTATTGGATTTTTCTCTGCTACACTGGTTTGCTCTCTAGAAAATCACTGAAAAATTGGAGTGTCTACTAAATAGCTGGCATTTCCTGGGGGCTGACATCCCTGAACTTGGGGGCAGGCCATGTGGGAAGCACATGAGAGATGGGAACAGAAATTCTGCTGACTCCTTCTGTCTTTCTACTTAAGTAAATGCGAAAAGGAACACATCTCTCTCATCACAGCAGGATAACAATCTGCAGAAAACGCAGACTAGCCATTGCTGCAATCGAAAGTTTCCTGATTGAGAAACTGATTAATAAACTGTATTGCACAACGGAAGAGAGAAGCCCTCCAAGGGTCCATGTAGACCGGGGCAATTGTCTTCGACGCCCTCCAGCTGGCTTTGCCAAGGGGACTGATTTCATCAGGATGGGAGGACCTGGTTTGCACAGTTAACCCCCATTCCATTCATATATCATTTTAATCTGTACATAGAGTATTTCTGCATCCCCAGCTTTCATTTGCATCGGCTGCCTTCGTCCATCATCAAAACATTTGTGTCACGTAAACGCTATAGTCACCATTTGATAGACAAACCACAGCAGGTTAGAGAAGCATTGATTCCTGGCCAGACTCCTGGCTGCAGAGCTTTTCTCATTTTTGATCTGGTTTATACAGCAGATAATGAACTTGGGAGGCAAAAACACAAAACAGTGCCTGACACCAGCTTGAGCCACTTGCTCATGGTGACCGTAAGCATATCATTTTTTCCTCTTTGAGCCTCATTTTCCTCTCTTAGGAATGAAGACAATATAACCAAATTGTTTTAAGGCTTAAGTGAAATAAGATCTTAAAAAAAAATCTTACTATAAAATAGACAAGGCTCAATACATGTAAATTTTCTTTCTATTCCAGCCATACATCAGCCGGAGATATTTGTTATCTTCAATGCACTAGAAAATATAGTACGGGGCTCACAAAGTTTGGGAAAACTTGAGAATTATTTAGCAGCAAGGCACTTTGAAATTTGAAACCTAGATTTCCCAGCGGTAAATAACTTGATGTTAAAAAGAGCCAAAGATTCAAAATAAATGTACGCGTGCACTTGGCATCGCTTTTCTCTGAAGAAAACAAACTGTGAAATGTTAACAGTCAACATCTCTGCGAGTGCTGGGACATCTACCAAACACAGCCCAGACATACCTGGATCTGTCGGGTAGAATTAGCTCTCAAAAGGGAATTTGCTTCGCACATACTTGACAGAAAGTGTGCAGATATAAAATACGGTGCACACATCTTCATACCAGCCAACTCAAAATGCCATCTGACTACATTTAAAGAAGCAGGTAAAGTAATTCATTTCCAGCCCAAAGACAACTTCCCATCTTGTTTTCCCTGGATATTTCTATTTGAAAACCCTCTGAGATTTCCAGCAGAAGAAAGTCTATTAATTTTCAGTTGATGCAAAAGCTATCAGGATTATGGGTTGAGTGTTGCTAGTATAGGGAAAGGAAGGGATGCAATTAATCTCTGTGAACTAAAATATACCTCTTTTCATTAATCTTTCATTGTAAATGAGCAAAGTAATTGAAACAGCACCACACCGTCAGAATGAATGCAATGCCAGTGGGATATGCTTGAGAGAGTACATACTGATTGAGTATTAAATATCTAAAGGCAATAATTTATGGTTCATTAATTCTTTTGGAGTTCCTTAGTTGCGTAGGGTTTGAATTCCAAGTAGTCAGCCTTTGAGGAGAAAAGAGCTTTCAAATGCTGAAGGCAGAGAGCTCGCAACACACATTCTCCTTCACTCGGGCTGTTTCCTTCTCAGTGGAACCAAACTCCAAGAACATTTGCAAACAGGGCTGATTGTTTCAAAGACAGAAAGATGCCATCCCCTCATTCCAAAATGCCCTGCTGCATCGGCTGCCATGAAGCTTTTATGAAAATGCAAGGTTGGCCCGACCAGTGTGGCTCAGTGGTTGAGCGTTGAACTATGAACCAGGTGGTCACAGTGCGATCCCGGGACAGGGCACATGCCTGGGTTGCGGGCTTGATCCCCAGGGGGGCGGGGGGATGCATGCAGGAGGCAGCTGATCAATGATTCTCTCTCATCATTGATGTTTCTGTCTCTCTCTCCCTCTCCCTTCCTCTCTGAAACCAATAAAAATAAATTTAAAAAGCAAAGAAAAGAAAACGCAAGGTGACATGGACACAGTGGTGACTAGGAATATCACCTAAGCATCCATTCTGCAACTGCCTGCATCTTATGTAAATCCCCATCCAGCTACCTGTTGGGTCAGACATCTCAGCTTTGGGTTGCAACTGACACTCGCTTCCTTAATTGCATTCTGTCATCCCCGGTGGCACAACTCCGTTGCACATGGAAATAGAAGCTTTTCGGCCCCTGCTGATAGCAAAATGCGATCAACCTGAAGCAGTGTTATAGAAATATGTGTTTTGGATTTGAAGACCGGGTCTGTGCAGACCTCATGCAGTTTAAAGGCGAACACTGCCAAAGGAAAACAATAGGAGCCCATGGCTATGGCCAAGAGGTCCCGCAGCTCTTTGTTCAGTTGTTGGGTTTAAACAAATTCCTTGATTCCAGTTTTACCCCAGTGCCCGGAGGAGCCGCTAATAGTGCAGCTGAATCCACTTCTCTCTGTCAGAGTGAACGTGTGTTTCCTTTGATTTATAGTATTTGCTCAGTATATAATGTTTCTAAATGTAATTTCAACTAGAATAATATTGACTTTCGATATGATCTGGCCATGTGTATAATCGTGTATGAAAATGTCTATAAACTTCTTTAGGTCCCACTTTACTCGAATCATATCTTAAATCAAAGGAGGAATTTTGAAATAATTGGATACCCTCATTTCTCCTGAAACACTCTCTCTCTCTCTCTCTCTCTCTCTCTCTCTCTCTCTCTCTCTTTCTTTCTCTCTCTTTCCTTCTCATACTATAGTTTTTACTAGGGTAAGGTATACATTTTATTGCATTCTATTTAAAAAATTATATAACTTTTTTAAAAGTAGTCTTAGTCTAAACACAAATGAGAGACAAGGGAAAACATACCAGTAGAAAAGCTAAATCTCATAAATAATCATCAAAGGTCAAATCCAGCAAAGATCAGAAAGCCTTTAAAAACTAATATCTTGGAAAATGCCTAAGAACTCTAGACGATAACATTTTATCAGGCAACTGAACATAGCAAATAGCGTCCAAGCTTTCTCACACGGAGGCGGCATGAATTAGCTTTGTGCTCAAATACATGTTACTGTTGTGACAAAGGACAATGACATAATGTTAACTGATAGTAAACCAATCGTATTTTTGGTGGGTAATAGCAGCCTTGATCCCAACACGGTAGACAGAGTTAAAATGATAGAGCTAAGCAATGCCCCCTATTTCAGGCAGAAAGTGGTGGTAAATAAACCCTGCCTTCCATGATAGCCTGTAAGAAAGGGGAAGGTGAGAAAGGAAATGACCTGAAGGGTGTCATGGAGCCACTGGAACAAAAATGAAAGGAAGAGAAAGGCAAAGAAAGATGATTGTATACCCACCCCACCTCCTCAAATGCCATACAATCGTCTATGTGGTAAAGAGAACCAATAGTGAAAAGCAATGAAGAACCGAAAGAAATAGGGAAAGATGGGTGATAGCTTGCCATGGGGTTAAATTGCAGGACATTATAAATTTGAGAAAAATGCTGGTACCTAATAAAACACATTTAGGCATTGATCGGGATGGTGTTGCTAACTGAAATTGTAGCAAGCAGTACATTCACTACACAGAGGTCATTGTCTAGCCAGAAAGAACTCTTCAAAGAAATATGAACTTCGCAAGGCGCAAGATTCAACATGTGGCTAGTTAAATAAATTATGGTATATTTCATCAATTAAAAACCTACACAGCTGTGCCCTGGCCGCTGTGGCTCCATTGGCTGCAGTGCTGTCCATGCTCTGAAAGGTTGCAGGTCCGATCCCCAGTTAGGGCACATGCCTGAGATAAGGTTTCCATTCCCGGTTGTGGCATTTATGGGAGGCAACCAATTGATGTTTTTCTCTCACATGAATGTTTCTCTTTTTCTCTCTTTTTCCCTCTGTCTAAAATCAATAAGCATGTACTCAAGTGAAGATTTTTAAAAATTTTAAAAAACACACATTACAGCTGTGAAAAAGAATAAGGAAATTCTTTATGTAGCAATATGGGAAAATGTCTAAAACCCAATAGTAAGTAGGGGGAAAAAAGGCAAAATGCAGAGCTACATATATAGTGTGATGTTTCATTATAAAAATAAAACTCTGTGTGTGTGTATGTGTGTGTTTATGAAACATTGTGGTAAACAGAATCATAGACCCAACGTTGTTCATGCCTAATACTTCTGGAAACCTGTGCTTATGTTACTTTACAGAGAAAATGAACTTCTCAGCTGGGATTAAGATCAAGGACCTTGATTTGCGTTTCTCTGATGATGAGTGACATTGAGCACCTTTTCACTTGTCTATTGGCCATCTGTGTGTCCTCTTCGGAGAAGTGTCTATTCAGGTCCTTTGCCCATTTTTAAATTGGATTGTCTGGGTCTTTTCATTTTGGTGTTGAGTTTTACCAGTTGCTTATAAAAATTTTGGATATGAACCCCTTATCAGATGTGAACATGTAGTTTATATATTGCAAGTAAAGTCAGACCTTCTTTCCTCCATCTCCCTACATGTTGGCTTCCCGAAGAGAAGATGACTCTGAATTATACCGATACAAATCTCTCGTGGATGGTTTCACTCACTTTGCATGACTCAAGATTTACCATTTGGTATGATTCCATTTATATGAAACTAGAGGCCCAGTGCACAAAATTTGTGCACTTGGGGGGGGGCGGAGTCCCCTCAGCCCCACCTATGCCCTCTGGCAGCCCGGGAGTCCTCAGGGGATGTTGACTGACAGCTTAGGAACAGGCCTAAGCCAGCAGTCAGACATCCTTAGTGCTGCTGCGGAGGAGGGAGAGGCTCCTGCCACCACCACTGTGCTCGCCAGCCATGAGCACGGCTCAGGGCTTCTGGCTGAGCAGCGCTCCCCCATGGGAGCGCACTGACCACCAGGGGGCAGCTCCTGCATTGAGCATCTGCCCTCTGGTGGTCAGTGTATGTCATAGTGACTGGTCATTCTGCCATTTGGTTGATTTGCACATTAGCCTTTTATTATATAGGATACCCAGAAGAGGCAAATCCATAGATGCAAAGTAGATTGGTGATGGCCAGGGCTGGAGGGAAGGGTGAATGTACAGTAACTGCTAGTGAGGTATGAGGTTTCTTTTGGGGAGATGAAAATGTTCTAAAGTTAGGGAGCGGTGATAGTTACATGACAACTTTAGGAGATACTCAAAAACATGTTAAAGGGGTGAATTTACTAGTATGGTATATGAATGATAATAAAGCTGTTATTTTATTTTATTTATTTATTTTTTTAAAATATATTTTATCGATTTTTTACAAAGAGGAAGGGAGAGGGATAGAGAGTTAGAAACATCGATGAGAGAGGAACATCGATCAGCTACCTCCTGCGCACACCCCACTGGGGATGTGCCTGCAACCAAGGTACATGCCCCTGACCAGAATCGAACCTGGGATCCTTCAGTCCGTAGGCCGACGCTCTATCAAGTGAGCCAAACCAGTTAGGACAAAGCTTTTATTTTAAAGAAAAATAATCTCTCTCTCTCTCTCTCTCTCTCTCTCTCTCTCTCTCTCTCTCTCTCCATTACAGGCAGCAATAGCCCCAAGGGGCTTCCTCATTACAAATCTGTATTATAAACTCATATTTTCTGCAGCTCTTAGGATTTCCTTTCCCAGACTCCACCCGACACTATCCGTAAGTTCGCCTGAATAAGGGATTAAGCTATGTAACAGTGTTACACAGACACCCACTGAAAACCATATCTATCCGCTGAGTCTCCACCATGTGCCAGGCACAGGGCTGCATCTTAGGCGGCCGGATGCTGACGGGCTGATAAGACACCAAAGTGAGTCTGGCTTCAGGTCCATCCCCTGCTCTCGGAAGAAGCAGTTTTCTCCCTTTGAAAATGGGGAAAAGAGGAAGACAGACTCCTGCTTCTCTGAGAGTAGGTATATCATTCTGCACACCACCCAGCAAAAGGTAAATATGTGATTTTTCATCCAATACTTCCTATCTATAATTGGTGCTGCGGGATTTGGGATTAGAACGGGATTAGCTCCCTGTGCAAAATCAAGGGCCTGTGCCTCTTTCGATACCACTTTGTCCGTCTGAAGATTATGGGATCTTGAATGGATATTGAGGCCTTCATGTATATGAGAGTGAAATTAAAATTCATCCATTTCCACCTGGGGTCAGGTTGGCTGGAGAAGTGACTTTGGGATGATTCTGAAATGTCAGCGTCACTCGGGGACCTAACATGTGGGAAGGTGCTTCTGATTCCATTTAACACAGAGAGACCTTGTCTATGGATTTAATGAGAAAATTATACATGCTGTACTTTCCCATTGAACAAAGGTTTTCGCACTGATGGTATATCAAAGGAGCGTATTACCATGAGGAGTTGGGCACAGCACAGCCATATGGCAGAGAGAAAGGCCACAGCAATAGAGCAGGTGACCTCTGGTGTCTCAGCCGTGGCATATCAAGGGCATGTGGGAAGTGGCAAAAGAGGTTAGCTGCTGGGCAGCAGACAGGTGCCCAGTAAACGGTGGCCTTGATACTTCAAATCCATTTACAGCGCCTTTTAATTGACACTGTTAAACATCCGGGGAACGTGTTATGTATTGATTGAGCTTAGATGAAAATGAGGGAAAGCAAGAAGAGAAACTAGTAGCGTAATCACAAAGAGACTGGTTTGATAGGTGCTCCGTGTGCCCATATGGCTGGGTGTTCCATGGACTTCAGTCAGCGCTGCTCTCCTAATAAGCCCTGTTAATTAGGTAAGAGGAACATTCTCTCATTGTGACAAGTTTCCTCACTCACTCACATTAAACCCAGCCAATTCTGTTAAGCATTGAGATACCAGATGGCCCCTAAGGTACACTCTGGTATGCAGACAGAGGTTTGGTGCTTCTGTGATGTGTGAGTGACG
This sequence comes from Myotis daubentonii, assembly GCF_963259705.1. Lineage (NCBI taxonomy): Eukaryota > Metazoa > Chordata > Mammalia > Chiroptera > Vespertilionidae > Myotis > Myotis daubentonii. The sequence goes on along the minus strand of NC_081854.1, from coordinate 49,942,375 downwards.
ATTTGGGGGCTGGAAAAACAGTTTCTGGGAAAGTCTTTTAGAAATCGAGAAACAGACAACTATCTCCTTGTTTGTATCCAACAAAATTAGATAATGGGATATTTGTATGCATGAGTAGATGCATGTATAGTTGCATGTCCATGTTACTTTGAAATTTGTGAAAAGGAGCTTAGCCTTTTCATTCAATCCTTGCTAAAAAGTGTGGTCCAGGTTTTGGAGCAACAGAAAGACACAATACTCATCTTGCCTTCTTTGCTCTCCATCTCATAGAAGTCTGTTCTTCCAAAAGTTGGGGTATAAGAACTGGAGGGGATTTTAGAATGTCAGATAATTGGCACATTAAATCTGTATATGACAGACTAAGAATGAGCGAGCAATGACTTATAGAAGATCACAAAGTGAGTTAGAGTCAGAACCAGAGGATAAACCTTTCTCTCTCTCTCTGAAGAGCTAACCATCTCTCTTTGAAATAACAGCTTTATTGAGATATAATAGATAAACCATAAAGTTTACCTATTTAAAGTGCACAATTCAGTAATTTTAACTGTCCCTTCCCAGCAATATCTGAAGCCAGGACACCTGCTAACTAGCACTTTCCTCACCCAAAAGCCATGTTTAAGATCTGAGAACAAGGCTTCCAGCAGAAACCTGATGATAATAAAAACCCTTCAAATGCGAGCTGTTGTTAGTGCCAACAACTACACTCAGTTCCTGTTCATGCATGCAATAGACACCTTTGGCACCTGTTATGTGCAAGAGCTATTCCAGATTCTTGTTACAAACCAATGAACCAATCAAATATCCTCACATGCCATCAAGGGTAGCAAGAAAATTTACAACACGTCAATATGTCAATTATACGACTAAGAAGAGATAATTACAAGTGCTACAGGGAAAAAAAGAAACCAGAACAAGGGAGATGGATGTGTGGATCTGTATGGATTGGGGTGGGGTAGGAATATTAGGGTTTTGAGTAGGAAGGTTAGTTTAGGCCTCATTGAGAAGGTGGCATTATTCATTTGAATCTTCAGACCAACTGTTAAGGGATGTGTTTAATTATGTACTATTACCCTCTTTTAAAAATTAATTCTATTGAAATATAGCATCTATATATATAAAACCCTAATATGCAAATAGACTGAACCGAACAACCGGTCGCTATGACATGCACTGACCACCAGGGGGTGCACACAGAACATGGCGGGTGTCAGCAGCAGGCAGCAGAGCATGGAACATGGCGGGCATCGGCCGTGGCTGGATAGTGGAGCAGGTGAGTGGGGACGCCAGACCAAGGCGGGGCGCCGGTTGCTGTCATCAGGGCGAGCCTCTGGTGGTTACTGAAAATTCTTTGCTCCTGTGCGCTGTGGCCCTGACGGGTGCTCACACCTGCTGCTGGCACTGGCCCCGCTTACACCAGGTGCTGGCACTGGAGCCGCCGATCGCACCCGCTGCCGGTTCCCAGCGCTGGCCCTGATCCCTTGGCGCCCTCAGTGGGTGCGAGTGGTGGCTGCCAGGCCCCATCATCCCTCAGGGCTTCTCCATCTGCCCCTGCTCCTGAGGGGTGATTGGGGCCGGCAGCCACCTCTTGCACCCACTACCGCTGCCAGCGACAGCCCCACTCATACCCACTGCTGGCGCCAGCCCCAATTGCTCTGCATTGTCAGCATGTGGGAGCAACAGTGGTGGCGGGAGCAGGGCTGCCAGCAGACAGGGGACTGGGGCTGTGGCGGGCCGGGCTGGGCAGGGGCACAGAGGATGGGCCGAGACCTGCCCTGTGCCCACCGCAGCCCCGCAGCCCACAGTTCCTTCAAGGTGCACAGATTCGTGCACTGGGCCCCTAGTATGTATATATACACTGAGTGGCCAGATTATTATGACCACCTGACATTTGTAGGCAAATTAGCCGTACACTGCATCGTATGGGATATGGAAGCTGAAGGCCTGTTCGAACACCTTTGCTGTCTGCAGTTACCCAGATAAAACGTCTCCAATTTGCACAGGAACACAAGGATTTTACAGTCGAGCATTGGAAAAAAAGTCATGTAGTCTGATTGATGAATCACGTTTCCAGTTGCATCATGCAGATGGCAGAGTGAGAATTTGGCGGAAACAGCATGAAAGCGTGCATTCCACATGCATGAGTACAACCCTTCAAGCTGGTGGGGCAGTGTTATGGTTTGGGGCATGTTTTGCTGGCATGATTTGGGCCCTTTAATCTGTGTGGAACAACATCTGAATAGCACAACATACCTAAGTATCGTTGCTGATCAAGTTCAGCCTATCATGTTGATGGCGTATCCCAATGGAGATGGCTTATTCCGACAAGACAATGCGCCATGCTATGGTGCTCGTATTGTGCAGGAGTGGTTTTAAGAACATGAGGGAGACTTTACCTTGCTTAGGTGGCCCCCACAATTATCAGATCTCAATCCAATTGAGCATTTGTGGGACGAAGTTAAAAGAACCATCAGGCAGCCGGTTCCACAACCATCAAATCTCACAGAACTGGACAGTGCTATTCATCAGGCATGGTGTCAGATTCCTCGCATCACCTTTCAACATCTCGTGGAGTCAATGCCAACAAGAATCGCCACAGTATTGAAGGCAAAAGGTGGCCCAACGAAGTACTGATGGGGTGGTCATAATAATCTGGCCACTCATCATAATATATATCCCACAGAAGGAAACATACACAACCAAATAAAAAAATTTCGCCGAAGCCGGTTTGGCTCAGTGGATAGAGCGTCGGTCTGCGGACTGAGAGGTCCCAGGTTCGATTCCAGTCAAGGGCATGTACCTGGGTTGCGGGCACATCCCCAGTAGGAGATGTGCAGGAGGCAGCTGATCGATGTTTCTCTCTCATTGATGTTTCTAACTCTCTATCTCTCTCCCTTCCTCTCTGTAAAAAATCAATAAAATATATATTTTTAAAAAATTTCTCCAACTTTAAAAGATTTTTGATACAAGGTATTAAATTTGGATTTTTGTCAATTCTCCACCCATGTTCCTCCACAAAATCTCCTTCCTCCATTGTGGCAACTCACCTGCCATCTACCATCCCATGTTTGACCCACTGGTATGAACATAAAATATATATTTTAAATGGAATGAATATTATCATAGATATTAGGTCAATGACAGTTCATTGTTTACTATCTGTAACTCTTTCTCTCTAACTCTTCTTGACATATCATATAATGCACTAATAAAGCTGAGAACTGCTACTGTACTCAAATTAAAATCTTTGTAAATCACCCCCTTCTTTTTCTCTTATTTTTCAGTTACGGTTTAATTTCAATATTATTTTGTATTGGTTTCATGTGTACAGCTTAGTAATTAGACACTCATATAAAGTCATCCTCTTTATGAAAAAATTAGAGACCCAGTGCACAAAATTCATGCACTCGGGAGGGGTGTTCCCTCAGCCCAGCCTTGCAGTCCAGGAGCCCTCAGGGGATGTCCAACTGACAGGGAGCAGGCCTAAACCTTCAGTCAGACATCCTTAGCGCTGCCACGGAAGCGGGAGAGGCTCCCGCCACCACCGCTGCACTCACCAGCCATGAGCCTGGCTTCTGGCTGAGTGGCGCTCCCCCTGTGGGAGCACACTGACCACCAGGGGGCATCTCCTGCATTGAGCATTTGTCCGCTGGTGGTCAGTGCACATCACAGTGACTGGTCGTACCGCCATTCAGTGGATTTGCATATTAGCCTTTTATTATATAGGATGGACTGGCTGTGTTATTTGAAATGAAATGGGTAAACGGGTGGTCAAATGGTCCTTCATGAGTTTTCAATTGTTTGCCTCTACACCCTGAAGAATAGCCCCGTCAGCAAGCAGAGGCCAATGTGAGGACTTTTAGGCCAGTGTTCCAGATGCCATTCTGCATGGCTGGTCTTTATGTCTGTCTTACTGATGTAAATAATGACTGCATGCCCTTCCCCACTCAGGATTTCTGTACTACACATCGTGTAGTCACCCTAGCAAAACTACCTTAACAACTTTTCAGAATACCTCACATAGCCTAAAAATATGTAAAAGCATGCCTGTGATATTTAGGTGAATATGGAGTTAAGAGGATTAATTACATGAAGACATATATGGAAATCTAATTCAGAAGGAATTGTCAGTTTAGAGTTATTTTCCTCATTGTGACTTGACATGCCTTTGCAGTAATCACTTTTTCCCTTTGGAATGATTGTAAATGATCAATTTGCAAATGACAATACTAGTATTGCTAATAAAACAACAACAGCACTATAACAATAACAACCTGTGATGAGTAACTGTATCTGGAACTCCACTGAAAAAACAAAACAGAGTTGCATACTAAAATTTTTGGGGGGGAATGTAAATCACAATGAATATTTTCCAAAGAGAATAAGATGAAAGATGAAAAAATAAAAAGAAAGGAAAGAAGGAAGAAAGGGAATATCCTATATGATAAAGAGCTAATATGCTAATTACACTGGTCAGTGGAACAACCTTCTTGAATGACCTTCCAGAATGACCAGTGGGCAGGGGGTGGGGCCGCGGGGCCGCGGGGCTGCAGGGCAGCAGGGGTTGTGAGGGCCGAGCCCCTTGCACGAATTTTGTGCATCGGGCCTCTGCTATTAAGATAAAGTAAAAACATTCCATGTCTCAAACAGGAGAATTATTAAATCAATGTATCCTAGTAAATCATTAAATCTGATGTTTATGAATAGTGAAAACTATTTTAAAACAGTAATGACAAATAGCTTTGTCTATGCAAACATACTATGAAAAAAGGCATTCAGATTTTCTCTGTATTTGATGGCAAAATCATGGGCATTGTTTACTTTCTCACACATCTCTTCAGAATTTTCAAGTTTTCTTTAATGAACACTACCTTCCCAGTCAAAACTTCTAAATGTATTGAAAATATAGGTATTTTTCATAACAAAACCCTATAGAAAGGGGACATTTTATTATCCTCGATATTTATTGTAAACCAACCTGCTGTTTACAACTTAAATGCAGGGGAAAGACTCCATCCTGTTGAGTTCAGTGTGGCTGAGTTCACCCGTCTGATATAAAATGCATTTTCTATTAGTGTGTGTGGCTATAAAGTCAATAAAAGGAACAGCGGTCCTCCCCATAGAATGCTCACCTACTGTCGTTTTCAGCTTATTATATAGCAAAGAGGAACAAAACACTCAGAGTAACAATGTATTTTTAATAGGTTCTCAAGCTGTCCCTTTCACAAAAGAATGTGTGGCTGAATACAGATGTGGCCGCTGAGAGGCTTTATATAGGTGGGCAGGCTGAACAAAAACCAGGTAGGGAGACGTTTATCTAACACAAATGCGTGGGCTTCTCGGGCATAAAGCCCACTGGTACTGCCGCTGGGTACCTAGCTCTGTTTTCCCATGAATGTGACTCAAATTTCCTGGGCATACTGTTTCTGGAAAGCAATGCAAAGATAGATCAAACATAAGTGTTAAAAATGCAGGAGGGTATGTAGGGGAATTGACTAATTTACAGAGAAACACGGAGAGACAAATGATGAGCATCTTCATAGACTCGGATGAGGCAAGTGCTCATCGGTTTAACATTTAAATGTAAAGATACATTTAAAGTTAGATGAACATCATAAGACACAATTAACATTTGGAGAAATTTTCCCCCCTCCTAGTGGCTGGATAAACATCTCCTTTGTTTCACTCCAACCCTACAATTTCACAATGCACTGCAGTATTTTCTTTGACTTGAAATGGTAGAGTTTCTACAGCCAATTAAAGAATGACCTTTAGGAAAAGCGAAAGGTTACCAACAAATGTAACTGTCTAGGACTGTCAGGCAATTAACAAAATTAAGGAAGGACTTAATGTTTGCCTTATGCAATTACTAGTTTACCTTCTGATCCCCTGCTGATTATAGTGGAAAAAAAATTCTCTATTATAAGAAAACACAACAGTGTTAGTGGGGTATTTAATGGGAACAGACTATCTCTTTTAAAATATGGAAGACAATAGGGAGTGGCAGGGACTGTGGCCAATTAGGGTTTCTACCTAAGGGCAGGCGGGGAGAATACTACTCTAGGGGTTTGCTGCTAGGAAAGATTGTGAGCCCAGCGTGTCTGTCAGAGCGTCAGATATCTCAGATTCTCGAATCTAAGTCCACATGGAGAATGAGGGACTTTCAAATTGAAATATAACATAAAAAATTGATTTTTTTTACATTGCAAAACGAATGCAGCGTGATGTGTGGAACACCCATTGGCCTTCTCTGATCTGACACCTAAATATAGTTGGAACTTTGGGATTATAATAGTAGCTATCTCATAGGGTTATTGTGAAGTGTAAATGAATTAATACAGGCAAAGCCCTTACTAGTAAGAGGGCGCATAGTAAATATTAGGAATTATTTAGTTATTGGTTGGGTAAAGAGGAACCTGTTATTCCTTTCTTCCCTCATGAAGGACAAGGAAAAACATTTTTCATTTCCTTAGCCCTAGACTGTAGTGCAGAATAGATATTCATAGCTGTTTGGTTGATTGCATAATTGTGGGAAAATGCAGCAAGTTTAGAATTGGAAAGACCAAGGTTTAAAACATGGCTGTGGTACTTAACTCTGTGACTTTGGATCGCAACTTTCTGAAAATTGGGAATAGTGAAACCTAATTGAATAGAGCAGTAATGAAAATTAGAGTTAAACTATGTGTAGTAGGCAGTAATTTGTATAGCTTTTTCTCTCTGGGATTACCCCTATCATTATGTTATCTTAAATGGCAAAGGGATTTTGCTGATTTAATTAAGGTTACTAAGGGGTTGTTCTTTTTTTTAAAAAAAATGTATTTTTGTTGATTTCAGAGAGGAAGGGAGAGAGAGAGAAATAGAAAAATCAATAATGAGAGAGAATCGTTGATAGACTGCTTCCTGCAGGCCCCACACCTGGGATCAAGCCTGCAACCCAGGCATGTGCCAGACCTAACTGTGAATCTAACCGTGACCTCCTGGGTAATAGATCAACACTCAATCACTGAGCCACGCTGTCCGGGCAGGAATTGTTCTTGAAACAGGGAGGTGATTTCAGGGGTTGGGGGGATGTCTAAGCTACACACATGAGCTCTTTAAAAGCAGAGGTTTCTCCTTCTGGTGGCAGAAGGATCAGCAAAGACTTAAAACATGAGACAGGCTTGACACCTTATTGCTGGTTTTGAAGATTGGTGAGATGAGGGGACCCGACAGGGAGGAGTTCCGGAGGCTTCTAGGAGCAGAGAGCAGCCGGCTGCTCTAAGCCAGGAAGGGAAAGGGACCTCAGATTCACAGCCACGTAGGAAGAACTGACTTTGGACACAACCTGCATACACTGGAAGCAGATCTGCTCCAGAGGTTGGAGGGAAGAGCCCACCCCGTCCGAAACCTTGATTGCCGCCTGTGAGAAGCCCGAGCCGAGGGCCCACTGAGTCCGTCCAGCCTTCTGACCTTCAGAACTGTTCCCTGATAAGTGGGGGCTCTTTAGGCCACGGCATGTACAGTCATCTTCTACACAGCAATAGAAGCCAATATGGCATGGAACTTGTGTGACAGTAGTTACATATTACCTGTTAGCTATTATGATAATTAAACTAGAGGCCTGGTGCACGGATTTGTGCACCAGTGGGGTCCCTCAGCCTGGCCTGTGCCCTCTTGCAATCTGGGACCTCTCAGGGGATGTTGGACTGCCAGTTTCAGCCCCACAGATCAGGCCGAAACCGGCAGTCCGACATCCCCTGAGGCATGTAGTAGTGTGCGAAGTGGCAGGCGGCCAGGGAGGAGCCCGAGCCTGGGCCAGGTGCTATGCCGCTCCTGCTCATCCTGGCCCCACTGCGCCTGCCGTCACCGCTCAGTAGCACTGCCAAGGAGGCAGGAGAGGCTCGCACTGCCGCAGCAGCACTCACCAGCCATGAGCCTGGCATCTGGTGCCCATCAGTCAGCTCAGCGGCGCTCTTGCTGCAGGAGCACACTGACCACCAGGGGGCAACTCCTGCATTGAGCATCTGCCCCCCTGGTGGCCAGTGCGCGTCATAGCGACTGGTCGTTTGGTCATTTGGTCGCTTAGGCTTTTATGTATATAGACATTTGTTCAGTGAATCAAGGTTGAGAGTTTGCTGTTAACATTCTGTCACCAGGCAAAAAGTCTCAGACGTCTTTTTTTCCTCTTACCCTTCTGCATCTGAGATCAAACCTAGATACTTTACAAAGTCAAGAACTTCAAGACAGTGGGAAGGAGTGTGGCAAAAGAAAAGGGAAGTTGGATCAAATGGCTGGGCACCTCCAAGTTCACGCAACTTGACACAAAAAAATCAATCATCAAAGTATGCTGTCCTCTAATTAATATGTAAAACATCTGTTGAAATATCCATATGACCCATATACTAGTACATGTTTTCGCACTTGGACTACTCGTTGCATAACCATCTTCTCTCCCTTTCTCCCTCCTGTCCTCCTTCCTTTTCTTATAATCACATACAAGTAATTTTAAATATGAATTTACTTGATTAATCAAAAAACTAGGTAGAATTTGAGAAAATTTAGGTGTTTGGAGAGCATGTTTAAAAGTAAACTTGTAGACATCTTTGTATTAGGTGAAATAAAACTAATTCGAAAAATATATTTCAGGAAATCTTACCATGGATAGTTAAACATAATAATATAGATAATAGAGTTATGGGTAAGCTTTTTTTTATCAAGTTGTTTTAATGTATCTAAAATTAAAAGAAAAACAACTTAGCAAAATTAAAATGACACAATATTTCTATTAAGTTCACAAATACAAGCTTATTTTTAGTGACCTCCACAGAACTTGACATTGTTAGAAACGCACAATGTTAACTAAGGACACATCCATCTTAAGAAAATATCACAAAAAATAAAACAGTGAGCTTTTGATCTCATTGAAAATTCTCAAACATACATGTTTAGTTCCATATACACCCAGGTCTTGAATCTTAACCAAACCCTAACAACTTTCCATTAAAATATTATTCTATTGTATTAAAATCATTCACTCAATGAGTTGAATTATCCCTTCCTATTTGAATCTAGTTGATTATATAGAAGCATCCGCAACACACAATTTTACCAAAAAAAATAATAATACAATAAAATAAATAAATTGACACTATGTTAAACACTTATTATTCTTTCCCCCCCTATGTCTTTAATTTTCTTGGAAGAAGAGGAGTAGATAAAGCTTTTCTATGCTTACGTTATAACAATTCCTTATGGATCTCCTTCTTGTACTCAGTGTGTTATACAGAGCAGGAGAAACCATACATGTCGTGGGCATTGTTTTAAATTCAAATGGCAATACTTCTTGGGTGAACAGCCTTCCTCCTGCATTACGTTTGGCCAGACCTACCCTCCTCAAGCAGCAGCTACACTAACACTCACTTTGAAGTATTTATCTCAAGAAGCTAGTATTTAATTGAGTGGGTCTATTTTTAATAGTTTAATAGCCACTGGGTAGTGTTTAGAGCAGTGTTTTGCAACACTGAGCACACTCTGTAATAACTTGGGAAGATGAAAAGAAGCAATGCCTGGGTCCCACACCAAACTGAGTGCATTAGAATTTCTCTGGATGGGATGGGCGCATCAGAAATCTTTTTTATATGAGTGATTTAATGTGGAGTCAAGTTGAGAATCACTGCTTTATAAAAACACTTTATGGTGTAGCCTTTGGAAGTCCCAAGAAGTTGGAATGTTTGACTTGTGTGGATGTTTTGCTACTTGAAAATAGCCAAAAGCACTTCAGAGCCACTATTGATGAAGAAATAAAGTAAAGAATGAGGTAGTGAATTTGATTTTTATATCACACAAAAATGTGCTGGAGATAGCTTTCAGAGAGGAAACCAAAGGCACTTTTCTCTCTAAAACTTTATTTTGAAAATTCTCAAACATACAGAAATAAAGTATGGTAAATAAACACCCCATGTAAGCCTACCAACTAAATTCAAAAGTTAATATTTCTTTACATGTGCTTTTTATCTATCTATCTATCTATCTATCTATCTATCTATCTATCATCTATCTTTCTACCTAAATAGCTGTCTCAGGATTTAGGCTATTGGGTAATATAATTAAAATAGAAAAGTGTATAGCCTTGGTTAAAGAACAAAAGTTCAATCTGGTAAATTTGAAGAGCTAATTGGTTTTATTAGGCAATAAATTAATTGGGAAGCACCCCATGTAGAAAGTAGATTATCCAAGAGGCTGTACAAAAGGAAAGGATTTCATAGGCAGAAGGCTGGGGCAGAAAGACTATTTAGCGAAAGAAAGGACTGCATCAGGCCAGGATGGCTTCTTGTTGGGGGAAGAAAATGGCAGGGATTTTAACTTGCAGATGAACTCACGAATGCTAACTGTGGTGAAGTGATTCATAATAAGAAATCTATATTTGGTCTTCATCCACTTTCTGGCACAGAGCACCCCAAACCCTGTAATATCTGAATTATGAAAGCAATAAAGATGTCTTTTGTGATGTTAATGAGGTTGTTGTGCCCAGATTTCAAGGTTCCCAAAAAGCCCATCAGGGAGCCAGCGAGTCCGATGCAAAAGCAAAGAGTCCTTCATTTCAAACTAGTTCGGCTCCCCGACCACACTCACCCATGCAACAACGGTAAGCCCAGTGGCCGCGAGAGAGAGAGGCCTGATGGGATTGTGGGTTTTATAGTAAGGGCAGGGGAGGGGACTGTGGGCCCCGCCGATTGGCCAGGCGCTAGTCGGGTCTTGTTACACAGGATCTGGTCATATTGTCATTGGTTAGTCCAGAGAAATCCTGGGCGTGGCCAGCAGAGGCCTGGGCCTCCGGGAAGAAGCCCCCGCCGAGCACATAGCTCTGCCCAAAAATGGAGGACCCAGGGCAAGATGGAGGGCGCAGTCCTCGCCCCCTCAAGGGCGAGCTGAGCCCGGGCTCCAGGGGCCAGGCCGGTTGCCAGTGGTCCAGCAGATTGACCAGTTCCAGCCCAAACAGGAAGTCCACATCCTCCGTCTTGTCCCCGGGGGCGCCGGTGATCGCCTCCTCCTCCATCTCCTCGGGCGAGGGCACACGCCCCGCCCCGCCCCGCCCCGCCCCGCCGCCGCCGCCGCTGCCGCCGCTGCCACTGCTGCGTGGGTCCAGTTCGGGGGTGGTGGGCGGGTGGCCTGTGCCGGGCTCCCGCTGTGGGCTGGGGAGTCGGTGCCCGAGGCCGCCAGCAGTGTGGTCAGGCTGTGCCTCATGGGGCCCTGCGGCCGGCCCACGTAGGCCCCACGATGACTCGCCCTTTCAAGGTGAGTTTTGAAATGTATCTAAGGTTGTCCTTGGAGTCTACCACGGGATTTGAGGGCCATTGCATAACCTCCCAGGGCTAGAGGTTGAGTTTCATCACCTATGACCAATGATTAAATCAACCATGTCTTTGTAAGGAAGCTTCCATAAAAACCCAGAAGGATGGGTCTCAGATGGCTTCTGGGTTGGTGAACACCTGGGGAATGGGGGGGGGGGGGATGGCACTCTCAGAGGGCATGGAGGCTCAGTGCTCTTTCCCCACACCCTGCCCTGTGCCTCGCTTCCATCTGATGCGGGGCGTTCATGATTATATCCTTTGATAATAAATCAGTAATCTAGTAGGTAACATGTTTCTTTCAGTTCTATGAACCAATCTAGCAAATTAATTCAACCTAGGGAGGAGGTGGACCTCTGATTTAGAGGCAGTTGATCAGAAGTACAGGTTGGGGCATTAAAAACTGGTTAGATTTGACCATGTCTCAATATAGTGACTGGAAGTAAAGAACATCAGTGAATATCTTATGGTGAAGAAACAAATGAAAGCCTATACAGACTCCTCTTGAAATGCTCCTGCCCTTTCAAAATATCTCTGAAACAGGTATACACTTCAGGGACGGATCCTCCGAAAGTTGTGTGGGAGAAACAAAAATGATAAACTAGCTTAAGAGCAAAATAAAAAAGGTGGAAAACAGTAACAACATAAGGCATGCAAGTTGTTGATATCTCCTGAGGGTCAACATCTACTTACAACAGAGATGGTAGAGAGAGATCACCAACTACTCTGGACTTCAAGTCCAATCTCCTGTAAATTGGGGATTATAATACCAACAGCCTCAGAAGTTTGTTGTGCTGTTAGAGATAATGCATCCAAAGCACTTCAAAACGCTCTGAGATTTCAGGGAAGGGTCTGTAATCCTCACATAAAGGACATAACATTTATCATATACTTAATAGGGATCCGATTTTATTGTCCAAAGGAACGCCTCCTGAAAATATCTGCCAAGTTCAAAGACTAGAGACAATTGCTCCTGCAGTCCCTTTAGATCTTTCCTACTCTCCACTTTAATTTTGTGAACCAATTGGTGTTGGCAGATGGGCCCATTTATCATCTTTGCAAATCGACGCCATTAAGTGTAAAACTGTTTCTTGGGTCTAGTGCGAGAGATGAAAGACTTGGGCTTGATATATACTTTTAAAAGACTGCCTGTGGCAGTTTCAAATGGCTAGTCCATGCTAACATTTCCAAAAGGTAAAAGATTAAAAAATGCAAGCATCTGTGTACCAATGAAGAGCAGGTAAAACATGGAAATAGTCAAAGAGAATGCCAAAATAGCGGAAAGCAGATCTTAATATCTCTTCCTTACCTCTGGGTATCATTTATTTAATATTTTTAAATTCTTTTGAAGGAAAAGCAAAAATAGATGAATCACTGATATAAATATATCTAGACAACCTCCCAAGTCTCCCTGGGAAATAGAAAGAAAATCTTAGTTATCAGTGCTTAGATTTTACCAGATAACACCCAAAACTTACTTCGTGTCTAAGGAAACATTGTTATATCATGTCCCAGCATGCTTCCATGACAAGTTTCCAGGCAGCGAGTAAACCCTTATTTTTAAGGTGTCTTTCTTCTAATTAAGCTCAATGACCTCAAACAAGTCACTTAGCCTCTTAGAACATTGATTTTCTTTTTCTGGAAAACAGGGATTATGATGTTGTCCTTCCTCCAAGAGCAATTTCAAGGATCAAAGCACTTTTGATGATAGAGGCATTACATATATGATAGTGGTATTCTAGCTCTCAGAAATGTTACAGAGTAAAAGTATACCATTTATTCGGAAAAATTCTTAAATCTCTATGAATTTGGGTTACTATATTCTGCATATTTGACACCAGGACTCTGGTTTCCTTTCATTTATTTATTTTTTATATTTTTATTGATTTCAGAGAGGAAGAGAGAGGGAGTGAGAGATAGAAACATCAATGATGAGAGAAAATCATTGATGGGCTGCCTTCTGCAGGACCCACACTGGGGATTGAGTCTGTAACCCAGGCATAGTGCCCTGACCGGGAATCGAACCATAACCTACTGGTTCACAGGTTGATGCTCAATCGCTGAGCCAAGCTGGCTGGGCTATGGTTTCCTTTTAAAAAGAGCTTTAGTGATATTCATTCCCATCTCAATCAAGTGAAAAGAAAGTTGACATCAGTAATAATTACAACATATAGCATATTGTCCAGCTGTCATAAATCACAGTTTAAAGTCAAGTGCAAGGATAAGAATGAAAGAGCCGGGACCATACATGTTAGAGTGAAAAGAAGGCCATACTGAGTTGTCTTAGGTAAAGACTCAGACTTTCTCTGAACCAAGGTTCCTGATATAATCCACTAATCAAAGGTCATGCTAGTGGCTATCCTATAGAATAAAAGGCTAATATGCAAATTGTCCTCTCAACAGGGAGTCCAACCTGGAGTTCAACCAGGGAGCAGGGCCAGCCAGCCAACCATCCGCAGCCCCTCCCCCTGGCTGGCCCAATCGGCTCCAACTGGGGTGGGCCAGCCGGACCCCACCTGTGCACGAATTCGTGCACCAGGCCTCTAGTAACATATAAAAAGCAATAGATGTCTTATATTGAGAAAAATAAAGCTGGCTAGATTCTACCATCTATCTTATTTTTTGTATTCCATTAATTCTCTTTGGCATATGCAGCTCCGTCAGCAACATGAGATTGCCAAGTGTACCTGTAGGTGGCTGTGGGAGTTTCTCCAGGCCATTTACTTTACAATTTCGGATGCTATGTTCTCTGACCCCCTCAGTGCACCGTTTCAGCCACTTCCTAATGGTCCTGTGCACAACCACAAAGAAGAGAAGCTCCATTCAAACTTCCAGAACTCATCTCAGCAGGGTGAGATTATGGGCCCCCCCAAACCAAGACATTTAAGGAGGATGATAAATGTGTTTAGTTACCCACCCAATTCTACCTTATAGACCATTGTTCTCCTTAGTACCAAGATATTGGTGATGGGAAATAATTCAGCATGCAAGTTCTATGTTCAAATTTCTGATTCTGCCACTGACTGTGTGAACAACCTCTTCATCTATTTCAATGGAAACATCGTTCCTTGTAAGATTAGAAGTTTTAACAGGAACACACACAGTACCTCAATAACAGCAAAGTTCATATTACAGAATGGTTTCTACTACATTCATAGGATGTTATTGGGCATCTTAGAATAGCATCTTTATCAAGGAAACTTTCAAATTCCCTTATAAGGCAAATGCATGCAGAGATCAATAGGAAAAACAAACTGATATTTATGGAAATTGTATATTAAAAGTAACCTCATGATACAGCATGCTATTTTTTATGGCAACTTTAGGTTGTAACTCTTACTGTTCCCATTTTACAGAGGAGAAAACAGACATGAAGAAAGCACTCAAGATTGTGCCAGGCCAGATCAGCCAAGCGTTTGGTGAGCCTGAAGGGGGTGGGGTGGGGTGGCAAAGGATGTAGAAAAGACAGACAGAGAGAATAAGCTGGGTCTAGGTGGATCTTCCTGTGCCTGGCTGAGGCCACAGAGAGAAACCCAGACAGCAAGCTGAGCCTTTATTTTATAGCCAGAGGTAAACAAGGTAGTGGTCACCATAGTTACAATGTTCTTGTGAGTTTCACTTGTTTTGGCAGCACTTGCTGCACCTCCCACAGCCCATTAGCTACCCAGATAAGATCTAGGGAGCATCATAAAGTCAAGCCTAATTATGCTAAGAGGGCTGTACCCTCTAAGCTGGGACTTGTTTGTGGCTTTGCCAACAGGTCCAGCCGTGGGCAAACTACAGCCCGCGGGCCAGATCCGGCCCATTTGAAATGAATAAAACTATTGAAAAAAAAAGACCGTACCCTTTTATGTAATGATGTTTACTTTGAATTTATATTAGTTCACACAAACACTCCATCCATGCTTTTGTTCCGGCCCTCCAGTCCAGTTTAAGAACCCATTGTGGCCCTCGAGTCAAAAAGTTTGCCCACCCCTGGGTCAGACCCAGGCTTAACCCTATAGGTGCTCCTTACACAAGATCATAAGGCAAGAAACAAAACTAGGGTAACAATAACATCACCAACAGTAGTAGGAGCAGCAAAAATGACAACCATAACAACAGCGACAACAAACTAACATTTGGTGCCAGTAATAATCCCAGATCTCTAGCTGAAATCCCTACACACACCAATTGTTTAGTTGCTTCTCCACAAGCACAAAAACAACATTTTGAGCAGTGGCTCTCAACCCTGGCTGCACATTACAATGACCAGGGGGGCAGTCAAAGAATACTGACACTCCGCACCCTCCCCTGAGATCCTGACTCCATTGGTCTACAGTGGGGCCCAGAGATTGCTATTCTCATGGAAAGTTATTCCAATGCACAGAACTGAAGTCCTTCCCCAAACTTGCCACTTAAAAACCCTCACTCTTGCACAGCAGGTGTGGCTGTTGGTTGAGCGCTGACCCATGCACCAAGGGGTCGCTGGTTCCATTCCCGGACAGGGCACATGCCTGGGTTTCGGGCTCAGTCCTCAGTGTGGGGCATGTAGGAGGCAGCCTATCAATGATTCTTTCTCATCATTGATGTTTCCCTCTCTCTCCTCCTCTCCCTTCCTCTCTCCCTAGAAATCTATAAAAACATATTTTTAAAACCCTGAAACTCTTATGCTTAAACTCTCTGTAATTCTAACTCCATGTCCCTTTGCACTGTGGCAGCGGCTGTCCCTTTTCCCGGGCACATATTGTCTTGTCTTTAAAGCAGACTTTGGCTTCACACTGAATTCTTTTAACACCTGTTCCCACTCTCTCCCCTCCCCACTGGGCACCAAGAGCAGGGAATAAATCTGAGTTTCAAAGGACTTATTAGCACCTACTTGTCAGACTAAGGCTTGCACGTCCTTGCTTATAACATGTTTCTGCTCCCCAGCTGCACGGTGCTAGTCTAACACGGGGCTGGCTGAGAACAAGACAAGAGGCAAAACCAGCATGGAGCGTGTTGATGGCCACAGCTGTTTGTGAGCTGACTTCTTCCCACCTCTGCACTTCCTAGGCCAGTGGTCGGCAAACTCATTAGTCAACAGAGCCAAATATCAACAGTACAACGATTGAAATTTCTTTTGAGAGCCACATTTTTTAAACTTAAACTATATAGGTAGGTACATTGTTATTAACTTAATTAGGGTACTCCTAAGGCTTAGGAAGTGCCACACTCAAGGGGCCAAAGAGCTGCATGTGGCTCTCGAGCTGCAGTTTGCCGACCACGGTCCAGGCCATGAAATGGAACAGGGCAGTTATAGCTGGAGGGTTTCTATCTCATGCAGAGCCTATGAGTCCACCCACCTCAGGGTACCTGAAGGTGGAAGCTGTGGAAAGTGTGGATTTCTAGGATGAACTCAAGTCTTTCACATCAAAGTCCCTGATGGAATTCTGTGTGAATACATTTTTAAGGTGATGCTGATGAACATAAAACTTTGAGAATAACTTTCCTTTAAACAGGGCCTATACCTAGGCTAGCATAACAAATCACATCTACAAGATGACACAGATCTGAGTTTCTCAACAGCGACACTGTTGACTTGCTTTTCCCATGAAGGTTGATGGCTATTATGTGCATTGGAGGGTAATCTGCAGTCTCTGCCCATTACAGGTTAATAGCATGTCCTCATCGTGATAATCAAAATTATCGGGACATTGCCATATGTTGCCTGGAGGGGAAGGCAACATAGCTCCCACGTGAGAACCACTGACATTGATAAGAAGAGAGATCGAGGGTATAGCTGAACTCCAAACCAGTTTTATACTATGATTCTTCCTAAAACCAATGTTTTACTTCCTTACCCACCCTAATACACACTACTATCTTCACGGCTAATTATATGACACAATGATTGCGTGCCCACTATATGGCAGGAGTGTTACCAGGTAGTCATGTCTATTACCTCACTTACTCGTATTGTCCTCTGCTCGGCACTAGAGCCCACAGGCCCCCAGTCCAGGTGTAGCTCCAGACTGCTGGGCTCTGATCGGGATTCCATCACTTCACAACCACACCCTTGGGAATGTGACCAGCCTCGGTTTCAACAGAGACAACAACAACGAAGAGGTAATACGGTAAAAGGATAAGGTAAATAAGGTAAAAAGTTAACAAAAATGTGAAAAAGAACAGAATCTACCTCACAGGTAGATGTGTAATTGCTTATAAAGTAGTCCCTCCTTATCTGTGGTTTTTATTTCATTTACCCCACAGCCAACCATGGTCCAAACATTTTACATGGGAAATTCCAGAAATAAACATTTCATGACTTTTCAGTTGTGCGCCGTTCTGAGCGGTGTGATGAAATCTTGTGCCATCCTAAACTGTCCTACCCAGGCCATGAACCCACCCAGGCCTGTATCCATACTACATACAGGACCCACCAAGTAGCTACGGAATAGCCCTCTAGGTCATTAGGTCAACTGTGACAGGATCACAGTGCTTGTGTTCCAGTGACCCTATTTTACTTCGTAATGTCACATTCACATAATGTTTATTACAGTACTAGAGGCCCAGTGCACAAAATTCGTGCATGGGAAGGGCGGAGTTCCCCCAGCCTGACCTGTGCCCTCTCGCAGTCTGGGACCACTCGGGGGATATCCTCCTGCCGGCTTCGGCCCGCTCCCTGTGGGGGACGGGCCTAAGCCAGCAGTCAGACATCCCTCTCTCAGTCTGGGAGCCCTCGCTCCTTATTGCTCACCTGCAGTGTGCTCGCCAGCCATGAGCCCAGCTTCTGGCTGAGCAGTGCTCCCACTGTGGGAGCACACTGACCACCAGGGGGCAGCTCCTGCATTGAGTGTCTACCCCCTGGTGGTCAATGCGCATCATAGCAACCAGTTGTTCCACCATTTGGTCGATTTGCATATTAGGGTTTTATTATATAGGATTTTATACGTGTCCTACTTTATTGAAGTTGTTAACCTCTTACTGGGCCTAATTTATAAATTAAACTTTATCACAGTTATGTATGATAGGAAAACACAGTAAATATAGGGCTCCATACTATTCGTGGTCCCAGGCATCCACTGGGCGTCTTGAAATGTATCTCCTGTGGATAAGCAGGGGCGACTGTAAGGTGCTTCTTTTTTTTTATTTAATAATATAATTTTATTGACTTCAGAGAGAAAGGGAGAGGAAGAGAGAGATAGAAACATCAATGATGAGAGAGAATCAGGCTGCCGACTGCATGCCCCCTACTGGGAATCAAGTCCTCAACCTAGACATGTGCCCTGACCAGAATTGATTTGAGACCTCCTGGTTTATAGGTCCACGCTCAACCACTGAGCCACGCAGGCCAGGCTGTAAGGTGCTTCTAATAGTCATTAATACAGAAAAAATAGCTAACATTTACTGAATTTTTATAAATTATCTTAATCCCATTTTACAGATAAGCAGATTAATTCACTCCAAGTCCCAGACTTACAAAATCTCCCAGCTTGGATTCAAGTTCAAGATTGTCCGATTCACCCTAGCAGGTTTGGCTCAGTGGATAGAGTGTCGGCCTGCAGTCCAAAGGGTCCCAGGTTCAATCCTGGTCAAGGGCAAGTACCTTGGTTGCAGGCTCCTCCCTGGCCGTGCCGGAGACAACCAATTGATGTGTTTCTCTCACAGGGATGTTTCTCTCTGTCTTTCACTCTCTCTTCTACTCTCCCTAAAAATCAGTGGAAAAATAACCTCAGGTGAGGATTAACAAACAAACAAACAAACAAAAGATTGTCTGATTCAAGTACCCTATCACTTTTCATTACACCACACTGCCAGGTAGCATGTGAGTGCCTGCATCAAGATCTTTCCCATCTTCCCCTCCTCCTTCCCCTTGGCAACAATAGCCCTCTAGTCTGGTCCAGACTGATATTTGTTTGCTTGGATATGTAAATCCACTAAAAAGTGCGGGTCTTAACAAATTATCAGAAACACATGAAACTCTAATGGAACCTGCCCTTCTTTGGAATGAAATACTAATTCAAACCATTTGTGGCAGCAAGGTACTCTGGGAAAAGTCCTGGAGCCGTGCTGAGCAAACTACAGCCTGCTGAAGTTTTCTCTTTCCTTTGACATATTCCATCCCACGTTGTCCTGATGCATTTTAACTCACTTGAATACATCCTGCATATAGTGCGTACTCAGTAAATATCTTTAAAAAAATGAATAAGTGACTTGGTGAAAATCTCCTGATATTTTCCACAGCAGATCTTTAAAGGATGACAATTTTTTTTTCTCATTCCAGTGTGTACATGCTCAAATATTTTGGTATCTAAACTTAAGTCACTGATTTAAAAAAAAAAAAAGACCCTTTGAATATTTTTGAACCATGTATACAAATTTTATTTAGGAAATAATTTTCTCTTGTGCAACACAATGAATTTGAATGTGCTTTCTTCTCACAGGGTTAATTTCAGCTCACTGCAAAAGAGAGGGGGGAAGTACTTATTCCAGAAGATAAATAAATTTGGTGACTTTAAGGTTTGCAATTTATTGCTTTACCTTCTGGGGAAGTACGGCAGACAGGGACACACATTATTCTGTCTGAATAATTTGTGCGCCGATGAAATTCCCAGTCAACAATTAATATGGCGGGTTCTTTGAGAGTTAATGTATTTATAGATAATTTGTAAGTACTGAATTTTTAAGTGGTTTTAAATATCCAGGTAAGCAATGTAAGCCCAGAATAATCTGCACATTCATTTGCTAAACAGTTTATGACAGAACATATTGCTGCCTTCTGAGCCCATGGTTTATTTTATCCTTTAGGTCTATAAATCGCTGTTCAACATAATAGGGGGATTTAAACCTGTTAATGTCAGTAAATCTCTGAGGATTATAAAACAATGGTTATCAACTCTGAAGTAAAATAATTTCCTGATGAACCAGGGCTCAATGAGAAGGACCGTTAACTTTCTTAGTATTAAGGGGACTCCCCATCACCATCACTTTAAGTGCCCATGCATGCTTATTGATTAATTGACTAGAAGAAGAGGTGGTGCATACATCAACCTTGACTCATGGAGGGAAAGCATTATCGAACTGGAGTCATTGCTATCTTCACGAGACTCTGATTGGGGAACAGATGGGAACACCAGAATAGATTTGATTAATATTTTTAAATGTTGAAAAAGTTCTGATTCTAAAAAAAAAAATAACCAATCCAAAGCATTAATTTATTCAGTTCTCTGTTGAAAACAAGTAGCACTCCAGATGCCCCTGAAATTGCATTTATACAGTGGGAATGGGGGTACCATGGTTTTATTAAGACATGTTCTCTTTGATGATGTACAAGACACAATATTCCCTTTTGGAAGTCATAAAGCAAATAGAGGGACCTGCTAGTAATAACTCATTTAGTAATAATTCCTGATAAGGCAATACATTTTGACAGAAGGACTGTTTTAGCAGCAGAATGAACATGGGTCATGGAGACAGATCACCCTGGGTTAGCTTGTTGGCTCTACCATTTCCTCTTGGTGTGTCTTTTGGTGACATCTTTAATTATTTATTCATTGAGTCTGAAATTCATATACAGTGAAATTCACTCATTTTGATGTTCAGATCTATGAGTTCTGAGAAATGCCTGGTGTGGTTTAATCGTCACCACAATCCAACCAGGATATATAGAAGTTCCATCACCCAAAATCACTGTGCTGCCCCCTGGTAGTCACTCTGTCACACTCTGGCAACCAATCATCTGCTTTCCCTTCATTTCTGTAGTTTCTCCTTTTCCAAAATGCCACTTAAATTAACTGACATGCAGTCTTTTGAGTTTGGATTTTTTTTTAACATATTAAAATGTATAGCCACCCAAAATGAACACTTGTGTTCACACAAAAACCTGTATTTGAATTTTTATAGCAGTAATTCGTAATTGCTAAAAAATGAAACAAAACAAAACTGAAAACAACCTAAATGTCAACTGGTGGATAAACAGGCTCTGGTAGATCTCATGGAAAAATACTCAGTGAACAAATTACTACCATATAAAACAATGTGGATTAATTTTAACTGTTTTGGCAAATTTTTAAACTTTGTGATCCTCAGACCTCTTAGGTGAGAAATGAAGATAATCCCACATTGCAAGTTTATGTCCAGAGCTGGAATATTTAATGTAAAATACCTTGTTTTTTGTTCAACTCATGGAAGTTGCTCACAATATCTTTCACACTATTAGCATAATTTGTCTAAAAGGTGAGTCGATTGAGTGAACTAAATAACAGGGGTGAAAAATGAGTATACATCCAATCAAAGTCACATCAATGGCATAATTGCGAGTGTCCTGGTTATGGAATGAAGGGATGGTATAAGAATTCAGGCTATAAATGCTATTTCCCTGATCCTAGGGAGGAGAGACAATGCCCACAGCCCAAGAAAGAGTGTTTTCTTACCAGTTATAGTCACTGTGTTTAAAAAATTATAATAAAAAATAATAATGGCAAAAACAACATCAAAACAAATAATATAAACAATACACCACACTCCTATATAGCACAGATCCTGTGCCAAGCACTTATTTTCACATAAAGGCTCCCACTCGCACATCTCCATATTTTAATAGTTACTATTATCATTATTGCCATTATCGTTAATAGCTGTTACTACAAGACACTATGCTATGTCAAGGTACTATGCTAAACTGCTTCCATACATTATCTTATTTAATATGCATAACAATCTAATAGGCAGATTACCATATCCCAAATTTAACAGATGAGGAAAGTGAGATTAGAGAGGCTTAACAATTAAAGCCACTGGATTTAGAACCCAAACAGATGGCATCAGAACCAAGGTACGGATATACTGTTGCCTCCTAAATGGAAATGTTTATTAAACACAAACATTTTCAGCACTTTCATATAAAGATTTCCAGAAATTATATTGAAACAACATCCTACATGTAACATGGATTTACATCCCATCTTTAATTTGTAGAATCCATGTTATACAGACACAAGAATTTAGACTTATCAGAGCTAGATTATCAGTTACCTGAGGGCACACAATAGATTTCATCCATGTCCACCTTCTTCAAAAAACATATTTAGTGGAATAAATAATGTTAGCTTCTCTCTTTACAAATTAAGTATCAATTCAAATTTATTTGTCAAGTTTATTTGATTTATAATTGCGATTGCAACATAAGTGTATTTGTTTTTACTTCTTAGGATATGAGTAGAAGGAAGTAGGATTTAGAAGAAATGTAAGGTAGAATTTACTAGATTTTGGCAATTTACTGGTTTAAAATTACTGGGCAATGCTTTTACTTGCCTGCCGCAATATAGCCTTTTCTTCAATATGATGAAAGGTGACTTGCAACCAGCTGCCCCTCCCTGTATGCTTTCAAGCTCAATTGCAGGAAGACTCAAGTAGTTGATATTTACAGAGTTTTCCGCCTGTCTGTAGGGACACAGCCCAGCATGCAATTTTGTGGTTTACCTAGCAAGCTGTATTCCCCACTGAGGCTTAGTCACTGCCTACCAGCCAAGAATAAAGGTACAAGGAATTCTGGGAAATAAGTGGATATTATTTTAAAACCAAACAAGCCTAATTTAACTAACAAGCTATTTCCAGGCCTTCTGCTTTTGCTCAGCCATACAATACCTTCCATGTGCTCTCCAGGACTGCGAGAAAGGAGAAGTTCTTTATACATACATAAAACCAAAGTAATACCAGCAAGATTCTCAAAGGTGTAGGATGCAATGAGACTGAAATCCTTCTGAAAGCGTAAAACTATGAACATGGCTAAGCAGGAAATGAATTGTGTACTACTGAGAGGCATTATGTTAGAAAAAGGCATTGCATTCAAAGCAGGAAAGGATGGAAAATATGTCTAGTCTTCACACAACAAAGATCAATTCCAAAGAAAGTAATTTACAGGAGCCACTAAAATTTAACATCTGCTCACTTTGTGATATAGCAATTCCACTCCTTAGTACACACCTGGTAGGAATGTGCAGGTACATTTATTTAAAAATATGTTCTAGAATGTTCACAACAATGCTATATAATAATCCTATATAATAAAAGGGTAATATGCAAATCGACTGAACGGTGGAACGACCCATCGCTATGATGTGCACTGACCACCAGGAGGCAGATGCTCAACGCAGGAGCTGCCCCCTGGTGTTTAGTGCGCTCCCACAGGGGGAGTGCCGCTCAGCCAGAAGCCGGGCTTATGGCTGGTGAGTGCAGCAGGTGTGGCGGGAGCCTCTTCTGCCTCTGTGGTAGTGCTAAGAATGTGGGGAGTGGCAGCAGGGAGCGGGCCTAAGCTGTCAGTTGGACATCCCCCAAGGCTCCCAGACTGCAAAAGGGTGCAGGCTGGACTGAGGGAGCCCTCCACCCCCCAGTGCACAAATGTTGTGCACCGGGCCTCTAATATTTCATAATATCCAAAAGTTGGAAATTACCAAAATGCCAATCATCTCCACTGGATAAATAAATTGATATCTATGCCTAGCTGAATGCAACACAACAATGAGTGTAAACTTTATATAACTTTACAACAATATGGATGATTGTTGAAATTATAATGCTAAGTAAAAGGAGCCAGACACCATAGGATTCCAAGTAGATGACATATAAAAGTCACATACACACATAAAACTAATCAATGCTGTTAGAAGTCAGGAAATGCTTACTCTGAGGGGCTTGGGGAAATGATGGGAGAGTGTATGAGGAAGTTTTAATGAAGACAAGTAATGCTTTTTTCCCTGAATCTGGGTGTTGCACACACATGTGTGTTAAGTTTATGAAGATTCACAATCTGTTGATGTCCGACATACACTTTTCTACCTAAATGTTGTACTTCGACATATCATTAAAATAACAACCAAGTCCAATGTTATTAGTGAAGAGGAGAAAATATATAGTTATGCCTTATCTATCACAGCAGAAAACAAAACAAAAACAGAATCTTGACCAAGAGAGGCTCCATAAATAAGAGAAGGGATTGTTCTGCTCTGGACACAATGCTGGTCATATGGGTATATAACAATGGGAATATTGTTTAATTCAAACTGTCTCAGAGCAGGATGACAGGATAAACACAAGCTGGCATGTCAGTCAAAGCTGGAGTCCAATCTGGGCTCTATGACTCTCTAGCTAAGTAAACTTAACTTGGGTGATATTTTGAAAGATAGTCAATGCTCTGAGGAACACTGTGAGGCTGCCATTGGCACGATGGATTTAGTAGATAAAAATTACCCGGGATGTGGAAAGTATCTCTCCCTTTCCTCCTCATATACACACATAATAGGAGAGAGAAAGATATATTAATATTCATAAATATATACATATATATATTAAAGGTATATTAATTGCTTCTACTTAAGTTGAAATTAACTTGTTTCCTTGTCATGTCATGGAATTTAACAAAGCACAAGAGGTTTAGAACTGCATTGAACCATTCGTACAAAAGAAGAAAGCCAAGTGCAATAATTTAAGTGCATAGGTCATAACAGATGCGCAAGTGGATGCCCACATACAAGAATATGATGCAGACATCCTTTCCCAAGGGGTTTAAGTCTTATGAGAAGCTTTTGAGAGATTGTTGAGTGCTTTCCCAGAATAAGATATCAAAACTTATTAATTCATTTCAGGTAATTAATAGTGACTAATTAGGAGAGATCCTATTCCATTGGATTCAGGTATAGAATGAAGAACAAGAGTAAGGATGAATTATTCAGAACCCATTGTATCACATGGTAACAAAAATAAAATACCAAGCGTTGTTTTTTTTAAATTTTCCAAGACAGTCTTGGCCAGGTCGCTCAGTTGGTTTGAGCATCGTCCATAAACCAAAAGTTTGCGGATTTGATTCCTGCTCAGGGCACACACCTACGTTGTGGGTTTCATCCCTTGTAGGGGCAAGTATGGGAGGCAACTGATGGGTGTCTCTTGCATCAGTGTTTCTCTCTCTCTTCCTTCCTTCCTTTTTCTCTAAAAAATCAATAAAAAATATCCTCGAGTGAGGATTTTAAAAACAAACAACTTTCTAGCTAAAAGCAAGTCCTGGGGGATCCCAGGCAAGCATTTTCCCTGACAAAGGCCCATCTTTCCTTTACCTGAGCCTGTCGTTGTCTTTTTGCCTCTGTGATAACATACCTTTGGAATATCCGGGTAATTTCCTTTCCGCAGACCCTTTGGGGTACCATCACTGCACCAGAGCACAGACCACAGAACCCCTGCTTGCTATTGTTGTGTTAATTGTTAACTGCTAACTATCCTATAGCCACCAATGTAAGAGAAATACGTGACTATGTGTTTTACTTTTTACTCAGTCCCAGAGATGTCCCTGCTTGCTTTTTCCCCTGCCTCTAATTTATCACCAATGGGATTTATGTAACCTCCTTCTGTCTTCCCTTTTGATTCTGTTGCATAAAATAAGCGGTAAAACTGTCATTTCTCAGAGCATTTCCTCAATCTGTGGAGTTTTTGCTTCCCGGCAATTGTCTTCTGTTTGGCTCACATAAGCTCATGACAATTCTCTACAGGTTTGGTCAGCAGGAAACCTTTGCCACTCGGGTGTCCTATGGCGTAGTCATGACTGAATCCCGGGAGGTACTGCCATTACTTCTTGCTCATTGCCATTGGTGTGGAGTCACCCAGCTACAGAGCCCAGAAATTTTGTCAACTGGGATAGTGTCCAAAGTGTCCTTGCTTCTCTCAGATTCCTCACGAAAGGTCACCTTGCACTAAATCTGAATGGTGGAAAAAGAATGAGACTTTGAAAAAACCTGCCATGTGCCAGGCAACACACAAAGTCTCTCAAAGCCCTCTCCCTTGATGTTTGAATTCATTAAGCAAAGGACTTAGGTCTGAAAGCACCATGGAAGTAAGTTGTTTGGAGACAAAACTTGATTATGTAAAATCTGGTAGAATCCCCCTTTCTAGGCTCTCCTGGGATTTCAGAGCAGAGTGGTGTGCAAAAGGAAGCGCACACAAATCTAAAAGGTAGCCAGAGTGACTTGCCATTTAGAAACATTTCAGGTTCATTTCTTTGGTTGATAGTATTTGGCATCAGCATTATAATACAATTACTTCCCCAGTTGGAGGTTAACATCTCTTTCACTAGTTAATTTTTTTAAAACCATAATCTGCATTTTCTCTCTCTTTTTTTTGCCCACGGAAACTCTGCCTACAGCTACCCTCTCGTTCATGAATTAATTCCACCCTCTCCAAATGAGCCAGAGAATCTGTGTTAATATTCTGTTCAACTGCAAAGAAGTTCATCAGTGTTGTCAGTCTTTGCCAAAATACGGACACATCATCATATTCTCTTTTCTGTGGTCACTTCTGATATTGCTCACCATCTGTGAAGAGTAGGCCTGGTGAGTCTCAAATATCTAGGTGAGCACGGTGTGTTAATAGGTTTGAAACAAATAGAATATTGGGGTACTGTCATAGTATTAAAATTTTGAGAACAATTCAATAGATATTGATACAGTTGTAAATAACCTGGTTATGAATAATAGGAAAGGGGCAAAGGGAAGGCTAAATAGTATAGGCATGCCTAGTGAAGTCTGGGTGACATAGGGAAGGTATTCCTCTGTCAGTCACACCTGGGAATAGGTCAGTGGCTGGAGTAGGCGTGGCCACTGCAAGCATAGGAAGTTTTAAGAGAAGCTCCTAAACAAAGGAGTTCTCTCTCTTGTCTCTTGGCACTCCTGTTGCAGGAGGCGCATTTTTGGCTCCCCTGCCTATGCCCACATGGCCCACAGCCATGTGGACCCCACACACAATGGACTAATACACTGCAACTAGCCTAATGCTAAACTGGACCCAGCTCCCCCACAGAATGGAAACTCTGGGCACTGGCCTTACATCTAGTTCTACTGAATACCCACCTGCACATCTTCCAGGCCTGGATTAAGGGAAATGGGACCTTGCAAACCAAGGGATATAAGTCCACGCAAATAAAGCTTTCTACCACAACTCATCCTCCTGTGGGGGCCTCAGGAAATGCTTAATCCAGAAGCACCCCAAGAACCCCATTCTCACTAGCAATGGAGAAAGACCATCCATGTATTTCTCCAATAACAATATCACTAAAAAATGTTAAGCATCCATGGTTAAGCTCAATTCCACACACACACTAACAGAGTAGGAATAGTCAGGGATTTGTTTATCTTAATCTGAATTTTCTTGTGTTTATTTTAAATTTCTATCTTTTTTTATGAAGGACCTTCAATAGAAAGTTTTTGTTTTTTGTCTTTCCTTTACTATCCAATCATCAGGCATCTCCATTTATCTTCCTTTAATCCATTTTTCCTCACTTAAATATCAGACAGCTTTTTCTAGAACACTATCTTATGCCATAAAGTCCCCTTTAAAAATCCGTGCCATGAATAAAACCAGACTCATGAGTCCTTTTGTTGTTCTGAGCTGCCTGACATAACATGTCACCCTCTTGCAATCTTGAATATTGTGCCCATCTGTTTGTGCTCTTCCTGTTTTTAAGAGTTTTGAGCATTTGTCCACATGCTGCTTCCACTTCCCTGATCTGTTTGGAGGTCACTCACCTTCACCTAACCTTTGCCCTACCCAGGCTCTCTTGAAAGAGTTCATGATATTTTGCTTGGTATTCTCACAAAGCTGGGCTTTTTAAGAAGTGGCAACTTACCTCTCTCGGCGTCTCCTTTGATATGATGACTTTCAGAAGATACCAACAGCAGTATGTCATAATTCGATAACATTTCAACCTTCCTCCAATGAATAAAATGCAGGAAGACGAAGAAGGTGTGTCCATCTTTTTTTTTTTTTTAATATATTTCATTGAGTTTTTACAGAGAGGAAAGGAGAGAGACAGAGAGCCAGAAACACCGATGAGAGAGAAACATCGACCAGCTGCTCCCTGCACACTCCCCACTGGGGATGTGCCCGCAACCAAGGTACATGCCCCTGACCGGAATCGAACCCGGGACCCTTCAGTCCGCAGGCCAACGCTCCATCCACTGAGCCAAACCGGTTTCGGCATGGTGTGTCCATCTTAACACGGGCCACGGCAGAGCTGCCCATGTTAAGGCAGTACTCCTGGTGGTAGCCTCCTGACATGTCCAGAACACTCACAGAACCCTCTTCTACAGATTGAAGGATTTGACATTTTCTGCTCTTCTGCTCCCTACCCGCTCTGTATTGGGCATGAATTGCTGAAGCAGAAGGGCTGGGACTAAAGAGATGGCAAAGAGAGTTTCTGAAACTTAATAAGTACTAAATAGATTTTATTTTATTTTTAATAACTAATTAATACTCTGAAGGTTACTGATCAACAGCCCTTGATTATGAGTATTCTATAATGATTGGAATTTGGGTCAGTGCTACCTTTCTGGTTATTTGTTATGGGCATATAATAGTTCATCCGAAAAATACTCCCACACAAGTAATGGGATCATTAGGCAGGTGACCTAGAGAAGTAAGTATTGGTCCTACTACAAAAACAAAAGGTAAAAACAAGAGATAAGACAATATCTATTTTTATTGCAAATGAGCCAATATTTAGATTTGTGTTTTTCCAGATCAGGAAGGATTGCTCAAATATTGACATTTGGGGCTCGATAATTCTTTTTTTTTTAATATATATATATATATATATATATATATATATATATATATATGTATATATATATATTATTGATTTTTTACGGACAGGAAGGGAGATGGATGGAGAGTTAGAAACTTCGATCAGCTGCTACCTGCACACTCCCTCCCTACTGGGGATGTGCCCACAACCAAGGTACATGCCCTTGACCGGAATCGAACCTGGGACCTTTGAGTCTGCAGGCCGACGCTCTATCCACTGAGCCAAACCGGTTAGGGCAAGGGCTCAAAAATTCTTTGTTGTGAGGGGCTGCCTACTCATTAGCAGCATCTCTGGCTTCTAATTACAAGATGTCAGCAGTTCCACCCCACAGACCCCAGGGTTGACAGATAAAAATCTCTCCAGAAATTTCCAAATGTCCCTGGTGCAGCAAAATCTCCCTCAGTTGACAACCACTATGCCAGTTTAAAGAATTTTGTCTGAATAAAATGAGGTTAAGGTATTTGGAAACTCTTTGATGGTTTTCAAACTTGGAGAATTAGTTGTTATTCAATTTTCATCCAGAAATAAAGAACAAATCTCATTTACCAAAAAAGAGTTTTCTTTCTATTGAGAGCCTTTTTTTTTTTTTTCTGCTTTCAAAAACTTCAATAGGATAGGCATGTTCTAATCCAGTGTCCTGGGAAGAGACACCTAGAGCTTTGCAATGTCAAATAACTTGCCCAAGGCCATGAACTTTTAAGTGCAAATGTGGGATATTAATCCAGGTTACAGAGACTTCAAAGACCATGTTTTATACAGCCGCCCTAGATCTCTTTGTTTTACATAGTCTACATTTCATGAATGAATTTAAGCTCCTTTTCTAAGCAGTTTTCTTAATTCTTGTATTTAAATCAGTTTCTACTTTTTGTCTGCATTGTGTTTAATAAAGTGCTGGGGCTTTGGGAGCATTAGGATTTAACTGGGGGATTCCTGCTCAGTAGGAAACTAGGATTTGCATCACAATTCATGTTTGCATTCTACCTCCATCCTTCCCATTTTCAGATATGGGTGAGAGGACCTCCAGGACTTGTTCCTCATCCTCATTCTTTTTTAAAAAAAATATATTTTATTGATTTTTTTCAGAGAGGAAGGGAGAGGGATAGAGAGTTAGAAACATTAATGAGAGAGAAACATCGATCAGCTGCTTCCTGCACGCCCCCTACTGGGGATGTGCCGCAACCAAGGTACATGCCCCTGACCAGAATCGAACCTGGGACCTTTCAGTCCACAGGCTGACACTCTAGCCCAGTGACGGCGAACCTTTTGAGCTCGGTGTGCCAGCATTTTGAAAAACTCTAACTTAACTCTGGTGCCGTGTCACATATAGAAATTTTTTGATATTTGCAACCATAGTAAAAGAAAGATTTATATTTTTTGATATTTATTTAATATATTTAAATGCCATTTAACAAAGAAAAGTCAACCAAAAAAATGAGTTCGTGTGTCACCTCTGACATGCGTGTCATAGGTTCGCCATCGCTGCTCTAGCCACTAAGCCAAACCAGTTAGGACTCATCCTCATTCTTTCAAGACATTCCAGGATTCATGGTAGGTCACCGTCATATTAAAAATGGCTACACATGTATTGAATGCTCTCATCCTACCTTCAAAACTACCTCATGGGGGCAGTGTTTTTAGTATCCCCTGTGTATTACTGCACAGTCTGCAATGCTGAGAGTTAAGTACAAGTCATACAGTTCACTTGTAGAAGCCAGGATTCAAATCGACATGTGTTTTATGGGGGGAAAAAACCCATATGTCAACAAACCTATACTAACTTATATACAAAGTTAGTCAACAAAGATACTGATAAAGACCACTGGGGAAATTTCAGATTCATAACAGGAAAAAAAAAACAAGTAAACACTGGCAATGACTTCATTTGTAAAAGGTGTTATGACAGGTATGACATTGTCATCTAAGTCTCTATTTTGTTCTAGCATTCGATATTAATTTACCTATATCATAGGGCTCTTCCTTGGGTTGGAGCCACACTAAGTATTCCCTGATGTGCGTAAGTGTGATATATATTTCTGCTGGGGACAAAAAAGTGAAAAAAAAAAAAAAGGGGGGGGAGGGAGGAGGAAGCTCCGCAGAATTGCCAACAAACACAATTACAATTATGGCCTAAAAGAGTAGTGGTTCAGAGGAGCATTTTTGAGAAGAAGCTGAACAGAGATCTGAATATTTTTCACTTTTAGCTCAGTAAGTGTTTAGATAGTATATTGCTGGGAAATGATGAAATGCCGTATAAGGTATATGTAAAATTTAAAGAAAAATAACATTTATTTTGAAAAACTCAGAGTGATTGAATAAATTCATGATTAAATCAAATTTTGCCCGGCCAGTGTGGCTAAATGGTGGAGTGCCGACCTGTGAACCAGGAGGTCATGGTTTGATTCCTGGTCAGGGCACATGCCCAGGTTACAAGCTCGATCCCCAGTAGGGGTTGTGCAGGAGGCAGCCTATCAATGATTCTCTCTCATCATCGATCTTTCTATCTCTCTCGCCCTTTCCCTTTCTCTCTGAAATCAATAAAAATATATTCAAAATATTTTTATTTACCTTATAACTGATTCAGCTGACTTGATTCAGCACCTACTATATGCCAGAATCTGTTCCACATCACAGTAATTTAAAATAAGGCACAAGAGTAAAGAATAGAAAGGGTTAACTTTTATTCTACTCTTTTACTTGTGCTTTAGACTTGAGTAAGATATGTGTTAATATCAGATAATTTCCGGGTCGTTTGAAGAGTGAATTTCACCCTCTATTTATGAATGCATGGGCTACGAATGACCTGTTAGTATACATTTTGGGCATATCAACACATGACTTGGGTAAATGGAGCAATTTAGGAAATTATTCGAACCAGCAATTTAGGGAGTAGATGGCAGTCAGGAATGGATAGAGGTAAGCCCTTTCACCCGGTGGAATTACTGAGATATGAAAACAAAATAATTTTTCTTCTTTCTACTTTCAAAACACTCCATGAGGGGAAAAAATCAGCATCATGAGCCCTCTCTCCTTTGGTCAACCTTTGATATGACTTTTATTGTCCCTGATGCTGTGTCTCTTTCTTAATATATATCATGAGTGGATTGTGCATTTGACAAAGGCATTCTAATAAGGAGGAATTTCAGCTTCTCTCAAAAAGGCTTTTCGAATGCAATTTCCGCTGCCACAGATGAAAACATTTGCCAAGTGCGTGTCACAAATTAGACATCTGAGAAGCAGGCAGCCAGTGTGTTAATTATTGGGATTAATTTAATGAACTTATTCTCGTTAGGCTTATGAGCCATGCGGTACACAGTAGCGTGTGCAAGTCCACAACCACAACCCAGTGATGTCAGGAGGTAATTAAGGGCACTGATGAGCATTTCTGCAGGAAAACAAGGTACGGCGAATGCTTTGTGTGTAACCGCGTTGTTGGATGGAATTAAGGATCGCTAATTACAGAGAATTACGTAGCAATCCTTTTCGTCGCAACAAATCAAGGGAGAAGTCAGTCTGGCTTCCAAAAACAAATGTTGAATATACACATAAATCATAATGTTTCGCAGCCGACACTTCATCCCGGGTGTGATGAGCTATGTAATAGTGTTTTACTGCCACATGATCTGGAAGTAGGCACAGTTTGTCATCAGAAGGATTTTTAAAGTGTTGATCTTTTAGAAACAGAATCTCACACTTCAAATGTCCTTATGATGGAAAACACGGGAAACAGATGTTCTTTTTTTAGTCTATTGGCACTTCGTTGTTATCGCTCCTGATATAAAGAAAATTGAAGATAGACTATGAGGCAAATGAAAAAAAGGTACTTGTTTCCACATATTCCATCCCATCTCCACGTCTCCAAAAAGAGAAAGCGGTGAAGGGTCAGAGTGGGTCAGAGTTTAGCAAGAAATCAAAAATAGAAATGGTTCAGAAAATCAGACATAGATTGATGATGTCCTAGAAAAAAAACCCACTGTGTCAGCTCTAAGATCAGACCTGTGCTCATCTCATAGGTAGCCTATTAAAGCCATTTAAGTAAAACTTAGCACATTTCCAATTTGGAATAATGAAGTTACATGAGAGCTGGGAAAACAGGAGTTAAAAACAACTTTTAAAAGATCCATTAATACATTAGCCTATGTATTGAATGTAGCTTACAAATTCAAACTGTGTAGATATCATTTTCCTCATCTCACATTAAAAAATTCATAAACGGCGTGGCATAGTGGATGAGTGTCAACCTATGAATCAGGAGATCACAAGTAGATTTCCAGTCAGGCACATGCCCGGGTTGCGGGCTCCATCCCCAGTGCAGAAGGCAGCCAATCAATGATTCTCTCTCATCATTGATGTTTCTATCTCTCTCTCCCTCTCCCTTCCTCTCTGAAAAAAAAAAGAAAATATCTATTTAAATGGAAAAAATATATAATTTTTTATTATTGCCAAGTGAGATCACTGGCACTTGAGTTTTTTAAAGCAATAATATGTGATATAAATCAAGGGAGTCGATGATGATCATGTTAATGGTGATACTGCTGATAAGGTGATGATGATGATGATTTTCAACAAACTCCCAAACTGAAAATGCATTAGGAAATGGGCCTTGCATGACCACCCTCCATGCCCTTGACAATGACCTCTTAATAGTATTAATTTAATTTTCTTTCAGCATACTTGAAAGAAGAGTCATCAGGTCTTCTCAATGGATGCATTCCTTTCCTCTTTCTGACTCTTGGGCAGGAGGATTAGGCCTAAGGCCAGAGCTGATTCCTACATAAAGATCCATGTCCCTGGGGTGTGAGAAGAAGGTATGTGTTCGTTGCTCTAGGGCAGTGGTCAGCAAACTGCGGCCCCTTGAGTGTGGCTCTTCCACAAAATACCACATGCGGGCGTGCACGTACAGTGCGATTGAAACTTTGTGGCCACACTCAAGGGGCCCAAGAGCCACAAGTGGCTCGCGAGCCGCAGTTGGCCGATCACTGCTCTAGGGATCCCACAAGGCCTGCAGAAGAAGCTGTGTGCAATGAATGAATCACGTTACACAGTGGAGTGTGTCTTCCATGTGGTTCTACCTCCCACTTTAAAACAAATTTAAATAGTAAAAGCTTTGTATTCTAATAAGATGTCTCCTGTCAAGTGTCTTTGCCTAGTTCCTATGGGTTTGCTAACTTGCTGGTGGGTTGAATCTGGTGTGTCCTGAGGGTGCACATCTTTGTGTATGTGTGTATTTTCTGCTTTGATGTTCTTTCATCTATGTTTGGTTAGGAGTGATAAGACTCAGAATGTCAGAATGAGCTTCATAATTAAACTTAAAGATTCTCATACCCGGAGGCCACAGAGACACATCCAGCCAATAAATTCATATAAATAAATAATAATAAAGAGGCATGACATTTGAATAGCAGGCTTATGGATTTCATGTGCAATAGCTGCAACTCACAGCTAAAAGCTTCAGTAGGATTAAGGAAATTTAATTAGTGCTATTTTGAAATGGAATTTCTAGACCCATGTGACTTCAGTTAATGAAATCCTCTCCTCAAATATCTAGTTTATTCACAGGTGGAAGGATGAGAAAAAGAGTAAAGAGTTCTTCAAGACAATCTTAAAGATTACAAATCTCTGGAAACACATACCAATCAACACAACTTCATTGCAAAGTGTTTCTGAATGTTAAATGCGTAATAGAATGTCTTTGACATTACAGTCCGGCATGGAGGTGAAGGTTGACGTTAATCTAACTATCTGAAATAGCAAGCGTGGAGTGAGATTATATTCTCAGATTTCCCTACAGTTTAAGCCAACCTTTATTTCTTTCACAGTAAAACTCAAAATTGCCCTTATGATCTGTACTTAAATCTTATAAATTACTCTACAGCTACAATGCATCAGTATTTTTATTATAGGGCTGTTGGGGAAAGCTATTAATTTAAAAGCAAAACAAACCACACAATAAAAAAAATGGCAATGTGTTTTGATACCCAACTCAAAAGGACAATGGAGAAAATGATATTGGGTTTATGGCTTCACTTATAAGTTTGAAGTTTGGCGGACAGTGCAATTTCTCTGACAAAAAGTTCATTGTTAGCAACAGACTTTATCTTCTTTTTCCTTCCTTTTCCTTTGAAGCAAATGGTTCGGAATGGTGTTGAATCTTTTTAAAAGTCTGCCTCTTGGGAAAGGGAAGTAAGAGAGGTAAAAACTAGATTGTACAAGTTAGCCAACATGTGCCACAGATTCATAGGTAAACTGCTAGGGGGAGGCCTTAGGGAATTGATGTCTTCCTAGTTTGGGGTTTTAACCAGGGCATGTGACTCTAATACTTTTTTCTTTTAAAACTCTAGCACTTTTGAGGAAAATAAGAGGATGGGAATCAATTCTACAATTTTGCTTCTTAGACTATTTCAGAAAGGCAAGAGGATAACTAAAATTAGACTCAATAGGGGTCACCTAAATCAATCCTGTGTGTAGGGAAGGAAATGGAAAAGCCATCCGTTGGAAGAGTTCAGCACTGAGATAAATTCATGTTTTCTCACATTGAATCTTAGGACAGGAGTGGGAGGTGGGTTTTACTATTTCCCTTTTGTAGATGAGTAAGCAGGATAAATAACCTGGTTAAATATATATATGCCTAAGCGACCATTACAACTGGACAACTAGACGATCAGTATGATGCGCACTGACCAACAGGGGGCAGACACTCAACACAGGAGCTGCCCCCTGGAGGTCAGTGCACTCCCACAGCCAACCTCCCGCCGCTGGCCAATCTCCTGCAGTCCCTCCCCACAGCTGGCCTGCCCTGATAGGCCCCGTTCAGCCGGGTTCACCAGCAAAGCTGAGGAACCCCGCCCATGCACGAATTTGTGCATCAGGTCTCTAGTAGATAATATTAAGGCTTTTCTTGTTTCCAGACACGGATGTACTCAAACTCAAGTGACACAGGGATCCCAACTCCTCCTGGACAAGGGTGCGTGTTCAGCCATGCGGACCACCCTGCACTGTTTCAGGGAGAGTTTGCACCCACTGCAGGCCTGGAACTGGGGCCCTGACCTGACTTGAAATGGGGGTCTTGTTGAAACTCGGACCATGATATTTTTGGAAGTAGATGCAAGTTCATCTCTGCTGTTCTCTGCCATTGTTGGTGGGGTTGCTAGCACTGCCCAGACAGTGCTGCCATTGCTGCTGCTGTTAGCGTCTGTTTGGAATTTCCATTATTCAGGTGCCCATTGATGACAGGAGTTTTCACAGGCAGGGTCTATGGCTGTCAGCTTCCTCCCTTGTCTCTTAATTCAGGTTTCTTTCTTTTTTGTTTATTTTTGTTTGTTTGGTTTCTGTTTTTCCATTGATTTGTAGAGAGAGTGGAAGAGAGGGGAAGAGACACAGAGAAACAGTGATGTGAGAGAGACACATAGATTAGTTGCCTGCAACCAAAGCAAAAGCCCTTGACTGGAATCAACCCAGGACCCTTCAGTCCACAGGCCAATGCTCTATCCACTGAGCCAAACCAGCCAGGGATTATTTCTGGTTTTGAGAGAAACCATCTCTTCAGACCAGTTTATCCCTGGTTCATGTGTTTTATACCAGCCTGTGCCTTATTGCTCTTGTTGCCCATGGAAGGTGCCTCCCCTCCCCTAGGTGTGGTTTTTATTACAGGTCTAGTTAGCTGAGGCTGGAGATTGGACTTGTGAGATACAAGAGAACGTGTGTAGAATAGTTTCAGATACTTTTGCTAACTAATGACTGATACATATATATCAATGTAAGGTAAAATGACTTACAGCTATTTCTAATAAAGATGCACTTCATATTTTTCAGTTACTGATACAAGAAGTTTTATGTGCATTATGTTCAAAATAGCAAATATAAAAGTTACATAAAATAAATAGGGTTATCTATGAAATTGAACAGTGTTCATCCCTTAGGAATCTGTAAAGGCAACCTATATTTCTCTCTATTTTTTGGGGGGGATTTGTAAAAGATTAAATACTTTTAATGATAAGACAATTATACTTCTATCAGGTGCCAATATTTATGTGTATTTTATATATTTAACTAGAGGCCCGATGCACAAAATTCATGCAAGGGGCTTGGCCCTGGCAGCCGTGGTGGCTGCCCTCAGCCCTTGCAGCCCTGCCTTCATCTGGAAGGTCATCCAGAAGGATGTCCAGAAGGTTGTTAGGCTGTCTCATCTAATTAGCATATTACGCTTTTATAATTATAGACATTACCTATATTATTACATTTTACATGATGTGATTTTTACATTTCATATATTTTATTTACGATCCTTTTTGGTCTTTCTTTTCTTTTTTTCCTAATATGTTTTCATTGATTTTTAGAGAGAGAGGAAGGGAAGAGGATAAAGAGAGAGGAAGGGAGAGGGATAGAGAGATAGAAACATTGATAAGAGAGAAACATCATCAATCGGCTGCCTTCTGTATGCCCCCTATGGAGATCAAGCCTGCAACCTGGGTATGTGCCCTGACAGGGAATTGAACTGGTGACCACTTGGTTCATAAGTCGATGCTCAACCACTGAAACACACCAGCTGGACTGGTCTTTAATTCTATGACATTAAATGTGGCACTTAAATATTAGTCATATAATAGTAAATATGAGCAAATATATATATATATATATATATATATCTTACCTAGTATTAAAGATGATTTGTAATGTTTGAACTAATATAAATTAACCAAGCCATCACTTTTCAATCTTTATAGTATTTAATAAAAATGTGCATATTTATTTGAAATGACTAAATTGCTTTACATTTATACATGAAGAGCAATTCTCATCAAAAGCTAAGTTTTAAAAAATAATTTGTTGTTTTATCATTTATTCTTGGAAGAAGAAAATAAAGTCACATTATCACCGTTGCAAGAAACAGCTAAAGGGTCTATGACCTTTAGTGTCCAGCTCTAACTTGAGCTCTCTTTGAACTGCCCCCCTCCCCCCAGCAAGTTCAGGGTCACCATCCTAGCCTCCCAGGCAGAAACCGTGTGTGTGTGTGTGTGTGTGTGTGATAAACGTCTTTGCTTATTGTGTTAGGATGAATCATCCAAGAAGCAGACACCAAGTTGGAAATAAACACGAAGAGACTTTAGAGGAAAGGTCTGTGTGAGACCAAATGAGGAGTGAGCTGGGAAGGCTCAGAGCCATTAGGCAGCCATGGAATTCTCTCTCTGGGGGAAGAACGGAGCCGGGGAATTTGGAAGGAAGCATCCTGGATTGCCATGCATCCTAAAAAAGATTTGGCAAGATCATCAGGGTATCCTTCAACCAAAATGAGCTGTTTGGTGAGTCCTGTTTTTCCTGGAAATAGACCCATTTTTTTTAAAGTAAAGACTTTTGTAAAAAAATATGCCATAGATGACTTTAGTGGCCCGGAGTCCATCCTTCTAATACTTAGCTCCAAACAAAGTCTCACTGGTAACAGCTACAAGTGTTATTTATTTATTTATTTTTTACTCCAGGCAGCTGGAAGCAAAAGGACCATCATGTGACTTCATTTCCATATTGCTGTTAGGGCAAACTCACTCCCCACAACCCGTTTTTCTTTCTTTTTCCCCCTATCACAGGCAGAAAAAAAAATCAAACAATCTGTTAATGAGCATTTGGTGAAGTGTAATGAATACAGTCTAATTTACTAATTGAGGCTCATTCCACAACTCTCCTCTAATAAGCTTCTTAATGTGCTTAACTGCAAGTGTCCAAAATAGTTATTGAGATGTGTGAAAATTTTCCACTCTGTATGTTAAAATTTTGATAATGTTGCAGTTTGATTAATTGAGAGAAAATGTTTTATGTTTCACTAACAAAGAGGAAAACATGAAAGCAGGACTATCAGACAACTACATCTTATAGAAGAAACTAAATGGCAAGTAACATTAGCCAAATAAATAAAGCATTTTTTGAAATAACTTTCAGTCCAATAGGGCACTGACTTCAGTTTTTATGCAATGCCTATCAGAAAGAGATTAACCAAAGAACATATATGCACATATGCATAACCCATAGGCACAGATAATAGTGTGGTGAAGGCCTGGTGTGGGGTGGGAGTGGGGTGGAAGGGGTAATGGGAGAAAAATGGGGGACATCTGTAATACTCTCAACAATAAAGATAAATTTTTAAAACCTCACATTAAGGCATTTTCTAATTATCATGTTTAAGCAATATAACATATATATTAGTTAATATTTTATCAATTATAGAAGGCCAGAAAGATAAATTCACCCTTTCTAGCTTCAATCAAATTCAATTTCTTCACTTTAAGTATTTGTTTATGTTGACATTGGCTTGGGTCAGTCATAACATCAAAACCCTTTGTCTTTGTGTCTCTCTCTGCTTTACCCCACCATTGTGCTTCCTTCTTAGCAGATTTCATTTCTGTGAAATTAAGAAAAATTTCTCAAAATGTTGCCCAATCACCACCCCTTTGAAAGACATGCATAGATCCTTCTAGCTTCCTTGTGTTAATGTTGATGAATTCTGTTTAGCTGTCATTGGGTGATTCCTTAAGTAATCATTGTGAAAGGGAATGCTACACTCTGTGCTGGCCTAACTCACATGCCCCCCCCCCCCCCCCCTGCAGCTGAGTGTAGATTCATCACTCAAACTACAACACTAGGGTTGGGTCCCTCTCATAAGTGGGCAATCCTATTGGACAGACATAAATAAGGGACATCTACTATAGCCAATGTGCAGGAAATCTGAGCTTAAAAAATTCCACTTAAGCAAATTCCATTTAGAGAATC
Organism: Myotis daubentonii; assembly: GCF_963259705.1. Lineage (NCBI taxonomy): Eukaryota > Metazoa > Chordata > Mammalia > Chiroptera > Vespertilionidae > Myotis > Myotis daubentonii. Next base: position 49,902,712 of record NC_081854.1, on the reverse strand, counting down.
ATCACATTCTCCTTTCAAAGCAAAGGTAAAAATTTGGGGAAGCTAGAGGTTGAGTCGTGTGGTATATGGGTGTGGCTAAAATTTATTTTTGGAGCAATCATAACTCTCTTGTTTTCATCTTGCTGTGCCATTTTAAGAAATGAAGAGTGTACAGGTTTCCCTAAAGATGTGGCACAGCTTTCTTCAAGCAAAAAAATGCAAGTAATGTTCTCTTCAATATCTCTATAATATATTGTGAAGCTCCAAGAAAAAATAGTTAAGTTAATATGACTTACTAATGTTTCCACACAGTGATGAGATTCTCATAATACTGAAGGAAAATGAATTTCTTTTTGCATTCATTTTGTCCCCATTTTCATATATTTTTCTAGAACAACTCAATCCCTGGCAAGAAGTAAAGAAAGTTGTCTCTAGTTTATTTGCTGTTCTATCTGCCCCAGGATTTTGTTTGAGTCCAAACTTCCCACTCACCAGCTACAGGAGAGAAGTCAGTATATTTCAGAAAGTTTAAAAATCCTTTAGATCAGTGTGCACAATCAGCAAGTAATTTGTAATTGCCAAGAAAACCCAACAGGCATAAGTATACCTATTTATACACATATTTATTGGCAGAACGTATTCTCATTTCTGGATATCGATGGGAAGGACAGCTTCAAGTTATACAATACCACTGACCACAGATGGGTGTGGCAAGGATGTGGGAGGGCAACTGGGGAATGAAAGAGACTCATTAAATATTATAAAGAAATGCAGTGTTCATGGAAGACTATGGACTGAGAGCCAAGAAACTAAATCTGCTCCTATGCAATGATGCTGCCAAAGACAAGCCACTTAGCATATCAAACCTCATTTTATCTAACCTGCAACATAAAGGTTTCATACCAGAGTTCTTTCTCATCTCTACTGGCTTTCTCATGTTTCTTCCCATGTCATAAGGGTGCCATGGCATGTGTCTGTGTTTAAATTTATTATTTCTTAAAATGTGGCTTCCCTCTTTTCCTCACTCCTTCCTGATATCAAATTCAAAAATGTATTCCCTCTTCCTTCCAGATATCAGGGCTAAAATCGGATGTTAAGAGATCAATGTCGGCATGGCCACATTTATTATGGCAATGAAAAAAAGTATTTTGAAATATTGGCAAGGTGCAAAAGACATTTTAATATAAGTAAAGCATATTATAAATGTTTAGATTCATACACATAGATGAGCATATTTTTTTTTCCATGGGATAAGATAAAGTTGCGCTATTGTGGCAAAAATACCATTATTTATCCTATAGACCAGTCACAGACATGTTAATAAGAAAATCATTCTCAAACTGGCAAAGCAATGAAGAGGTATCCATACTCATTAGACATCCTCATTGTGAGAAATTTCTGAACATCCTTAAAATAATGATCTGCTTTTCTCAGTAAAGGCTGCTTCAACTTTAATAGAGGCCAATGCCTATTTGTCTTTGGAGATGTGTCCAGAGTGATTTAAAGAGGTAGGAGATGTCAAGCCCTACTGGTCATATGATGGAAACTGGTTCTCATGAGAGAACTATTGGGTCAGAGCAATATCTACAACAGACAAAGATATTCCAGAAAAAGGTTCATCTTCCAGTGTTTACTTCTCAGAAATGGTAACTGGAAAGAAACTCAATGGGATGGAAAAAATGAATGACGAGACCCATGAGGCTTGACCTACTCAAGAAATCAAAGTATATTTGTAGATAAATGGATTTCTAATACAATTTGAATGAGTTGTTTCTTGAGGCAGTCACCAGCAATCTCTCACCCATTAAGCAAAACATTTCCAAGTGTTCACTGGAAATAATGGAACTAACGTTTGACATCAGAACTATTAGGTTCAAATTCTGGCACTCACATTTGCCAGCTAGTCAATCTGAACAACTAAGCCTTTCTAAGTTTGAGTTTTCTTCTCCATAAAATGGGAATAGTGATTATTAATTCCCAGGGTCTCTAGGATGATTATATTGAAATTATATAAGATAATGCATGTAAAGTACATTCAATATATTTTGGGTATTTATTTCTCTATTGTTCATAGGAAGAGAGTCCTTTCACATAATGATTCTTAAAGTGTAAAAGAACCTATATAAAAATACATCTATATATATAAAAGCCTAAGCAACCGAATTACCGAGTGACCAGTTGTCTGGCCTCTGTGATGCACACTGACAACCAGGGTACAGACGCTCAATGCATAGGATCGGGCTCCCTCCTGTCTGGATCGGGCCTGCACGGATCAGGCCAAAACCGGCTATCAGACATCCCCCGAAGGGTCCTGGATTGCAAGAGGGCACAGGCCAGGCCTTGGGACCCCACCAGTGCACATGCACCAGGCCTCTAGTAATATAATAAAATGATCTATCTATCTATCTATCTATCTATCTATCTATCTATCTATCTATCTATCTATCTACCTACCTACCTATCTATCTATCTATGATGGATTGAATGTTTTGTCTCCTCAAAATTCATTTTGAAGCTCTAACCAGCCCCCTCTCCCATTATTATAGTATTTGGAGACTGGGCTTTGGGAGGTAATTAGGGTTGAATTAGGTCATAAGGTTAAGGCCTTCATAATGAGATTAGTGGCCTTATAAAAGGAAGAAGTGATATATTCTCTCTCTCTCTCTCTCTCTCTCTCTCTCTCTCTCTCTCTCTCTTTCTCTCTCTCTCTCTCTCTCACCATGCACAAAGAAAAGGCCACATTAAAACATGTAGGAAGGTGTCTACCACAAGCCAGGGAAAGGGCCATCGCTAGTTTGATCTCAGAATTCCCAGCCTCCAGTAAATGTATGTTGTTTAAGTCACCCAGTCTATGGTATTTTGTTACAGCAGCCTAAGTAGAGTCGTACAATACATAGTAACTTTTCTTGAAAATGCCAGTAACATATATCTCTCCTGAACCTGCCACCATAATGTAGGAACCTTATTACACATACAGCATAAAGAACATCATGAGATCACCTCTAAAATATGCCAATGATCTATGAGTTTGCTCTTATATGTCAACCTCTGAGACCAGGAAACTGCCCTTTTAGCAATTCAGAACCAGTGGGAATATCCACTATTTCACACATCTGTGATAGGAGCTTATCTTTTTCCTCGAATCTCACTACTTGATAATAACCTACTACATAGCAGGTATACAATAAACATCTGTTACACCTAACAAGAGAATTCATAAATTTAGGTAACCTTTCAGATTATTCTTTAATAAGGCTGGAATTTATTATTATTATTACTATTATTATTAACATACATTTTTATTGACAAAAAAACATACTTAAAAGGAAAGACAGAGGGTTCAGCCCTAGGTGGGGACGCCTGAGTATGTACCAAACATCGTTCTAAAGTAATGGCTTTTAGAGAACAGTCCAAGCAACAGCAGTGTCAGCATTATCTGGGACATTTGTTAGAAATTCAAATTTAGGAGCCCAACGGCAAAACCTACGGAGTCAGAAATTCGCGGGGTTAGGGCCCACCAACCTGACTTAAGAAGCTGTCAGGCGATTCTGGTGTCCGCACCCCTGAGAACCGCTGTCCTACAACTTTATCTCTTGGCTCCCGCCCATGACTCATGCACGTTAGGACGATATACTGAAGTGTCAGAAGTCCAGACAAGAGACTCCCCCACTGTCCCTAAGGAGACCCTTCTCCTCCATCTCAGTTGGGACCTGCTTGGCGTGGCTTGTTGGGAAAATCTCATTTTACCAATAAAAAATAATGATCTCTAGCTGATGTAATGACTCCTATCCATCATGTTAACAACCTCGGCAAAAGGTTATCCTGGTAATTTATCTGTATCGGCTGCTTCTCTCGGTGACCCAGACATTTAGAGATGCAGTTGCAAATGGGAGATTAGAACAATTTGGAGGACAGTGAGCACCGAGGGAGCACAGGTGTCCTCCCGGCTGAGGGTGAGGCAGCAGGGTCATTTGTTGAAGGACATGACTGGGACTTTGCTCAGCAGAATGAAGCCACCTGATATATCCTCCAGTGCGGTGTGCAACCCCACTGTCTAAGAGCAGTAGAGCGCTTATGGGCTCCAAGCATTTCATTTATTCAACAAGTAGGAACACACCCATATATGTATGCACCTCAAGGGGTTTAAGTCCCTTACAGTGTACTTATGATTGCTTAAGGGAACTCCATCAGAGCTAGAGTACAACACCCCAATTTCACAATGGCAGCCTTGTCTACACGTGGTATGTGAGGAAGATAAGGGACTGTGCCGGCATCTGAACGTAAAGTTCTTAGTTATTCTCATGTGATCAAGAATGAATTACTAAGTCTCTCACATTTGCTCTTTATTCATCTACAAAATTACAGTTGTGGCTTCCAGTTCTTTGAGGTGCTATGATGATTTAAAACATTCATAGCATATAGGCCTCAAATGTGTTCTCTTTTTCTTCTTTACCTTCTTTCCTGCCTGCTAGGATTTCTATCATTTAGAGGAGATATACGCCTCTATCATTTGATCATTAAGATTTAGAGCCTCAAGCCTAGGCTGAATGTAAGACCCAGAGATCTTCAAGTGTACCTACTGTTTATGCCTGGTGTTGCTATATATTATAGCAACTACATCTGTTAAGGATAAAGAACAAAACACTCCCAGACATGGGCTGATGTATATATGAAATCCCTTACCACCTAGAATAGGGGTTATTGTGGTCCTTTCATGAATGAGTTGTGTATTGAGCTAGAACCCTGAAAAACAGACATTGAAGTAACTTGGAGAAAATAAAGTTTTAAAAAAAAGTTGAGGAGGGGAGAAATAGCTGATCTGTGCTTAGTATTTTCTAACTCTGTTGGGGATGGGGGAGGCATCTATGAATATAATTCAATTCCTATCGCCAGTGATTGAGTAAATGCATGGGGCCAGGGAATCCACTCAGTGACGGGGAAGGCTAGGTAAGAAAGCCAACATGGCTGTCCTCTCCGAGTTCAGAATCTAAGAGGGCAGATAGGAGGAATCCACGAAGGGTAATTACTGGTTAAGTAATATTTTAATGTAAGCTCTTGTCCAGACAGAAGTTGATGCTGCTTACACTAATCAGGAACGATGTACTCCAGGATTTTCAAATATGTGAGTGACAGCCCCCAGGAGGCCATTTGAGGATCAGCAGTAGACAACTTACCTACTAGAGTCCTTGAGGAAGTCTTTAGATGCCCTGGTCTATGCATAATAGATTGGTAACCAGAAAACGCTCAAGTTTGCCTCTGAGATCGCAATAGAGACTTTGGGTTTCTTTATTCATGAACTCTCTGAGCTGGTTTCATCGTTTGTAAATGCTTTATACCCGCCCAAAACATAGACAATGCTATTACTGGTGTTACAAAATCACATGGTTAAGGTGGTGTCTGCCAGATCTTTCTATTCTACTATATATTTTTTTTCCTTTTACAATGAAGGGTTATACTGCCATGTTATAGTTTGAGAAGTTTGCAATTAAGGGGTTTTAGTGAGGTTATAGGTAGGTTAGAAGTTGGGAAGCAGTAAATATTCAAATTCCCAATAATTTTATTTAAGCATTTAATATTCAGTGATGATCATTGCCTGGAATAATTATTACTTTGGTGCCTACAAAAACAGTTATTTAAGCCCTAGCCCAGGGGTCTTCAAACTACGGCCCATGGGCCACATGCAAATACAAATATTGTATTTGTTACCATTTTGTTTTTTTACTTCAAAATAAGATATGTGCAGTGTGCATAGGAATTTATTTGTCCATAGTTTTTTTAAAAACTATAGTCCAGCCCTCCAACGGTCTGAGGGACAGTGAACTGGCCCCCTGTTTAAAAAGTTTGAGGACCCCCTGCCCTAGCCAGTTTGGTTCAGTGGATAGCGTCGGCCTGTGGACCAAAGGGTCCCGGGTTCAATTCTGGTCAAGAGCATGTACCTAGGTTGCAGGATCCTGGTCCTGGTTAGCGGCACGTGGGAGGCAACCAATAAA